>NC_139435.1:10317645-10917645 GCF_905368555.1 Meleagris gallopavo | reverse complement strand
CTTAGACAAAATCAAAGCATATAAATCCAGCATTTGCAAAATCTGTCAGGTGCTTATATTTTGATTTTGAAAGTTCCCAAGGTGTTTAAGCTTAGGCTTCTACCTATGTGCAGGTGGTGTAGCTAGAAATACAAGATGTATCCAGCATCATGAAAACATGCCTAATTCTCATCAGCAGTATGGTCTCTCATTTCCCAGCTATAAAATACATCCTTTGCTCACGAGCACTTCTGATCAACTTCTTGTCCTTTCCCTGAAGTTTGAATGTTGTTACTTGAATCCTATATGCAGAAGTATAAGGACACTTTGAACATTAGAGCACAGATCTTTTCTCACATGTATCAGACTCCTTGGGCACTTGCTTTGCAGCCCCAGTTGCCTTTCCAGCTCCTTGCTGGAGATCTCCTCTTTCTTGGCTGCAGTAACATCAAGAGCTGCAACAGGAGTTTGATCTGTATCAGTATTACCTACCTACTGCCTCAGTTATTCTATTGCAGCTCTCCTAACAAGATGGATAACATGGCAGGAAAAAATAAAACCTGGAAAAAAAAAAATTTTGGAGAAGTTTTTTAATTAATATCTCTAAACCTAATTAATGTATATTCTTGAAGAGTGTGTGAGATATGCTTTGTCAGCCCACAAAAGCTCTTTGTCTCATTGCTATGAAAGAAGTGGTTGTTATTTTAATTGAGTCTCAGTTACATATTTTGTATCAGTTTGTTCCAGTTCATCTCATATTTATAATCTTGTTTAAATAAAACCAAGGTTAAAAGAATACCGATAGACATTTTTCCAAGGTTTTTAAGAAGATAAGGCATTCAGTGACTTGATTACTCTGTCTCTAATAATACTTTCTTTAAGTAATTCTTCTTATCTTGGCAGCTTGCCTGTATTGTCTATTTTTTTTCCTCTGTGTCAGCTTCCATATAGAAAACAATATGGTTAAAAGTTGGTATTTCATGATAGTAAAACTCTAATATGTTATGATGAGCTGGTTCATTTCTAAGTATGTGTGTGTGCTGTATTTAGCCTTATAGCACATGTCTAGATTCAGCTGAAAGAGTTGCGTTAAAACTGTACTCTTTAGATTAAGATAGTAGAAATTATTTGAGGAAAAAGGGAATTTAGCAGAATAAGTCAATGCATTTGTGACTGAATCACAGACTGTAGCAAAAAAAAAAAAAAAGTACAGGAGATATTCTTGAAAAAAAAATATATATATATACATTCCACTTTTTTGATACGAAGTTTTCTAGTCCTCTGCATTAGGTGGCAGTGCTTTGTGGGAGAGGTTGAGAGTTTGCACTTAAAGCACTGAGCTCTTTGATGTTTGAATTCACTTTTTCATGGAATCTTGTTTTTCATTCAGTCCCAAATATCTGCATCTACTTCTAGAAATCCTTCCTTAGTTTCTTTTCATAGCTTCCTCATAGCTTCCGTAATCTGATCGGCTGTTCTTTCAACTTTGTGTTTGCCCATGTGATGTTTCTTTGCCAATGAGATTTTAGAACAGCAAAGACAACAAGGTAGTTTCTTCTCATTCTGACCTTGGTTTTGTTTGTTTGTTTTTTTTTTTTTGCATGATCCTGTTATAGGGCAGACAGACTTGCTTTAGAGAGGAAAGCAGAAAGCAGAATGGCTGGCTTGTGGCTCGCAAGAGGTTGCAGTGCTTTTGTAGAAATGGAGCAGTAAAAGAAAATACTTTCTTTGTTACCTCACGGCTGCAGTATGTCTTGTAAATGTACTTTACAGTGGTGGTGTACTAAACCTGACGACATTTTTCCTGGATGTGTAAATCATTAACAAAACAATATTTGTGGTCAGTAGTCAGTTTACATTGTGATTTTTGCTTTTATCTGTGTGGAAAAGCATAAAAGTGGTGAAGGTTCAAATTCAGTAGTGCCTCTTCCTTAGAAGCAAAAATTAAATCTGGAATTTTCTATATTTTATGTACAATGTTCTATATATATGTGTGTGTGTGTGTGTGTGTATATATATATATTTCCTTTTAGACAAGTCCAGCTGCTAAAAAGCAGCTTGCGCATAGAATCTGCTTAAAATAATCTTCTTTTCCTGCTTCACCCTCCCCTCTTGGAGTTAGTCCACCCAGTCCCTGTATTTTCTTAGAGAAAATTTAAGCTGCTTTGTCTTCACCCTTGAGGGACTGTACAGTCTCAATCTGCTTACTCATACAACCTCTCCCTAACCTGTGGCTCCATTCTATACCTTTTTGTGAAGGTCATTGTTCTGCACCTATTTCTATCAAATGTGTTAAGTGCAATGTAAACATTTTTATTTTCTGTTCCTTTCCTTAGTATAAAAGACATTTGAGGGACAAGTTAGTACTTGATCTGACCAGGACATGCAGGGAAGACTGGAACACATACTGCTGGTTTTGTGATATTCAGGATTACTTTTTTTCACAGAGATTTTTTATGGTATAACCAGTCTCTTAATTCAACATTTCCAAGAGTAATTCTATTTACAGCAATTTCTTCTGGAATTTCTTCCAAACTCCATTCTAATTGTGCTTCCTAGGTTGATTCTTATTAATTTTTAAGACACGATCCACAGGAATGCGTCTTAACCTGAATTGTGAAAAACAGCTTATAAAAATGCAATGTTATACAAGTTATTTTTATCTGTAGTTTGTTTAACAACATCACGCAGTCCAAAAAATAGCTTAACTTCATTTTAATCCTTAAAATCATCTATGTATCAACTTATAAACAGAATGGAAGAAACATAGTAAAGCAAAATAAAGGTTAAAATTTAATTCAACTTTTTTTTATAATACAGGAAGCAGTATAATATTTGCCATACGAGCTTTGATGGCAAAAGATCCTCCTTTGCTTCTTTTTTCTATTGCTAGGCCTTCTTAGTACATGGAAATAATGACAATTTGATAACACATGCGAAAAATTCTGAAGTTATTATGACATTTGTAGTGGGAATTTATCGGTTCTTATTGGTTGTTTTTGTTTGTGCTTTTTGTTTGTTTGTTTTTGGGTTTTTTGTGTGTTGCAATTATTTCAGTGAAGTCAAAATTGCCTGTTTACATTAATAGCTATATAATATTGCTACTAGTAGAGAAATACTTGCATATTTACCTGAATGAGGGGAAGCATCTGAAAAATACTGGGTGATGCTACATTTTCCTCTAGAGTCCTTAAAGAAAATGGAGAAAAATCAAGCCAGCAGAACAAAGGCCAAATGCGCAGATTCAAAAATGCAGAATGTGGATACATCAAGAGAGGAATCATAAGGATGTACAGGAAGTAAAAGGAATATATTTACTGTTTAACATGTTAAACTGTGGGACAGATCTCCATAGCTAAGCTGAAACAGTCTTCGGACAGAAAGTTGTGAATTATATTAAAAGGTATGGTATATATATTTTTAATTCTGTTCTATTTGTGCCATTTGAGTGCAGCAGATGTGTTCAGACTTCCCACATGAAGCTGAAGCTGAAGCTGTGGTTTTGCATGTTGGTCAGTCCAAAAAGACTTTTTATTCAATCTGTAGGATTGCCTTGAACACAGGAGCATTCCGTGGAACACAAAGCTGGAGGCTGCATTTGTCAGCATCCACCAGCAGCCTATAAGCAGGCACTATGTTACAGGGCAAGCAAAACTGTCAATTCAGGCTAGACAGACATGTAAAACACTAAGTTCCTATGTGCCTGGCAAGGTCATGGAGCAGATACTCCTGAAGGTCCTAATAATGAACATGGAAAATAAAGACAAGGTGATTGGTGGTAACCAACATGGCTTCACCAAGGACAAGTCATGCCTGACAAACTTGGTGGCCTTTGATAGTGGAGTTACAGCATAAGTGGATAAAGGAACAGCAACTGACATAGAATCATAGAATCACTCAGATTGGAAAAGACCTTTAAGATCATCAAGTCCAACCATGATCTACCTGGACTTGTGCAAGGCGTTTGTCATTGTCCTAGTCACCAAACTGGAGAAAAAAAGATTTGATAGATGGACCAATCGTTGGATGAGGAACTGGCTGAATGGGTGCACTCAGAGAGTTGCAGTCAACATCCAAGTGAAGTCTGGTGACAAGTGGCATTCCTCAGAGATTGGTGTTGGGACTGCTGCTACTTAACATTTTTGTAAGCAACATGGACAGTGGGATCGAATGCACCCTCAGCAAGTTTGCAGTCAATACCAAGCTGAGTGGTGCAGGTGACATGTTAGAGGAAAGGGATGCCATCCTGAGGGGCCTAGAGAGGCTTGAAAGATGGGTCCATGCAAACCTCATGAAGTTCAACAAGGCCAAGTGCAAGATCCTGCACCTGGGCTGGGGCAATCCCAAGCACAGATACAGGTTGGGCAGAGAATGGCTTGAGAGCAGCCCTGAGAAGGATTTGGAAGTGTTGGTTGATGAAAGATTCAGTACGATCCAGCACTGTGCACTTGCAGCCCACAAGGCCAACCGTGTCTGGGGTTGGATCAAGAGAAGTGTGACCAGCGTGTCAAGGACAGTGATACTCTCTGTCTGTGCTACTGTGCTCTTGGGAGACCCCACCTGAAGTATTGCATTCAGTTCTAGGGCCCATAGCACAAGAAGGACATGGAGCTGTTGGAGCAGGTCCAGAAAAGGGCCACGAAGATGATCAGTGGGCTAGACCATCTCCCTTGTGAGGACAAACTTAGAAACACGGGGCTCTTCAGCCTGGAGAGGACTCCAAGGGGACCTTATAGTGTCCTTCAAGTACCCAAAGGGGGCCTATAGGAAAGCTGGGGAGAGGCTTTTTTTAAGGGCAGGTAGTGACGGGATGAGGGGAAATGGTTTTAAACTGGAAGAGGGTAGATTTGAACTAGGTATTAGGAAGAAGTTCTTTACTCTGAGGGTGGTGAGACACTGGAACAGTTTGCCCAGTGAGGCTGTGGATGCCCCCTGCTTAGGTCAGGCTGAATGGTGCTTTGAGCAACCTGGTCTACAGGGAGGTGTCCCTGCCTATAGCAGGGGGTTAGAACTAGATGATCTTAAAGGTCCCTTCCAACCCAAACCATTCTATGATTCTGTGATAATGTACTGGGTCGCAGTTCAGCAGTTAGGTGGAGGGACAACTCAAGCTGCACTGAGGTACTAGCTTGGTGGAGAACATAAATTAAATAGGGAATGCTAGGTGAGTGTGCAAGATGACAATGATCATCTTTCTGTAGCATTAAAGAGAGTCTCTTAGAAGTCAGAAAATACAAAGTCAGTTTTACAGGATTTTTTTTCAAATGAGATTGTTTTACTTCAGAACAATTTTTGGTTTCAGTAGAATGGACTCTAAGCTCTTGCTGATTTACCTATTAAGACAATGGAGAAAGAATAAAATTTGGGATTTCGTTTCTAATGTTTACATTCAAATAGAGGGAGGTTATTATTTTATCTAACAATCATTTAAATAAATTATCGTTCTACTGGTACCTCCTTGCTTTATCACGTCAGAATCATTCTGAACCCATTTCCAGATTGTTTCCGCATACTAAGCATGGGTTTTTTTTAAACAAAGGTGTTGCATTTTCTATGATCTTGAAATTCTTCTGAGTCAGTGTGCAACTTTCTTTTTTCTCCCAAAATTCACAAGCTACGTATATTCTGCAGGCATGTGGCATGCAAAATGGCACTGCACTTGTTTTGCAAGAAGATCCATCAACATCAGCAAAAAATTAGTCTGCACCAAATAAGCACGTGCTACAAGCAAAAGAAAAGTGAGAAAAGTGTATAAGGATCTCAAATTCTTTCTGTGGCTGAGTAAAGGCAGGGAGGTCCCTTATCTCTACACATGGAAATCACTCCTTGAGGAATTATGTAGGTCTGAAAGTAATGCCCCCTATGTCTTTCCATAAAAACTACAGTGAATACGAAGAGCACAATGACACTGTTTCCTATGGCAAATTCTCAGCTACAAAACCTATTTTTCGACATATACACCACCATTAGCTGTGTGTTTTCACCAGCATTGAGCAAGACCAACGTGCTAAGAAAAATGTGCACCAGCAGAGGTGGTCCACTGTAGCACAACTGCTGTGACGATGTAATTGCTAGAAAAATGTTGCTTATGTCATCTGTCATATATTGGCCTGAACATGTGAAAGCCAGAAGGCACCAAATGCAGACTATACAGTGGCTGTCACAGGACAACCCAGCCAAGATTGGCATCGTACTCCATGGTACTCAAACTGATTTGGGGCCTGGCATTATCTTGCTGCAAGAGAAGGGTTGTTATTTATCAAGCCTGACTCTGGAAGTTTGGCACTTCAGCTTAGACAGCATCTCAATGTAGTGGTCGGAGTTGGCGGTTTGTCTGTGTACCACAAAATCCAGAAGGATCACTCCTTTCATAATAATTATGTATTCGCCTTTGTTCTTTCAAAGCTGTCCAGTTTAGAGAGATGCTAATGCAGTAAATTGTCTTTTATTCTGAAGTTGTAGGGATAAATGAGCATATGCAGAATATCTATATCTTTGCGGAAAAAGGCAATGATTTTAAAAGGAGTGGACTAGTCCTGAAAACACACAGCTGTTATAAAAATGAATTAAAAATTGACTTCCACCTGTAGTGATTGCTTTCATCTGAAACAAAAAGTAGCTATCTCAAACTAAAAACCTAATCTTGCAACTTTTGAGAAGTACTTTTTACATAAAAGTGAAATGTTCTTGAATGATTTCAGGCAAAATTTAAGTAGGTTTTGGTCTAGCAGTAAGTTGGTAATCATTTTGTGTCCACATGTTCTCAAGCTATTTTTGAAGTATTCATGCCAAACACCCTGGGGAAGACTGATAATATAGTTTCGATCAAGATATAAAGTCCTTCTTTTCTGAGCCTGTAGTGAAATCACTAACTTCAAGACTTTATCAGCCATATCTCTCAAGAGCAGGAGAGCCAACAAGGTAGTTTCCATTCTTTGCTGAGCTCCTGATAATGTTTACCCAGCCCCCTACTGAGGCCAGCATTATATTTGCAGCAAAATAGGTTTCTAATTGCATCCATACAATGTATGTAGAGATTATTGATCAAATGCACAGTGTAACAAGGCCTCGCAGAGAGATATAGCAGGAGATTTAGGCAGTCAGCAATGGCACAAAATTCAGCATGGGAAAATGCCTGGTTCTGCACCTGGTATGGAGCATTGCTGGACATTGCAGGCACAGCTGGAAGATGAGTGGCCGGAGAGCAGGTCAGTAGGGAGACCTACAGGCGCTGGGGAGACATGAGCCAGCAGTGTGCCCAGGCAGCCAAGAGTGCAGACTGCCTTGTGGTGTACACTGAACACAGCAGAGCTAGAAGAGGTGATTTTCCATTATATATATAGGTGTGGACTCACCTTGAATGTTGTGTGCAGTTCTCTGCTTCAAAAACGATGTTAAGGTCTTTGAAGGAGCTCTAGGAGGACAGTAAAGCTGTAAAAGAGCTGGAAAATGTGTCCTGTATGGACTCTTGGTCTGTCCAGTTTGGAAGAAGGTGAGAGGAGACCT
Source organism: Meleagris gallopavo (assembly GCF_905368555.1). Taxonomy (NCBI): domain Eukaryota; kingdom Metazoa; phylum Chordata; class Aves; order Galliformes; family Phasianidae; genus Meleagris; species Meleagris gallopavo. Next base: position 10,910,160 of record NC_139435.1, on the reverse strand, counting down.
GACTCTCTCTGCAGCTCTCTGAGGAGAGGAAGCAGAGGAATGTGGTGGGTTTGCTCCTGGGAACTGATGGCAGCATGGGAATGGCACAGAATTGTGCCAGGGGAAATTCAAACAGGACATTGGGAAGAATGTGTTTATTATGAGGGATCCCAAACCCTGAAACAGGCTTCCTAGATGGGTGGTTGGTGACCCATGGCTGTCAGTGTTCAAGAGGCACTTGGGTAATGCCCTCGGTTACATGCTTTAACTTCTGTTTAGCCCTGAAATAATCAGATAGTTGGAGTTAGTAATCTGTGAAGGTCCCTTCCAACTAACACGTTTGTGTCAAAATACTACCTGCCAATCATTTCACACATATTTGTTTTCAATATTTTGGTAATTTTTTACATCTCCTCACTGTTGGACTTGACAGTTCTCTGGGAGTTAACGGAAGTTGACCTTGTTTATATAACTTATTTCAGAAAAAAAATAATCAACATTTTTGTTTCACGCTGAGAGGGCTATGAAGAAACAGCAGTAGCTGTCTTGAGTTCCTTTATATGATCTATGAATATTTTGTTTCCTTTTTAGAAATGTACATGTTTGTATTAAGTTGCTGCTTACTGTTTTTTGTGTAGGTTAAGTGCCTTTTTCCCTTTTCCTCAGTTGCTGGTACTTAGCCAGCTTGAGTGAAGAAGTACGTTTTTAGCTTGAGCAATTTTCACGTGCTTCTGAGAATGAGAAAGGGTCACAGGCATCATAGCAGCCTAAATGAATGTGTAATTACTATGTTAGGAGCTCAGTCTAAAGTCAGATATGTACTCTAAGAGAGGAAAATTTTTGTAGTAAAACTGGAGAGTAACAAGATGATAGAGCAGTAAACAGAATGAGAAATATGGGTCTGCGTCTTCCTGATGATGGCCTTCCAGTTTCTTTAAGGAGCTTAAGATGAACCCAAACTCTTGCTGTAGTGCATGGTAAGACGACTAATATGACAAGCGTGTATTGCAGTAAGAGAGGTTTCAACTGAATATAAAGGGGAATTTGTTCGCTGTGAGGTCATTCAAGCTCTGCAACATGTTGCCCCAAAGAAGTGGTATGGTATTTGTCCTATGTAACTTCATCTCATCATTTGAGCAGGGCTTGGATTACAGATCGCTCGAGTTCCCTTCCAACTTAAATTATTCTGAGATTCGTTGCTGCTCTACCCAACTGTTGTAGGAGACTCATGAAATTTAGGTGTGCCTGCTTGGTCTTTCTACTTCTTCTCTGTCTTTTAAGGGGATTGGGTATTTTTTTTTTCTATTTTTGTTGGTGGTGGTGGTGGTGGTTGGGGGTATAGGAGGGGAAGGCACAATTCTGCTTTTATACAGACACATTATTTTTTTCTGTGTGCATCATTTCCTGAATTTAATGATTTCTATGTGCATGTGACACTGTTACCTCCTCTTTTGCAATTCTTCACTTGCAGCACCCCAGATAAGAGTAGAACTTACTGTATCTGTCTGATCTTGTCTTGCATTAAGATTTAACTGCTACTGTCATCTCTCTTAGTGTAATCAATGCACAGGGGAGAATAGGTACCTCATAAACAAGCATTTCATAAACATAAACCTTGCAGATGTGTTTACTGCATAGTACATAGCTCCAAATGTTCACATAACTTCGTGAAGTTGCAAATAAACAAGCTATATTTGGTTTTCCACTTTCCTAACTTATACAGCTGTTGTGTGTCTAGAGTTAAGGTCAACTAACTTGGCTTTCTAACTTGCATTTGGGCGAATACCACTATTTGTTCTTCCAGACTGATTTTTGAACATTTCTTCTGAATGGAAAGTTAAACAAAGATATGCTTCTGCATGTCTAATTTGAGAAACATGGATAGTTGGCTAATTTCATTCTCTAAGATGATGACTCTGCAAGCTCTCCTGTGCAAGCTTCTAAAATTTAATACGGAGCTTGTGAAATATCAATTAAATTGCCAAGTAACTGATTTCTCTATAAAAATAATTGCAAAACGCATGTAGCTTTCATTCTTTTCCCTTACTACTTTCTTCTCTTCTTCCACAGCCTTCCCTGCCTTCTACGTTCACACACGCATGCACATGACAGGATGAAAGATTTTTCTTGTCCTGACTGCATCGGCTACTTCTTTATTCTACTTACTTCTACTCTTGATCTTCTTTTATTTTCCCTCACATCTTATTCTGCATCTGAAAAGACAACTCCATCTGTTTTCTTTACCATGATTACCAATGAATCTGCATCTCCAAACTTTTCACTTTGATGTTCATACAAACAAGGATATTGGCCTATCTTTTCATACATTTATTTTTGAATTTATCACTAATAAAACCAAGCTAGACATGGCCCAAAGACAGTTCTTGGTTACTCAGCCAAAACCTTTTCTTCTTACTATCTTTCTTAACTGCTATGGAAGATGGAAACACACTGCTTGTGTTGCTTTTTTAAAATGCTGTCTTTTCTTCTGATTAGATCTCTTCATTTGTTTTACGTCAAGTAGCCACTGAAAATAAACAGAAAACTTGGGCAAGATGGAAGAAAACTTCATTATTTCCTACCCAAGTATTCTGAACTCTATTCTGTAGTCGTAGTCTCTTCTGCTTTTTTATAGTACCATAGAATCCTTAGAGTTAGAATGGATCTTTAAAGTCATCTAATCCAACTCCCCTGCAATGAACAGGGACATCAGCATCTAGCTTGGGTTTTTCATAGCCTGATCCATTCTGGCCTTAAAAGTCTCCAGGGACAGGGTATCCACCACATCTCTGGGCTGCCTGTTTCAGTTCCTCACTACCCTTTGTATATAAGACTTTTACCTTATATTCAATCTAAATCTCTCCTCTTTTAGTTTGAAATCATTTTGCCTTGTACTGTCAGCACGGTCTGTTGAAGAGTCTGTCATCTTCTTTATTGTAGCTCCCATTTAGATACTGAAAGGACCCTATAGTTCATACCAGAATGGAAATGAGGGATAGAGAACAGTTCCAGCTTGTATTATTCTATACCATAAAAAAATAGGAAGGTTGGGATTGAATTTCAGCAAGATAAGATGATACTTCATTATATCCCTCCTGGTTTATATATGAACTGCCAGGTATATTTTTATTTAAGGGAGGCAGTAACATAGAGTCCCCATGTTTTTTAAAGCCTACACCCTGTTTGCTTAGGTGGCTACCTATAAAGTAGAACTTTATGCTCAGCGTGGACAGAAACACTTAGCATGCCAGATACAAACTTCCCAGAAAATTAAAATCAAAATCACTCTAAAATTACAAAATACTCATTGGCGTTCTGCTTTCAATTTGCTTTACAAAGGAAGTGATGCTGTTTGATCTCACAGTCTATAGTCCCTGTTCCCTCCAACAATGCATTATCCTGTTGCTCAGTTTAAGTCACATTTAAACAGGATAGAACTCCCAAAGATAATGAAAATGTACATTTTTTGTGAAAATTGTTGAATGGAAGAGAGATACTCCAATTACACTGGAGCATAGTTGTGCAGAATTTCAACAAGACTGCATTCCACTAGGCAAAAGCCAACGGTACAGTCAGCACGTACATGTAGGCCCACCAAACCAACTTACATTGAGTCTGCTCCATGAGCATGAGTTTATCTGCAGCCTTTCTATCTGTTGGCTACTGGAGTATCATGGAGGATGTCAGGAAGAAGGAGGCTGGTATTACAGTGGCAAGGTAAACCAAATTCTTCAAAATTATTAATTTCACTGCTCATGGAAGAACATGTTTTGTTTTTTTTTTTTTTCTCTGCTTTAATCATAAGGTATTGCCACATTTTATGACTTAACTCCTGTTGAGTCAGTATTGCAAAATCTTTTCTGAAAAAGCTTTTCTTCTCTTAGAATTACAGACTTTTTATTCATGGATGCGGCAGTGGTCAAGAAACTTTTGGTACATACGAGGGAATAAAGGAGAAGTCTGTAGGCCACTCATCACACCTTGGCACTGTTCAGCAAAGATGCAAAACAAAACTTGAAAATAACTTTGTTTCATACCAACTGTCTATGAGTCAAACCTCATCTCCTGGCTTGAGAAGGATGGAACAAAAATCATTACAAAATCCAGGATAATTATTCTCTTATTCTGTTCTGCCATCATCATGGCTGGCACAGAGCCCATCTCCCTAATTCACAGTGTCCTTAGTCAGGTACTCCACCCAGACTTCATAAGCTAATACTACTTTCATCATGTAAGTTGGAGGGTTTACTGGATTTTAATGTCAAACACTGTCATAAAATTAAAGCTGCAGGAAAAACACAGATCTTCACATTTCGTAGATGCTAAAAAGGATGAAGATTTATGTTTCTCAGTAATGTGAAGTGTGCCTTCATTCTGGGTTTTTTGTAAAGTGACAACCATTAAAGTGTTCTGGGATGTAGTTTCAGTGCAATTATTCAAAAAGAAACACCAGACACATATTTCTTGCTAGAGGTTACCAACCTGCATGATAATGGAGACATAGAAAAAAAATATCAAAAACTGATAGAACCTTTATTTTCCATGAAGTTAGCCAAACACAAACAAATGAACTTTCTAAAGAATGACAGTTTGTTCCCAGGTTGAGAATTTATATGGCTTATTTAATGGTTTGGCTGTAAAGTCAAAAAATAAAGCGGTTTGTAAAGGAATTCAGTCACTGGCTGCTGGTCTTGTTATGAACATAGCTCCACTAAAAAAAGGAATCAGAATTTGACTAATGGAAAAATATCATATAAAAGAAAGTAAAAAGAGATTCAGAATTAGAACCAGAGTTTCCTGACCCTCAGTGCCAGTTCTTGTACATACTCACCAGTGGAAAATGAGCATAGTGGAGCTCCAGCACAAGATTTTTTTCAGAACTGGCCTCCTAGTCTCTCTCAATAGATGGAATTAGTAATATATTACTGCTTTATTGCTTTGTTTTTGGAGTGTTGTTCTGAAGGGTCTTAAAGAAGAAGTGTTTGATGTGCACTATCCACTTAATTAAACATGATGCTGGGCAACCTTCTCTAGTTGATCCTGCTTTGAGCAATGGTGTTGGACCAGACAATCTCCAAAGGTCCCACCCAGCCTCATCCGTTCTGTCATTCTTTTGTTTTGTTTTTTATTGTTTTGTCTTTAATTACAACTATATTGCCATAAGCAATATAAGCAATATAAGCAATATTTTTGCTTATGAACATTACCTTCAGTCTTAAAACTTCGCCGTTTCTTGTAAACCTCAACATGGAAATTATAACTCTGGTCAAAAAAGATACACATCTAAATAAGATTTAGTGTATACCTGTTTTGCAGGTGATTAAAAGATGCCCAAAAGCAGAGATTAAGCTGTTGCTGAGACTGAAACAGCACTCTGGAATGGAGTTCTCTATTTCACCAGCAGAACATGTTTGCTTTCCCCTACTTCTGTCTTTTACACCTCTTGGACGCTACCAGGAAGGCTTGTTGTCCTCCATCCTTTTCCATCCATGAAATTTATTTCCTTCTCCAGTCCATGGATTTTTACTCCAGAATCAGCATTTTAGTATGGAAAATAAATATAGTTTTAGCTCTCAAGCAGCAGCAGCAAGCTCCCACCTCAGAGCTTAGTTTTAGGGCCTCTGAGGCATTGAGATTCTTACCAATTTCACTTGTAAACAGCTTGTAGAAATTACTTCAATTGTATCAGCTCCATCTGTATTAGTGAGTAATTTTTTAAGATAATGGTATTAGCAGCACTAACAGTGCCTCTTTCTGATTGTTTACATATACAATAGAGCATTCAGTCTGTAAGCTAGAGTATTTCTCCTGTCACGATACCAAAACCACAATACCTTTCCTACTACATTTAGCTTCTCATAATGGATCGTTTATACATAATTACTAAATTCACTGTGTGGCAAAAATGCATACAGTAAGTGAAATAAAACTGATTTTCTATCAGAGTTTATACTAGTGAATTAAGTTTCATTAGAAAACTGACTTTGAGAAGCTTCTACTATGTATTCTTATTCCTGGAGGGGAATGCTTACTTCCTGAGGAACTTGAACAAAGATTGTGTCAGAAAAGGAATTAATTTGTAAAGTTTTTCAGTAGTTCATGTCCATATTCCTGCTATTCCTTTAGGACTCACCTAATATTGCATATTTTACTTGTAGCGGTTAATATTTAGGTACTATGTGAAAAAATCTTTAGATGGTGTGATACTTAAAATTACAAAACAATCTAAACAAAGCAGTGTGCATTTCCCAATACATTTTTTCCAGATAAGGCTGGTAGATCTAAGTAAGTTCAGATCACTATCAGCAGGATTCTAAAAGAGTAAAGATGGTAATATGGACTGCGTAGTCAAGGACTAAGGCCATGTATTTGGTTGCTGAGCTCTGTGAGTTATGAACATACAATTCCTAGAATGCTAATAACTCCAAAATACAAATCTGGCTGGACTGTGAAATTCTCATTAGAATGAATTTCTCTTAAGAAGTGAAAATATTACATATAGAGCATGGAAGGAAAATTCAGTATCACATGTGAAAATTCATTGCACAGAGAAACAGAATCAAGAGTGATCTATTTACAATTGTTCATGAATAAATAATTGATACATAATAGATCTTTAACACTATGCTCAAAGAAAATGTATATGTTCATTAAGTCTCACAAACAATCTGCTCAAATTTTGATTCTGTAAAATGAATCACAGTTTTTATTTATGTTTTTGAATGTTGTAAGTTATTTGAGGCCAAGAAGGTGATTTGAGATTGAGAACTAAAAAGAAAAGGAGCAAGCTTCAGTTAATAAACATTCCTCTAAGAACAAATGTTCCTACTTTGCATAGCAGCATGTATACATGTTTATTTGGAGGCTGTCTATTTGTATATCCTACTGCATACACATATTTGTGAAATTATTCTCTGCATACTCAGGGATAAAGTAAGCAGTTTTGCTTTAATCAGAGGTTTTGAAAACTGAAAAAGAGATGGTGGCTTTTTCCTTTCAGGTGCTCCTGTGCATATTGAAGTATCTTCAAGTACCAATTCCTCCTTTCAAAGAATGGATTTTGTTTGAGCTTTTAAAGAATTAGACAATTAAAATTGAGTTGGGAACTGAAGTGGTGGAGTAGTCTTTGAAATGCAGTGCCCATCAGCAACATGCATCTGCTTATGCTTCACTAGAAGAGGTCTGTACTAGAAATCTCTATTAAAAAACCTTCCCTGATGGTTTCATTTTCATATAAAAGATAAAACACAGGCTTTTGAAAGTGAGCAATTATTATTGTGCTTCCTTCACCTTAACCAACGTCAAGATGTTGTTTATCTCTTGACAGTGCAACATTCTGACTGCACTTATGTTTTTTTTAGGACAGTAATGTACCCAGAAGAAGGGTTAATGGATGTGTGTTCAGATCTGTATGCCAGTGCCTCTCAGTCTTTGATTCTTAATACCTGTCCTAAGTAGCTTACAAGATAGCCCAGAAAAGAAAGTGTGACTTGCATCTGCATGCTATTTCATTTGCAGTAGAAGTCTGAAACAGTTCAAGAACAGAGCAGAGGTGACTGTTGAACCAAATATGTTCTAGGTGTATTTCATTCTACAGCATTTAACTATGAAGAACAAATCTGTATTACTATTAGTTTTCTGTACCTCTCAGCATGCTTCAGAAAAGACAGCCATGTAAATGAGAAGTAGGATAGTAAATGTTTACAAGTAGATGGGGCTTTGAAAGTGTAGTAAAAATCAGTTTGAATAAAAAAAATTAAAAAAGGAAAGAAAAGAAAAACAGAGAACCAGTATACTGAAAAGCTCCTTGTAATCTAGTGGGCTCCTGTGACTCACTTGTCATATTTCTAAAACGTTTGTTTACATCTAAGGGTTTCTAAATATCTGAATTACCCATACTGTCTGCAACTAATTTACTCTTTTAAGGTTCTAGTGTTATTTGCATTGTCTTAGAAGACCACCTTGAGTCAATGCTCTAAAACATCCAGGTAAACAGTTCACAAGCTGACTGTCCTGTGCTCTCTGAGCAGCACTTGGGACAAAACTCAAGTCAGGAGGAATGGAATGGGCCAGGAGACTCTTGTTCTGCTGGCTGGTCCTTAGGATTTCTGTGTACTTGTGCTGCTTTGTTCCGTGTTGGTTTCAGCACTGAGACTCTAAGTATTGGCAGACTTGTTAGAGACTTAGCCATCGTTTTCAAAGGCATTCTGAAGGCCCCACCATCTTCAAATGGAGGAAAAAGATAGGACAGAGATCTGACTGTTCCTTTAAACAGCTTGTACTGGATTTGGAAGTGTAGTGTGGCAAACAATATATTGAATTTAGTTTCAGGATTAAATGAAAAGAGCAGTTTAAAACGTGGCTGTGTTATTCTTCAACAATTTTTCCATTTATATTATATAAAATATGCCTCTAAGTAGGACACCCAGCCAGAAAGATACAGACACATGACCATAAATGGCATCACTGAAAATGTGACATGAAAAGAGGCAGGTAACAATAATGATGGAAGGTGTGGATCCAAGTTTCAATAAAAATGACTTTTGTATCAAGTGAAAAGGTCAGGCTTTATGTAAGCAAGGATTTAAGAGCCTGTGCTGTGTTATTACCTAAAGTAAAACTAACAGTTACAGCATTTTTTTTCATCCTGGCATTTCTTTGTGCTTAAATGTCAGCATAAGGTTTTTATTTCAGGGATTATGGAAGTAATGTTGTGGGTTAAACACAAAATGAACATTATTAACAACTGAAATATGATTGGGCAATTATAATTGGGTAGTTAAAATTGATTGTAATGGAATATAAAACAAAATGGACTCACATTAATTACAGGGACTAATGGTTGATTTTGTGGTCTAAATTACCATGCTTAAAATCATTTCAGCTGTTAGTAAAATGTAAGAGCTTAATGCAGTTTACCATGAAGTCCACTATACCAAGGGAAAGCATGAAAGCTCCTGATGCTTATGCCTTCACTTTGATTCCATGCAAGTATCAAATACTTGTAAAGGAAACATCTTTGATGTGTAAGATTTATAACCTTTGTACTTTTTTTTTTTCTTTTTCCTGACATTTTTGTGAGATTGCTTTTGTCCAAATAAAGCATGTGGATCATTTTGGACGCTTTGGTATAAAAAGTCATCTTTGTCTACATACAACTAACAAAACTTTTGAATTTCAGACAGTTTTCATTGATGTGAAGATTGCTTTGCTTGCAGGCAGATCTGGAGTGACCCCTCCAGTACCCCATGCTTTTACCATGTTGGAGAAGTGCACTATTTTAAATGGGGAGAATTCCAGTGTTGTCTCCAAGGTGAAGTCATTATCCTGTATAATAAAGCACATAAAACTTGATAGTTACAGTACATGAGTCCATTCTGAGACTGAGAGTAAAGGAAAAATGTCACAATCAGTGAACACAGGTAGTGGACAGTGAATCAAGAACACTTACTGAAAAAAACAAAAAAAAAAAAACAAAAAAAACACAGATGTAGTGTAATGCATTGATACATACTGTAACCAGAAGTTTTCCTTTTCAGTTGGAGACTTTTTTATAACCAAACAACAGGAACATGCAGAAGAAAAGTACTAGAATATGTTTTTCTTCATTACAGTATGTATTTTTTATACAGTGAAAGCTTTTCTTCTGCAAGTTCTGCTTAGTAACTATTTCTCATTATTTAACCAAGGAATGTGCTACCTCCAGAGAGGAGTCAGACGAACAGAAACATTCATGTTCAGTGTAACTGGACATACTTGTTCTTACAGCAGAGGTAAGGGTGAGGCATTCTTTCTCTTAGTTTGTTAAAGCTAAATACTACCCATAGTCTGAAACCTAATATTCTGTACTAATGTGTGCTTGTGAAGCCATCTGCTCACCTTTGCTGCACAGTGAGCATCTGTGTCTTTGCAAAATGGATTTCTTCAGTTCTTTTCTTGACACATTTCATTTGCCCCTCAGGGATGCACATATCACTTGTTAGAAATACATTCGTCAGTAGGTGACACAATGTTATCCTCACAGTCTGTAAGGAGAACAAGTGAGTTAATGAATGAATGGGTTAATGAATGAATACATTAATAAATTTACCTTTAACCTCTGGAGATTGCAGTGTAAGTTTTAATTCTGTAAACAAGTGCATAAAAGCCTCACAGTCTACAGCCTCAGGGTCATTTCCTTATACTTAGAAAACAAAAGAAAAATCCAAAACACAGTTCACCATGACTGAGAATCTGCTAGGAGTTACAGCCTGGGATGAAGATAGGGGGTAGATCAGGTCAGTGCTATACTTTGTGCAGTTTGTATATTCACCACGAAGAAATTAGAAAATAATGGAAATTCATGCTGCTAATTAAAGAGGGAATGCAGATCCTTCAGAAATGCGTTTTGTAGATGTTACGAGTTTAGTCTGTTTTCCTGGTGAAGCTATAATTAAAGATACTTTTGCTACAAGATGTGGCATTCTGGAGCACTGTGATACAGAAGCATTGATATTGTTACTGGTTGAGCCTCTGGAAAGTCTAGAGTGATTTGTACATTTGGCTTTCTGCACACACTGTCCACCAGGAAGCTGTGTGGTTTCTATGGACAGTAGAGCTTATCATCACCCATTTAGAGATCTGCAGAAAACAGTTTTGTAAAATGTGTTAAACTCTAGGTTACTTAGGATTTAGTATCTACAAAGTGTATCTGCAAAGTGCTACCAAGTTCAGAGGTAGGAGGGATATCCCTGCATACCTACATGTTTCTGTACTAAGGGACATAGAATGCCTGAGGTCGGAAATGCTAAAAAAGAAATTATTTAAAGCTCAGGAAAATGAAAATTGAAGGGTAAATATTGCTTCATTCAGCTCATTGCTGTCAGCTCTTACTCTCCAATAATTGTGTTTTTTTCCCTTCCATTGTAGATTACCAGAATAATATGGCTTAATTCTCTTAGCAAACCTGTGTGCCATTTTAGTTGTGCATGGCACTGATAGTCGTTAGCATGTTCTTCTATCAGGTTTAAAGTTTGCTGAACATGTTTAAGAAATGTTCTAAATCACAAATTCACAAATCATAGGAAATTGAATATTTTGATTGGAGACGCAATTTTTCATAGTTGCATTGTTTATTGAGTAACTCTAGAGTCTCTTAAGCAGTACAAGTATAAGCATACAGCATGTACTGAGAAAAGGACAAAAAAGCAGGGACTGTCATGACGTCTTACAAGATCTCTTGAAAGAAAGAGAACATTGAAACAGAAGACAGTTATTTGTCCAATAGTTTTCTCTGCTGCTGTTGTTAATTATTGAGAACATTTGTGATTGAAGAACATTTTTTCCTCTGTAACCAGGTTCTTTCTGTTGCACTCTTGCCACAATCATAAAGCTTTGAAAAGAGACTTTAGACACAAGCTCAGCCAAAACAGGCCATTTCAGTGGCAGAGAATAAAGAAAGTGTTCTAGAGATAAGGTCACAGCTTTCTTCAGCATTACCAGACTGATGCAGGCATGAGGATTCTAAGATTTTTCTCTTCCACCCAACCCCATCATTTGTGTTCACCTAGAAAAAGCTGTTTAGGGATAGCATCCAGTGGTAGAAGCATTGAAAACCAAAGGGAATATTAGAATGCATGTTTTATACAGCCCTTTACTGCCCAGTGCCGTCTTCTGCTCTTTCTTCTTTATATGTTTCCTTCTAATTAACTCCACAAATCATTCACATTTTTCTCCATTACTATGTTTTCTTTACTACTTTTAAAACCCTGTTACTTTGCTTCATTTATTTCTGGTCATTCCAGCCTGTTTGCCATCAACTTTTCTTCGCCAATGTCTTCCACCAGAACTATGAAGATAGTAAGAGAACACTTACTATTGCATTGCTCATAGAAATTCTGTGTATAATTGAGGACTGTCAGAAATTTTTCATCACATTTCCATTGCCCCCTCAAAAAAGTTATTGAAAAACTGAAATTATTTGCGTACTGGCTTAGATTTCAGAAAATCTTCTACTGGAAAATTTCAAAACAAAATGCCTTTCTGTTGATATTTACTTAGTTCAGTTAGTTTTACTTTATTTACTTTTGCATTCTGGAGATCCAGCTTGTGCTGGTTTTCACTGAAAAGGAGTTTGTGACTCTGAGGTGAAAATTTACCAAAACTGGCTGTTAATAGGCTGTTCCATTTTATAGAATATTTTGAAAAGATTCTGTAGTGAAAACAATCCTTACTTTCAAAAAAAATTTTTTTTAATTAAAAAAAATCAAGTTTTGACCTGCCCCTTCTTCCACTCCATATTATTTCTTCATTACTTACATTTTAGTTCTTAAGAGCAGAAATTATTCTTTGTACAGTACCTAACATGGTGTGATTCTGTCTTTGTTCTCTGAACAAATAAGATCTGAATAACGAATATTTGATACAGAAATACCTTGGGTGAGAGTCTTTGTTCTGATTTATGCAGGAGATATGATCAATTCTGTCATTAACCTTTCTGAACTTTGGGACATGAACAATCAGTGCTTATGGCACTGCTGTAGTAAAAATGACCTTTCACAGTCAGCCTTATTACATAAGAATCAATCACTAGTCAACAGTATCTCCTACTGATGAAAGCAGTCACAAGAGCAGAATAAACTTGGTAGTAGGGCAGAGCTCTATGTTTTTGTAGTACTAAGGTAGAGAAATTAAAAAAAAAAAGGAAGGTTTATTTCTAAATGTAAGTGACTGCGGGAAGAAAACTATTTTCACTTTTTTTTTTTTTTTAATTTAACAATTATAACCATATATTTCCTCTTAGAACTAGACTTCCTTTTAAATGTAGGACAACTGCATCATTTTTAAGAATTGCCGATGAAGTAGTCAAGATCTACGAGGCAGGTTGTATTTTGGGAGAATTCACGTACTAAGGCTTGAATCAAACTCTGTTCCTCACACTGATACAGATAACCACATTCCTACTCTTCTTAAAACAGAAGGGATTTCTTTGAACTCTGTCTTTGAACTACTTTTTACCTATACCATTGCTGAGTAACTTCTTTGCAAACATAATTTTGACATATTCAGTTGTATGTTATCTATACCATTTTGTATATGCTCATATAAAAGAAATTGTTTATTGCCCTCAATTAAAGCTGTTCCTCTGTAACAGCATGAGATCTAGGTGCCCGATTATTTCACGGTATTTTTATTGGTTTTATTATCTTTACTGAAATGAAGCCAAACAAAAGAATACCCTAGTAACTGAGTGATGTGGCTTCCCACCTGGTCTCCTGATAGATCCAGACCATTATGGATGTTCGTGGCAAAAATATTCTACTTCTTTTCAAAGTACTTGAGGAGAGACAAATTCATAAGAAATTGAAGGAGTCAGCAGTTTCAAAGCTAGTAATTGCAAAGTTATTAATTTTATATTTAAAGAAGTTTTCTTGCTGTGGGAGACAAATTGCCCACCAGAGCCAATCTAAATTATTTCTTCACAGCAGAGAGCAGTCACATGGATAACAATAAACAGTCGACTGAATGTAGAGGCTTTTTTAGTAAAACACTGGATTTTGTTCTGTTAGAGGTAGGTGAACCAGCTCAGTTGGTGTTGTCAGGCTGTGGCAGTAGCAAAGCTGAGCATCTGCTCTCACTGGGTGCACACACACCATAAACACACACAGCCACAGTGTCAGCACAGATGTAAGTTTGCTAATGCTAGATATTTGTGTGTGTATTTGTATAAAACGTGAATCATTCTGGTAGTTCAGGCTGTCAGCATATCCAGCAGCTGGCCGCAGACCCACTGACCTCCCAGTTGCTGGGGAGCTGTGTATGAGCCCAGAAGTCTGCAGTCTCACCCAGAGTTCTTACTGTGCTCACTGACTAATCTAGGTGGAAGTTAGCATCCAAGTGTATGCGGAACAGAACACAGCCAGAGAACAGGATAGGACTTCATGAGGGTAGTCTAATGTGATCAGACTGACATCCCAGTCAGGCAAGCTTACTCACTATTGTACTCTTGACTGGCCCCTTTGTTCCTTTCTGCTCCTTGTTTTCTTGTTTTCCCTTGCGTGTGTAGCCCAATCCTCTTCTATCCCTTTCTTTCCCTGCTATTCCTCTTTCCACTAAATATATCATAGTAAGCCTCCCAGATTCCCCAAATTCTTTCCCCACTGCATCTCGTTATGACTGCTATCCCTCCTCCCTTTGCAAGGTGTACAGGGAAGGGAATTTGCTTGATGGACTCTTTCTGGTGGGTTCTGCACAAGGGACAATGGGCCAATTGTTTTCTTCAGTAGACTTAGGCGTAGCCATTGCCCTGTGCCCTATTTTCACTGATTAGGTTTCCAGGGTTCCTCCCCCCGCACCGTCATTTTTCATCCTGTCCCAGCTTTTGTATTAGCCTTTACTCATAGCATAGCACAGTCTAAAGCTAGGCTGCATCCTAAATCACTAAAAAGTTACATGCTGTAATTGAAACAGAAAATGGAAAGAACAGTACAGTAACATTCTATTTTACCATAGCCACTATTGCTCTCGATGTTTAAATGCGAGCTCTCAGTGTTTAATTGACTTAGAGTGTCTGCGTCTGAATCAGCTAGAATATGGTGATTTTTTTTGCTCTTTGTGTTTTGAGAATTAAATCGTGATATTCCCAATATACTTACCATGGAATTGTTCTGTTTTCTTGCAGATAATCAAGTAATCTGACGTTCATGAATAAGAAGAACAAAATTTTTCTTTGCACACATGAACCCTTTAGGTAGGAAACTAGGCTTTATATTTCATGACTGTGCTATTTATAAATAACATTTTAAACTGTCGTAGTAGGATTATTGTTGGGAAGTAGTGCTTGGTAGTTATTTGAGGTGAACTTCAAGAGCAATTATCAAGTTCTAATTTAAATTCAAATTTTCAGTCTTCAGAATTTTCCTCTTTACAACTTATGTTTCCCTTGTCTGTGAAGGAATACTATATGAATAAAAATCATGAGATTATGGGTAAACATGCAGACCACAATAGAAGAAAACGGAATCTTCGGGAGCCATGAAACAGGTGGAGGAAAATTGCTGTTATTAGTTAAATCAAAGTTTACAATAGTGGTTTTGGTGATATTCAGAAAAAAAAAGAAAAAAAGAAAAAAAAGAAAAAAAGCTTTTGGTGCATTTCTAGTAAGAGTTTTAGCAAAGTCCCTTTTCTTCTTCTGTCCTCATTTCCAATCTGTTAAGGACATAAGGACAAGTGATGATAGTTTCTTGCAGTTTTCTTGGCCTACTTTGTCAGTTTAGATGTTGAGAGTTTTAAAAGGAGCTCCAAGCTCAGTTCCAAAGTCAGTAGGCATAAGTTAGGTTAGGTGCATAAATACTTTGAGAGATAGTTCAGTATCTGAAACATTTTCAAGAATATGGGTTTTTATGATTTTTATTTTTTTAAATATAATGTAAGTCTTGTAGACTGAGTTCATCTCTATCTGTGAGAGAAGTTGTTCCATTCATCATCACATATTGACTGCTGATAAGAAAAAGGACCGCAAAGGGCCATTAATATGAGATTTGTTTGAGAGGAACATAGGAATAAATATATTAGAAACTCAGATGTAGGCTTTTCAGTTGAAATCTTAAAGAACTTAGAGGTGTCTTCTGATCAAGCAACATGGAAATATGAAGTGCTTGATTATAAGAAATCAGTCTGATGTCTAACCTGACATTGCCAACAGAAAGTATCCTTGCAAAGCCTACATGCTAAAAGTATCTACCTGGAATTATTCAGCAGAATTGCAGTTCAGAGGCATGTCTGAACTACCTGTCTTCTACACAGCTCACATGCCTCCATGAAGGTTGCCTGAGGGGACCTGTAATTTGGAGGCTTCCAGTTAGGCGTCATGGAGAAGGGGAAAGCAGAGCTCAGAACGCATTGCACATCTACACTTTTAATTTGCACTATAATCCCAAACCACCTCTTGTCATTCAGAAACGCAGCTACTGATAGCCGTGCCTAAGTCATGGTTACGGACATATGTCATCCATGTTGACATGAGAATCAGCATGGGACAGCGCAGTCATACAACACCTACAGTGTAGTTGAATGTATGCCCAGTAGGATTCCAGATGGTACAGCAAAAATTTATTCTCTTATTTATTTATATTTGGTTTCAACAGGTGTAATTCAGCCTTTCAAATGGTAATTTACTGTGTTGTTCTGAGATTCTTTAAATTGCCTTCCCCCAGGCCTCAGAGACAAATCTTATTTATTGTTGTAAGTAGTAGGAGTGTGAATCTTGTTCACTACAGATTGCTGAAACACTTCAGGCTTTAGACTCCTCTGGTAACAAAGCTTGTAATGGACAGAATGTCACTGGGAGTGGATGCTGTACAATTGTTGCCCATTCCTGCAAGCCTGAAAATACCACAGATAGAAAATCTTTCCATTTGAGCTGAACTAGACAAAGAGTTCTCTGCCAATCTCAAGAAATGTATCTATCAGCGTAGGTGAGAAAGAGATGCAAAGAACATAAAAGCTGTAAATAAAGTAGGATGAGGACATTCTTCTCTAAACTCTGCTTCATAGCACCTAATTACACTATTTCTGTTTAACTTTCAGCTTCATCTAGCAGCATTGTAAGCAGTTTTCAACTCTACAATTTCATATTTTTATGAATTACACAATGATGTATTGTATAGTAAAATGTAGCACTGCCCACTTCTGTGCATTCTAAAACTTTGGTAGCAGATTCTGTCTGCATCCAGATGCAGTTTTCTGGGGCGTGATGCACAGCTGTTGAAAATTGCGTAACCTCCATGCTAAAAAGGAGAAATTCAATTACAGTGCCATAATTGCAATAATTTTGTTCAAATCAAATCAGAAGCTTCAAAAAGGAGGCATATGATTCTTTAATTATCGGTTACTGTACCCTTAGTTTCGCATGACATTCTGAGAAATCAGTGTCTACTGTATCCCTTATAAAAGAATGTATTCAGTTCTAAAAGTGAGGCATTCCCCACAGCATGTTCATTAACATTATTTATTCTTTTTGAAAATGATTTTCAAGGGAGATATAGGAAAGGTACACTTTTGATACAGTTATGACAAAGTGGACATTATTTTTTCTATTAAAGCAAGTATTTTTTAAAAACAAGAGATCTCTTCAGAATCCCTATAAACGATATCTGAATCAAAAATACCAAATACCAAGGAACCATGGAAACGCAGGCTCCAGAACAAATGGAATATGGTTAATATGCCTGGAGCCTCCTGGCCACTTCTCTGCTGCTGCTGACATTCCTACACAAAGCAATGCAAACATCAGAATGATGCTTTTCTTAGATCTTTTAAACACATATTTAAGAGCAAGTAACTGGATGTTGTGACTATTCTTTAACAGAAAATATTTTGAATGCATTTGAAAGCATTACATTCCATATGTAAAATAGGCTATCCAGCCATCTTATGCTCATGGACAGTTTTCTAACTGTTAACAATTCAAGATATTTAAATGGCATTGAAACACCAACCAGAAAAACAGACACTGGGTCATAAAGACCACTTTCCAGCTATTATGAACATCCATGTCATATATATTTCATAATAGATCAGACTCTGTGGGGAAGCTAGATGGGAATTTTTGTTTTTTAAGCCTATTTCAGTAGCTCATTTTTGTGAGGATGGCTTTTTCTTTTTCTTTTTCTTTTTCTTTTTCTTTTTCTTTTTCTTTTTCTTTTTCTTTTTCTTTTTCTTTTTCTTTTTCTTTTTTTTTAAATTACTTTTGAATTAATTACAGCCATTTATTCTTGTTTCAACATTTGGTAAAATTTATGCATTCTTTTTTTCCCCTCTTTTGATGATAATCCCCTGGTATGTTTATAGAGGACAGTCATATCCTTTCATGGAATAAAAAGCCAATTCCTTAACTCTTCTTCATGAAGCAGCCTTTGTGTTCCCTGTTTGTGTTAGCATCTGTTTTCTAAATCTGTTCTAAACATATAACCTGTTTACTTCTGTAGAATATCCACCTTCTGTAGGAAGAAGGAACAAGGGTGTTTTCAACATACAGATGACCAGAATTTTACATGGATTTTTTTTGTCTCAGATACTATATGAGTGCCATTAATAAGTCCATATCCCTCCATTCTTGTATCTCTCCTGTTCTTTTTCATAGCCACATCACAGAGGTGATTTGTGATCATTTAATTTTTAAATAATGAATGATCCCAAGAAAAAAATACTTGCCTATAAGTGCACTAATTAAATCCTATTTCCATTAATTTTATTCTTTGGGTCTTCAGTTTCCAAAATGATCCTATTTTCCTTCTAGAGTGCTCTCATTCAGTTCCTTCTTGATAATGCTTCTCTGTTTCTTTGCACAGAAAAGACATGTCTCTAAAAGAGAAAAAAATATGTTGTCAGTACCCCATTGGCAACCACAGTGTGAATCTCAAATTGAAATTTTTGTGTTTCGCAGTGTTCACCTGTTTTTTATAATAGTAAAACAACTCTGTTATTGTATGTACCTGAAATTGTTATTGTTTACAGTTCATTATTTCACCTTTACTTGGGAAAAATGTGCCTCAGTGCTCAAAATGGTCTATATTCTGCTTTATGTAACACCATGTTTACAGCTCATTTCTGAAACAGAACACCAGCAGTTGTGCCTTGTAGGTTTCTTATTGTCATAAAATTTGCATGTGCTTACACAAAACCAGAGTTTATACTAAAGAGTTCTGCCCTGCACTGGCTGTGTATGCTCAGATCGCTGTGAGTGGGTTTAAAACAAACACAGATGCAATTGTGCAGAGCGTTGCTCAGATGCGTGCATGAAGTGTGCCTGGATATTCAGAAGCACTTTGTCCTCAGTGAATATGTTTTGGTATCAGTGAAATTAACTGATACCTCATTTCCCTTTGCACTTGAAAAACATTTATGTCTTGACCAGCTATAGTTTTTTGATACAGAAAATGAATTGCTTAATGAAAATAGAGTCATCTGATAAACCACAAAGAATTTTTCCTCTGCAAAGAGACATCTTGTTCTCACGCTGTACTACACTGGATGGTTTTGAGCACAAAATACTGTCAGATGTACGTGTTAGGAGTGGAAAGCTGATGTAAGGAGTTACCCCTTCAGATAATTAATGTCTATTCTTTATTTTCGAAGAGTAAGGCTGGCTGCCAACTCCATTCACCATCTCCAAGCAGAAAAGTGTTTTTGGTGGGGAAAGCAAGAGGTTTGCTTCGATTCGTTCTGCCCTTTCTTCAGCCTAAGAGACTGAATAGCAGTTCGGGCTACCGGTCGCCCCGAGCTGTACCCTGAGTGCTGAGGACACCTAGCGGTGTCAGCCTCTGCAGGCGCCGCGCTCCGCAGCCCCCGGCTTCACTGCACGGCGCCTGAGTTCTGCGGTGCCTTTACAGGCTGAAGAAAGAGGCACGATAATCGCTCCTCGGCTGGCATTTTCTCCTGATAAGTTCACTGTCAAGTTATCTACTTTTTCTGTGGTTTCTCTTCTCTCTTCTTGCCTTTTCCACTTTCCTGCAGAATTAAATGCAGTAAAAACAAGGAGTTGAACACAGAGAATCACAGAATCATAGAATCGTAGGGGCTGGAAAGGACCTCCAGAGATCATTGAGTCCAACCCCCTGCCAAAGCAGGTTCCCTACACCAGGTCGCACAGGTAGGCGTCCAGGCGAGACTTGAATATCTCCAGAGAAGGAGACTCCACAACCCCCCTGGGCAGCCTGTTCCAGTGCTCCGTCACCCTCACCATAAAGAAGTTCTTACGCACATTTGTGTGGAACTTCCTATGCACCAGGGTCTGGAATGAGAATCATTCTTCAGGCTGGATGGTCTGAATTTGACATTGCCAGTCCCACATATTCAGAAGCTGTGAGATGGGCTAAAAAAATCCCAAACATTTATGTAAAATGTGAATATTTTCTACTTATGTTCCATTTTCAGAACCTTCAGATTTCAAATGTGTTTAGCTCTTCTCTGCATCATCGAAGATAAAAGTATATTTTTTGTTATTATGAGACTGACTTTCTCAGGTAAATTAACATTAGAGGTTAGAGCTTTAAGAACAACATTCTATGTTCCAAGATGCCAAATAAATATGGAAGATAAGTTAGTGCGCTGGAAGCCTAATCCCAGCACTGCTGTATGCTCAAAGGCTTGCAGAAAGATTCTGTTTACTACTCTCCTACTCAGGTTTTCTTCCCCTGAAGTGAAAATGTACTTGTGCCACACCTGTTTGAGTAATAACAAGAATCAATTAGCTGCAATTCAAAAAGGACTTTGATCAAAATGGATATATATTACATGTTAACACTTGTATTTACTTTTGCATGATTACATGTTTTTCAGTGAGTCCTTGATGTGATACTTCTTCCCAGGGAGAAGTGGAAATCATGAAACAGAATTTGATATCGTCTGTTCAGATTATATTGTTACTTCCTCTGACTACAGTGGGTCTGACAAGTAAGTACAAAATTTCCAAGAACACTTGTTTTCCTTTATACACTTCTTTCAGAAAAGTCTGAGGCTTTACTTGATCTATCCTGACCATCACTGGAACCTGTGCATATTTGAACTGCTTTCTTTCAAAGTTTTGTGTGGAGGTCTTGAAAATGGCTTGAGTCCTCTTTTCTTTATGTAATATTAATTTAATGATAATGTGGTGGTGATAATGAAAGGTATTCGCACTCTCCCCACGCCCACTCCATCCTTATCACCTTTTTGGGAATTAACATCACATGAGTAGTAACACTGTTAAAGATATGGTATGGAACTTTAATGAAGTAAGAGTAAACTTAGGTTGAAAAGCCACATGCTCTTCCTGTGAAAAAGTGTGTAAATTTATGGTCTATTTTCTTGTTGGAAGTTAATGACAAGTAATCTTAACAGGAAGTATTCTAAAATGTATTAGGATTATTATGGGACGTTCATAAAATTAACGAACAAGTTCAGATTGCACAAAATATTACATCCATATCATTGATTCCTTCTTTTTATAATCTGTCTTATCTGTAATTTCCCCTTATTAGATACTTTTAGAGATGTGTAAATAATGAAATTTTGAATCTATCACAAAACTACAAAGCTGATGGAAAAGTTTAATTCTAAGATGACATGAAGATAAAGATTTTTGATGTCTTAGGAAATATAAACAGTAAATCATGCATTTGATTCCATGCTTTTTCATTTTTTCTGAAGGTTACTCAACACTTCTGAAATTTTGGTAAAAATGAAATTGTCATTTGAAAAAGAGAAGTAAATATATATTAGCAGCTGTTTCAGAAATTTGAGATAAAATATATGTACTTTTCTGAATGTCTTGACTTTTTCCAGGAAGATGTATTTGCCAAATTCATTCTTTAGTTTCAAATAATTTTATTCTCTTCAAGCATTTCATGTTGAATTTGCCATTCAGTAACAACTATAACAAAAACAAAAACAAAAACAAAAAAAAAAAAAAACACTGTCCAACCCTAATATAACTAGTTGGATTTCTGCACTTCCCTAGGTCAATCATTCCCTGGAAAACCTAAGATAATAAGATGTCGTTCTCTAGAAAAGGAAACCTTTTCTTGTTGGTGGAAGCCTGGTTCAGATGGAGGACTTCCTACCAATTACACCCTGTTCTACAGCAAGGACAGGTAAAAAGCGGTGAATAAGTAAGTTATCAAGTGATGATTATGACAGAGTGAGGGACTGATAACGTTAATTTATGAAAGCTATTTTTTATGAATCCATGAAAGTTCAGATAGCCAACAAGGACTATTAATGGGTTTCCCTTGGTAGAAAAAAACATCACTGTTACCAGAACCAAACTTTCAACCTGCCCCTAATAAAAATCAGATGAGCTGAAATATCCTTGTCTGAACACACATAGGGAAAGATGTAATTTGTCCTTCTTATCAGGTGGCACACAGCTTTAATTTGAACAGCGTGCTTCTCTGAGGCAAGGAGCATCAGGGCACCATGAGGGCTGGGGTTTGTGGTAGTTTCTCTGGGGCAGGCAAAGCAAAGTCACCAGCCAGGGCCCTTCCTGCCAGCCGAAGGGAAGCAGGGTAGGTAGTGCGGCAACCTCAGCCCAAGGCATTGGGCACAATCCTGGGGATGGGGACAGCCCAAGGTTGTGTTGGGCAAGGATGTCACCCATGGGTCAAAGCCAGCTCAGTGGGGCGCATGGTTGGGTTGCAGGAAGCTGGAGATGGACCCTGCTGCTGTGGTCTGAAATGGAATCTTGACCAAAGGTAGAATGCGGGAGGCTGGGCAATTACAATAAGGGCTGGGGGTGTCCTTAAGGCTTTCCAAGGAGCTATCACACATCTGGAAAAAGTCTATTTTAGAGACTTCCCTGTTTGAATTCATAGTCAAGCCGGTGGCTCACAAAATGGGGTAAAATCAGATGTGGGTATTGCATCTCAAAACTTACTGGTTTGGTAAATCTCTGATGTCCTCATGCTGTTTAAGAATAGAATGTGCATTTGCTTAGCTATTTTGCTTAACCCGTGCTTCTTAATATAAGAGCCCTTCCTTCTTTTAAAAAGAGGTCTCATAATATGTACAAGTAAGCAGGGAAGCTGAGATTGAATTTCATTGAATAAATCCAGTGAGGTTCAAAATAGATACGGTAAAGCCTCAGACATCCCTGCTTTAAATTAAACCAACTCCAGATCACTTGTATTAATTGATAAGGGTACACCTTTTAATGAAGTTACCACAGTCAAAAATGAACCGAGAGAGATGACGTTTTCCTTATCCACAATGAGCATATCTGTAGAACTTTTATTTTATGAAAGTCCAGATGTTTTGATCTTGATCAGAATAGAACTTCTTATGAGCATTTTACATCATACCAGTCACAGCCCAGAAGAGTGGAGATGAGTATAGATGCTTATCATTTTTATTAAATCTGATGAAACATAAGTGTTGCAAAGCATTCCAGATCTAGGCCAGAGTTACCTTTCTTAACTTGTCTCAGGTGCAGTCCTCTTACACTCATCTTTCCTTTGTGAACTGGGACGAAGCTGCACGGACACTGAAAGATCTTGTTACAACTGGTGTGTAGATCATGACAATGAAGTGAATAAAATGTGTCCCTGAGCCATCTGAGATGATGCTTTGTGTTTCTGCAGCTCTTCACCTAGAAAAAGTCTGAGTGTATCACCCAGTTCAGCTTTAAGGAGTACAAAACACTCCTCCAAAAAAAAAGCTGAAGACTCCTAAGGTAGAAGACAATATCTAAGAGATATGACCATGCTCACATTCAAAAGCAGATAAATGAACACATTACTGAAAACAAAATAAATAATAAAACACTCTTATGCCATAGAGCCCATCAGGTTACTTTCCAGTGAAAGTACATAAAGAAGGCATTTAGCAATTTTCCTTCATTAGGTAAAGTGTTTAATATCTGCCTTTTAACTTGCTTCTAAATGTTTTTTTAAATTACTTTGTATTGTCTCCGGAAACTTCTTTTTCCGTTCTTTTGGCAACACGTTATTGTGTATAAAAAAGCAGATAAAAACTTTCATCCTGAGCAACTGCATAAAAATAGCTTTATGAGTCAATGGAGCATTTATGGTAATAGCATTTGACATTCACTGAAATGTTTCCCAGAGATGGGGTTATATATAGGCTTAAAGTTTAACATTTTA
Organism: Meleagris gallopavo; assembly: GCF_905368555.1. NCBI lineage: Eukaryota > Metazoa > Chordata > Aves > Galliformes > Phasianidae > Meleagris > Meleagris gallopavo. The sequence continues at coordinate 10,886,563 of NC_139435.1, read as the reverse complement.
AAGGTCTGTGCTGAATTTAGGCCATTACTAGAAAATTATCTACTTTGATTCACTTCCTAAACTTTGATTTTTTTAAATCATTTTATTTCAGTGAAGAAAAAATCTATGAATGTCCAGACTACAGAACATCAGGTCCCAATTCCTGCTACTTCAATAGAAACTACACTAATTCGTGGACAACATATAATATCACTGTAACAGCAACGAATGAGATTGGAAGTAACAGCTCGGATCCTCAGTATGTGGATGTGACTTCCATAGGTAAAAAAGGAAGAATGAAATGCAAAAAAAAAGAAAAAAAGCAACATAGTTTGAGAAGTTTCTGTTTTTTAATCCAAGAACAAGTAGTGGTGAAAGATTTATTTCCTCATAATATGAAACTTGCTAATGGAGGAGTGTTTATCTGCCAATGATCTGAAGTGAAGTAGGTACCTCTAATGTATGTGCAAACCGCATTTTACTTCCAAATCATGTAAAAGCATATTCTAGCACTACCTTAATTGTGGCTGAAAAATTGCTCCAGTTTCTAGTTACCTACAGTATTTCAGTTAGAGTCAGCTGAGTCTAAACAGTTTTGTAGGCTCCTAGCACTGCAGATTATCAAACTTTCAAATTAGGTCAAACTGTCAGAAGTGTTCCAGACTAGGTTTTCCCAATGTAAACATCTTTCTGGTTGTTGGCATTGCAGTCTTGGAAGGGTAAAAATATGCCTAAGAACTTCACATTTTTTGTTTGTTTTATGCAGTATTTCATATTCTTAATTCCATTCTGTTTTCTGCATACAACATATTCTACAGTGTACACAGTCTTTTTGGCCACACTTTCATTTTACAAGAGTGGCTGAATGAAATTATTATTTCTGTTTCCTTAGCCCAACAAATTCAGAGTTAAGTCTAAGATTTGCTGATACTGTCTTAAATTAGTAGCCAGTTAACATCGTTAGAGAGAAAAGGCAAAAAAAGTCTGTTGTACTGTAACTTCACAGAGGGACTGAATAATCTGAAATTAATACAATGAATTACAAAACAAAAAACAGAAAGACAACAGAATGGTTGAGGTGGTGCTGTGGTTTAACCCAACAGGCAGCAAAGCACTGCACAACCATTCGCTCATTTCCCTCTCCCAGTAGACAGGTATTGTGGTTCAGTGTGGCAGATCGCTGAGCACTACACAGGCATTTGCCTTCCCAGGAGGATGAAGGAGAGAATCAAAAGAAAAAAAAAAAAGAAAAAGCCAACAACAAAGTAGAGCTCGTGGATTGAGATAGAAACTATTTACTAAGAGAAAGGAAAACAGTTATGGCTGTATGTATGTATGTATATATATGAATGTGTAGAACAAGTGAGGCACAAGGAATTGCTTGACACTTCCCACTGCCCAACTGGACCCAAGTTGTGGAAGATAGCCAGAAGAACTCCAACCCCCTCCAAAACTCCTTCCACTTGAAGTTTCATACCATTTCATATGGTATGAAATATCCCTTTGCCAGTGTAAGTCAGCTGTCCTGATTCTGTCTCAGCTCCTTGGACCTTTCACTGAGAATGGCACTGATTTTGTACAATGCTGCTTATTAGCAGCTATAAACCTTGGTGTATTGTGACAGAATCACAGAATCACCAAGCTTGGAAAAGACCTCATCCAATCCAACCATACACCCATCACCAATAGTTCTCACTAAACCATATCCCTCAACACACCGTCCAAATGTTCCTTGAACACATCTGGAGTCAGTGACTTCACCACTTCCCTGGGCAGTCCATTCCAGTCCCTGACCATTCTTTCAGAGAAGTAGGAGTTTTCCTCTTAGAACCAAAACAGCATCATATCAAACACTATGAAGAAAACAATTCTATCCCAGCTGAAATTATGACAATAGGGAAGAGAACTGGAAAAATAACATAAAGTAGAACTTGTGAGTTGACATCAAAAACAATTTGCTAAGATGGGAAAGGAAGAGGAAAGGAAAACAATAGTAATAATAATTGTGTATATTTACAAATAAACTGTGCACAACAGTTGCTCACTACCCGCTGACCAATGTCCAAACAGTTCTGAAGCAGCAGCTGACTCCCTGACCAGATCCCTCAGTTTTATATTTTTTTTCACATGATACCTTGTGGAATATCTCCTTTGGCACTGCAGAGCAGCTGTCCTGGTTCTTTCCCCTACTAGCTCCCTGTGCCCCACCGTAATCCACTTCACTGGCAGGACAGTACAAGAAGTTAAAACATCCTTGACTCTGTGCAGCACTGCTCAGCAACTACTAAACTACTGCAATGTTATCAACATTGTTTTTCTCCTAAAGCCAAAACACAGTATCATACCAGGCACTATGAATTAAGATCAATTTTTTCTCAGCTAAAACCAGAACAAGTAAGAAGGGAATTCTGGATATATCTGATCCAACATGTGCTCAAGCACGGGTACCCAGAGCTAGTTGCCAGAACCATGTCCAGAAAGCGTTTCAAGATCTTCAAGGAGGAGACTCCATTACCTCTCTGGGCAGTGCTCTATCACCTGTACACAATAGCTTCCTGATGTTCAGACAGAGCATCTTGTTCTCCAGTCTGTCCCTTTTGCCTCTTGTCCTGGCACTGGGCACTACTGAAGGTAGCCTGGGTTCATCCTCTCTGTACACTTCCTTGATGTACTCAAGCACATTGATGAGATTTCTCCCTCAGCCTCTTCTTTTTAGTCTGAACAGTTCCATCTCTGAGCCTGTTCTCACAGAAGAATGCTTTCATTGCCTTGGTGGCCCTTTCTTTGAGTTCTTTCCAGCATGTCAATGTCTCTCTTGTACTTGGTGGGTCTCCTCCTCCAGCCCATACCTTAATAGCTTATCTAAGACAATCTCATGGGGATCAGTGTAAAAGGTCTTACTGAAGTCCAGGAGGACAGTATCTACTGTTTTCCCCTCATCCATCAGGCCGGTCATTTAATTACATAAGCTCAGCAGGTTAGTGAAGTATAACTTTTCCTTGTTGAATTCACCCTGACCACCTCTGATTTTCTTCTCCTTCAAGTGCCTGGAAATGGTTTCCAGAATTAGCTATTCCATTACCTTCCCAGGGATCAAAATGAAGCTGACCAGCCTTTAGTTCTCTGGGTCCTTCTCCTTGTCCTTTTATAGAAGAGTGATACTTTATTTCCTCCAGGCTTCAAGCACTTATTTTGGTTGCCATGATGGACCAAAAATTATTGAGAGGCCTTACAATCACATCTGCCACCTCCCTCAGCACTCACAGGTACATCACATTAGAGCTTATGACCTTACAAATGTCCAGTTTGCTCAGTTATTCCCTGACCTGATCCTCTTCCACTGAGGGCACAGTCTCCTTGCTTCGCCAACATCTTCCTGGGAACTTAGATTTCTGAAGGCCAGACTTTCTAGTGAAGACTGAGACAAAGAAAGTATTCAGTACCTCAGCATTTTCACTGTCCTGTTCAACCAGGTCTCCCATTTCATTCAGCAGGGGGACCATATTTTCTCTAGTCTTCCTTTGTCACTCAGATAATTGTAGAAGCCCTTGTTGACACCTCTGGCCAGATTCAATTTCATTTGGGCTTTAGCTTTCTTAATTCCATTCCTGGATGCACTGACGGTATCTCTGTATTATCCCCAAGTTACCCATCTTTGCTTACACACCATCTGTAGTTTTACTTTTTCTGTTCCAGTTTGGTCAGGAGATCCTTCTTCATCCATGCAGACCTCCTGGAAATTTGCCTGACTTCCTCTCTGTTGGAATGCATTGCTTTTGAGCTTGGAGGAAGCAATCTTTGAATAATAATCAGCTTTCTTTGGCCCCTCTTCCTTCCAAAGCCTTATTCCAAAGAGCTCTACCAAGCAGATTTTTGAAAAGGTGAAAGTCTGCTCTTCTGAAGTCCATGATTGTGAGGTTTGCTTTTCATCCTTCTTTCTGCCATAAGGGTTTTGAACTCCACCATTTCATGGCTACTGCAGCCAAAGCTGTCTGTGAGTTTCATACTCCCAAGAAACTCTTCCTTGTTGGTATGAATGTGGTCTAGCATAGCACTTCTTCTTGGTTCCTCCGTCACTTGGAGGAAGGAGTTATCATCATCACATTCCAGGAACCTCTGGGTTACTCATGTCCTGCTGTGTTGTCTCTCCAAGACATATATATTGGTTAAAGTCCCACATGACAAGAGCTTGTGAACATGAAGCCGATTCTGTGTAGAGGGCCTCATCTGCACAGTCTCTGTGGTCAGAGGGCCTGTAGCAGGCTTTCACTATACGGTTACCTTCACTGTAAGGTCACCTCACTTAGCCATGTATTTCCATAAACTCTCAGTCATCTCCTCATCCATCCCCAGGCAGGGCCAGTCATGGTAGCAATCCTATTACTTCTCTGTGATCCCAATGAGAATGTAGCCATATGCAGGTGTCATATACATGTTTATTCCCTATACTGTGTGCACTAGTGTATAGGCATATAACAGAGGCACCCCTAGCATGTTGTCTTCTAAGCTTACTCTCTGCTAACCTGTAAGTGCTGGAGGTGACCCTGCTTAATCCCCATTTTATTAATTTTGTGATCCCTATTACATCACTCCATGCCCTTTGTTCAGCAGCCTGTCTGTCATTGCTATGAAAAAAAAAAAAAACAACAAAGGAGGTATCTTTTCAGAGAAAAATTAATCATTGAATCATTGAATACGTGAATCATTAATGGCAAACTTTTCATTTGTACAGTTCAGCCAGGTTCTCCTGTGAATCTCACACTAGAAACACAAAGATATGCTAATATAATGTACCTGTGGGCAAAATGGTCTCCACCTCTATTAGCTGATGCCAGCTCTAATCATTTATATCACTATGAGCTACGACTAAAACCTGAGGAAAAGGAAGAGTGGGAGGTAAGAGAAAAATATATGCATAAATGCTTTTCAGTGAGTTCTACTGTCAGAATTTAATTGGTATTATAAAAATCTTAGTTTCCATAAGGATAGTAGAATTATTAATCAATAATGAAATACTGTTATACAAAGGAAAATTCTGTCATAGTTTGTAGAGAGTGAAGGTAATGGTATTTGCATAATTATCCTAAGGATGTTATATAATAAAATGAAAAGTAAATAAATCTAGTTAGCTTACTGGTTGAATATGTAATTGTGATTTTCATCAATATGTCTACTTCTGAGTATCACAATAAGACTCTGCTCAGTTTGCAAAGTTTAAGCAAAATGGTCAGTTCGGTAATTCATTAAAATATTATTAATGAGAAATCAGTTAACTATGTAATCAAAAGTCAGTATCAGCAATACAAGAGCTAAATCACAATACTAGGCACTCAAAAGACACCTACAAATTTCTAAATGCATATCTACAACTAATCACAGAAATATGCTATATGCAGAGATTCCCCTCTGACAGGATACAAGCACATCCAACTCTCTGCAAGTGCAAAATCTCATATTGGTACCCATTTCTTCAGAGGACATGGATGCCTTGACTTAACACAAACCCACTCTCTATCCTAGAGTACACTAAACTGTACTCTAATGAGAGAGTATCCTATGAAGTCACACACGTGCATCTGGGTCCCTGCCTGTGGCAGCCCGTGCTGCCTGTAATGCACAACATCAGGGAGGGATGCCACTCTGTCTAGCTTAAGCAGAAGTCACAATGCTAGCAGAGCAGCTTCTGATAGCATCAAACTGAAACTGCAGCTACTGTGGTTTCCTGTCTTCCCTCAGCACTACAAATGGTCGTGCTTCTTTAATTTCACTTTTTAAGCTGACTCTTTCAAAAGTCTCTCAGTAACTCCCTAGTTATTCTTAATTGGCCTTTGAGTCATCATCCCCCTCAACATGATTTGCTGGGACAGTCTTCCTCTCTCTGAAATTTTGGGGTGTTCTACTCACACCATTTACATCGCTATTTTCAGCTGTTGCCATTTTGTTAGGAGTAGGCCACAGTATTCCCACAGCTGAGAAACCAGGGTAAAATGTCATCCTTAAAGTTACATTCAGATGACCTCAGTGCTACCTTAATAGCTGTTGCTTTACAGGTGGAGAAAGCTGCTTGCCTAGAGGGACTTCTAAAGAGAGACTGAATGGGCCTAAGTAAGGCATTTTAATAGTGAGCTTTTAAAACTGTCCTCTAAGAAGTGTTAACTGTCTGGGAGTTGGACAACCGAGAGTGTTCTTTGCATTGTGGATCTGAGGGAGTATTAGCTTGCTAGGAGGTCTACAGTTCTCAAGAATCATGATCTCAGTGTCACTGAAGAGCTTTCCTGTTCATTCAGTTGTTAGCTTCACTTCTTTGTAATTAACATCCTAGCAAATATGCAGCTGAAAATGTTGCCTTTCAGAAGTCAGTGACATAAGCATACTTCTTGATGATTTATTTGTTAAAATGCCCTAATTCCTTATTGTTTTTTTCCAGACAGTACCTGTTGGAGTACAGACACAGTGCAAAATAAATAGGTTAAATGCTGGCATGAGGTATGTTGTTCAGGTCCGTTGTATGTTAGACCCTGGAGAATGGAGTGAATGGAGCTCTGAAAGACGCATTCTGATTTCTGGTGGTAGGTGGATGATTGCTGTTCTGTTAGCTGTGTTTAAAATACAAGTAGTTCAGTGTTGCAAAAGGTACCTATAAATGCTAGCCCTGAAAAACTTCACACAGATGCTTCATAGTGCTGGAGGAACACCTCAGTGCATCTTATCATATTTTTGTGTCACTACATATTTGGTCTTGCTGATCCATTTATCATCTTGCAAAACTCTCTATGACAAACAGTGTGAAGTTTACTAGGAAGTCACTTCTAATACAGGTGTGGTTACATAAATTTTTGGTCATGTCCTGCCACTTAAAAATTGTGGTGATTTCACCTGTAACTAAAGATACCAGGTAATAGTACTTCTGTTCATTTGTTCAGTAACAACTGGACTGAAATTATTGCCCTGCCTAACAGACCATGACACAGCAGCTACCATCGCATGGGAGTAATTATCTGTATTCTGTTGGAACGTTAAGTGTTCCAACAGAATGAGCCATGTTGCCTCAAATCTTCTTCTACCACTAACTGTATTATTCATTGTTTGACATGGAGATTGCTGAAGTGCTCTTAACAGAAGAGTATTTTTAAAATGTCCCACTTTCTGATCTGCCCTAGGCAATTATAGATTTGGAAAATCAATGGCCCTACTCTAAATGATAGAGAATATATATTTTGATATAATAAGACCATATTTTGCCATGGATACATAATTGCAAATGTTTCAAGAACATTAGAGGTTTTTTTAGCATCAAACTATTCAAAATTTAAGCATCTTCTCAGCCCTATTTTTTGCCCAAATGATTTTCTTGAGACTATAGTAACATCATCAGAAATCCACATAATTGTAAATTGCTTGGCAGGAATCAGGCAATTAGAAGGAGTACTGAGCATAACGTCACTGTAGGAGGAAAAACAAGAATTACTTCTTTGTGCCTTTTGAGTCATCTCAGCATAGGCATTTCAAAAGAGAACTACTGGCAGGTACATAAACACACAGGCAAACAAATTCTTTTTTTTTTGTCCTGAGCCAAAACAAATGACAACATATTTTTTTTCCTGGAATAATCAACAGCATTTTAAAACACATTTTTTGAAGAAGAAAAAATGCTTATCTAGATGATGGACTGAGTAAATCATTTTATAAAAGCTGGTGTGATGGTATTGAGAATCCTTTATCAGATTTGGGATGCAGAGGAGAGCCAAGTCATAGAACAAAAATGTCGTTCCTCATTGTATCTTCAGTGGGAAAGGGTTTTGAATCTAGGCTGAAGTTGCAGGCTACTGTCCTAGCCACTGAACACTATTTCTTTCTTGTGCTAACAGTGAAGCAAAATATTTTCTTGCCTCATAAGGAAAAAAAAGAAAAAAATATTCATAGAATCATAGAATCGCCAAAGTTGGAAAAGACCTAAAAGATCATCCAGTCCAACCGTTCACATATTTCCAATAGCTCCCACTAAACCATGTCCCTCAACACAACATCCAGTCTTTCCTTGAACACCCCCAGGGTCGGCGGCTCCACCACCTCCCTGGGCAGTCCATTCCAGTGCCTGACCACCCTTTCTGAAAAGTAATACTTCCTAATGTCCAGCTTGAATCTTCCCTGCCGTAGCTTGAAACCATTCCCTCTGGTCCTATCACTGATGACACGAGAGAAGAGGCCGACCCCCAGCTCACTACAACCTCCCTTCAGGAAGTTACAGAGAGCAATGAGGTCTCCCCTGAGCCTCCTCTTCTCCAGGCTGAACATTCCCAGCTCCTTCAGGCTCTCCTCATATGGCCTGTGTTCCAGACCCATCACCAGCTTTGTTGCCCTCCTTTGAACACGCTCCAGGGCCTCAATGTCTTTCTTGCAGTGAGGGGCCCAAAACTGGATATAGTACTCGAGGTGCAGCCTCACTAGTGCTGAGTACAGGGGAACAATCACCTCTCTGCTCCTGCTGGCAACACTGTTTCTGATGCGATCCAGGATGCCATTGGCCTTCTTGGCCACCTGGGCACACTGTCGGCTCATGTTCAGCCAAGCATCAATCAATACCCCCAGGTCCATTTCCTCTACGCAGTCCTCCAGCCACACCGCCCCAAGCCTGTAGTGTAGCCTGGGGTTGTTGTGGCCGAAGTGCAGGACCCGGCATTTGGTCTTGTTAAACCTCATCCTGTTGGCTTCTATTATTATTCTATTATTTTCTAGTGCTCCTTTTGATTATGTTTTATAAGCTCTGGAGTTGACTTAATGCATTAAACAAACTAATTATTTTGTTCATGTATCTCTTGCAGGACTGTCACCTCCTGAAAAGCCTACAATAACCAAATGCCGCTCCCCAGAAAAGGAAACATTTACCTGTTGGTGGAAACCCGGTTTAGATGGAGGGCATCCTACTAACTACACTTTACTTTACAGCAAAGAGGGGTGAGATGCTGTATATAATTATTTACTATTTTGTGATAAAATCAAGCTTAATTGGTTTTTGCATTTAAGAGATACGATTTTCTTTGGCTTTTGTACAAGTGACATATTCTGGAATAGTACTAGCAACAACGTATTTAAGGTTGAAAAAGGATCTCTTTATAGTGTTGGGTTTTTCAAATTGCTGTGAATTGTAATGGCGTAGATAAACTGCCTTGAAAGGTGCAGTGGTGCAGGAACTGCATATCAGTGTTTGCAAAACAAAGGCACAGCTGTGTAACACCTTGACTACATAGCTCCAGGAAAAAGGTTTTCAAAAATGACCAGAGCTGCTTCAGGGCTAACTAAAGGTTAAAGCATGTTACTGAGGGCACTATCCAAATGCCTCTTCAACACTGACAGTCATGGGGCATCAAGCATTTCTCCAGGAAACCTGTTCCAGGGTTTGACCATTCTCACAGTAAACAATTTTTCCTAATGTACAGTCTGAACCTCCCCTGTTGAGAACCTTAACATCCTTTTTGTATTGTGGAGCACACAACAGCACACAAATCTTGTTGAGGCTACATCAAAACCATATATAGCAGAGAATCACCTCTTCTGATTGCTAGCTGTGCTATGTTCAATGCCCCCACAAAGCAGTTTGCCCTCTTGGCTGCCTGGGCACACTGCTGGCTCATGCTGAGCTGCTGTCTCCAGCCCTGTAGGTCCCTTCCTGCTGAGCTGCTCTCCAGCCACTCATCTCCGATCTGTGTCTGTGTCCAGCATTGCTCTGTCCCTGATGCAACGCCAGGCATTTGTCTGTGTTAAATGTCATGCCACTGCTGACTGCTGAATGCTCCAGTCATCCCTAGGTAGTCAGCAGCTCCCAGTTAAGTGTCTCTGGTGAACGTGCTGAGGATGCATTCTACTCCTGCATTCTAGAACACTGATAATTATTTAATGAACAGAAATGAACCTAGAATGGAGCCTTGGGAAACTATTAGTGGCAAACTGGCAGCAGGGCATAGCCCCATCCCCTGCAACCCTTCAAACTCTGCCATTGAACCATTTGAGTAATTGCTTATCTCACAATTGAACAATTTATTCAGAAAAATCCTGTGAGGCGGTATCAAAGGCATTACTTTTGTACTATCAATTCTCCAGGCATCCTGGAAAAAAGTGCTATGTGTTCTTCATGTACTTTCTTTCGGATTACTACTTTCTTTGGGAAGCTTGGGAATGGATTTGGAGGACAAGTACAAATCATATGTTTTTGAGGAACAGGTGGTAAAAGACACAAATTCTGAAAGCATATGATGTGGGCAGAATTAATTTCAATGCAAAATGAACATTGGAAATTTTCTGCTTTTAACAGATGGGTTAGAAGACTTTGGCAATCGTTTAATGGCTCTCAGAAACTTTTGAGGGCCGTGTAGTAGAGAAAGGCATTCAGAAAAGCAATAGTTGCACTCTACTACTGCATGTTCAAGAAGCCTGCACACTCTAGGCTTTGTAGTCTCAGTTTTGGGGTAGAGGAGTTGGGTTCTTTAGTTGCTTTTTAGTGTGAAAGCAGTATTATGATTTTTTTCACATTGTCAGGCATATAGAATCAAATCCAGCCCTATTGAACGTTACTACAAATGCAACTTCTTGTAAACAAAGTCATGTGTTTTAGTCTGTGTAATCACTGTGATTCTTTCATTTCAGAGAAGAACAAGTTTATGAATGTCCAGATTACAGAACTGCAGGCCCCAATTCCTGCTACTTTGATAAAAAACACACTTCTTTCTGGACCGTATACAATATTACTGTCAAGGCAACTAATGAAATGGGAAGTAACAGCTCTGATCCTCATTATGTGGATGTGACATACATAGGTAAGAGACTGTTTTCTGTGGAACCAATTAATTCAGGGTTATCAGTTTTGATACGATATTTTTTATTCCAGCTCTTCGCAAAGGCTGTAGTATACCCAAGTTAAAAATATGTGAGAACAGATACCATCTTGTCTGTTGTAGTAGTAAATCAGAATTCATCCTCGTAGCATTTGAAGGCCAAAAGTGCTGAAAGCTTTAAAACTGCATTCAGATAATCATTTATTGGATCCACATATTTCCTCCAGTCAAGCCATAAGAAACACCATCTTGTTAAAATCCTTTTCTACCAACTTAATTCAAATTGACCTTTTAACTAGTAATATCTAAATTCTACTACCTGAAAGTGGTTTTCTGAGATTTGATTTTCCCAGGAGAAGCTGAATCAGTGTTTTTATAGCAGTGTACTGATAATCTCTCAGATTTTTTCTACAGAAAAACAGACTGTGGACAAGTATTTAGGTTATTTTCTAAGGGAAAGAACATTACTGCAAATAATGATTCTTCTATCAAGGTTGTGGCTGCTGAGAACCTGATAACTGAAAAAGGGCTTGTGGAAAAAAAATGTGTTATATTTTACCTCTATGCCCTGACATCTTAGTAAACTTTGCATCAGAAAGTGGTAAAACGCATGCATTATATGCAGGAGCTCTACCTGTGAACTGGGATAGCTGCAGGCCTGGCTGACAGAAATCTACATTCCATTTTATTTTTGAAGCGTAGACAGGACTTTAGTATTACTGTTTTAAGAATCCATCCCTATGCACATCAGGATAATGCTGCTGTATTTTCTCAGTATTAAAGATTGAAGGGGACCAGTTTTGTAATTTAAATCTGTGTTTTCAGCATCCCTAATGGTATACACCAATTTTGTAAGATTATGATACAAAACAACATTTATAACACACCATTAAAGATGTTAACTTTCTCTTAGCTTTGAAATATAGTGTGGAGAAGTACAGCAACCATAAATGATGATGTGAAAAAAATATGGTTTAGGTGGTAAATGATTCAGGCAAATTTCAATATGAACTCCATTTATTTAGAGTTCTTCAGTGTCTTCAAATTTATAAATCCTTGTTTATCAGGAAATTCTTGCTTCCTGTATTCGAGCAGTTCCAAGTTACTAGACACAATGGAGGTGGCAATTTGCCCCACATACCACTTCATATATTTTCCTAAGATGCAAAGAAAAATTATTCATACTTTTACTATCAGTTCTCTTATTTTAACAGTACAGCCAGATCCTCCTGCGAATGTAACTTTAGAATTAAAAAAGCCAATAAACAGAAAACCATATCTGATGTTGACATGGTCTCCACCCCCACTGGCTGATGTCAGATCTGGATGGCTTACCCTCGACTATGAATTGCGACTGAAGCCTGAAGAAGGAGAGGAATGGGAGGTAAGGATCTTGCAAGTTTTTCCTTAAGTTTTTCTTGATCCGTTAGAGTTTGTTAGTTATGTCCCATACCTGACTATAATGAAGCAGACATATGGAATAATTCATCCTTTTTCAAAAGCAGTGCTTTTGAAACATATTCCTATTGCGAAGACTCGTATCTCAGATGCTGCTGTGTGATAGCAGGTGATGAAGTACTTATTTTCAGCTGTGGCCATTATATACTAATCATATTGGCACAGTAGTTTAAATTGTTAGGTCTCATTCTGACAGGTTTATTTTTTCTGGTAATTTGTTCTCAACCACAAATACTTCTTACATGACAGAAAGCTTGATGACATGTAAAATCATGTACATTTGTGCAAATAACTATTAGGTAATAGTTGTAATAGTTGTTATAGTCACATAATAATTATTCTCCACACTCCAGATCTGCAACTCATACAAGCAGGGACAAATTGTAGCTCCAGCTATTGATATTTGGCTGTATTGCCTTTTTGTCTGCTGCAAAACTACCCAGCCATCTCTGTATCCTGCCTTCCCTCTGCCACTGTACATCCCAGATCCTTGGCCACTATAGAATCCACTGTTTATTCCCCGGCTCCACATTCCTTATTTCCTCTGCAGCTTCTTCCCCAGTTGTTCTTTCTTGCCTCCTTCAGTTCTCGCCATGGTGGGTCCCAGCATTGCCACATTTCATTTCTACTTGTCATATGCTCATGGTGTGTCTTTATAGCAGTTTAATTTGCACACTACAGAAGAGACTGATATCATCACTGCTGCATTATGTTAGAAAGTTGAACTACAGAAATAAAATAAATGTAAGATTACTTCAATGCCTGTGTAACAATTATTAGGAAGATACCCAGTTTTATGCAGGTCACACCAAAAGTAATGCTTCTATTTATTTCCATGGAAAATAAAACAGATAGAGCACAATAACACTATTTGATAGAACAAATTCTCAGAGAAAAAAACAGTTTTTCCAACATAGTCACCACCATTATCTGTAAATTTTCACCAGCAAAGAACAAGAGCCTGCGTGCCATGCTTGTAAAAAATCTGTGGCAGTGGAGATGACCCACTATCACCACTCACACACCACTCACAGCACTCACTGCCTCACTGTGCTCACAGCCACTGTTTGATCTCTATAAACATTCAGCAAGCATTAGTGAATGTCAGTAGGTGCCATTTTTTCCACATGGAGGAATTCAGTGACACACTGTTGCTTCACATGCATTTGATATCAGACTCCATTCTGTCAGACTGCTCCTCTGCTGCCATCTGTTGCGCAGCAACAAAATGTAATGGTGTATTGGTGGGAAGATTCCACCCCTACTGACATTCCACCAACATCTCCACCTCTGACATCATGGTCCAACATCATAAAATAGGAAGCATTACTTTCAGAACAGCCCTCATATGTTTTATCAGGACTAAACTAGCTATGATTTTCTTTGAAAAATATCTAAATTTTATATGGATTTTATGATTTTTAATTCATTTTCAGACTGTTTTTGTTGGACAGCAAACACAATATAAAATGTTTAGTTTAAATCCAGGAAAGAAGTACATTGTACAGATTCACTGCAAACCAGACCACCATGGATCATGGAGTGAATGGAGCTCAGAGAACTATATTGAAATTCCTAATGGTGAGTGGCCGTGTGCCTTTCAATAGCAGTTGTTTCATGGAAGTTCATGTAATACTTCTGTTAGTTGTCTGTAGCACCCATACAGATTGACAGCCCACTGTTTCCTAGGTAGGAATATCATTGCTAAGGTAACTGAATGCTCAGCTTCCCTGCACTATAGAGGACAGTTAGCTTACCCTTCATTAATCTTAGGAGTTAAACAGGTGAATCAATTTTCTTACAAACTTAAAGCACATCCTTTCTGTTTATGCCTCATTCATATTTGTTCTCATGACAGTGGTTTTTAATAAAAAGAGTGATAATAACTTAATTAAACGTGCTAGGTAGACAACAAAGTGACTTCCTGCAGACAGTAACAGCTCTTCCTAATGCTTTATTTGGAAAAAAATCAGAAAAAACATTTCAGTGTAAAAAGTGTTGCATTAAATAGAAATCTTTAAAAATATATAATCGTAGACCATTCTACCCGAAATTTAATTATGTCTGTATTTGATAATGAAATTACTAATGTTAGTGAATTTGAACCCTGTGAAAAATATTTCCATCTTCATGCATTTTTATAACTTTTTCACAGGAGTTTATTTCCTGCACAATGCTATTAATAAGAAGTACATTAATTACCAGATGTTGCAGTGATTATTAAGATATGTCTGTGCTAGTAGAGGCCTCTAGATTCAATACCAACTTTGAAAGATTTAACCACTTTTTCAAATAAAAGAAATGTGATACTTTTTGTGTATTCTGACTGTATTTCCTAATGCATCCTTAAATAATTCCCTTTGTTTCCTAGACTTCAGAGTAAAAGATATGATTGTGTGGATCGTCTTGGGTGTCTTGTCATCTCTCATTTGTTTAATCATGAGCTGGACAATGGTTTTAAAAGGGTACAGGTAAGTCAGAAAATTCATAATTCTGTGTAGCTGTCAACTCATAAAACTTTTCCAAAAATAAGCTATTAACAAGCCATTTACTTTCATATTGATTTTAGCCTTCTTAATAAGAGAGATACATAGCATAAATTACTGATTTATTACTTTGTATTTGCAACTGGTAGAGAAGTATTTCTGCTCTTTAAGTCTCAGTCTTCTTGGCCTTTTTGGTAAAGACAACTGGTATTAGATCTGACCATCCCAGTTAGTCACTAAGTACTTAGCAGATATCACTTTAAGTATTCCTGCTTCTATTGAAGATGCACATCATAGGTTTAGCCTAATTTCCTAGTGGAAATAAGGTTATATTATGAATTTAGTCTTTCTGCCTACCTGTCTGTCAATTCCCCAAATTTATTAAACTGTACTGTAATTCTAGCTAAATCTGAAAGGGAAAGGTGTCACAATGTTTATATTTTTCATACAAGTCCAGCAAAGATAATGTCTGAGCAGATCAAATGATGGAAAAGCTGATGGAAAAGCAATCAGAAGTCATTCATCATTAGTATGAATCAAATGACAATCAAGTATGTACACAGAGACCCACTGATCTTCCTGAACTGTGCCCAACTGAGTTAGTCAGTGATGAAGTTACAGTGCATGTTCTATTGGCAAATTTGCTGAGGATGCATTCCGCTGATGTAAATGAACAGGACTGGCCTTAGAATTGAGCTCTGGGGAACACTGCTAGTAACTGGCATCCAGCCAGGTGTAGACTTATTCCCTGCAACCTTGGAACTCTACAATTAAGTCAGTTCATCACCCACTGGGTATGAGCCTGTTTGTCTCACAGTTGGACCATTTGTCCAGAAGGATGCTGTGAGGGACAATATAAAAGGCCTTACTGAAATCTAAAAATGTTACATTTCCTGCCTACCTTTCATCCATCAAGGAAGTGACTTTATCAGAGAAGGAGGTCAAATTACTAAGATAGGATTTTTCCTTCATCCCATCAGTCTCTCCAGTGTTGAGCTAATAGAACTATTCCTTTACAATTTCGGTGACCACATATGGAAAGTCACTAATCATGGTCCTCTATCTCTGAGGTCTAAGCAGACCAAGCTCTGTTGTTACTGTTAAAGACTGAGGAAAAAAATATTTCCACTTCTTCGTCCTCCTTAATTGCTTAGTGACTAACCACTACAGATACCAGTCCAATGTTTTCCTTTGATTATGTCTTGCTGTTTAACGTCTTTTTTGTTGTCTGGCACCCCACTGGCCCATGTGAACGCAAGCTATGCCTTTTCTTGGTTTCTCTCCAGACATTAACTGTAGCTCTGTTCTGTTCCTAAGCATGACCTTGCTTCCAGAGATCATATACTTTCTTTTTCTACCCTGTTCAGCTAGGCTGGTCTTCTGCCGCAGTTGCTTGACTAGCAACAGAAAAAAATTGCCTTTTCCGTGGCTTTTAGAAGGTGGTTGTTAAAAAGTGACCAGTTCTGTATCTATCTATATCTATCTATCTGTATCTATAGTGTAGATTCCTGGGCTACACTGCTAACTAGCTCCTGTAGTTCTGTATCTATCTATATCTATCTATCTATCTATATGTATACCTATATCTATCTATCTGTATCTATAGTGTAAATTCCTGGGCTACGCTGCTAACTAGCTCCCTGAGAAGCTTAAGATTTGCTTTTTTCAAGTCCAGGGTGGCAACTCTGCTAAACTTTTTTCTTTAGTCATCCTTTTCTTTTAGTTGTCTCCCCGGGGCCCTGAATTCTCATCTGATAGACCTCAGGCTTCCTATTGCATGTCATTGGTACACACATGAAAGAGATGGAATGGGTAGGAGAGGGCCTATACTTTTATCTCCTGCATTTGTTCTGTTTGTGTTTTGTTTTGTTTTGTTTTTCTAGGATGATAACTTTTATCCTACCACCAGTTCCAGGACCAAAGATAAAAGGCATAGATACACATCTGTTAGAGGTGAGTTCCGTTGATAAAAGCAAAAGAATTTGCCGTTACTTTTCCAGATTCTGTAACAGTAAAAATAATTACCATAATTAAATATAAAATAGATTTAATTTAATCAATGTTAAAAATAAGCAAAACTTTCAGGTTGATCATCAGGAAGGTAATGTATGAGATATGGTTTTGCCTGCACTAAAAGTAGTAGGACATTTGATGACAGGGAGTGTAACTGCAGTTTCTTCCTGGGGCACCACAAGATCTTAATTCCTACGTGATCTAAGTAGTTCTTACGGAAGTCGTTCTCCACAGTCACTTGCCATGCTGAGAAGACACAGGCATAGCTGATCTGTCATTCTCCTCCATTTTCTCTTTGCCAAACCTTTGAAGCCCTTATTTGCAGAAGTTCCCCAGTTCTTCCATTTTAGAAACATGAAGTCTGGGATTGTCTCCCTCCAGCGGGAACTCAGGGGAAGTTCTCTTGTTCTTTCACTATTTTCTGCAGTTGTGTAAATTCATTTTAAATCTAGAGTTGTAGAAAGTGTTTGCATACTAAATATGTAAACTGTTTATAATTGTACTAGTCAAATAATCCCTACTGTTAGTAGTGAAGAAATAACACTGTCTTATCTGGTATGCCCTTAGACAGGGAAATCTGAAGAACTGTTGAGTGCACTTGGTTGCCATGGTTTCCCTCCAACATCAGACTGTGAGGAACTACTGATTGAGTATCTGGAAGTAGAGGACAGCGAAGATCATCAGCTTATGCCAAGTCATGACAGTGGTCGTCCCAGTAAAAATGCAAAAATTACACTCAAGGAAACAGACAGAGACTCAGGACGAGGAAGCTGTGATAGCCCTTCTCTGCTTTCTGAAAAGTGCAGGGAGACCTGTGCCCTTCCATCAGCACTTCAAATACAAGATGTAAGAGATGTTCAAGCAAAGAAAGCAGGGAAAAGGAGCTGGGAAAGTTACTGTGTAGCCTCAGAACGAAAAGCACTCCTTTTTAACAACGAGAGTGCAAAATCATCCACATTGCCTGCAGTTCAGTTACCTAACAATCAGCCTCCTACTTTTGCATATCACAGCATTGTAGAAGCTAACAAGATAACACTGACTACCACAAATATGAATGTTGCAGCAGTTTTGGTGGAAAATGAAGAAAGGCATCAATCACTATATTCTATCTCTGAAACCATCTCTGGAGGCATGGAAAAGCAAGAAGAAATGGAAAATTTGCATTCCAAAACTACGCAAACCACAGTGCAGGTCAGACAAAACAGATCTAATGAAAAGTTACCATTTTTGAATGCTGCACTCATGGATTATGTAGAAGTTCACAAAGTCAGACAGGATGAGGAACCAACAGTATTACTGAAACATAAAGAAAAAAGTGGAAAGATTGAAAAATACACTATTTCAGGAGCCAGCAAAGAATACACGAAGGTCTCAACAGTTATGAACCATAATATTCTAGTATTAATGCCAGATTCACGAGTTCTGCACACACCTACATCCCAAGAAGAACCCGCAAAAGAAACGTCTCAGAACCCTCAGCAAGGTCAAGTGGAAACAAACATGAGCTACTGTATGACAGCTCCACGTGACTGCCAAAGAGAACCTAGTGGATCAGAGTACATGGACCCATCCTCATTTATGCCCTCCTTTAAATAATTAAAAGTTTGATCACTCTTCATCAGGTAATGCTACAGAATGAATCAAATACAATCAGTATAATAATGCTATGGTTTAAGATTATGCTACTACATCACAACTGTAGCTTGTACCTTTTCCTAGCTGATAAGTCTGTGATCTACGTTTGATTTTGTTAATAGTTATGTACAATAAAAAAAAAAAAAAAAAAGACACATAGCACATAGTTCCTTTAAAAAATAGCCTTCTACGTGTATTATATAAAGAACAGAATAAACTGTGGGTTGACATAATAATCATAGAAGTAAATCCTGGATCACTGACACACAATTCTTACAGAAGGAAATGTGGAAATGGTACTCTATGCCGTGAAAAATACATTATGAATTAATTATTCATTTCTGCAGTCCTTCTGTGATTTGATTAAATGTAAGGGAATTTGCAGATTCAACAAAGACTGAGATTGTTTTGGCCTGGTGCACCATAATTGTCTGAGCAGTTTCTAAATCAGATATATCATTACACAGTAACACTGATATACAATGTATTTTTTTCTGAACGTATTGTGACACTAGATTAAGTTTTCTTTATATTCTTTCTCAGTTCTTAAGAAAAATGAAGCTCTTATGTATGAAAAAAATCATATATGAAAGAGAATATATTTAACTAATAGCATTAAAATAACAAATTTTCACAATATGACAGAAAACTTTGCATCCTATTCCAATCAAATCAAACATGAAAAACACAAAAACAAGACGCTATTTGATACACTGCCTTACTGTATATATGATACAATTCCACTTTAGTACAATCCCATACATTTAACAATGTATTTTTAAAGGATATTTTTCTATTACGAAGAAAAAAAAAAGCAAAATAAAATATTTTTTAATTTCCCAATGTTATTTTGCTAATTAGTAGCTGAAACAGAGGTAACAAGTAAAGCTGCCATTTCTATACAAAGAAGAAAATTAAACTTTATACTAATTAAGAATACGAAATAATTTTTAAACATTTCTAATATATTGCTGATGTATTACTATTTGAATTGTAAATTATTTATTTCAGATGTTTTTTACCAGCTGTTATTATAAAATTAAAACATAATCTAGGTTTTGAGAGTAAAACTTCTTTCCCGCTTAGTTTGTATTCTCGTCAGTCATGATCATCTGCATCCTTAGCCATTGTGTACATTTTTATCTGAGCTTGGAAGGCAGGTTTGAAGACAGACTTGTCATAATGAACTCACCAAAATGAATTCAGGAATTCATTCTTCACAATCAGAATATGAGGCATAACCTCATAGTCAGTGCTCTGCTGAAGTAGTGATGGGAGTGAGAGAAGAGTCCATGTAGCTGGACTGTTCAGCTGCCCAAGGAACAGCAGTAGAGACACTGCAGATTCTTCTTACCATGTGTAACTGAAGGACTCAAAGTGGTAATGGAATCACTATGAACTCATTACAGCCCTTCTTGAAACAATATTTTAATATACTCCAGGAAAGTAAGAACAAGTGATGGCTGATTAAGTCTGGGTCAAGTATTTAGCAAATAGCACTAGCTTCAGGGGGAATTAGGAACATAAGGTAAACAAAATTATACTGTATATGTTGTGGAAAGTATATTTACCATAGATGAGCTCTCTTCTTTCTTGTCCTTCCTGTACAGCTTCATTTTTCTCTAGCTTTTTATGATTTTTTGCACTGAGGCAACATTCCTGCAGTATCAGGTAAGCTGCAGAGCCACACAAAACAGATTCTCTGATTTTGAAGGTTACAGAAGGCTGCATCTACTTTGTCAAATCAAATTCTCATATTATATTTCCATGCCATGGAACTGCTCAAATACAGATCTGTTAAGCTGTCTAGTCCTTTCACTGACAGGACTTTAGATTTTAACTAATTATCTGTGTGTATATAAACACATGTTGGGGATACTGCAACTTTTACTTTAGGCATCAAATGTAGAGTCTGTGAACTCTGCTTACAATGTACTGCCTGCTTCTGGAGGCTGATCTGGGCAATTTGGATGTTCTGCTGGATGCGTAGCAAGAGATCTTAAATTCTTAATTCACCCACTCAGTTTAGCACTTGAAGACATGAAGTGGCTACTTCAGAGAGCAGCCAAGCATAAAATTTTGTTTAGTTATAGGTAACAGGGCAATGTTATTGTAGCATTTGAGGTATATCTTATAGATTTTCTAGAAATATTAAGAAGTACTTAAAAGAAATTATCAAGCTATCAGTCAAAACTGGAATGTTTTGCAGGACAATAATATGTGTCCATGTGTTTAAGCTGATAGTATACTATCTCCTTCTGACAGTGCTTCATCCTTCTGATTGTAATGGTCCATTTTTCTGACTGAGTCTCAAAGAGCTGATCCATAAAAGACATGTTCTCTTACCTTAGACAGATAGCCATACCTGAGCTGAGCAGTTATTTTCTACTCCTAGCAACATGTATAAGGATGTGCTGCTGCACATCCCTCTGGTGATGCATTTTTTATCCCTCTGGTGATGCATAGAGGCTATAGAATCTTATCAGACTACAGCCTAATGAGGTTCCTTACACAGTGCATTTTTTGGGCCATATACAGGTTGTTACAGAGCATGTGACAAGGTGTCAGCAGCAGGCCGTTGCTATTCTACTGGTTACTTTTGATCATAGGCAGGCAGATATAACTTCTAGCAGATTTTAAGTGTATTATTTGCCCTGCCTAACTGAAAGTATCTGCATGTGTACCTAGTTTTTATTATAGGCATAGAGTCCAGAGTATAATTTTCCTGAAAAATACCTGTTTCTGCTTTGGAAGAGATACTCTAAACTCCAATGATTACGTTTGTCTATCCTAGATTGCTCTAATTGGAGTGTATGGCTCTCTGTTCTAAAAATCAAAAGTTAAATCTTTTTTTGAGAAATTTTTTTTTAAATTGACACTGCTTAAGTTGAAATATAGGCTGTGTTAATATTGTGAGGTATGTCCAATTCTAATGCAGCTGTTGGGTCCCAGGAACATCATTAACACCTTGAGTTCATAAAACCCAACAGATCAGCTTTTCTTCTAAGTTGCCAGAAGAAAAAAAACAAACAAACAAAAAAAACAAACAAAAAAACAAGAGTATTTTTCCATGGGGAAAAAAAAAAACAACAAAAAACAAAAACAAACAAACAAAAAAAAAACAACTAAAATCCATGATGCCAAAACATCATGGCTTTCTGTGAAGTCAGGAATTCTACCAGAGTGGAAGTGACACATTTTTGGTTATTCAGAAGTAGCCAAGCTTTTTGAAGAATCTGCTAACCAAATATGACTTGAACACATTTTTCATGGACATACATCATCCTTTAAGATGAAAAAATGTGCAGTTGGATTGTTTTTCCTTTGGATGCACTTTCGTTGTCAAAAAACAGCCTGTCACTTTCCAGTTGAGAGTAACACCTTCTAAAAGTGGCCTTGAACATCTATACAGAACTTTTGCACATCAAAAGAGAATAAATTCTGTAAAATCAGAATAATCTTCAGCTAAGTTTGAGGGCCTTTGGATGCTGAAATATTTCATTCTGTCTTGTTTGCAACATTATTTTTTATTACAGCTCTTCAAGGAATAGCTTTTTATTATGAAATAGATGAGATTTTGTAGCAATTGTACACAGTGGAATCTTGTAAAGTTATGATATACCCTCATGTAATAAAGGTTCCTGACGCCTCCTTCGATATACAGTGGTTAAACATGTAACAGAGTTTACCCCAGGAACTGAGATTAGCCCCCTCAGTCTTGCACCAAATTTCTCACTTTGAGTGAAGTTTGAATATTTGGGTTTTTTGTGTGTGTGTGTGTGTTAAGTGTGGCACTTTTAAATTTCAGTAACATAAAAGGCTTAAAAAGCTCTTCAGAAAATTAATTTTATAAATTCATTAATTTGAATATATATTTTAATTAATTATTTTATTAACAGTTTTCTTCAGTATTGAGAAATCATTCTGGCTTTTCAAATTAGACTTTTTTTTTTTTTTAGCAAGGACAACTTTGATGTACAATTCTAATATTTCAATATGGTGTTCCTGACTTGAAGAAATCTAATTTACTGAAGTGGACATGTGCTGCCAAAACTTACTTTCACATAAAATGAAGGTTTGAGGAATGCTCTTGATGATCCTCTGTAACTACAAAGGATTATTTAATTAAAATGCAGTCAATTGACCTTATATAATACTAATAAGGGGATATATGTATTTATAGAACAAACTGAAACACAAAAAATATAGTGCTAGTTAGTTTATGTTAAAGTAGTGAATTCTGTGGTGTATTTGTTTATGTGTATATGTTTAGATGGCTGGAAAATCTATAGTTGCTTTAAATGTCATTTAGGTATTTAAAGTGTAGTAATAGCAAATGTTAAAAGTGAATAAGAAGCATTTTATTTGTTATCTCTGAAGCACTGTATATGTGGAGTTCACATCATTAAGCCTGTAAACGTGTTTGGTAATTTCTCATCAACTTCAAAGAATTTGAAAGTGTTGGGCAAGGATACCAAAGTCATCTAAACCAGTTTATGAATAGTAGACATTTTCTACAAAGCCATAAAGACAAACGAAATGAAAGTTTCATGAGATCAGGCACCATATTCTTAAAGAATCACTACCTCAGATGTTTTGTGTTTTTTTTATTTTTCCACTTCCTTTAAAAAGGCAGATGAGCATTTTCCTTTGTGTGTCAAACTACAAACGATTTAAAAAGTTGTGTTTGTAATGTCTAAATTGTTTTTAACGAACAGCTTGTCATGAAATCCTCATTTTTGTCCCACAAGTAGTACTAGGATGGGATGTTAGAGATGCACAGCTAAATAAGAAGAGTTGTTATGTGGGGGAAAAAAAACAATGAAGTTTTCATCTTGTAGGGAAAGCCGTGCTGACCAGCTTGGCAGTCACAATTTTCCCCTTTCTGTTTTTTGCCACTGCCTGTGTGCTCAACTCACTAGGACTGAGCAAGCTGAATTCTCAGAGATGCTCTGATTCCAGATCCTGCCAATGGAACTAAGCATTTGTTAGTACTTACTATTTAGGAAGTTTTCAGTTGAGTTTCTGAGAAGGAAGTCTTCAGACAGTTCCTGAGTAAGTGAAAATGGAGACTAGCCCTGCTTTCAACTGTCACAGAACACGTACTGAAAACCAAGTCACTAACTTCCTGCAGCTCCAGTGATAGTGGTGTGGAAGGATTGACTGAATTACACTGAGCTAGAAAAATCTTGTGGCTCGGCCTTGAAAATCCTTTTGAAACAAATAAAGGAATTTCTTCATCTTTCCTATCTCCTTTCAAGCAGGAGATAAGGATAAATGGAATACAGAAACACATTGTGTATGACGAAAGAAAGGGTAGTTTATGACGGGAGGAGGGACGTGCTTGCTGCATGTGTCAGAACAGAAGAGTACAGTCAGTACGCTGTAGCATGGTGACTGCAGTTGAGAAGACAGAGAAGTAGAACAAAAAATGAAAACAAAAGAGTAAAATGTAAGAGTAGATTAAAAAAGAAAAAAGTCAAACAGTAAAGTGATAAATGTGCTTTTAATAGGAAAAAAAATACTTCTACATCAAAAATGGGAATATGTACAGCTACTATCCACAAAAAATAGTAATGCCTCCTTATGTGCTAACCAGTTGGTAAGATGCTGAAATTGGCTACCGCAGATCATCTATTATATAAAAGATGAAAAAGACTAATACGTGAAAGTTGGTCACTCTGTTTATATTAATTATGGGGTTTTCTCCCAGTAATCTGGTATTGGTCCCTGACAAACCATGTTTGAAGGGCTAGGCCCCTCATCTCATCTGCTGTTGCATTTCCTACATTCCTAAGGAAAAATTAAAAAAAATAAAGCGTACCACACTGTCTTTAAATAAAACTTCAATTTTTATTTACTTTTTTTTTAATATATGATTCTTATTTATCTACTTACAATGTCTCACAGATACATTTACCACTCTTAAGCATTCTTCTATTGATTAAATGACAGATAAGCTCCAAGAGATACAGAATTTTGTGGATAATAGTAAATAGTCGGAAGGCATTTCTGGACATTGTTTTAGTTTGTGCCTGTGACAATAGAAACATATATGACAATATATGATAGTCATTAACACTTTCCTTAATCACAAAGTCCATGTCATGGTGATAAATTCTGAGATTTACCAAGACATTTAAAATACACTTAATAAATAAATTTATAAATTAATAAATTGCCACTTAATACAAGTTTTTAAGAGAGATGATGTATGTCGAAAGTAATTCAAAGAAATGTCTGAATTATTTGTATGGCCTCTTGCCACACTGATAGGCTAAAAACTGGGTGTGTACTCAACATCAGTGCACAGAGAAGTTAGAAATAAGGACGATTTTTCACATTTTTTATTTTCAGAATTCAGAGCTATTATGCAGTTCGACTCTGTGGTGCTGCTTGTTTTGGTCTATGTCTTTATCTGATAATTTTTTCTTTGGAGAATGCTGCTTCTGTTTTAGTGAGCTGCTCAGTACCTTCGCCTCATTTTGAGATAAGTAAAAATGGATAGATTTCACTTCATTTCCTACAAGGATCGTAATGGTCGGATATAAAGACACAGCACTGGGTAAATTTTTAGAGGATGCTGGGAATCTCTGTAGATGGCACTAGTAGAAAGTATCCCTTGAGTAGGACAGAAAATGATATATGTTAAGGAATACACAGATTTTTCTACAAAATACAATTTTATGATGTCAAACAATATGTTCA
Source organism: Meleagris gallopavo (assembly GCF_905368555.1). NCBI lineage: Eukaryota > Metazoa > Chordata > Aves > Galliformes > Phasianidae > Meleagris > Meleagris gallopavo. The sequence continues at coordinate 10,861,455 of NC_139435.1, read as the reverse complement.
TAATGCTGTAGACTACTCCGAATTCTCATTCCCGGATCCATCATTCCAAAAGGAAGAGGAAAGACTACTACTCAGATATACTCAGAAGGGATCCCCTGGGCTGATACACTGTTGTTCATTTTTCATCTTGTAAAGCAATTTTTAATTCTGACCACAAATACCACTTTTCATCTGAAATGACACAGCCATCGGTTTTGTAAATGCATTATATTTCTCAGAGATATTCAGCACTGTCTGAATTTCTGAAATCTTTATATTCTGCTTCATATAATTTTTTTAAGTCAGTGTGTAGAACAGCGACATCAAAGTTCCTGCTCTGTTTTTTCCTGGTACTGCCCAGGAAAAAAAAATACCAAAAATCACTAATTAATTATATTCGTTCAAAATTCTGACATGCTGTTAAATGCAGGGGAAAGTCTCTGGACCTTCCTTGTCTTTGATAGTGGCAGCAGATCTCTCAATGAGACTTAAGTATAAATCAAATTGCATGTTCTGAACAGCATGCACAATAAACAACATGCTTCTCAACTAAGAAAGAGCCAGTTCAATATTTAAAGTTGTTTATTTTTTTTATATTTGTGTAAACAAATTCATTCCTAGCCTTTCAATAAAAGCTAGGCATTTTTTTCAATTACATTTTCAGAATTTGCATGCAATCTGGAACATTCAAGTTACTGTAGTGTCATTATTTTAGCAGCACAGTGACTTCAAGCACAATTATTCTATGAACCAGACCCAAATGTTTTGTAAATTTCTAAAATTGAAAAAATTATAGAAGTAGATTTCATATTCAGTATGTACATTGGTTGGAACGTACTGGTATAAAAACAGTTGCTCAGGAATTCTTCGTTGTTTCTAAGTGTAGTTGAAGGAAAATGCTTTAAAATTATGTATTTTTTAAGTTCTTAATATCGAAAATGCTGGCTTTAATAAAATCTGTTAGCAATTTCACTTGTAAGATCAATATTGTTACTGAAGTCTGTGGCTTTCTGGTGGACTTTTCTACATTTTGTCATTGTAAAATCTCTTTGCAGTGGTGTTCGCGTTTCAATTTAATAAAAGCTCTTCAATAGAATTCACAAAATCTTCTAGTTTTCCTCCTAAAAAATACTAATTCTATTATATATAACAAGGAAAAATCAGAATTCAGCACAGTTTGTAGGACAGGTTCCCACATATTCCACAAGTTGAAGGCCCAGTGACAGAAATGTTTAGCCCACCGAGCATGCAGGAGACTTCATACTTATTGAAAGAGCCGTGTACATCCATGCATCCAAACCTGGGTATAAAAGAATCTCTAGGAAGGGCTTCTGACTTCCTGGAGAAGCTGGTTGACTTACTCATGTTTATTTTCACTCCTAGAGTATATTCTTCAGAGAACAAAACTAGTATATTTACCTAATCTCCTTGTGGGAGAGAAGGCAGAACTGGAGGCAAGTGTGAGTTGCTATTGCCTACAATTGGACTTTGAGGTTTCATGGAAATTACAGAGTAAATGCAGAAAGCTCCTTTACAAGGTCACTACTTCTAGGCTCATGTTTCCTTATCTCTTATCTCTTATCTCCTATTCTCTTTTATTTTTCTTCCACTGAAATTCAAGCATTGTGAGTTTTCACAAGTAAAGTTTGATTGAAGTTTGACTGAAGAAGTTTGAGAATTTGGAAGTACAAATGTATGTAAGCACTTCACTCGTTAGCAGAAAGTGGAAATTTCTGACCCATCACAGCAACATCAGAACATTTTCCTGCAAAACTGGGGCTGCATTTCAGGGTAGGCAGTCGTCTACCTCCAGGGTTGCTAGGGTTTTCTTGCAAAATATTGCAAAATATCATCCATGTGAATCACAGAATGTTTGGGTTGGAAGAGACCTTTAAGATCATCTAGTTCCAACCCCCTGCTATAGGCAGGGACACCACCTTCTATACCAGGTTGCTCAGAGCCCCATCCAGTCTAGCTTTCAATGCTTCCAGGGAGGGGGCATTCACAAGTTCACTGGAAAACCTGCCTGCCTTTCCTTTTCTTGGGATGCACTCCTGGGCTTGGAGGACAAGGTCCTTGAATACTGATTATCTTTATTGGGCCCTTTTTCCCTCCAGGGCCTTATCCCATGTCACCCTGCCAAGCAGTTTCCTGAAGAGCTCAGTTTGCTCTCCTGAAGTCCAGAGCAGCAAGCTTGCTGTGCACCTTTGATGGCCTAAGGCCATTAACTCCACAATTTCCTGGTCACTGGAGCCAAGGCTGCCTCTGAATTTCATATTACTCATTGGTTTCTCCTTGTTGATGAGGACAAGGTCCAGCATAGCACTTTTTCCCGTAGCTTCCTGCACAACATGGAAAAGGAAGTTATCAACAACACACTCCAGGAATCTCTTTGATTGCTGGTGCCCTGCTGTGTTGTTCCTCCAACAAATACTGGGGTCCCCATAATGATCACGTTTTTTGAATGTGAAGCTGCTCCTATCTGTTTACAGAAAGCCCCATCCGCTCAGTTTTCCTGATCTGGCAGCCTGTGGCAGGTTCCCACAACAATGTTTCCTTCCCCAGCCTTCCCTTTAAACCTAACCCATAACCTCTCAATCAGCTCTTCATCTATCCCCAGGTGCAGGTCCATGGACTCCAGCTGGTTGTTGATGTAGAAGGCAATACCCCAATCTCTTTTCCCTTGCCAGTCTTTTCTAAAGAGTTTATACCCATCCATTCCTACATTCTAGTCATGAGAGCCATCCCATCACATCTCTGTGATGCCAATTAACATCATAGCCCTGTAGGCATGCACATGCCTGCAACTCTTCTTGCTTGTTCCCCATGCTCTGTGCATTAGCATATAGGCATAATTTTCACTGGCAATTATGTGTAATTACAGTGTATAGTGGTTACAATGGAATACCATCACAAATCTATTTCTTCTGGTACTATTTAGTATTATTACAATGAAAGAAGGCAAATTGGTCTGCTTTCCAAAAATAAAGCAGGCTAAAACTAATATTACGTTTGTCTTGTAGAAATGTGTTGGGAATTTAAACTAAAGTACATTAACTGAGTTTCATGGGATGAAATTAAACCAAGGTGTAAACCCTGAATGAAGGCAGCATTTACATTCATCCAAAATGTTCTGAAGTGGTCATTTCTTCACAGGAGAGATGCTATAATAATAAATATAAATAATAAATAATAACTTTGTCAGCCAAAAGCAATGTGACTCTACTCTTCCTCCATATGGAGGAAAAGGGGGTGTTACCTGACAGCTGGCTAAACATGAGCCCGTCATGTGCCCAGGTGGCTAAGAAAGCCAATAGCATCCTGGCTTGAGTCATAAATAGTACAGACAGCAGGAGCAGGACGTGATCAATCCTCTGTACCAGTACTGGTGAGGCCGCAACTTGAGCACTGTGTTCAGTTTTTGGCCCCACTCTACAAGAAAGGTACAAGAGTGTGTCCAGAGAAGGGCAGTGAAGCTGTGAAGGGTCTGGAGAACAGGTCTTATGCAGTTGAGCAGTTGAGTGAACTGGGATGTTTGGAGGAAGCTCAGGGGAGACCTTATTGCCGTCTTCAGCTCCCTGAAAGGAGTCGCCTTGTCATAGAATAAAATCAGGTTTGTCAGACAGGATCTACCATTCATAAACCCGTGCTGACTGGGCCTGATCCCCTGGTTGACCTTTAATTGGTCCATGATGGTTCCCGAGATTATTCGTGCATTTTGAGCACCTCTTCATCCTGGGTGGGTGGCCTGTAGCAGACTCCCACAATAACGTCAGTCTTGTTGGCCTTCGCTTTTATTCTGATCCATATGCTCTCAATCCTATCATCAACGTTATTAATTTCCACACATTCATAGTCTTTTTGAACATAGAGAGCTACACCACCGCCTTTCCTACCCGGCCTATCTCTTTTGAAAAGACAGTAGCCCTCCATCACTGCACTCCAGCTGTGGGAGTTGTTTCACCACGTTTCTGTGATGGCAACTATATCGTGACTTTCCGAACACACAGTGACCTCCAGCTCCTCTTGTTTATTACCCGTGCTGCGTGCATTAGTATAAAGACACCTGAGCTTGGTCTCCTTGCGAATGGCAGTAACCCTAGTACCCTCATGACCACACTCCGGTGTTTCCACAGCCACCAACCTCCCACCTGCCCTCGTGTTCTTCCTACAAAGGGGTGAGTCATCCTCCTCTTCCACCAAGGCACAAGACTATGGGGTCTTACAAGCACATCCCTCTCCTGCAAGCACAGGGACATTACTTTCAGGCTCTGTATTAGTGACCCCAGTTACACCCTACCCCCCTTCGTACCTAGTTTAAAGCCCTCTGAATGAACCTATCCTAAGACCCCTCTCAACCGGTGGGAGAAGCCACTGCTATCAGCCGCTAGCCGGCCCAGACTCATGTAAACAGAGCCAAGGTCAAAAAACCCAAACCCCTGCTGGGCACACCAAGCTCTGAGCCAGGAATTAATCCGTTGGCCCATTATAATATCGAGTCCTTCATTATTCCCTGTAGCTGGAAGGATAGAGGAGAACACAATTTGTGCTCCTGAAGCCATTACCTGTCTCCCCAAGACTCACCAAGATGACGCGCCTGCGTCACCAAGCAGGGGCCTTATGCCACTGCCCTAAATCCCCTAATTCTTTACCATTGTTCCTGGGGGGTGGAGAGGATAGTGGGTTCACTGCAGCAGGAACCCTATCTGCATGTAGGTTCCCCTCTGTCAGCTGTTTGCAAGGCGGTAGGGGATGACTTACTTCGTGCAGAGCCTCATCTGGCTGCTGAGATCTAGGGGCTGGTAGGGTTTGGTACCAGCAATCAATCTCCCCCTCACATTCCTTAATGCTCCTCAGTCTGTCCACCTCATCCTGCAAGTTGACCACAAGGCTGAGTAAGTAGTTTACCAGGTCACATCCTACACAATCGCTGCCTCCCTCACCTAGCACTGCAAAGGCCTGTAGTGCCAGGCTCTGGCACTCACTACAGCCAGAGGACTGCACATCAGCATCTTGGTTTGGGATCTCAGTCTGAGTACCCTCATTGTTCTTGGCAGCAGCCCTCCTTTTGTATGTGTGCGGGGCCTCAGTCTGGTTCTCCACAGTCTTCTTGGCTACCGCTTTCCTTCTGTGAGAGCATGGGACCTCTATCTGGGTCACCTCATTATTTCTGGCAGCAGAGAAGGGCAGTGAAGCTGTGAAGGGTCTGGAGAACAGGTCTCATAGGGAGCAGTTGAGGGAACCGGGATGTTTGGAGGAAGCTCAGGGGAGACCTTATTGCCATCTTCAGCTCCCTGAAAGGAGGTTGTGGTGAAGCAGGGATTGGCCTCTTCTCCCAGGTAACAACGATAGGAAGAGAAGTGATGGCCTTAAGTTGTGCCAGGGGAGTATCAGGTTGGATGTTAGGAAAAACTTCTCAGAAAGAGCAGTAAGCCATTGTAACAGGCTCCCAAGGAGCTGGTGGTGTCATCGTCCTTGGAGTTGTTTGCTGACCCTGGAGCAGACACAGGCATGGGCTGACAGTTGGACTAGATGATCTTATTGCCCTTTCCAACCTTAATGAGTCCATGACGCTGTTTCCCTGACTCGTTATTTCTGCCAAGGCCCCGCACACCCACACTCAGCCTTGGGTGTGCTTTCTTTGTTGAGTCATGGCCAGGACACAAAAAATTTATCAGCATTTCAGAGTGATGAGAAGCACTCCCTTGTAACCATATTGCTCATGTCCTCACATTCAGCATTAGCCACTTCTCCAAGGTGTTTATGCTTCTTTACTTACAATGAGTGATTATTTTACTCATTCTTTTGCTCGACCATCATTAAAAAAAAAAAAAAAGAAATGCAACCACCGGTAGCTCAGGCACGGCCTTACACATCGCGGCCAGCCTGAAGTCAGTCGCACACCGGTGACCTACAGCCTCGAGCAGAACTGCCCGCCGCGGCCCAGCGCGGGCGCCGCTGAGCAGCCCGTCCACACGGCCGCTACGGGAGCACAGCGAAGGGAGGGGCGAGGGCAGCGGCCCCTGAGGCGGCTGTGGCGGCGGGCATGGCGGGCGGGCTGGGGCGCGGCGGGCAGCTCGGCGGCGGTGAGGGAGCGGCTGCGGGAGTGGACGGGCGGTGATAGCGGCCTGCCGGGGGCTGAGGTGGATTTTGTCCGCAGGAACGCAGCTCCGAAGCTCTGCGAGCGCGGGCGGGGGCTGGGGGTCCGGCCGTAGAGTGCCGTTGACTTTGTAGTGAGGGGGAAAGGAGCACTTCGAGGCGGGATGTGGAAGCAGAGCTTGTCGGAATTTATGGGTTTTAATTCATATTTTCTGAGCGGCTGGTACCTGATTTATTTCAGGGAGCTTTATTTCTCAGTCCTCCAGATTTTAACGTGCGTCAGGAATCATGTAGAACCTGAGGCACTGAAAAACGAACGTGTCGCGCTCTGCTGGTAGCGTTGGGGTGCAGAAAGAGAGCGCCTTGAAACTACAGCTGTGTGCGGTGGTGTGCCGCCTTGCTCAGAGCTGCTCTGCAGCCCCGGAGAAAAGGGCTCTGCTCATGCTGCTCCTCGATGAGAGCTGTCAGAAGCTTCTTTTTCTTTCTCCATCAGAAATAAGACACATTTTGCCTTTACAAAAACAGAGTGTTTAAGTAATTTTCTTCCACCCGAAGGAAATATCTCAAAAAAAAAAAAAAAATTGCTTTAATGGTAGCCTCTGTGTTCTGCGAACAAGCTTATTGAAAAACTCTTTCAGATGTGCTTTGATTCGTGCTTGATAATTCTACTACTGTTTTGCAGTTGTCTTTAGGCAGCAGAAATGGAAAAGCTCTGTGTCCATGCGGGCAAAAATGCCTCCTTGCAACTTTGTACCTGAAAAATACCGAGTAAGTCACATTGCACTCAAATTTATGTAAGACTGCAATACGAGGTCTGAGTGATAACCTCATCTGCCATGAATAGTCTGTCCATCAAGCAGGATCTAGGAAATTTTCTTGTTTATTAGAACCATATCGTGATGGTTCTAATAGATGCTCTTGTGCAGCATCTCTGTAATTTATGGCTAAATTGTTGGTTTGAAAGACTTTGGATAAGTAAGCATAGAACAGCAGTCTTGGTTCAAAAAGTTGGTTTGTATATTAAAATTTTGTTCTGTGAACAACCACTGCCATTCCATTAGTCTGCATCTCTAGAATACATGAACAGATATTGGCTTTTTTATTCCCCTCAAGTCATATCCATATGAGCATATGCTGAAGATTCGTGAACAGAATATTGCTCCTTCACTGCGAATGTATTACAAGAAGCCTTTGTTGCTGCATCAAGGACATATGCAGTGGCTGTTTGATTATGAAGGACGAAGATATCTTGATCTCTTTGCTGGAATTGTTACTGTCAGTGTTGGTCACTGTCATCCGTAAGTATGTTACTGATTGATTTACAAAAATGCAGTACAAAATGCAAGAGAGATACTTTTGATGGCTTTGTTCATCTCAGGCACTGTGAGCCAAAAGTCAGGGTATAATTCACTGCATTTTTGTGTATTACATAATTAGGTCAATTTCCACAATATTTTGAATAATTCATTCATTTATTTGCTCATCCAAATGCAGCCATGTCTGGATTTTCAGCATAGTAATGGAAGTAGGGGTCTGTGTGCTTGTATACATGTGTGTTGAATTAAAACCCTGTGTCTCTTCTTGTGCTACCTGCAGGAAGGTAACTATGGCTGCCCAGAAACAGCTTGCTTGCCTTTGGCATACCACTAATATTTACATGCATCCGTCAATCCATGAATATGCTGAGAAACTAACTTCATTTCTTCCAGACCCACTTAAGGTACTTCACTTCTGACAGGAGCAGGGGTGGGAGACGGAGGTGTCTGTTTATTAAATGGAAATATTTATTATATACATAAATGAGAGGCACAGTATCTGCAGAGGGAAACCCTCTTAACAGGCTTTCAGGTAAAGAGAACGTAATGAGCCTCTAGAGTTTTTCTTTAGACTCGCTCAGATGTAGACAAGTGTAATAAGCGAAGCTCCTGCTGTTCTGCTTGGGTCTTTCTCTCCAGTAAACACTCTGAAAGGATGATGCCACTTTAAAAATGACTGAAGAAACTGAAATGCTTTTAACTGTTGTTACATGTAATTAGCCTTAACTGGGTCTTGCAAAAATTATAATAGAAAAGTATTTGACTGTGTCTTGGGTAACGAGTTTTAGTGCTATTTAAGTAAACGAACCACATAAATGTCATGTATTACAGAATCAGTAGGAAAAGTACTGTGATTTTTTTCACGTAAAAGAAACCAGTCATAAAATGAAATTTGATTACTAGAGATGTGTGAAGCTATTGCAGTCTTAGAAAATGGAAGAAGAATTTTAAAAATAAATGAATGTAAAGCATCTGCATAGAATAAGTAGTGGAGTATCTCAATCTCCTCTGAAAATAAAATTTAAAAGCTGTGCTTCCTGAAAAGAGGTGTAATGAAGAGAACGATCTTGATTGGGGCTCAATAAGGACTGATTTGAAGAAGAAGCAGAGTCTCCTTGCCTGATAGGAGACTGAGTACTTCACAGATCTAATCTACCCATTCAGTTAATAATCTTTCCAATCCCTGCAACTCGGTGATTCTGTGAAAAAAGGGAAGAGAGAAGGCAGCTGAAAAGGGGAGGAAATCAATAAAAGGGGAAAACAAGGGAAAAAGATCCCCTTAATTTTCATTTACAACCAGTAAACAAACTCTTTATACCTCTTCTTTTCTGCTGTTGTGTCTCTGTCTTTCTCTCCTTGTAACTATTGTACAAGGGTAGTACACAGCTTTTTTTACCTGTGTGAAAGTTATTCAGTTAGTTTTACCCAAACACTTTTATTTTTCTCAAAACCATTGTTACATCTTAGATGTGAGATGGAAAACCTGAAGATTCCTGGCATTAAAGATTTTCTGTATTTTCTTATAGTAGATAGACCATCTTGATCATCATTCCCATCTGTAGTCTGTGGCAACACAAAGTTTACTGCAGTGACATCGCTTTGTAGCAGTGAAAGTTTATTCATCATAGTGTCATGAAGTGACATCTAAGCAGGTTGTGGTTGTGCACTATACTGACCCTAAGCATTCTTCTGTAGGTGGTTTACCTAACCAACAGTGGGTCAGAAGCCAATGACTTGGCCATGTTCATGGCAAGGTTATATACTCGGAACTTTGATATCATCTGTTTCAGGTAATGTGATTGTTTTAATCAAACTACCTGTGCGTGTAGCTGGTTTCTGTATGCCTAAAACAAAAAATAATGGAAATGTCTAACACCAGATCTGCTGAGGACACTCCATTGGACAAAGGAATAGAACAGAAGTTGAGTATTTAGTAGACATTAGGACTCATTTGCATAGGAAATGCAGCAGGCAATTTCTGCTTTTCTTATTTACTAAAAGAAGCTAGTCTAGCTCAGGTTGTGCCATGGTGGACCTCCATTCAGGGTCAGAGCAGTCTTCAGCAATTGTTGCTTTCCTAATTTATTCCGACTCTGCTCTCATCTGTGGGAGTTCAAAGGTACCTCTGGAATAGCAGTGCAATGAACCACAGCAGGGAACTGATCTGGCTGAAAACTATCCTGGAGGAAAGATCTTCTGGTTTTGTTTGTTTTGTTGCCTTATATTTCTGCCAGATCCCTGAACCACAGTTCACTGCACAGCTACACAAACAGTTCTTCTGACTTAACTACAGTGATAGTGCAGAGGTGAGGGCTACGTAAGCACCAATGTAAGCAATTCTTGTTACTGTGCTTCCAGACAGCCACAGTTAATAGAATAAAAGGCCATGTTATGAAGAGCTATATTTTTCTTCCGTTCTGTTCAACAGAACGTTGAGTATCTACGTGGCCTATATATTCTGCATAATGAACTTCTGCTTGGGTATAAAACTAGCAGTAAACTTCTATGTAGTTTAATGATTGGCAGTATCTGTTTGAGAGAGCAGCAGTTCCTGTGATTGAAAGAATACAGATGTTTACTATGTAGGGTTCTGGTGCTGGAGAAGAACTCTGTGAAACACTTACATAAAACCTTTCTGGATTGCTACCAGTTTAAGTCCTCATACTCTTATCTTTGTGAGCACACTTCACAGCTACGGTGTGTGAAACTGCAGGAAACCGATATGGATGGGCAATTGAGGAGCTTTCAAAAACAGAGCAAAAAAAGGCAGTATGAATCTTCTTGTTTTGAGTGTAGCAGTAAACACTTTTCCCAATAATGTGTAGCTCAGAGGCCTTCAGAACTGATAGTGCTACAGTCTCTCTTTGGAAGTGAGTAATGTTCTTGTACTTTGTCTGTTTGCACAGAGGGGCATATCATGGAGGCAGCCCTTACGCACTGGGATTGACGTCTATCGGTTCTTATAAACATGGTGTTGCCAATGGCATTGGCTGTTCAACAGTGAGATTTTTTTTTCTAATATAATGATCTGAGTAAATAGAAATGTATTTGAACATTTCAGTGATTAGTAAGTTTCTGTCTTCAAAGTGCTTAACGTTACTGATCACGTTATGGTGTGTTCCTGCAACAAGAGCCGGATGCTCCATGTAGATTTACTTACGCTAATTTAGATTTGGGACAATCATAACACGAGTTATCGTGATTTACAGTGCTTTATTTTTTGCTTGGTACTCTCATGGAAGTTCATCTATGTGCAAAGTAGTAATACTCAAGACACCTTTTTTCATGTTTGCTTTGGCAAATCTGTGCAAAGTTGATTTCTGCTCATCTGAAGATGATCCTGCCCAGGAATGAAAATGAACCCATCCTTTGTGTCAGCAAGAGAAGAGATGTATCTGTTACTGAAATCCATTGAAGAAAGATGGCAATAAGTTATATCTGTGCCCTTGAGAAGATGAGAATGGCTCTCTGATTGCCAGAAGATGGCACTAGATATTCTGGTCTGAACTGGCAGTTGAGCCACAGCATGAGCTCTAGGATGGCACCTTTAGAGCAGATTCACAACCTGGTTCACTAGATGAAACATTCCATGTCTTCAGGCAACTCATCAGCAGGATTAGAAGGCAGGAATTCCCAATTCTCAATCTGCTGTAATATGAGCCAGCCTCCCAGTGTTTTGCAGATTTTGTCATACTTTAGATTATTAAAGTTCTTATTAGATTATTAGAATATTAAACTACTACTGGCAACTCTGACAATGCTGCCTTTAATCTTAGGTAACCATAAGGGCTGACTAACTCAAAGAGCAAACTAAAGAAACAATTAATTGAATCACTACTGCAGGAATACCCGTGTGGAGGAATTTTGATATTATTTTATGAATGTTCTTTGGACAAGTCTCTGGAACTAGATATTCATTTTAGCAGTGTTTTTTCTGTTGTTGTTTTTTTATTCATTTGCTTGTTTCATTAGAGTCATCCTCAGGTATGATTAACATATCTCTTAGAAAGCTGTCATCAGATATTTCTTTTATCCTTGACAGACAATGTTGCCAGATGTTTTTCGTGGTCCATGGGGAGGCAGCAATTGTAGAGATTCACCAGTGCAAACTGTTCGAAGATGCAGCTGTTCTGAAGGTTGGTAAATGGTAAAAAGTGTGTGTATTTTAGATTAGAGAATACTTGGGGGCTGTAGGTATATGCTCAGATTATTGTTTAGGTTGTATCTACCTCCACCAGAAAGATGGCCATTCCTCAACAGACCTCTGGTTAGGATTTGCAAGGGTATTTAAAGGAAATATTGCAAAAACCGCATGTACCTGCTTCCCACAGGAAAAAGTGGTCATATGCTCAAATTTCCTCCAAAAATCCTATTTCTAGCATTTTTCATGATCAGCTCTGATATTTGGGATCCTGTGGAACTAAACCTTAGTACATCGCAAAGAACAGAAATGTTGGTTATGTTTCATGCATGTCATACAATGTGGAAGGTCCTCTAGTGTTCTCCTTTTAGTAGTAAATTCTGTATTTTTTCCACTGTTTCAGTAGGTATTTTTTATTGTTTAAATTCACATGCATATAAAATACTTTCTTCTTAGTTTTGCCCTCTGTAGTGGTCAGGAGGATTAGCTATACTAATTGCTCTATTCTTCATTACAGCATAGACTGATATGCAGCTGTATTCTCCAGAATCCTGATATCTGCACTAACCTAATGATTCCCTATGCCTTATGCTGATATTTATTAACTCCTGAGAAAATGTCTGCTTATTTCTTCTACTGATGTTAGTGATTCAGAAACACTTTCTCCAATGTACAGATTACTTAGCTGTGTTATATGTAAAAAGTCTGGTAGCTTTGCCAGTTTCAAAACTGGTAGTCTTTGGAGTATAAATAGTTTAAGAGAAAATAAGGGGTTCCTTCCTGTAAGATTTAGAATTTTTTATGTATTTGGGAGGTGGTATTTACCGTATAGTCAAGTAGTACTTGTAGATTAGATGTGCAGTTTCATGGATTGATGCTGCTTCTACCACTTTAAGTAAATGGTCTCTAAAATATTTTCCCTCTAAACAGGTGTATGTCATGCAAATGAACAGTACATTGAACAGTTCAAAGATACTCTGAACACTTCTGTGCCAAAGACAATAGCTGGATTTATTGCTGAACCAATTCAAGTAAGTAGTGTGCCGTTTCTTAGTTGTTATAGCACATTCAGGTCTATAAATATCTAAGGTGTGGGGGGCAGAGCGGCGAGGCCAGACTCTTTTCAGCAGTGTATGGAGACAGGACAAGGGGAAACGGCCAGCAACTGGAGCATAGGAAGTTCCACACAGATGTGCGCAAGAACTTCTTTATGGTGAGGGTGACGGAGCACTGGAACAGGCTGCCCAGGGGGGTTGTGGAGTCTCCTTCTCTGGAGATATTCAAGTCTCGCCTGAACACCTACCTGTGCGACTTGGTGTAGGGAACCTGCTTTGGCAGGGGATTGGACTCGATGATCTCTGGAGGTCCCTTCCAGCCCCTACGATTCTGTGACTCTGTGTTAAAGTTTAACTCCGCTTTTATTTACTAAGCCCTGATCTAAGGAGCCATTGCATTCTAGGTATGGAGTAGGATTTCTGAAAAAAGAAAACTGGGAACGTGAGCAGAAATTTAGGAAACAGTATTCTAAATAACTTTACCAAAGAAGGGGTGTTAGTTAGGTTTCCCACCAATCTGTTTATGTCTTTCTCACTGCACAGGTTGTCAAGGTACTTGTTTTGGCAGTTTAACCCATTCTGTCTTACAGTGATTGATTTTAGGCTATGGCCTCACAAACATTTATACAAGCACAACTCACAGCACAGGATACTACCCCATGGGATGGGAATATGAGACCTGAGCAGTTTCAGTGCTGAAGCCAGAGATTTGAGACAACAGTCTTGCTATTACCTGAGGGCTGCTGATTTTTTTCTCACTGTAGGATGGTCACCCAGCAAAATTCATGTTTCTTTTTCTGTTCCTGAAAATATTTTCTTTTTTGTCTTGGCAGGGTGTTAATGGAGCTGTTCAGTACCCAAAAGGTTTCTTAAAGGAAGCTTACCAGCTAGTACGGGAAAGAGGAGGTGTTTGTATTTCAGATGAAGTGAGTGTTTTGACCTAAAAACTCTGAAGTTTTGTCTATCTCTGTAAGTCTTTTGAAAATCCACATAAAAGCAAACTGGAACTCTATAAATAAGGGAAATGACAAATATTTCATAGATTAAGGATGTCATAGTGCCTTTTTTCAAGGCTCCTGGTTTTTTCTGCTTTTATTCTGCATGGTGATATTTTAGATACAGGTAAGGCTTGTAGCAGGCTTGAGTCGTTAGGTTTTAGGAGTAGCATAGAGTAAATTTACAAAAACATGCAGTTAATAAATGCCAGCTGTGGTCTGGTTATTGTCACAATAACATTCTTTCTTAGAAGTGTTGTTGGGGTATGTGAACTCTAGAAAGGGTTTATTTTGCTGTTCCTCTTCAACTATATTTTCTAAATAAAATTTGCCTATTGCCATAGTGGTGAACTCTTGGGACTGTGCTACTTGTCTCAGATAGAACAGATCAGCAGGAATCAGATTGCTATTTTGAAACATGCTAAGAATTGTATTTCCTCTCCCTTTTTAAGTGGATGCTGCAGTGTATTTGTACATCTCAACCTGCCTAAGATATGATGAGATGTTAGTTATTCCCTTTGCAAAAGAAAAAAACAAATTATAATAAGTAGTATTTTGTGTAAAGCTACCCAAGTAAGGATCTTACTACAGCAGTTGATTCTAGGTGTGCTTGCATATCAACAATAATAGAAAGAAAAGAAAAATGAACTGTATTGTAAAACATGAGAAGGTAACGGGGATTTCTCTGGATTTTTCCTTTGAAAGGTGCAGACAGGATTTGGACGGACAGGCAGCCATTTCTGGGGATTTCAAACGCATGATGTAGTCCCTGACATAATTACTTTAGCAAAAGGAATTGGTAATGGCTTTCCAATGGCAGCTGTTGTTACAACAAAAGGTATAAGCTTTCTGTTCTGCTAAAGATTGAAATAAGGCAAATACATAATACACTGCACAATAATTACTTACTAGAGAGATGCATGTTCAGACAACTAAGATTATTAATAAATCTCAGTCTCAAGCTGTTTTCTGATGTGAAAGAATTGGGTTCTCAATTCTGTATGATTTTATCAAGTGTGCTGTGATGATGCTGTGAGATTGTGTTATACCAGTGTCAAGATTTATTTGAATTAGGTTAGTAGTATAACTAAAGCAGAGATAACCTTGTGAATCATGGGTAGAGATGGTAATAGATCCTGGAACTCCTCTCTGAGTGCACCATTTTAATGATTAATGCATAACCAGAAAGTAAGGCAGTATGCTAACTGACTACTTGATTTGTTAGAATAAATCTGGTGAAGACCATTTGTAGGTGATGCTCTAAGGCAACAACTAACTGTTAAGTGTGATATTAGCTTTGTGTTTTCCTTTTTAACTCTGTCTTTAGCATTTAGTCTCCATAATTTTTGCAATATACTACAATCTTTCTATCGCTTCACTGACTTAGAGTCAGGATAGGAGCACAGAAAATTTTTAAGTTAAAGTAGATAACTGTTGTTACCAAATGTAAGGAAACTGTAAGAGTAATTATTGTATTTCTTTCTTTAAGAGATTGCAAATTCTCTGGCTCAAAACCTTCACTTCAATACCTTTGGAGGAAATCCTCTGGCCTGCGTAGTGGGATCTGCAGTTCTTGATGTAAGGAGAGTGTTATGCATTTTTGTAGCAAAAGATAGATAAGAAATGCTTGCATTTGTTCATACTGTAAAATTGTATGTTGGCAATTTTACAGCTATATTAATTTTATAAACATCCACAAGTATTATTTGTATATAACTATGCTACCCTGTGTGAAGGGGAAAAAAAATTTCATTATCTCCACTGCAAAATTCCATCCCTTTTGCAGGAATACGAGCCATCTGTCATGTCATCTTTGAAGTAAGTCAGAGCCTGCATCTGGAGCAAGGAGATGGTCAGAATTAGGAAAAATAAAATGCAGTTGAAGGAAAAGGAAACAGGAGAAAAAAAGTAAACAAAAGCAAGAAAACAAGAAGGAAAAACACTCATGTTAACTTCCGAAATTGTATTTTTTGTTTTCACTCACGAATTTTCTTAAAGCAGATTTTGAGTTTGTAAAATGATTTGCACATGTCAGTGCTGATAGCGAGCAGCATGTCAGAACTTTGATTAAAAGTTCTTTTTAGAGGAAGGAGTGCTTTTAAAACAAAACACTAAGACTTTACTAAATGCTGCCTAGTACACAGAGGTATACTATGTCAAGTTTTATTCTTTCCATAATGCTGGAGAAGGAGTTAAAGTATCTATGGCAAGATTTTGCAAACAATTATGGAGGCCAGATATTCTTCAGCTATGATTATTTGTGAGCATGAATTAGTAAAATATTATGATTATTGAGAAATAAGTAAAACATGCAAAAGAACAGAGCAACATCGAAATAGTTAAGTTGAAGAGAAGAGAAATTTCAGTACTGTAGCAGTGAAGGAACACAGTGTGCAAATCTGTGAGAGAAAGTGAAATAAACATAATGCCACCAATCTAAATAGGGATTAACCAGATTTGAAGGAAGCTTCTCCTGTAGCTTTGTCATTGTATGTCTTTTTTACTAGGCTATTGAAGAAGATAATCTTCAAAAAAATAGCAAGGATGTGGGAACATACATGTTACTAGAGCTTGCTAAACTACGGGATAAGTTTGAGATTGTTGGAGATGTCCGTGGCAAGGGACTCATGATTGGGATAGAAATGGTGACAGATAAGGTTGGTGATTTACTTTATACCTTTTGACTTACAGTGCCATTGCAAGTTTTATTTCAACTGAGATGAAATGTTATAATATGAAGATTTTCTCTTAAATACAAATGATGGAGGTTCCAACCTGAACCTCCCCTCATGCAACTTCAGGCCGTTCCCTCTTGTCCCATCATGAGTTATCTTTTAAGAGAGGCTACAACCTCCTTTGATGTCACTGTGGAGAGCAATAAGGTGCCTGACCATTGTAGGCTAAATAACCCCAGTTCCCTCAGCCGCTCCCCATAAAACCTGTGCTCCAGACCTCTCACCAGCTTTGCTGCTCTTCTCTGGACACACTCCAGCTCCTCAAAGTCTTTCTTGTAGTAAGGGTCACCAAACTAACTACAGTATTCAAAGTACAGCCACACCAGTGCCAAGTATAGGGGGACAATCACATCCTTGCTTGTATCAGCATGTCATTGGGTTTCTTGGCCTTTGTTTGCTTGTGTTCAGCCATCTGTCAACTAGTGTCTCCAGGTCCTTTTCTTTTGGGCAGCTTTCCAGCTACTCTTCCCCTAGCCTGTAGCATAGCAGTTACCTTATGCAGCTGATATTTTCGGATAGAGATAGCGATGGGATTTATTGGAAGAACTGGAATAATGCATTTTTTTTCCTGGAATTAATTTAGAATATCCTAGTGAAGTTTACTATTCACATTCTATAGGACAGTCGTCACCCTCTTCCATCTGAAGAAATCAATCAAATCTGGGAGGACTGTAAAGACATGGGTGTTCTGATCGGCAGAGGAGGACTTTACAATCAGGTACTGAACTTCTGGTTAAATTAGTTTTAGTTTAGTAAATGAACTAGAAAACATACATATTTAAAAGCTCTTCCTGCTTAATTTTTCTTGGTTTGCAAAACAAGCAGGAGCTGTTTGTTTCTTTCTGAAGTGGGCTGAACTTCCTTCAAGCTTGCAGTTTTCCTTTGGAAGGACAGTTTAACCTAGAAAAGCAACACAGTATAATATATGCAAATTAGAGGAAATTGCAATATTCAGGTCTGCTAAGCATTTGTTACTGTTGGAGTTATAACCTGATCTGGTGACAGAGAAACAAGTTTATTCTTGCTAGTTCTTTCATTCTAGAGAGCTGATAATATTCTATCTGGATGTTAATATAAAAAATAAATGTAAAGAGAGCTCTTAGCAGCAAATTCAGTAATACAGCAGTGAGAATTGCAGGCAAATGGGCATCAGCCACTTGAAGATACATTATGCTGCACTCATGGCGCTGTGCCACAGGTTTCTTAGAGCATGCAGATTAGTAACAGGCTTTGAGATGTTTAGGTCAGTTAAACCCTTAGAGCAGCTTTTCTATGAGACAGATACAGGATGGCTAAAAGAAGCTGGACACTGCCTCTGTCATCTCATAGGCTTCCAGAAGTCACAAACCAGAAGACAGGTTGTATCCTGCAGCTCAGTGTAGTAAAATCTGATTCTGCTTGTGGGAGTGCTGTTCGCCGGGGAGCATTAGCTGAAGTCAGCCTCAGCTGAAGTGGGGGAAGAAAGACCATTATGTGCTTTCTGCATGCAGTCTTAGAATAGATTGACAGAAAAATTTAAAATGAAAGTTTAAGATTCTTACTGAAGTTAAATGACTTTGTAAACATTATATTACCAAATATTTGGACTTTTAGAACCTAATTTCTTACTAAGTTGCACTATGCATATATCCCTTCCTGATCAACAATGCAGTGCTGATCAACAAGCTATGCTGACCTAACTGAAAGTTCATTTTTAGTGATTCTCGTTGAAACTTACTGGAAAGCCTTTAATATAGAAGAGAAATACCTAACAGCAGGTTAACACAATGGAGGGGACTTGCCATTCTCAGTAAGTACTGTTTTGCTATGGCAAAGTTGCTGGAAAGGAAAAAAATGCCCGTTTTGTTTCATCTGGCTCTTAGTACAAATCCATCTAAGGATGGGTGTTCAGGCTCCACCTAGAGTAACAGACACAATCTACTCTAGTCAGCTCTCATGAAGACAGTTGATCTGTCCCTGGAGCACAGTGGGGCATTAGAAGCAGTTAGTGCCTCATTTCAGGGTGTGTTTTTCAGAAGCCTCATTCCCAGCACTGCAGCTCTCTATTATTTTTCATACTTTTCATTATATTGTTTAGCAGAGGATGGTACTAATCTAGATGGGCTGCTAGAACATGTTCTTCCCATACGGTTTTAAGGTTGTCTTTTCTTTCTCTTTCTCTTCAGACATTGAGAGTTAAACCCCCTATGTGCATTACTAAAAAGGATGTTGACTTTGCTGTTGAAGTAATTCATACTGCATTAGAGAAACACATGGGAAAAGCAGCTGCAAACTAGTCTTGTTTCCTCACGAGATGCACATCGGACCTGACCCTTGCTGTCCAGACTCTAAGGAAAGCATAGTCTAAAGATAAAATACTTGTCAGCATCGTAAGACTATTGTTACAGAACCATACTTAAAAGTTTGCTCTCTAACCCATTTTATCAAAATACAGGTTAGTATTCATTTGCCCTCAACAGGGCAACAGGCAGTGTTAGAGGTTGGGATTGGTCAAGGCACAATAGTTTATTTCTGCTGCCCCTTGTTCCTTACTCTTGTACTGCTGCTTTTCTCTCACTGTTTTTCTATGCAGAAGTTCTCTAGCAGGCTACAGTCCCCTTGGGTGAGGTTACACGAGGTTATTTGTTCCTTTGCTCCAGCTTTGTTCCTGTGTCTCCTTTGCTGCCATTTCTTACCTACATTTTCAACAGAAGCAATATGAACTCTTGTTTGATTAAACATTGGCATGTGGTAGGACTGCTGCAAAGCCAGCTGTGACCAATACAGGGTAGTCCCTGACCACCTCTTCCACAGAGGTCACCTCTGCAGCTACCAGAACTTTGCCTTTCATACCCAATAAGCATAAGCATACATAAAAACCAAAACTTCATCACTGTTATATTTTATTTAAATAACAAAAATAATCAACTCAAAAGATAATATTGCAGTTCAAGTCTTACCCCATGACATGAGATTTCACACAGAGTCACTCTTTGGCTAGGAAGCATTCTAAGCATAATGTAATTGCGGGTCTCAAACAGAGCTAAAACTGTTCACCTTTATCACAATGATAGAGTGTAATTACAACATTAAAAAATCTGTGCACACAAACAGAAAGTTTCTAATTATGGTAATTACTTTTAATGTCAAATCCAGTCATCAGCCTCTCCAAAAAAAACTCTTTGCTTTTCTTCCTGCTGCTTTTTGAATTTTAGTTATTTAGCAAAGATGCAAACTCTGACTGGTGAAATAAGGTACAGCTTTTCTAACATAATCACTTTTGAAACAAAATTTTTGTTACCTTCTCCACACTTCAATAAAAGTAATATTGTTGTCTGTTAGCAAGAACTATACATTTATCATTTTACTTTGATGAAAGTTTTAATGTTTGAATAATTTCTTGATTTAATAACAGTTCTGTGTTCCACACTTTTTTTTGATAAGCTGAAATGCTAGAGCAACTCATGTAAGGCAAGAGCATTACATTTAGAAAATGCAATGAGAGAAATACAGAAAAATCTAGGAGTACACTTAACATACTATATCCCCAAGTCCTCCATAAACACTGGATTCTCTGACTTCACTGACTGCTTGTTTTGCAAAACTCTTTTGTTCACTTGCACTCAAAAATCAGGTGTTCATCTTTTCTTTTTTTTAAGTGCTATTCAGAACGAATTAATTACGCATTTAAACAGAGACATAATACCAGTTCCCATTTGGTTTTTCATTAGGAAATCAAAACACATGTGGAGAGCAATCCATACCACCTGCTACTCTCTCCTCAATTGGCAGCATCTACTGTGCATGTACCATGGCACAGAACCCCTGTGTGCAACTCAGCTCATATACATTAACACTGACACTTCAGCCATCATCCATTCCCTCCCACATTTGTTCCACCAAGGCTCATCCACAGGATTTCCCTCCCCATTACAAACCTTAGCACACATGGTCCTGTACAAAACTAACAGGGACTGTCCGAACTGTAATTAACCAACTCTGACATCTGTACCCTTTTGTCTGCTGGTTAATTTTATGGGGCCACTGAGGATGGTTACTCTGCCACTTGTGCTGCTCATATTTCATTTCTGATGGAAGATCAAAACAGCAGAGTCCAATCTTAACCTCAAATCAGTTTTCTGCCTCTGTAAAGAAAACAACTGTGATGTGGTAAAATAATTTATTCCCTCTGCATAGTTACTCCATGCAAGTTTCAACAGGAATGCTAGGCAATTCTGAATCACTACTGCCCCTTCACCAAGAAAGCTGTCAGAAGGGTAGCTCAAGCTCAGTCAGTAAAGAAAAAATGGTAAAAACAGACAAAAGCAAAAATTGCTTCACAAGATAACATTCTTCTTGTTACATCTTCCACATCTTCCTTTTTTTCTTCTTTCTTTTTTGTTTCCTCCACCAATAGCAGGAGCTGCCTTCCCAGTTTACCTCAGAATAGGCAATGCACACTTTCCAATGTTTTAGAGAATCTTCATGTATGATTCTAAAGACTGTCAGTGTAACAAAGTTCTATCTGTTTTTACGTTTCTCTTTTTTGCCTCTAGTGTGAACAGCTCCATTTACAGACAGTGCCTGTGTTGCTTTTGCATGTCCTGTTGCTTTTAGATGTTCAAACAGTTTATTTCGGGATGGGAACGTACAGTTGCAGGTTACACAATAAATGGGAACTTCATTCTGAAAGATGAAAAAAAACAAACTGTTCACATTTGTACAAGATGTGTGTACAAGATGTGTAATACATTATGTAATAAATAGAATACACCAATTGGCTCTACCTTGCTACTCTTAAAAGAATGAAATGTGACTATGTTGTTTGTGAAAATGTTGTTTGTTTCTATAATGAATATCCTATTACTGATTGGAAATTAAAGCAGAATATTAAAAGCACAAATTTGTGAAACTTTAAGGAGAGCCAAGTAAAGCCAAGAATACAACAGAAGCTTACCAACTGTAATTAATGATAAAGATTACTTTTGATCTCTTCTCAATAAACAAACTATGAACATAATATTTTGAGTTCTGAGGTATACCGAATTTATGTCTTAGCTTCAGCTATTACAAGAGTTTGTTCGTCTGGGAAGTACCAATATTTGGAAAGATGCAGACAGTACTGTCTCCCATCTGCCTGCTGAGAGCAGCCATCTTCAGATGTTTACATTTTTGGTTTGAACTGCTTTGATAACTGAGTTCTAGCCACTCTCCTAGACCTGAAATTTAGTCCTGTGCTTCTCTTCATAGACAAGAGCTGATGTTCCAGTGTCCTATATGCTAATAAAATCACAGGAAGAGAACTTATGTATTATTAAGAAGTAAGTAGTAAACCAGAACCGGAGGTAAAACAATTTTTTGTTTGTAATGACAAACAAAAAACAAATGTTTTTATAAACAGTGTAAGTAATTTGCATACCATTGTTTGGTGTTCTGAAGATCCCTTAGCAGACTTTTTTGCATCCTTGGCTTTTTTACCTTTAGGCTTAGTGCTGCTGATAGACAAAGAGAAATCAAGATCAGTGCACAAGAATATTCAAATTAAAGAATCTGACTGTATTCAAATTGATGTCTTGTTCTTTCTTCACACAACCTAAGTGGTTCCAGAAAAAAGAAAGCTATGTCACTTATGTAAAATCTCAAGATTCTGCTAAAAGATGAATCAGCTACTTGTGAATGATGCAGAACTAATATGCAGTCTAATACTATTTCCAAAGTAAATCCTAACACTCTCTGTTCAGTGTTGTATTTATGCAACTCTGATTTAGTTGAGTAGCCCTAAATTCACAACAGTGAGAAAGATCTGCTTGTTACAGTATCAAGCATGACATAAAATGACATTGTCAGCACACCTTTTCACTTCACTCTGTGCTTCATTCACTTGGCTACTATCTTCTGTAGCATTTGCTTCCTCTGACACAGCACATCTTTGGTCATCGTTTACAAACTGCTCTGTTGGGCCACTGTCCTTGTCCACACAGGGCAACTCCTTTTTCTCAATTGTTTCCTCATCAGCACTTTTATCAAAAGAGTCCTCATAAGTCTGTCCAAATAGAAGAAATAAAAGTTACTTGATGCTTATTAGTGATTAGTGCTTATAATCATTTGCCTTAAAACATGAGTGTGTGGGGAGAACACACAAGCCTATGAAGCCTTTGAATTTTACGCTGTATTTTCAGTGGGATTCCAACAAGCAAAAATCTTAGCTCCTCTCTTCTGAAAGATGAGACCAGCTATGGTGGTGGTTTTTAATTACACAAAGGGCTCGAACAAGGCTCCATGACACATCATATCATAATCGCTTTGTTTTTAACTTCAACAAACGTTTTGACTGGTTTCTGTGCCAGACTTCTGTATTAGGACACTTAAGCCAAAATAACTGAACTGACTGAAGCAAAACACATTGTATTTTCCCTCCCTATCTTCTGGTGACCTTTTCCATGTACCAGAATCAGAGTCAACAACCGTTTAGTAAACGGTCAACATCTGAGCATGCCTGAGGCAAATCTCAATTTCCAAAAGTAGAATAAACGTAACACTGTGTTAATATATCATCTACAGTAACTCTTGCAGACTTAGATAGCTTAGCCACGTTTTCTCAGTAGTCTTATCTCCAGGAAAAAAACCCAAAAGATCATAATGATTTTCAACTCTCAGTGAAGACTGACAGCAGATAGAAGTTATGCTTCTAGGAACTTTGCGTAAGAAAATTCCAGGTCAGTTACGTGAGTGTGCAACCTACATTCTAGGCTGCAAAAAACCTAAGTTCACATAACAAGGATGGGAGACAGGGTGCCTACACAGAACATTTATAAGGTAGATGAAAAAGAATTTCCAGGAAACTGAAAAGGAAGTGAGAAAGCCAGAGTTGGATAAGATGTTGATGGCCTGTATGGAAACAAGAAGGCCAAGCCAATACTAACTCAGACAATATGCAAAATCAAACAAAGAGAAGCAAGAAAAATTCAGCTGATTGAAAGCCTTGGAGAAGTTTCTTGGTAAGAGATGATGGTGTAGGAGAGGGCAGAGAAAGTGAACACATAACACTAGAAGGGTTAGGCTGGGGAAAAACCATGAGGCCATCATTGGGAAACATGCAAGATGCAGGATCTAGTGCATGTAGCTCTGTGGGACATGAATATGATTGAGGTACTGAATAGGAAAGAAGTACAACTAGGACAGGATCATGCATGAGAAAGGCAGAGGGAACAGTGCCCTCTGTGGTGTTCCTGACACTCAAGGCTGACATAGACATGCAATTCTCCTGTCAGCACAGATCTGTTCTGTCATGCACAGATGGGATCCTGGAACATGCCAGATTGGCATTACTGGTGCCTGGAATGCAAGTGAGAGGTGAAGTGGATGGTGTTTGTTAGTTTCAGTAGGATGCTAATAAAGTTACTTTACAAACAATACATTTTTCCAGGTCTATCAGTCAAAGCAGAAAACGATCACCAAACAATTAAGTCACTAATACACCAGAGCCGCTGCTGGTGTTGCTGATCAATTCCTTGCATTCTCTCTCTGTCCGTTCCAATCTCCTTTCTTTACATTTCAACCCATAAGCTTTTTTGGAACCTGCACCACATTTATTCTGTTTGTACAGATGCTTCTGAAGTCAGGTCTGTGAGATGTATTATGATAATATATAAAACAAAATCATGTTGTAAAGTTCATTGTGTCAGATTGCCTACCATCATTGTTTTCTGTTTCTTCTTCTGCTTCTTGGAGAGTCTGGAAAGGTAAGAATGCAAAACAGACTTTTTTTAAAAAAAGAAAACATTAATACAATTTCCAGAAAGGTATCAAATTATATTTTTCTTATCACTGTAATGAGAGAGATAGCAGCCACAACTAGAAGACGATTCTCATCTGAAATGAAAGCAACACTTCTCATAATCTACTTACTGCATTAACAAAACATTTATTCTGCTCAGACCAAACTTAAAGACACTAAAAAGGCAGCTGACATTATTTTGGTCCATTCAAAGAATGGAAGTTGTGCAACATAACTTATTCAGTTCCACTCATTTTCAAGCACACTCATTTTCTATTTATGCCAGCATCCAACTGACAAAGTAGCATAACCAAAACTGGTAAACACTGGAACTGCACCAAGCTTCCCTGTTTGAAAAATACCCTATATTTGAATCCAGACAAACTAATGCACGCATTTTATTGGAACTCTAATACAAAGAAATATTTTAAGTTGGCACAAAACTGTGAGTTCCAATACAACAACTAATCCAGTCAGAAGCTCCTTCTGAGCTCAAAGATTTAATAAGTCATTACTCATAATAAAATTAAAAATAATAAATAATTTTAAGTACTTCTGTTTGGTCTCCTCTCCTGTTTCTTCCTTCTCTTTGGTATATATTCCATTCACATCATCTGAAGACACAGGAAATTTCTCTTCCTCTTCTTCCAGTTGCTGTCGTAACAGTGCTACCATCTCCCGATGCTTCTTTGATTTTTCATGATTCTTCATGCTATGAAGATTATCAAATAGTTACGCAGGTAGATCTGAGTAAATACTGTTACACTCACACATAGATTAACAACAGGACCATTATCTATCACTAGTAAGAATGGAAAATTTTGCCCTGATAAAGTCTCAGCTGGAAAGAAGATATTATTATGCAAAGCTAAAAAGTTCTTACAATGCTTTTTAAAAAGTTGCTTTAAAAAAGCAACACCTTCCCCTACCACTGCTGAAAAGCTCCCAGCTATATACACACACACTTACGCTTTCTCAGTTTTTAACAATTTGTCACAAGCAGGGCAGTAGAGATCATCAGCATATTCAGCTTCTTCAGCCACATCATTCAGTTTGTCTGAAGAAATCAATGGGGATTGAAGAGACAAAGTCAGAAGAGCAATCTTCAAGTAACTTGCTATTAAAAGCCCCAGGAAACAGTCACAACATTGACATTCAGCTCCTTCAGTATTTTTCATATGCAGAGAGATCAAGGTAATTAACAACTATGGCTTTACATCTTCTCATGTTTGATGGAAAACATCAGACACCCAGCCTCTAACCTGGCACACCAGCGTTGGAGACAGGGGACTTGCACCACATGCACCTGGGTTCCAAGTGCAGTGAGCCAATACTCACACTGCAACAATTCACTACAGGTCACACCCCCATGCTGCATACCTTCAACACCTTCTTTTGTCTCCTGTCCTTCCAGTTCAATTTCAGCATCTGATCCATCTCCAAATTCCTTTTCATACTGCGCCTCCATCTCTTTCAATTCTTTCTCCAGATCTGACATAGTTATCCAGCTCTGCTCTTTATACTGTTCAGCAAGCCTTTAAGCAGAAAAATACAGTAATTTCTATGTGGCATTTATGAACTGGAATAACAGAAACACTATTATTTAAAAGATAGCTTGGTCTTCTCCGGTATTTCAGGTGGAAATTTCTGAATTTATTATGATGGAGCAAAGAACTGTTTGTAGGGCATGGAAATCTGAGCAGGTAATTTACGATGCCAGTGGTCACAATGACACTGCTAGTAAGGAGATATTAACGTAAGTGGATCCTGCTTGAATTTCATGCAGGAAATGTACGACCACATGGTAAATGTCAAGCTCACAACAGAGAAAGTCAGGTCACCCCTGAAGGTACTTTAGCTGCTTTTACCTTCTGTAAGATCCAAACCAATGAACAGTACAGCAACACAAAAATCACTAGCAAATTACTGCTGGACTTTGTGTTACAGAAGTGTACCCACTCAGTCTTCCTAATAACAAGTGTGATCCAAGTTACCAGTCAGTGCACTACATATTGCTGAATTTTCTACAGCTGGGTCCTGAGTACAGAATTATTAATCAGTTTGTCAGTGAACACATGCCTCAGCTTCATTCTTCTCTCAGGAAAAAAACAAACAAACAAACAAATCCCAAACATTATGTCTAATATATGTATTTCACATGTATGTGAATTATTATATTATGATTTTGATGAATTATTTTAATTATTATTTATTACATAATAGTAATTACTATTATTAAATTTTTTAAATTATTTATTTACTATTTTAAGTATGATTTTAATGCTACAAGAGTGCAATTTCAAAATAAGTATTTAAGCTCCATATTTTCAGATGAAAATTGCTTCTAGTTTGAAGAACTTCTGCTCAGACTGGCAGGCTCCCATTCATCAACTTTCTATTTCATGAAAAGCAAAAGCACTAAAAAATTCAGTCCACTAAAAGGGTCCTCTCTACCAAATTAAAAGGAAAAGCAAGACTACATTTGTTTTTCATACATTCTTTTTAGCAGATAGAGTTCCAAGGCAAATTAAGCTGATAAAAGTCCAGGTTGTCATAGTCCTGTTTTGCTTCACTCCCCAACATACATTCTTTTTTCCTTAAATCTTCCCTCCCACACTGGCTTCTGTGCTATTACAGCCAGTTGCCTGCAGTGCACAGGTTATTCCCTGATTTTCTTGGATCTTTCTTTTCATTTCAGAACAGATAAAAAGGTTGGACTTGAAACCAAAACTAATGTAGAAAATGGTCAAGGATTTTTAAAAGAGCATGTACAGGTACCACTATAATCCTATCGTTACAATCTAACTGCATGGTAGACATTGATCGTTTCTCAAGGCTAAAGATAAACATTTCTTTACGTATTTACGTACTTGGCTTGTTTGAGTTTTTGCTGCCTCCGAATTTCCTCTGCTTTCCTAAGCTTTTCTGCATTCTGTTCTTCTACAAGTTTTCTGTGTGCTTGTACTCTTCTGTCCCTTTTACGAATAAAGGCTACTAGCTGACGGACTAGTTCATTCCTCTCTCTTTTTGCTTTATCTCTAGTTTTCTTGTTCTCTTTTTCCATGGCTCGTTTCTCCCAGCGGTTCGATGCTTGTCGTGTGTCATATTCTTCTTTCCAAGCAAAGTTTTTCTGAGTACAAAAACTCTGCCAATAGGCATAGAAAGGGTGGACTATCTGTTAAAATAAAAAAAATTAAAAATTCAATGAGTCACTTCAGTAGGGAGCGTGGAAAAAAACTTACCAAATAACTTAGGACTTCTGTGTCTTCCTGATAGGCAAAGATTTTTACCCAGAGTATAAGTAAATCACCACGAGATTTACAGAAGTCTCTAACAACATCTTTAAAATTTCACACTTTCTCAAATCAACAGCCTTATATTTGAACTATTCCAAATGCCTATTTCTAAAACCATATCCCCAATTAGAATTGGATCGTGCTAGCAGCAGTGCCAGATACTTAACTTTGCTGTACTTTTCCTTTCAAAGCACAACGGGAATGAGACATTGCGTAAATAAGCACATACTGTGTAACAGCCACACATCAAATGACACCAAAGATCATCCATGTATGTCCAACAGCAGCCAACAACCAGTACACAAAAACCAAACAAAAAAAAAGCAAATACATGACAGTATTTCTTCTTATCATAGTCTATCCACTTCCAGAGAAAGTGAGAAAATTTAATAACTCCAGTCAATTTCTCCTTCATTAATGCTTTTCTTTTTTTTAATGTATCATATACAATATCACAAACCTGTGACTTTCAGCTTAATGAGCAATTGCGTGAAGATGCAATTACTCCTGTTTTGTTGTATTATATAACTGCAGGTAAAAATTATGCCCTCTAGCTTTCACATTAGAAGAAGCAGTAAATCATCTTTCCTTATTCTATTTACTACTCATGAGTAAACACTAGATTAAGTAAAGTGACATAATGACTTTCTTTTCACTGAATCATAGGGCTTGAAAGGGACAACTGCAGATCATCCAGACCACTCCCCTACTAAAGCAGGTTCCCTAGAGTTGCATAGGAAAGCACCCACATGGGTCTTTAATATCTCCAGAGAACCTCTCTGTGCAGTCTGCTCCAGTGCTCTGTCACTCTCAAACCCCATAATTTTTTTTCTCATTTTCAGATGGAACTTCCTGTGTTGCAGTTCTTGTCTGCTGCCACCAGTCCTGTCGCTAGCCACCTCCAAAAGAGCCTGGCTTCATCCACTTGACATCCAACCTTCAGATATTTCTAAGTGTTGAGAAGATCCCCTCCCAGCTTTATCTTCTCCAGGCTGAGCAGCCCCAGGTCTCTCAGCCTTTCCTCAGAAGGGAAATGTTGCAGGCCCTTAATCATCTTTGTGGTTCACTGCTGGTCTCTCTCCAGAGGTTCCCTGTCTTTCTAGAACAGGGGAGCCCACAAGTGGACACAGTTCCCCAAATGTGGCCTCACCAGGGCAGAGCACAGTGGTAGTATCATGTCCCTTGACCTGCTGTCCATGGTCTTTCCAATGCATCTGAGGATGCGATTAGCCTTTTGGGCCACAAAGGCACACTGCTGGCTCATGGCCAACTTGCTGTCTGCCAAGACACCCAGGTCTTTCTCCACCAACCTCTTTTCCAGCCCCTAACCTGTACTAGCACACACATTCCTCCACAGGTGCAAGACTCTACACTTACTCTTGTTGAACCTAACCAGCATCCCCTCCAACCAACTCTGTATTCCATTCAGGTTCTGCTGAATGGCAGCACAGACTTCTGGAGTGCCAACCATCTGGTTCATATTTTCTTTTGTATTATTTTGTTTTGTTCCTCTCCAAATAACTCCTAACCTTCTGCATTTTGCATACTTTGGAAACAAAATTAAAAAAAAAAAAAAAACCTCATCTCATTAAACTTTCTTTTTACTACACCCTGCACACACTCCTTTACATCCCTGCATGCACTGCTGTTTTTGTATTTCTGAATACTTCACAGAAAAAGTTCTGGACTTCAACATAACTGCTTAACTGGTTTCCTATTAATATTTCTTCTTCTCCTTATGTCAGTGGTACAACTATTAACTCCTCAACACTAATTTCTAATGACCTATCTATGTGTGAAGGTTCAAGGCTGTGCCCAAGGCAGATAAGTAACTATGCAGTTCTTCTCTGCTGTCACTGGAACCCAGCTTTCTATGTCCAACAATGTAAGCAGTGATACACTACTCAGATTTATGCTTCAAAATGAGAGAACTTGAGCAACGAGGATGCATAGCCATCAGCTGACGACAGGAATCAACCTCATCAGCTTTATGAGCTATGAGATTTTTCTCTTCAGAGGCCACCTGAATATAATCTCCTGTCCTGCCAGTCTCCTGGACACTGTAAAGCACCTCATGTTGGATACTCAGGTTGCTGCTTACTACACATACTCACAGCTGACTGCTTTTGTTTCTACACATAATTGTCCTACAACTATTCTTGTGAAGTCTTGCTAAGTCATGGACTTAAGAACATATTCCCTATCTGCCTGGCACTGATTGAGTCACTTCCCAAACCTCTTGCAAGTTAACTCAGAAGGCTGGATCAGAGAACATTCACATCACAGACTCTGAAGTCTTGATCTAGCTTCTGTAGTTCCCTTCTAAATCTTTTTTCCCTTCTCCCACAGTGCTTCTACTAAACAGGGAAGTGGATGTACTACAACACTGCTATCTTCCAACCGTATCTTTGAATATAAGATAAGAGAGATAATGGCTTTCCTGGTTAAATGAAGCAATTTTCCATGATATAATTCAAAGAATCACTTAATCCTATTTAAAAAAACTGTATGAACAAGGCAGATGTCTAATGATAATGGTGCCAGAATTACAGCTGATGTTGCAGCTACTAATTGTCAGCATTAAAAGTAGTTTCTGGTTTATAGCCATATCTATTCTACAGTCTTGACATGGGAAGCTCCCAAAAGATGTTCCAAGCTCAAGCTGTGAACAGATGGATCTTAGCAATTTTAGACACATTAAATATATGCTTCCTGGAAAAGATACTGATTTGTTAAGCCATTGTGTAATTCTACCTGAAATTAAAATACCCATTTGAGCATCTTTAGTGCCAAACTAACTAATTGTTTCTAACTCCAACCAAGGTTCATACCATCAAAATTTCTCATTTGTGAGGTACATATCAATTTAAATTTCATAAATAATCAGTTACACAGTATACTACTACTAAAAATGAAGGGAAAAGCAGGAAGCTAGGCGGAATACTCGTGATTATTGCTACTGTGTAGTTAATCACCAGGAAAACAGCTATTATAAAAAATAACTGGTAAACCAGATGGGCAGAATTCATGTGTCCTCTATGCTTTTGTCTTTTCTCATATCCCAAAAGCAGACATGCAGTATCTTGAGAATTAAATCTTACTACAGACTAACTGTAGATGACAGGAGTGCCATAGCAGGAGCTCACTTGGCAGGTCAACTACAATGTCTCTCTTTTTCAACAGGCATTTATGTAATAAGTGAGTCTTTGTTTCCCTAAATGAAGCACAATACTGTATGTGTTATTTAAAAAAATCATTTCTAATATCCTTTGCTGTAAGCTATGTCGCATTAAAACACTGGTAAACTATTCTGTTTACATCTCATTGAGAACGTTTGGTGCTCTGCTTTTTTTCAGGCCTTGCATCAGGCACATTGCACTTAAATTTCACTGGCATAACTGATGGTTAGCCCTTCAAAATTTTGCTTGACAACTTACCAATAAAAATCTGACTGCTAATATAGTCCAACAGGAAACAATGACTCTGATTCATCCAAATGTTATGAATATATGCACTACATGTACAGTAATGAGCTACTACAGTAGAAAAGACAGTAGAAAAGTGGTTTTGTATTTGTCTCAGAGATCACCCAAGAACTTTTTCTTTGATTTCAGTGTGAGACAAAGTAATGACAGCCATGTTACTTTTAGCTCAACATTATACTTGCTCTTACCGTGTCATAATCACTATGGGAATACCCAAATGTAGGGAACTCTTCAATATCTTCGTGAGTCATATATTCCATCTCTTCTTTTGCAATTTGCTCAAAAACATGTCGGTAGACTGTAAAGAATCCCTGAAATTTTAAAAGAAGTAAATTATTATTTGTTCAATAGTAAATGTACAAATGCTCAGTTACAGTAAGTAGTGTTTTTTTACAGAACATTCAGAAAAAAATTGCAGTTCTGCAGAGCAATTCAAAATGAAGGAAAGGTCTTGTAAGCACTCGCTAGTCTTTCTCATATCTCAAACAACCCATATCCAAAACTAAGTAAAAAAATAAATACACTTACAGCATGCAGACAACGTTGATTAGAGTCTGGTTACACATTACGACGCTTTGAGGAAGTTCCAATTACAAAACTTAGTATGACGCACCCCAACTTTATCTTTACTTTTCAAATTAAGATGATGCTGACTTACTCCTACCATAGTAATACAAAGACAGATGGGGATTTTCTCTGCCAGAAATCTTCCTAATCACATGGAGCTTTCTAAATCATGAGTATCTTAAAATACAACATGGAATTACATTTTTGGAAGCACGCTTCCCTCAAGCACCACTATCATTTTTCCTCAGCTTAAAGCACTCCAGCTTGTGAAAGACATTTCCAAATATTTGCTATTGCAAAGCACTGGAATGCTTCACTGTTTAATGCACATAAATAATACAGACAAATTTTGAAGTTGCACAGTTCAGTAATGAATTACAAGTAAGTAATTATCAGACAAAAAAACAGTAATTAAAGCTTGTCCACACATCAAGCACAGTATTTGTGCAAAAAATTGTTACTACCACCTGTGCTCAACAATACCATGCACAGCTTTCCAATGCTAAGCAAATGCTGACACTTGTCATAGTTTCAGCTGGGTTGGAATTGTATTCTTCAGTGTCTGGTATGATGCTGTTTGGTTCTAGGAGGACAACGCTGGTAACACACAATGTTTATAGCTGCTGCTAAGCAGTATTGTACAAAACCAAGGCCTTTAGCAGGAAAGGGCCCAAGGAGCTGGGAAGGAACAGAATTAGGACAGCTGATTTAAACTGGCCAAAGTGACATTCCATACCATATGGCATCAAGTGGAAGGTGTTTTGAAGGGGGTGGGAGTTCATCTCACTCAATTCCATTGCTTGGGGGGCTAGCTGGGAATTGGCTGGGGGGTGGTAAGCTGCTGCTTGTGCATCACCTGTTATATACATCTATCTGTCTACCCAGTCACAACTATTTTCTTTTTCCTTTTTTTTTTCTTAATAAATAGTTTTATCTCAACCCACAAGTTCTACTTTGCTTTTTTATTATTCTCTCTCCCATCCAATTGGGAAGAGGAGCGTGAGCAAACAACTGTGTGCTGCCCAGCAACCTGCTGGGTTAAACCACAACATTTTTCAATAAATTTAAATTGATTAATTAAAAAGATGAATTAGTTCACTACCTTTTCATCATCTCCATATCCAGAGTAACAGCTAACAGTGAAATAGCGCAGCAGATCCAAACTATCATCTTGATACTCTCCATTCACTCCCCTCAGTAGAGCTTCCCTGTGGTTATCATACCTGGCAAAAACCAATAATGTAAAGAAAATTATACTCTCCAATGAAAATAAAACACAAGTAACATGTAAAAGCATGTGTAATGCTTCACTCCACATTTGCTGTGCTGGGAAGGAGGGTTATCAGCAGTTTAGGAGCAACAGGCAGGGTTAGCAACAGTTGGGCTGTATGTAAGGGAGAAAAACAATGTCAGTAACACTACAATGATTTAGCTGTTGCTGAGTAGTGCTGTACACAACCAAGGATATTTCAGATATTCAAACTGCCCTGCCAGTGAGGGGCTAGGGGTGCACAAAGAACTTAGGAAGGACAGAACCAGGGCAGCTGAACCAAGCTGCCAAAGGAACATCCCATACTACATCATGTTCATGCTGAACAACCAAACAGAATGGGGGTTTGGTCCAGGGGCTGCCTAACCTGGGGACTGACTGGGCATTAGTCAGCTAGTGGTTAGCAATTGTGTTGAGGATCACTGGTTCTGTATATTCTTCTATCACTATCATATTTTTATTCCTTCCTTTTCTAAGTTATTAAGCTGTCTTTACCTCAACCCACAGTTTTTATCTTTGTTTTCCCAATTCTCTCCCCTATCCCATTAGGGGGAGTGAGTGAAGGGCTGCATGGTACTGCTGCTGGGCTAGGCCTCAGTGCACCCCACTTTCTGGAACTGGCGTCTCATACACAAGTCTTCAGACAGAAAAAGGGCTGAGTCAGTAAACACTACCTCCAGACCTTCACTTAACCTTCATATCTATAATAGCAACTTCCCAACAAACACATTTGAGCAAGCTGCTACAGTGAGCTTTCACAGCAGGTAGGACATTATCCAAAATATCCAATAGCTATGGAAGTGGGAAAAAAAAAAAAAAAAAGGAAAAAACAAGCACCAATTATCATAGTAGCACTTAAAAACTACTTTCGTTTATAGAAGGACAAACTTAGTGGACGTGCTCTTGGTTTCATAAGTTGGATGCTTCAGCCCACTTGAAAAACATGTTATGCAGAACATTTAAACTCACAATCTTTTACAAAGAGATGTTTGTGCATATTTCAAACTAGGACCATTACAGGAACACAGGCAAAGGAGGCTGTGTTGATACCGGATGAGCAGGTGGATACCAATGCCTCCCACCTGATGATCCAGAAAGCAATGCCAGCATCTTGAGGTCAGGCTGGACCAGGCTCTGGTTACACAGATTTAGCTGTAAATGATCTCGTTCGATGCAGGGGAGCCAGACTAGGTGACCTTCAGGTGTCTTCCAACTCAAATGATTCCATGAAAGGAACCATCCTTAGCACAGGGCCAAGCACTGCTAGGGCCGACCCACAGCCCAGACCTCCAACCAAGCCAGGGCGTAGAGAACTCTAAGTCCTTGCTGTGAGAGCAAGGGAAGGGAAAAACACCAAGAGACCACAAACGAAATACAAGCAGCAATACAGGCACACAAAAGTATCTTCGAGCCCACTACCGGCTGGATTTACTCACCAGGCTCTCTCCTGAGGGTCACTGAGCACATCGTACGCTGCCTGGATTAACTTGAACTGTTCTGCAGCTTCCTCAGCGTTCTCGAGGTTTTTATCTGCGAATTAAATGAATTAATCGTCAACAACTCAAAGCACAACAGCAGCACCTTTCACGCCAACAGGAAAGGCGCCGCTGCCGCACGGCACGGGGACCGCAGCCCCGTCCCACTGCTCCCAGACCGGAGGCACCCGCGAGCCTTCACACGAGCCCGATCCCCCCAGGAGCTTCTCCATTCCCCACACGACCCGATCGCCCTCCCCCCGGCCCGGCCTCCCTTTCAGGCCCGCAGCAGGCCGGGCCCGCAGAGCGCCGTACCCGGGTGCCAGCGCAGCGCCAGCCGCCGGTAGGCCCGCTTCAGCTCCTCCTCGGCCGCGTCGCGCCGTACTCCCAACACCTCGTAGTGGCACCTCATGGCGGCAGGGCCGCGCGCGAGGAGAGCCGGCCGGCAGCGCGAGCGGGGCAGCGGGCGGGAATAGAAGGAGCCGGCCGCGAGGCCGTACGGAGCGTGGGCCGGGAGGAGCCGCGGCGGGGGCGGGGCTGGGCGGCTGGGGCCGGGCGGGGCTGCGGGTGGTGCTCGAATCGCGCTGCCTCAGTGCCGCGGTGTTCTGGTATGGGTCGGTTAGGGAAAATCCAAGGAAGTCTTGTAAAGGCGGTGAGGCTCTGCAGGGCAACGTGCGTGAGGTGTGGCTGATGGCCCGGATGCTGGGCCCAGAGCAGAGGAGCTGAGGAGTTGATGGCAGCTGAAGCTCCTCACAGGATTATGAGTGGTGCTGTGTGGAGCTCAGATCTTTTCAGCTCGGGATATTGTGTGATCCCGTGAACCCTGCATTGAACGACCCAGCCACACTTTTTGACTCCTCGCAGACTCACTCCTGCTGCACAGTTAGCTCCCACTCTTTTTTACATCCAACATCATTCTCGTCAAGCTGTCAGTGCGGACTATTTTTCAGGGAAAGAGACAGATGATGACACATTTGTGCTCTTCAAAGACTTAGGGCTTGGCCCAAGACTCTTTTTTCTTTGGATTAGCTATACTGTGTCAACTGAGCTAGTGCCTGTGTAACTAGTCTTCCATTCCGAAGTTTTAAAGGTAATGCTGAATCTCTCTTGCCCTGCTATGGAGAATGAAACCTAATACTTAACAGACCATCTTCCTCTTGTATCAGAGGCTGGGAAGAAAGAAAAAAAAAAAAACCCACACAGAGGAACCAAATAATAATAAAGCACAGGCAAAACAGTTCCAACACACAGAAGTTGGGAAGACTGTAAGGAGTACAGAATTTTTCAAACAAAACAAGTCACAGAATAGGAAAGCAGATAATCACAGAGACCCATGACTATCTGCTAAAATGAATCAGGATTTATGGTTGGAATTTATATGGCTGTTTCAAAGTTCTACCTTGGTTGAGAGACAAGTTACATTCTCATTTCCCCAAATATTAACTTACAAACATAGTGACTCATTTTAGATCCAGCAAAAGGGCAGGCTCACTGACAGTGTCCTAAATGCTTTACGAAAATAAAGCCGAAATTAAGAGGTGACCACACTGAAGCTTCGAGGAAATGTCAACTGCCAGGAAACCAAACTCTGAACTTCCTGCTGCTCATGAGTGTGCAGCAGGCTACAGAAGCATTGAATTTCAAGATGCAGCAGAATCAAGGCTTTTAGTTCTAACACTGAGCTCTATTGGAAGCAAATTTTAAATGGAAAAAATCTACATAGAGTCTACTCTACTATACTCTGAGAAACATATACAGCTGAACCAAGAGGACAGCCTCTGTATGAAAATACCTCTGTATGAAAATAAAAGTTGTCTGCATGAGCAACTGTATAAAAGTGCAAAATTCTGTTAAGCACAATTGGTGCCTAAAATCACTGCTCCCATAATAGAAGAGTTACAGGCAGTTCTGTTTCAGGCACATGGTTTTTGTGCTCAGTGGTTTACCCTGTACTTTTAGGGAACCTGTAATTATAAAAGAACAGAATGCTACGTTACCTCTTCACCCCTGTAGAAGTATTTCAGGTTCTATGTAGCTGATTAGATACAGAAGCTATCATAGGCAAAGTGACAAGTTTTCTACTATTAATCAAAAAGAAAAGAACAATTAAGAAACCATTTCTCTTTGCATTTTCTAGGGACTGTGAGAGAAAAAGTTACTCATCATAACCAACAAGAAGATTCACGTAAAGTTAAAACTTCTCAAAGGATTACCTGCTGCTGTCAAGGACTAGCATAGGCGACTTGAATTCCCTGTAATGATAAGAACACCTGTGGCAAACCTGTATTTCTTGTGTGTATTACAGCAAGTTATCTCCTAGAGGTATCTGAGTGTAAAGGCCAATTATCAAAAGCAGGAATATTTGGAATTCCTTATCTCCCATTTTCAAGTTTTTTAAAACCCAGAATCCTCTCAAAGAAAAGACAAAAAGCACAAACTCAAGAAAGAAATTTATCTTTGTTCACTTAGAATTGAAATCCAGTTAGTTTTACCAGCAGAAAACAAGTATTCACAATATACTGTCAATACGGCTAAGAAACATATATATTTAACATAGCTACAGAAGACTAAAAGATGACTTTGGCATCTCCACCTGTAACTTCTAGGCTTATGCTTCAGTTCTGAAAAGCTTTTTTTGCTTCTTCCTCTGAATTTTGCGCGGTTTCCTTTTATCTTTTACAATTGCCTTTGACTCCGGTTTCACAAGCTGTATTTCCACTGGCTTTTCTTCAGCTGGAGTCTCAAAGACCATTTCAGTGGGATCCTCTTCTATAAGCATTTTACTCTCCTTTTTCTTAATCTTTTGTACTTCTTTCACTTGATGTTTCTCTCTAAACTTAGCAGCCATTGACAATCTTATCAACCGTCGATGCTACAAAAATAAGGATTTAAAATAGAAGATTTAAAATAAGTAATATGTAAGAAATCAGATGTTATAACAACAGGCTACATTTCTCTGCTTAATTGTCAAAATCCACAACGCAATGTACTTCTCCACTGACAGGAATTCTGCATTCATTCCATTTTTGCACATGTATTTTGTTCTCAAACAGTTAAGGCATTACAAAGAGATTCAGGAGAAGGCACATGTGGTTCTCTTGCACGTACAGCTTGCAGTCTTCAAAGTAACTGCCGAAGAGAAGACAAGGCTGCTTACCATATTTGGGGACTGATAATAAGGATTCTCATACAAAGTTGGTCCTCCAAAGCTACCCTGGAAGATTTTTATGAGATTCAGGACAAAACGAGGCCCAATTTCTACTAGAGATGCATCCTCTTCTATTATCTGCAGTAAGAGAATACTCCATTTCAAATCAATGTATATGACCTCATAGACACTTTATACTACAATATAATATAAAACTCAAATCCAAGATACAATGTCACAGAAGTTTACAAGCTGCACTTTTACAAACACAATTCTTTTTACAGAATTCTGTTAGATTCAAGCAAGCATTTAAGAATACTACACATTTGTAAATTCCTCAGTTAGAAAGCAGGCACCAGCATACTTTGGGACAAAGCACCAAGTAAAGTTAAAAGTGAAGCTTAGGCTTTCACTACCACTTTCTCTTATTAAGAGACCCATCACAGAACCACAGCTAACAGAGAGCAGCCAGAACTTGAAAGAACTGAAACAAATCATCTCCAAAAGATACAGGAAAAGGCACCTTCTGAAAATAATTATCTTTCTTATTTTACTGTAATTGATGGATTTGATATAAAGTTACTCCGCTGAGCACCACTGAAAGAGATCGCTAACCTGGTAATTTCGAAACCATATCCTCTTGTCTGTGATGGTGAATGTGAAAACATGATCTACAAAGGGTTGGCTTTTGGGATGATACTGCGGCGTACTGAATATCTGAAATAAAAGGCAGCACTTCTCAATATCTATAGTTATAAGGGTACAAGCATTAATTTCAGTTATTAAGACTCCGATTCCAGGTTGCATACTTAAGAACAAGAGTCCCAGTGACCTTAAGAACAACCCTAATTCTTTGAGAATTTTCTGCAGACACTCAAGTGTACAATTTGTATTGTGGGGTACAAGAAGAGAAATTAAAATAACTTATGAAAGGATTTCCAAGCTACACACTGACCTGAATAAACAATTCCTTCAGCAAGGCATAGTGTGGTTCCTTGTCAAAAGTCTACAACAGAAAAAATAAAATTTTAGATACAAACTAAATGCATGAGTAATGTAAATTAAGTAAATATAAATGTAAGAACTAAACTTACTGGATCAAAGGACAGAAGGGGCCGTGAGCCTCTTAAGCAGTTTCCTGTCATCTTCAATTCTGCCAGTGTATGAACTAGTTTTAAAAAAAAAAAATCATTTTATTAATTAGATAAAGCTGTTCAGACAAGAAAGTAAGAGTCTAAACACAGTAATATCAAACAACTTACTGTTCTGCACTAAGAATTTAGCTGATGGTCCCTGTGGAGTATTTGAAAGCCTGCAGAACAGAGACAGAAGAAAATAAAAATCTTAAGAGCATCCATAAAGTTATGTTGGATATCTACAGTACACTCCAACAAATTATTTCCGTATGGAAGCAGTTTCAGTCGCTTTTACAGCAGTATTGAGTTCCTTTAGGATACTTACGCATACTTGCTTTCTGAACAATTTTGTAAAATGTTTTTGTAGTCTATGGAAACAACTACGTGTTCTAAACTTGCACTGCCTACAGCAGAAGTGCAGTATTCTTTAGGACTTAACTAAGCAGTATTTCAAGCAACCTCACTATTACAGTAACAAACTTTAGGTGGAAGCACTACCAGTGATATATATAAATGCAATTAACAAACAAAACGCAGTATTTACTTACCACATATAAAGATCTTGTTTCTTTTTAGCTTCAAAGAAGATGCACTTATTACAGTTTTTCATTTCACATACCTACACAAAATATATAAAAGAGCTATTTATACAGTCATTAAGACAATTTCAGAAACTTTTCATATTAATTTCCAGTGTCTCTTAATTGAAAGTCAACTTTCCTTTGGCATTAGCACCTTTTCAGTATCATTTTCATTTATGAAGTTACACAACTCTGTAACTAGTAAGAGGTCTTTTGAGCTTGGATATCTCTTGCACACAAAAAATAAAAATTAAAACCAGAATTACCTCATTTATTACAAACAACTTGTCTTTGCGGTCCATTTTAGTATCTGGAAAACAAAATCAATGTTGAGAAGGCATGAACACCAAATTAAAACACAACATTTTTCAATGGTGTTTGCCCAAGTTTTTACTGCTGTGAATGGAAGGTCAACTATCAAGGACTTTTTAGCCATGTCATGCTGCCATAGAATATCCTGAGTTGCAGAAGATCCACAAGGATCATGGAGTCCAACTCCTGCCTTCAATCATTTGTTCAATCCAATTGTAAATAAGCCTAGTTTGTTATAATGTATTTTTAGAATTCTAGAATGGGTCCTAGGATGCTTTTCTGTACTATAACAGATATCCAGACTATATTTTATATGTGCCTTTACTCACAAAGTCAGATTTCTACTAAAAATCCCCGATAACTTTACACAGCAAGATACTATTATGAAATTAGGTAATTAATAATACTTTGACAAAAGTAGGAGTAATCTCCCAGAGAATACAAGGATACAGTGTATGGTGTATTTGTTGGCTGAAAAAGTGTTTGTTCTTTGCTTAGGATAAGAGGCTACAGTTTCATCAAAACAGTTACCTATCACATTTTTAAAATAACAGATTCTTAGAAATACTTGATCTGAGACTACTCTGCAAATGCACTGAGAATAATGTCCAGCCCTACCTGCTTTAGAATGAGGCATCAGTGTTCTTAAGTCTTGCATTAAGTGCCTTGTTCTGAAATTAATTCCGCGGGAAGAAAAAATAAGCACCCGCTCCTTGTTCTTCCATTTACCCTAAAAAAAAATAAAATAAAAAATAAAATAAAATTAAAAAAAAACACAAGCAAGAAATTTAATTTTCTTAAAGTATCTTACAACACAGCAATAAAAGACATTTGAACTGCAGTAACAGAAAAGCACAGCAAGAGCATTCATAGCAATCTCATCACCTGCCCAGAACCTCTATCTCTGCAAAGGCTCAACTTTTTACATAACTGCTCACCACGACACTTCATGAGGTTCCCACGTGAAATCCTTTCACTACTACGAGAGGCATATAAAAACATAAAGAAATCCACACACGACGAATGTCCTAAAAAGAGCCCTCCTCCTCTGCAGAAGGACCCGAGCCCCGGAGCGGGCACAGGAACACGGACCCTTCGGATGAGCATGCGA
Organism: Meleagris gallopavo; assembly: GCF_905368555.1. Taxonomy (NCBI): domain Eukaryota; kingdom Metazoa; phylum Chordata; class Aves; order Galliformes; family Phasianidae; genus Meleagris; species Meleagris gallopavo. Next base: position 10,820,998 of record NC_139435.1, on the reverse strand, counting down.
TGCGGTGCAGCGTGCTTCGACGAAAAACAAGCAGCAGCACCTACACGGCATTTCTGAGGTCCCCTCAGAATAACTCCGACACGAAGCACACGCAATGCCGTCTGGATATAGCACCCCTGTAGGCATTTCTAAAATGTTTTTTAGATTGTGGTAACGCAGTTTAATCGAACGGCCCACAGCAGTGCTTTTTTGCACAGCTTCACGGGAGCCGCACCACCAGATATCGCTTTTGCTCGCAGTTACATTACTAGAGGGCCGGAACACGTCCTCATAACCCGCGCAGCGGCTGAGCTCCCATCGCCACCCCGAGTCCCAACTCCGCCCAGCTCGGCCCAGCACACCACGCCGCTACCTGAGAGACGGGCGCCGGGATGCTGTACTCCTCCGCGGCCGCTCCCTCCGGGCCAGCCTTAGCGGCCAGCTTGGATCCGCTCGGAGCTCCCTTCGCTCGCTTCTTTGGCCGGCCAGCCGCCTCCAAGTCACGCTTCCTCTTGGCCGCCACCATCTTAGAAGCACCGCGCCGTGCGCCGCCCGCACTTCCGCCCGCACTTCCGTCCGCTCCCCGCGCCACCGGAAGTGCCCGCGCCGCTGGCTAGCTGTGGCTTCCGGCCCGTTGTAAGCCCCGTCAGGCCTCGGTAGGCCTCGTCAGACCCAGTCGGGCTCCGCCGGGGCCCGCCATGCCTTTTTCCACACAGTCGCCTGCCAGTGGCGAGCAGTACGTCCTGACGGCCAGCCTGGACAACGCCCGCAATTTGTCCAGCCTCCTGAGGGCCGTCCACTTCCAGGATCACGCCACTTGCTTCGCCACGGCCAACGGCCTTCGGGTGACCGTGGAGGATGCTAAATGCATTCAGGCCAATGCTTTTATCCAGGTAGGGGCTAGTAGGGGCTACAGGCTGAGCTGCTTCCAGTGAAGCTGTGGTTGACGGTGAGAAGGGGCTGGCAGCGGCGCTATAGGCTTGATGAAAGCTCAAATTATGTAGTAGAATTGGTGTGCAGAAGATTACCTATGGGGAAGGGGTAGCTTTAGTACAGTCATGGAGTAGTTGCAGAAGCTGATATGAGGAAGATGCAGTGATCAGAATGTGGCCATTAACAGAATCATGTAATGTTTGGAGATGGGATCTGACAGATCACCTAGTGCCAAACACTGCCGAGGACAGATCATAAAATCATTCATGTTGGAAAAAACCTTGATAGAATGAGACGTAATGGCCTCAAGTTGTGCCAGGGGAGGTTCATGTTGGACATAAGGAAAAACTTAAAAAGAGTATTAAAATGAGGTATTGGAACAGACTGACCAGGGAAGTGAAGTCATCATCCCTGGAGGTGTCCAAGAAATGAGGAGACATGGTTTAAGGAGTATGGTGGGGTATGGTTGGACTGGATGATCTCAGCAGTCTTTTCCAACTTTCATGATTCTGTGCTAAGACCAGCAATCAACTTGACCTCCTGAGTCTCACCATTAACCCAGGTCTTCTAATGCCATGTCCATATGTTTCTTAAGCACCTCCACCACTGTGCTGAGCAGCCTGTTCTAATGCTTGACCACCCTCTCCTGGAAGAGATTCTTCTTCATATCCTATCTAAGCCTCTCCTTGTGCAACTTGATATAATTTCCTTGCACCTTATCACTTGTGCCTGAGAAAAGAGACAAACCCCTCCATCACTGTGATCGTGTTTCAGGTAGTTAGTTATAAGAGAATGAAGAGATCTCCCCTTAGTCTGCTTTTCTCCAGACTAAACAACCCCACTCCTCATAAGCCACTCCTCATAAGTCTTGTTTTCTAGACTCTTCAGCAGCCTTGTTGCTCTTCTCGGCAGAGGCTCGGGTTGTCCCGGGACTGAAAGACCAAACTCAGTGATTGGTTTATTCATACGTGCTTGCTTGCATCCTTTAAACCTGTTATGCCAATGGCTCCTTGTGGCCATGTTATTCCTAGGTTCACAAGGGGGTTCCTCTGAGAGTGTTGAGCTTTTAGGTGAATTCACCACGCCTGCTGCTCAATATGTTGCTGAGAATCAGCTGCTTTGTGGTAGTCACCAGAAGAGAGTATTAGGGAAAAAAACAAACAAGCAGTCATTTGAGCAGCTTTTGAAATAGAGTCCATCCTGTCAGTGTCACCTCTGTGCCAGGAAAGATCATGGAGCAGATCCTCCTAGAAGCTATGCTAAGGCACATGGAAGGCAGGGAGGTGAATGTAGGCAGCTGTAGGCTTTACTGCTGGTAGTTTCTTTTAATCTGTAACAAAAAAGTGTTACTGTGTTCTTGGTTATACATTACTACTTTATTTAAACTTGATTTATTACACTGTTTTTTGAGGATGAAGACTGATTTTTTTTCAGTGGTTACTGTGTTACATGTAGAAAATACTGCATGTTACAGTGGTCTCTGAAAATGTAAGACATAAGTAAACTGTAAAGTAATTGCAAAACCTTCGCTGTTTTCATCTCTTCCTTTTCTCCCAAAGGCAGAAATTTTTCAGGAATTTCATGTTCATGAAGAATCAGTGATGTTCCGAATCAATTTGGCTGTTCTTCTTGACTGCTTGACCATTTTTGGTGCCAGTTCTTTGCCAGGTATAGTGCATACCTTGACCATGTGTATGTATAACCTGTAATCACACAGTGAAACCTATGCTTATCCAGTCTTAGCAAAACTTCTGACTTCTTAACTTCAAGCTCTTCTGAGAGTGGAAGCTCTCACCCTGAAGCAGGTTCCATTGAACTTTAGAACTTGTTGATCACGTGTCCCATTGCTGTGAACCGTAGAAGTAGTCACACTGAGAGCTTGGAATACAACTTGGAATTTCTTAAAATTAAAAACTGTGTCTCAACTCAGTAGCAAATGTGCTGTTTTCTATTATTTCTATGACTTGTGCAACCCTGGAATATCCCGGAGCCTAAAAAAAATTAACAGGGGTGTTTGTGAGTTAGGAAATGTTCTGGTGCAGATTTACTGGGCTTGAAGAGGCCTGCAGCAGTTTCAGGTAGAACCATGAGTTCACTGTGCTCTTGCTCCCAAAGCAGTAGCTGTTGTGTGTCATTCTCTGTTCACTCCTCTCTTCCCGATAGCCCTGCATTATGCTTTGTGAATATTTATCTCCAGTGTGCAGCTAAGGTACTGAGGCACATTACTTTCCTAAGGTCTTGCAAGAAATCTGGCTGAATTGGATAGCACTTCAGGTACTGTAAGTAAACTATCTTAGCCCCAGTGCATACTTCTTGGGTGAACAGAGCACTTCCAAACTTGTTGATTAAATGTGCAGATTACAAAATCCAAATGTTTGTTAGATTACAGAATCACAAAATGGCGTGGCTTGGCAGAGACCTATAAAATCACCCAGTTTGAATGTCCTGCCGTGGGCTGGTTTCCCCCACCAGCTCGGGCTGCCCAGGGTCCCATCCAACCCAGCCTTGCGTGCCTCTAGGGATGGGGCACCACAGCTCTCTGGGCAACAGCAGTGCCAGCGCCTCACCGCCCTCTGAGTAAAGAATTTCTTCCTTACATCTAACCTAAATCTCCCTTCTAATGTGGGAATTTGCCTTCACAGTTATGTACATTGCTTTATAAAGAATTGTATTGCTTTAAAAAAAATTAGGGAAATTTTATTTCCTGGAAGTTTATTTTTCTCCTTACTTAAGGAGTGTTCAAAAAGAAGTTTTCACAAGCAAAGATAGTTACTTAGCTGTAAGTTAGTAAGTAAGTAAAGTAAGTAAGATAAGTTAGCTTAGCTGTGTGGGTCCTATGAGATGCACTGTATATTCATGTGGAGTAGAGTGAAAGGATGTGGGCTTTCTCACGCTGCTGTACCACTGGAGCTATGTGTTGAGCTCCAGATTCCTCTGCTGTTCCTGTTGTGACTCTGACCTAAAGACCTAAACCAACTGTGCTGAACTGCACTCTGATTTTAGTAACCTAAGCATTCAGATGTTTAACGAAAGGAGGGTACAACAATAGTGCAAGCTAAGCTGTGTTAACTTTTGTTTGGGTGTGCTGTATGATGGGAAAACCTGAATTTCCTGAAGTGATCAGATGCCCTACTGGACATTCTCTGAACAAGTATTTCATTCTCCTTTTCAGGAACATCAACAGCTCTTCGGATGTGTTACCGTGGTTATGGCTATCCCTTGATGTTGTTCTTAGAAGAAGGAGGAGTAGTGACAGTGTGCAGAATTAACACTCAAGAACCTGAGGACTTGTTAGACTTTAATTTCTGCAGTACCAATGTCATCAATAAAATTATCCTACAGTCAGAGGGATTGCGAGAAGCATTTTCTGAGCTTGATATGACCAGTGAAGTTCTGCAGATTACCATGTCTCCAGATAAACCGTATTTCAGGTACTAGAAACTGTGTCTTCAGCTCAAATGTTCCTGCTTTTCCTTTTTGCATTTCCCTGGATAACGACTGGAAGTATACAAGATGAAGAGGAGGGAACTTTTACAGAGTATTAGTTCTTCTAAGGAGAAATGTACTGAATATAGCAAATCACAGCAAATCACTGGTAAAAACTATTCTAATGGTCACAGTTTAGCATTTTTAGCTAAATAAAGTGAAACAAATGATAGTGTTTTGTAAAATAGCTGTAGTAATATGCAAGCTGGCTGCTTCTGACAGATTTTTAGGAGAAGTCCTTAAGAGAATTAGAATCTGGGGTTGTTGGTTGATGAAAGACTCAACACGAGCCAGCCAACTGTATCTTGGGTTGCATCATAAGACGCATGACCAGCAGGTTGAGGGAGGTGATTCTGTCCCTCTACACTGCTCTCATGAGACCCCATGATTTTTTGTAGCTGCTATCAGTTGTTATGGGATGGTGCCTTTTGTCTTGCAGGTTATCCACTTTTGGAAATGCAGGAAATGCACATCTGGACTATTCCAAGTATTCAGATTTAATGGAAGCATTCCACTGTAACCAAACGCAGACACACAGGTCAGTAAGTCCGTGATGAGTGTACTCTGTAGCTCATTCATTTGCGATAGAAAATGAAAAAAGCTGATTTTGTGTTACTCTAGTAAAATTCTGTGTCTCTGATCAAAAGCTAAGTGATATCAATATCTAACTGATGAAGTTACCACGAAAAGATTAACACAGTATGATGCTAATTATTTTGTAGTCATTCTAATGAGTTTAGTTGGGGATAGTGTTTCAGCTACTCCTTACCTGCTTTTTTTGAATGCCATTTTTCTCCCCTACAGGTACAAGATTTCTTTGCTTAAACCATCTACAAAGGCACTGGCTTTATCTTGTAAAGTCTCAATTCGAACAGATAACCGAGGATTTCTTTCACTGCAGTATATGATCAGGAATGAAGATGGACAGATCTGTTTTGTAGAATACTATTGTTGCCCCAATGAGGAAATCGTTGAAGCAGAATTGTAGCTGCATATTCTGATTCTAGTGTCTGTATTATATTTATGAACATAAGAAGTGTTGTATGTTTATAATACTGATTGAAATCTGTAAAGAGAGATAGAGTTGGTAATATTATGTACTTTTTTTTACAGCTGTGGGATTAAAAATAAGAAGTCTTCTTTCATAAATTCCCCTGCCACTGTTTCTCAGCCTTGACACAGAAAAAAAGCAGAAAGTAGTATTAATCTCCAAAAGTCACAGATACCACACACCTTAAAGCTGTCTTCTTGTAATATGCTGCTGTCATTTACAGCATTGTCCAATCATTTTTGTTTATGTTTTGGCTTTTCTGGCTTTGTATTCTGACTGGTTATAAGCAATTACAGAAGGGGAAGTGTGAGTACTAGCTGTATGCTAAATAGCCAGTTAACTTCCAATTTCCTAATTTGTCTTGAAAGATAATGACATTTTCAGTTTCATTTCATCATAGCAGCAGGTGCCTTCTTTTTGCAAACACTGACATGGTGTTTTGGTGAAACTAATGGGCTTGTCATCATAGAATCATAGAGTGGCTTGGGTTGAAAGGGACCTCTAGGATCATCAAGTTCTAAGCCCCTGCCACAGGCAGGGTTGCCAACTGTTAGATTAAGTACCAGAGCAGATTGCCCAGGGCCCCATCTAACTTGGCCTAAAACACCTCCAGGGACGGTGCATTCATGTTTATGCTCACGTTATGTTTTTCTTCAACCAGAACCCGGGTCCTTCTCAGCAGGGCTGCTCTCAAGGAGTTCTTCCAGTTTGTATACACATCTGGGGTTACCTCATCACAAGTGGAAAACCATGCAGTTTGCTTTTTTGAACCTCGTTAGTTTCATGAAGGCCCACTTGATCGAGGTCCCTCTTGATGGCATCCCTTTCTTCTGCTGTATCAACTGCACCCCTCAGCTTGGTGTCATCAGCAAACTTGCTGAGGTTACACTCAGTTGGGATGTGTACCCTGTTCCAGGTGTGCTGCAGCCACAGTGCAGCAGTCACTGGAGTCACAGTGTCCTCCTCCAGAGATGCTGTCAGCAGCCCCCCATCACCTTGCCATCAGGATGCATTTATCTGACTCCATGCACGGTACAGCTCTGTGTGCAGTCCCAAGCACACAAAATTCCACTACACATTCCACTAGCTTGCAATCTTAGAGCATGCACAGGGATAGCATCTGAACTCATTTTAGAGACTTTGGTCCCCCTGCACTGGCTTTGGTATTGTCCCCCACTGGCACCAGAATGCTTACAGTGAAAAACAGAAATGCAGTGCATGCTGACAGGATTGTTGTGCTGCTCCTTTCTTATCCGTGTTGCATTTCCTCACCATCCCTTTGCCTAATTCAGGGAAACGCAGAACCTTGTAAGCCATCATCCCCAGGAGACAGAAGAGATGCAGGTCCTGGTTTAGCCTAATTATTGTTGGCTCATTTGTCTGAATGAGCAAGCTGGAAGGAAGGCAGCACATGCACAACTTCCTCTTTCAGATGACTCACATCTCCATCTTAGTTCCGCATTCACTACCTCATCCAACAATGCTTTGGTGCAGGGCTCCATGAACAAAGCCACCTTGGAGATTTTTCAGCCATTCTTCAAGCTGTTCCCCTAAATCCATGACAGAGCTACAAGAAACAGATTGCTGTGTGCAAGGGAGGTGACCACCCATACCAGTGCACATCAGCAACCATGGCCCAGGTCAGCTCCTGTGGGGCCACAGCTCTGCCAGAGGCAGACGAGCTGGACACTGGGCTTCCCAGCATCCTGCCTGGAGGCTGGCAGAAGAATCACAGAATCATAGAATCATAGAATTACTCAGGTTGGAAGGGACCTCCAGGATCATCAAGTCCAACCGCAGCCCAACCATAGTACCCTAACTCTAACAACCCTCTGCTAAATCATATCTCTGAGCACCACATCCAAACAGCTCTTAAACACATCCAGGGACGGTGACTCAACCACCTCCCTGGGGAGCCTATTCCAATGTTTAGCCACCCTTTCTGTAAAGAAGTGTTTCCTAACGTCCAACCTAAACTTACCTTGGCGCAATTTGAGGCCATTTCCCCTCGTCTTGTCACCTGTCACCAGTGAGAAGAGACCTACCCCACTCTCACTGTAAGCACCTTTCAGGTACTGGAAGAGAGCAATAAGGTCTCCCCTCAGCCGCCTCTTTCCCAGACTAAACAGCCCCAGCTCCCTCAGCCTCTCCTCGTAGGGCTGATTTTCCAAGCCCTTCACTAGCCTCATTGCCCTTCTCTGGACCTGCTCCAGTACCTCGAAGTCCTTTCTGTACAGAGGTGCCCAAAACTGAACACAGCACTCGAGGTGAGGCCTCACCAATGCCGAGTACAGGGGCAGGATGACTTCCCTCGTCCTGCTCACCACACCATTCCTGATACAAGCCAGGATGCCATTGGCCTTCTTGGCCACTAGGGCACACTGCTGGCTCATGTTCAGCCGACTGTCCATCAGAACACCAAGGTTCCCTTTCTATCAGGCACCTTTCCAGCCACACCTCCCCAAGCCTGTAGAATTGCCTGGGGTTGTTGTGACCAAAATGCAGGACCCAACACTTCGCCCTATTGAAACTCATGCCGTTAACCTTGGCCCATCGATCCAGTCTGTCCAGGTCCCTCTGCAGTGCCCTTCTCCCCTCTGGCAGATCAACACTCCCTCCCAGCTTGGTGTCGTCTGCAAACTTACTGAGAGTGCACTCAATCCCCTCATCAAGATCATCAATGAAGATGTTAAACAGAAGCGGCCCCAGTAGTGAGCCTTGGGGGACACCGCTCGTGACTGGCCGCCAACTTGATCCAGCTCCATTGACCACAACTCTTTGGGCCCAGCCATCCAGCCAGTGCTTCACCCAGCAGAGCGTACACCCATTCAGACCATGGGCAGCCAGCTTCTCCACGAGAATGTTATGGGGGACAGTATTAAAGGCCTTACTGAAGTCCAGGTAGACCACATCGACAGCCTGACCCTCATCCACTAAGCGGGTCACCTTGTCATAGAATGAAATCAGGTTTGTCAGACAGGACCTACCATTTGTAAACCCGTGCTGACTGGGCCTGATCCCCTGGCTGACCTTTAATTGGTCTGTGATGGTCCCCAAGATTATTCATTCCACAACCTTCCCGGGCACCGAGGTGAGACTGATAGGCCTGTAGCTACCAGGATTATCTTTCCGGCCCTTTCTGAAGATGGGCGTCACATTTGCCAGTTTCCAATCCCCCGGGACATCCCCGGTTAGCCAGGACCGCTGAAAAATGATGGACAGTGGCTTGGCAATCACATCTGCCAACTCCCTCAGCACTCCAGGGCGCATTCCATCTGGTCCCATGGACTTGTAAGCATCCAGCTTTTGTAAGCAGGTCCAAAACTATCTCATCATGGATCATGAAGGGCTTATTCTTTCCCCGTTCCTACCTACCAGTGCAGGGGGCTGTGTTCCCAGGGAGTAACAAGTCTTACTACTAAAGACTGAGGCAAAGAAGGCATTAAGTACCTCAGCCTTATCCCTATCCTTGGTGACCAGGTTGCCCTCGGCATCCAACATTCTCCCTAGCCTTCCTTTTGCTATTAATGTGTTCATAAAAGCATTTACTGTTTTCCTTTACCTTAGTGGCCAAGCTCAGTTCTAACTGCGCTTTGGCTTTTCTAATTTTCTCCCTGCACAGCTTCACTACATACCTGTAATCCTCATAAGTAGCTTGCCCACTCTTCCAGAGACCATAAACTTTCCTTTGTTCTTGAGTTCCAGCCAAAGGTCTCTGTTCAGCCAGCCCAGCCTCCTTGCCCATCAGCACATCTTCTGTGACATGGGGATGGTCAGGTCCTGCACCTTTAAAATAATTTCCTTAAAATATTCCCAGCCTTCCTGGGCTCCCATGCTCTCCAAAACTACCTCCCAAGGGACCCTCTCAACCATGGTCCTAAAGAGCTTGAAGTTCACCCTCTGGAAGTCCAAGGTGGCAGTTCTGCTGACTCCCCTCTGTGGTTCAACAAGGATAGAGAAGTCTAGCATCTCATGATCACTTTGCCCCAGACAGCCTCCAACCTTTACATCCCCCACCAGACCTTTTCTGTTAACAAACAGCAGGTCCATGATATTGCTTCCCCTCGTCAGCTCCCTCACCAGCTGTGTCAGGAAGTTATCTCCCACACACTTTAGGAACCTCCGGGACTATTCCCTGCCAGCTGCATTATAGTTCCAGCAGATGTCTGGGAAGTTGAAGTCCCCCACCAGAACAAGGGGGAGTGACCTGGAGACCTCACCCAACTGTTTATAAAGCATCTCGTCCACCTCTTCATCCTGGGTGGGTGGCCTGTAGCAGAATCCCACAATAACGTCAGTCTTGTTGGCCTTTGCTTTTATTCTGATCCATATGCTCTCAATCCTATCATCAACGTTATTAATTTCCACACATTCATAGTCTTTTTGAACATAGAGAGCTACACCACCGCCTTTCCTACCCGGCCTGTCGCTTTTGAAAGGCCAGTAGCCCTCCATCACTGCACTCCAGCTGTGGGAGTTGTTCCACCACGTTTCCGTGATGGCAACTATATCGTGACTTTCCGAACACACAGTGACCTCCAGCTCCTCTTGTTTATTACCCGTGCTGCGTGCATTAGTATAAAGACACCTGAGCTTGGTCTCCTTGCGAATGGCAGTAACCCTAGTACCCTCATGACCACACTCCGGTGTTTCCACAGCCACCAACCTCCCACCTGCCCTCGTGTTCTTCCTACAAAGGGGTGAGTCATCCTCCTCTTCCACCAAGGCACAAGACTATGGGGTCTTACAAGCACATCCCTCTCCTGCAAGCACAGGGACATTACTTTCAGGCTCTGTATTAGTGACCCTAGTTACATCCCCACTCCCTTTTTTACCTAGTTTAAAGCCCTCTGAATGAACCTGTCCTAAGACCCCTCTCAACCGGTGGGAGAAGCCACTGCTATCAGCCGCTAGCCGGCCCAGACTCATGTAAACAGAGCCGAGGTCAAAAAACCCAAACCCCTGCCGGGCACACCAAGCTCTGAGCCAGGAATTAATCCGTTGGCCCATTATATCGAGTCCCTCATTATTCCCTGTAGCTGGAGGGATAGAGAAGAACACAACTTGTGCTCCTGAACCCATTACCTGTCTCCCCGAGGCTCTGAAATCCTTTTTCATTTCCTTAGGGAAGTTCTGCCTAAATCATCACTACCAACCTGAAACAACAGCAGAGGATAGTAATCAGTGGGCCAGACTAGGGAAGGAAGTTTCTTCCTCATATCCTTAACCCGGGCTCCCGGGAGGCAGCAGACCTCCCTGTGTAGGGGGTTTGGTCTACATATTGGCCTTTCTGCTCCCTTCAGCAGAGAGTCAGCAATGACAATGACCCGTCGTTTTTTTGGGATGGTTAAAGCTCCTGATGAAGAACTTAAAAGCCTCCTGCTCCTATCTCAGATAGGACAGTGGGCTAGTCCAAAAATGAGCAAGCTAGCAGAAAGCAGAAGTCATCAAAGTAAACCCTGCATTTACAGAATTCGGTTATGTATTTGTACATTGTGATTTTACCCTGTAAGTACCAATAGATTATAGTGCTTTTATACGACAATAGAAGCAGCAAGCTGCAATGACTCTGCTTGCTTGAAGAGCAGCAGACACTCAAGCAGATGGTTTTCTTCTAGTCATTTGCACAGTCTCTGCAGTCCCAAGATCAGAGGAATGAATGTTTAGGTTAACAGGTGTTCACCCTGGGGCTGTGCTCATGGCCCAGGTCAGGCTACTCCTCTCATGTTGAAGCTTCCCGGAAGGTGAGGTTGCGGTTTGCATTGCTGGAAGCTCACTTTGCAGAATGCTGGGCTGCCTATACAGAGGAAAGGACTGATCTAGGGCTGTCCTGTAGCAGCTAAGGATGCTTTTACCTCTTCATGGCGCTGAGGGGCGCATTCCCTGCAAGCAGCCACAATCCAGGGGTGCCCCAGTGATTCCAGGCTAGCGGTGCTGCCCATTGCTGCCTGTGGAATGGGCTGGACCTTGTTGTTGGAGGCCCCTTCTCCCTGCTGCAGGCTATGTGCTGGTGCTGCAGAGATGAGATGCAGTGTGCCAAGCTGCAGAGTCTGCTGCTTCAAAACCCAGGCAGGACACGAGTGGGAAGAGCCTTGACACAGCCTGGGTTTGTGTGCTGTGGTGGCTGTGCCATGGCCATGTTCCTCAGGGCAGCCAGGCACAGGTTAATGCCAGGACACTCTGCAGCTGAGGTCCTGGGTGGTAGCATTGAACCAACAAGGAGAGGGACGGGGAGAGGAGGCACAGAAGGGTGCTGGGTATACAGAGCTGCACATTGACCCTTTCAGGACTACAAGCCCAAGCTGGGAAATCACGTAGGGCAAACTCTGATTTGGAAAGGAACACAATGCAAGTCACATTAGCTGAAGCATCTGGAAAGAGTCTCACTTCCATATCCTCTAGCAGGTTTAAAACCACTGCAGATGCCATGCAGCCTCTGTCTGGTACTGCAGGGTTTCCAGGATCTGCTGCAAGACCCACTGCTTCCCCCACACTGCAGCCTCCCAGGTGACATCCAGTCTGCAACATCTGCACAGCTGTGTCGTGCCCAGCTCTGCAACATCTGGCCAGCAAAATGCCCAAGCCAACCTACTGAGCACAGCACTGCTGTTTTAGGAGCCATGCTGCTAAAACCCCCATTAGCTATTTCTAGGGCTGAGGGCAGCCCAGACCTCCGTGTTTTGTGCCTTCCTTTCCCAGAGCTCTCCAGCTGAAAGGGGCTCAGCAGAGGTTTTATCTTTGTCTCTATCTTATGGTTTTGTTAGGAAAATGCAGCTTAATCCAGCGGTCTTCTTGCTTCCCAGCCTTTTTTTCAGGGATACAAAAGCAGACACTTTTGGACAGGGCTTTGGCACATGCACGGCACTTGCGTTAGGGCACGGTGGTGCTAGATGAGCACTCGGGCTGCCAGCACAGCCACCACTGGGGGGCGCTTTGGTTCAGCTGGAAGGGCAGAGCAGCCACGTGGCAGCGGCAGCCTGCAGCCGGGCACAAGTGGGTGGGTGCTGCTCGCCTCCGAGGGCGGCCAGAGGCAGGCGCCATCCCGCAGCTCTGCTCCCAGCAGCAGAGCTCCTGGAAGGGATGAGGTCAGCGAGCCGTGCCTGTTTCCAATCTCCCGCTGCTGGTAGGAGGCCCCATTACCAACCGTCTGAGCATTTCAGGCTGGTGGAAAATGTAAGGGGAGGGCCAGCACCGGGAACCTGGACAGAGCAGCATTCGAGAAGGTTTTTAAATCATGGACTGAAAAATCGATGATTGTGTAAATACCTGTGTTAAACTCATCAAACAGGGGCCTGCCAGAGCAGCCAAAGGCTTGTAAACATGACGTGTAGCCTTAAGATGCTTCAGGAATGACACGCTGTATCATGGACATGCTATGCTCTCCTGAAGCCAACGTTGGGACCACAGTCTTGGCATTTTCAGGACTAGACGCACAGACTTGAATCACTTGTACAAAGGGGCAAATCTCATGTCAGTGAGATGCTGTTCCACAATCCTATCACTGGGTCTGTGAGATAGAGGCTGCCATTCCTCTTAGAAAACCTTTTGTCCCATGATATCATAGCTCAGGAGAACGTGGCCCTTTATAGGTATCTGACAAAGTGCTCCACTTGCCAGAGACGGTCTGCCAGCAGGAGCTTTCTGCAGCTACAGAAATCATATCTTGAAGCTCCTCAAATAGGGGAAACTGATTAAATCACAGCTTTGAATTCCTTTTAGCTGCAGTTCATCACGGCATGTAATTCTAAGAATGGCATTAACAATCATTTTCATAAAAAGAGAGTTGTTATTGTCCTGAAAACAAAAAGTATGGTTACAGTCTGTGTTTAGTATCTCTTACTTATTTCCAGATGGATTCAAACAGGCAGATGTAAGAAATTTGGGACATTCACTTCTATGAGGTGTTTTGCATACGGGCTGGCTTGAGCTCACCAAGTATAACCGCTGACCCACATTTAGAGAACAAGACCATTGAAAGTTTCAAGGTAATCAAACTCTGATCTGTTGCTTGACATTAAATGCAGAGCACTTTTACTGCTCCCTGCGGCAGATCAAAACCAGAGCACACGGAGGATTTAAGCCACTGATCTGGCTTCAAACCTTGCACCAGTTCATATTTGTTCGGAAAATATACTCAGTTTTATGCCTGTGTCTGCAGAATTTGTGCTGGCTTACATCATGTCTGTCTATGCCGCTGCTTTGTGCCTCACACACAGCTCCTCCAGGACCTCTCCCACCCATTTCTTCCACACGCCGCACGATGACCTGCAGTGCAGCTGCTGGGCTGCCAGCAGTGGCAAACAGCTGAAAGCACCAGAGGCTGCTCCTGCTCCAGGCCCTGCCCCACAGCGGGAGGTGTGATCTTACTAATCCATCAGCAATCAGCAATTAAATCACTAATATACAATGTGAAATGACTCAAATCTGGCCTGCCAGGTGATCTCACTGTACTTAATCTGCACACCAGTCTCACTTTCAGTACTCTTGTTCAAAGGAAATACACTACTGAGAAGCGTAGAGAAATTTTGTACACAGTCAAAAGAACTACTTGACCCTCGGGATACTGCAAAGCATGGTGCAATTCCTGCCATTTATGTGGCCTGCCCTGAGACAAAGCCACAATTAGCAAGTTAGTTACTGAAAAAAACTAGTTTTTCCAATAAGACTTGAGTGAGTGATGATAAAAAGAGTAAGACTCATACAGTCAACCCTGACATATAAAGAGAAGTTCACATATACAGATATGGATGTGCACACCCATACAAACATGGCCACAAATACATTTCCACTGTAGTTCTGTGAACTGAGTGAAGTGCCAAGTGATAAAGAACAGGAGAGATGGGGGACCTCACCCACTTCTGACACTGGTCTGAGGTCTTTTTAAACCCATGATCCTGTGAATGCATCCAGTGGTGAATGGGAGAACTGTATTAGTTAAGGAGGATATGCATGTGAGAGATAGCTCTGAGCCTATCAATCCAACACAAGGCACAATCTGCCAAACTGGTTGCACAGGGTTTGGAGTGGTTCTGTTCCACCCAACAGCTCAGAGTTAATTGCAAAGTTGCAAATTCAGGGGGTACATCTGACAATTATTTAAACATAGAATACAGGAGACATTTGTACTACAGTAAAGCAGTGACTGTAGCAAGCTTTCCCTCAATAAAAAAAGTAGCTGAAGTCATAAAGACAACGAGGATGAAAAAACTGGAAATAGTTTATTTGCTGCATAAGGAAAGTTCTTGTAAATTACATATAAAGAAACTTGCTATGCTGTAGTGTATAATTTTCGGTATTCCACAAAGATAATTGTAATAAATATACAAACCAAAACAAGGTAGAAGACTAAATCCATCAGGCAACCTACAAAATGGTTCACCAGGTTTTATACTTTGCAGCAGTAGCATGCTTAAAATTTTGTTGTTCATTCTGAAGTGCTGCAGCAAAATTCTTTTCACATTTCTTTGGAGCATTTTCAAAATCACCTAACTAGAAAATACTGTCCAAACTAAGCAGGCACTAGTTAAACCACCCAAGAAAAGTAACACGAATGTCTAACTGATGCAAAGGCATGTTTTGTTTGTTAATTTGTTTTAAAAATCCAATTTAGTTTTGCCAGGGTTAGGAATTATCTGATATAAGTGCACTACAAGTCCAGCCAGCCTCTGGCACTGCTGGCTCTTGTCCTGTTATGTCTCTATATTAACTTCACAGGTCATACAGCTCTGGAGATTTCTCTAGTAGAGATGCATCCACTAGCAGGGAGAAAACAAATACCACAGTGAAGCTGCAAGATTGGTCAAATGGTTATACCCTCAAGTGCAGTGTGTGCTTAGAAAATGTTTTCCATAATTTTGTACTAAACTACACTGGGCATTTTTATTTGACTTCTAAATCTGGAAGTGCTGACAAAAGCATTCTTGATACCCCTGGCCTCTAGAAACAAAATACAGGGATTTTTGATGTCTTTTGGAGTTCTCTACCTATCATTTCTACACTTGTTGACACATCAGGCTGAACTGCATTTTACACCTCACTGCTCTGGACCACACTGACAGACATGTCTATTATTCTGCACAGATCTTGTTCGAACTGAGAACACTTCTCTGTGCTTCACTATTACTGAGTACTTGGGGGTATAAAAAGAAATTCTAATACACGATTACCTAAAAATATTTGTTAATAAGCTTAATGCAAATATTATGTAGAAAAAATGGTTTAGTTATAAAAAAATTAATTAGAGGGCCAATAAAAATAGACTGAAGAGAAGATCTTTACAAAAGTGAGGTTAGGAAGTATGAGGCATTAACATTCACTGTAAACATCCTGTGTTCACTAGAATCCCTTGTCTAAAGTATATGTTCTGGTTTTGTTCCTGAGCTTCATGGCCAACACTTGCATAGATAGCTAACCTATTATAATTAGTTGTTTGTACAGACAACTTCAATAAACTACTTATTTTACCTCCTGAAATAGTTTTAGTTCAAAGAAATTATTTATTCAAGGAAATTATGAAGCACGGTAGGATTTTTGTGTACTCAGTGCATTGGATGGGTTGGGACAGCCACATTGTGGTGTGCTAATCTTAAATAAAATTAGGTTACTAAGTAGAGCTGTTGGATGTTCCGGTTTACCATAAAGATCGACTTCTACTCGCTGCTGCAAGGCTCACTTCTGCTCTGCCAGAGACTGCATGTGGCAAAATGTCTGGAATCTAAGTGCTGCACCATCAAGCAATTAAAATATCCCCATTAACTAGATGCAGCTTATACACAGTGCAGGAGTCCTTATGGAGGATTTCACCATTTTCCAGGTGACATGAGTGCTTGCCTCCAGATTAACCTCCTTCTTGGAGGAAGCTAGAAAGTACTTTCAGAGTAAACATGACATGGAGTGGCCTAAGTCTGAAGAACATACTTGCATTTTGGATATGAAAAGCAGGCATGTGTTTAGTTGCTACTGCAGATGCACTATGGAAAGTAGTAGAAACAGACAAACAAATCCACCTCACAAACAACACAACAACAAAAAAGCAGCAAATTGCCAATTTTAAATCTTACGTTAAGGCAAATCTAGATAAACACCCATAAAGTATTAATAGAAATGGGGAGATTTGTTTTTTTGTTTACTTTTTCTGTGATTGGCTTTTACACATTGATAAAATTTGTTTGAGCACCTTCTGGACGTCTTCATCCATTTGACCCTAGACAAGGGAAGAAAGAAGAAAAGATGACTGAATTAAAATATTTCTTGACTTCTTAAAACAATTTGCGAACTATTTCTAAGGTAGAGTAATTATGTCAATTTTCCAAAAGACAAGTGGTACCTTTGTGCTTAAACAGTCAGATGTTTGGCAGTATGTCTTTAATATAGCCTGCAATGTTCTTAATAGTTCTGCAGCAGAAACATCTGCCATTAAAATACCAGTACTGTATAACCAGCAACATTTAGCCTTACCTGCACAGCATAGAGAAGATGCATCCTGTAAACTGACACTGTTTCCTGATGTTGTTTCTTCGTTTCCTAGAAAAGAGTTAAGCAGAAAGTCACAAAGCATTTAGAACTGCTGAATTCAGAAATCCCCACCCAGATGCATGGAGCTCTGCAAAAAAATATGCATCTAACGCATGCATGGAAAACCATATCAAACATTCTTCTGTGCTGCTAGCTGCCCCAAATACCATTTGCTGGGAAACAGTCTACAGAAATGCTGTAATCACACCCACCTCATATCGTACCAACCAGAAAGTTGGTAAGATGATATCAGTGGTAAAGATGTTTATAAGTTCATCAGAAAACAAAGCAGAGGAAAGATGACAATATTCTGACAAACCAACCATTGGCTGCAATGGAGTCTTTTCCTAATGTCAGTAACCCTTTTGTCAGCAAATGCCTTCTTGGGGAAAGAGACACTTCCAAATGTCTTAATCCATTAAATTCTGTTAACTACTATACATTCAAACAGGGAAATACAACCTTCTTTGTCACAATAAGACTGCCACGTACCAGAAGCAGTCTTTCCAAACAGATGTTTGGACAGATGCTGCTGGGAAAGCCAGTGTAAGAGAAGGGATGAACGCTTCTGTCCTGTTTTAAATCCTACCCACTCCCATAACACAATGTGCATGTGCACTTCACAGTACTTTCCTGGCCCTTGAGCAACAGGAAATGAAGGCTCTTTACAGACTTGTCCTGACTGGAACAAGAGAAACCCACAGTGTGATAGGTTTGTAGTAAGAGAATACCTATTAGCTACCTACCTAATTATTTCTCCCCACTGTAAGGGATTTTTTTCTTTTCTTTCTGGACTATGTGCATGTTAATTCCTCCATCTGCCTGACTTTCTTCCTGAAAAGCCAGAAATACCTTCTTCTCATCTCCTCTAAAGTGAATGATACTGCTGCTTTGGACAGGCAAGCTCCTGAAAATAGCCGCAACTTGACTTAGAAGACTGGGCCTTGCATGCATGAACAGGTACAATCTTAAAACTCTCCATGCATTTCAGAATTTCAGAAAATAAGCTGTTCTCCCTTATAAACACATGGTCTTGCTTGATTTGAAGCTTCACACTTTCAGGGGCTATTTTCTTCCAAAAAAGTCAAACTTATTTTAGCTTAAAAACAAAAAGAGTAAAATTTCAGCTTATAATGAATGACCCTGAGAAAAAGTAAAACCTTAATCCACTGCATATTGGCCATATTTTTCACAAATCAGAATCTCAACAGCAGATCTGGTCACTACATTGTATTATGTGTACAGGCACTTTCCTCCATTACTGATCTGAAGAAATACATACAGGAAAATAGTTTTCTTTAGTTAAATTAATTTTGAAGAACAATTAGTAAGTGACCTGCAGAATTTTAAGTATTTCAGAGCATTGTAAAATCTCTGGATGAGAACTGTTGTAATCATTGTGCAACATTTTAAATAAGGCACAGTTAAGAATGGTGTGCACTTCTACAGAGAACTAAGAGTGACGGTGGGTTTGTGAATTATCACACTTACAGTCAGTTGGTTTTGCAGCTGTTTCACTTGTTGTTGTAATGCCTCCAGCTGCTGACTTTGTCTTTTGGGGGCACTGGTTGAATAGGAAAGCTGAGAAAGGCTGTTCAAAGCTTCTTTTAATTTGCTGACTTCCTTGGACATTTCACTGATCTAGAATGGTGAAAAATAGGTTTTCATTAAATGTTAGAATGCATACTATATTCTCATGAATCTTATTCTTTGGGATATTTGGGACTTAAACTGAAAGAGCTGGGGAAAGGTGAAAACTCAGTGGACAAGCAGAGACACTGTATAAGCAAAGAATTATAACACTTCTCTAGCTCATTGTCAGCAGTCATTCAAAATGTATTAAGTGCCCTGAAACCTGAACAATATTTACAAAGGCTGTATTTACAACCTTAGCAGATGTGGGTTCTAAACACAAGACAGCAACGTACAAACAGGCTATTCACAACTTGCAAAACACATAACTGTTCATAAATGTTTACAGATGCAGTGGTTGCAAAAGAAAAACAGTCATCATATTGATAGAACCTGATACAAGTCAGGATACAGTAAACTTAAAATAGTTAATTTCTGTTGTTTTTTTGTTATCTTCTGTTTCCTTATCTCCTCAGGAGCCTTTTCCTGCTGTATATTACACTTCTTTGGCTTAGTTACATGAATACTGCGAACTTAATCTGAACAGAACTTAGAAGACATGAATTGAAATATGTGCATCTCTACAGGGATGGAAGATAACTGTAAAATCAAATATGTCAAAGATAAACTCCTTTGGCTAAGATCTGAGGGACAGTACTGTTACAGTAGAGATTCTTTCTTCACTCTATGGCCTCTGACACAATACATGGTTTACGGTAACCCAGGACCCATCTGATATTTTGTAGTATGGATTCATGTACTACTTCGACCACTGCAGTCAATCACTAACCTTTTTATCTTTATCCTCTTCTAGCTTTGATGAGCTTTCAGAGTATCTTTTCATTTCAAGAAGATCTTCTTGAGCTTGATGATACTTTTGATGAAGACCACTGACCTCCCGTTCCTTTGCTTCAAGCAGATTATGCATACCTTCTTTCTCTTCTTTCAAATGCAAAACTTCATTTCTCAGTTGCATAACATCTAAGGACACATTTTCCTTCTCTTTGATTACATCCTTCAGTTTTGATGACAAAATACTAACTTCACCTTCTAATGAAGATTGGAGTTTTTCATATGCAGCCTTGGGTACCATTGCTTCATTAATTGCAGCTTTTTCTTCTAATAATTCCTTCTGTAGATTTCTTACCTCACTTTCCTTGTTGGTAAGTAATTCTTTGAGCTCATTTATTTCTTCTTCCATTTCCTTTACAGTACTTCTAAGTGCATTCATCACCTGCTGGTGTTCAGCAATTGGCAATGAGTTTTGTTTCTGAGTGTCTAACAGCTGCTTTAGTTCTTCTGCTTCATCTAATACTTTTGTGTACTGGGATTTCATTTCTAATAACTCATTCTCTGCTTTGTATTTCAAAGAATTTGTAACCTGCATCAGCTTCTCATGTTCATCTCTAGGTATGTAGTCCACAGCTATATCATCTAGAGTTTTTCTCTTCCTATAATCTTCAAGCTCTGCTTGTGCTTCTTTGTACAACTGGGACAATTCACTAAGTTGTCTGTTGAGCTCATCTATCATTCTATGCATTGCATCTTTCATTTCTCCAGATTCAGCACTAGACTCTAAACGCGTCTGATTTGTCAGCTTGTCCTGTAACCTTTTAATTTCCTCTTGCCCTTCTTTGTATCTCTCAATCAACAGTGCTTTCTCCTGATTAATGTTATCAATAACCGAACAGTATGAATTCTTTAATTCCTCACATTCTTCCACAGACAATTTGCTTGTAACATTCTGCTCTCTCTCTTCAAACTTTTTCTGTAGTTCTCTCACTTTTTCTTTTTGTCTTTCACTTTCCTCCAGGGCTCTCTTCAATTCTTGCCTAAGCATCTCAACTTCTTCACATGTAACCTTCAACTTACTCATCTCAGAACAAGTTTCTTCACTTTCAGAGGAAACAAGACCCAGTTTCACTTGCTTTTGTACATTTAAAACCTCTTTCACTGATTCCTCATACTTGTTTTGAGTTTCTTGGATTTTCAGGTTAGGATCAGAGCCATTTTCTGAGATGTCTGCATTATTTAAATAATCTGCGTCTGGGACCTGAGCTTCTAAGTGCTTTCTTTTAGTTTCAGAATTCTCTAATTTGCTCTGCGCATCCTTTAAATCTTCCTGGAGGTACTTTGTTTTTATTTCACTGGAGCTCGTCAATTTTTCTTGAGACTGGGTGGCATTTAAAGTAGACTTCAGCTCCTGAGCTGAGAACTCGCTTTGTCTATCTGCTGTTTGATCAAACTCTCTTTGGGTTGAATGGTAAGAATCTATGGTAGAATCCACTTCTTTAGGTGCTCTTTCCTATGCAAAAATAAATCCAAACAAATGCATGATTCGAACAAATATATGGTGCTCTTTTTGTTTTCCCTTTTTTATAATAGAGTAAGCAAGGAATTCTTGCCACATCCTACAGAGATGGGTAAATAAAACACAACAGAAGGAATCTTCAGGAGAACTCAAAATCCAGGTGGTCCCATTTAACCATCTACAGTGAGGGATGGCAAAGACAGTTAACTACCAGACTTTTCTGAAAGTCTGTATTGATCTCCATAAACTAATAATCACAGCTACATAAATTAAAATTCTGCTAAATTCTTATCAGTATATTTTAAATACATTTACTGTAGTAAACAAAGTAAAAATGAGAAGATCAAAATACTAATTTTAATCTTCCAGAGAAGAGCACTTCTGCGACCTTACCACGACAAGATCTTTTTATCTTCACAGCACATCTCTTTAAATTGGTAAGGAGCTCTTTGTTCTCCTAAAAGATTAGCAAAGCATTAGACCAGCACAAAATACCCTACCTGTAATTTGTCCTGTAGTTCCTTATTGTGTAATGTCAAAGAAGCAATTTTTGCTTGCATCAGCATAAGTAGATCTTGCTGTTCAGTTTCAGGATTCACATCCAACAAACTATCAGCACCTTTGGAAGAAAAAAAAAGATCCAAAACTTTTAAAAGCTGAACTGATCCCAGAGATAGATAGTTATTCTGCATTTCATTTCACAGTTTGTTTCCATGACCATTAAGTGCAGTGAACAAGTGGACATTTTCCCAAAAACATGTTAGGAGAACCAGTACAAGCAGGAAATACTGGTGGGGATCTGGCAGTGAAATTACAGAATGTTACTCCAACACTTATTGGAGCTCACATTCTAAGTGGAAAGGCACAGAGGATTTCTAACCAGATTTAAACTTTTCACACAACTTCAAAATGCTTAATTAAATATGAAAATAAGAATTAAGCTTTATCGTCTACCTGCGGTGCTGTCACTTAGTCTGTCTTTATTATCTTGAAGCAAGGAGCTGAAGTCTTCCTGCTGAGACATCAGAAGAAAATACTTTCACAGACAGCAGATAAAAGTTGGACAGTTCACAGAAGATAAATACAGATAGCATAAATCTTGACATAGCATAAATCTTGATGATAGCATAAACCTGTCACGAGGGATTTCTTTTGTTTCTGGGGTCCTGTTTAATTGTGGCAGGTGGCCAGTACTCATTAAATATTAATGAAATTGGGTCAACTGTCTCATAATTTTTTGAAAAGCTGCAGACCTTGTGATAAATGACTGCAATATACCGTAGCGTACTTAAAAAAGAAATCTCAAAACCATAAGAAAAATACCAGACAGCACACATTCTAGTATTTGACTGAAGACTTCTTGTGATGGGCCTCTGCTTTTTGCATCACATAATCTCATGTACCTCACTGGTATTAGCTAATGAGCTCTCGCACCATTAATACTTTCATAACCATATTCCTACATGCTTTACTAGTTTATGAATAATTCTATTTACATATTCAGTAAATAGTGAAGTAATCCACATTTGCTTTGTAAAATTACACGGAAATATGAGGATTGCACTGAAAGTAGTGCCTCCTATTTCATTATGTTGGCTTATGATGTCAGAGGTGGATGTTGGTGATATGGCAGTAGAGGCTGAACCATTACACGATGTTGCTGTGCAGCAGAAGGTCCGCAGAGGGGCAATCTGACAGAATGGCGTCTGACATGAAAGTGTGGATGAAGAAAAGGCGTGTCACTGAATTCTTCCGTGAGGAAAAAAGTGGCACACATTGACATTCATTAGCACATAAACATTTAGTTTATGGGACCCAAACAGTGGATGTGAGCACAGTGAGGTGGCGGGTGGTATGTTGCAGCACTGGGGTCAGTGACAATGGATTACATCCGCTGGTGCAGACTTTTACGAGGGGGGCATGCAGGTGCTTGTCCATAGCTGGCAAAGATGCAAAGGTAATGGTGGTGACTGTGTTAAAAAATACTGTTTTGTAGATGAGGATTTGCATACTGTGCTTTTTCTAACTGTTGTTGTTTCAACAGAAATAAATAGGAGGCATTACTTTCAAAACACCCCTTGCAGATTTGGATTCTTTCTCTTCCAAAAACTTAACTAATTAATTCACGGAAATTCTGCAGTCAACAAAATAAATTATTATGGTACCATGCTTTCTTTCCCCACACTTAGTAAGAACAAAAAACTTTGGTATCTTGCATACTTGGTCAGCAAAGAAAGCCTGTCCTTTTCCAGTCATAGGAGTTGAAGTTGATGAGTGTGGTGAGGACAAATCACTAAGCTGTAAAAGATTTTGTATAAATAAGTATATGCATGCATTCATAGAAATAATCCTCCAACACGTGCTATATATAGACATGAATATTTTTCCTTGCGCTCAAGGAAACTGTCAAAACTCTGGGTAAGTTTCAAAGAGCAGATTTAATTATTCAGTGCTCTTTTGAGCTAGTATCACTTTTCCAGAGTAGCTGTTGTAACAGATAGAAACTAACTGTAAACCCAAATGTGAAGTTGCTTTTTGATACCATACAAACCTGTTTCAGTATTTTACTATCCTTTGTAAATATGCATATAAAAATGTGGATATATATGTACATAGATGTAAAAAATATGAAATTATTGACTTCTGCAAGTCTACAAAGCCACGTTCAACTTTAGATGGAAGAAGCACCTGTACAGTAAAATTTGTACTGTTGTATCCCAACCCATTCTATATTTCAAGCACTTTTCTCATTCAATGTAACCAATGCACAGTTTTCATCTTAACGCCAGGAGAAGCACTCACAATAACAAAGTATATACAATAACAGTGACAGAGCAAATTCAGCCCACGTTACTCACATAATGGGTAAAACCCCTAAAAGTGTCTCAAGATTGGTCTTTTCTTTACCTGCATAGGACTGATAGGAGGAGGTGGGGCTTTGCGTTTTTTTGGAGTTCCACTTCTTTCTGAACTTAATTTAGAGCCTTGATCATGCTGAAAGTTCCACCAGCCAGAAAAGGTAAGTTTGTTAGTTTGGTTAGTAAAGTCTAAGCAAGTTGTTTTAAAAAAAAAAAAAATAAAATAAAATAAAATAAAATAAAATCCCACATTAATATCAACTTCAGCAGCTCATGCAGTTCCTTTATCCTCTGTGTAAAGACTATATCCTTATTAACAAAAAATATTAAACATGCCTGACAATAAGAATCTGTTCTGTTGTAATCCATGCTTCAGTGAAAACAAATAAGATTTAGTGATAAGCCAAAGCTGACAACAGGTTTAGCACTAGTGATCTCAGATACTCCTGTAAATTCATTCTTAGTCCAGTCATGCCATTCTTAACAATTACCATCTTCCCTCTCCTTCAGCTTCAGCCTGAGCTCCCTGAAACACTGAACTTCCCCATTTAGAGAAAGAATGAACCAATCATATCCTCATCCAACTTTCAGCCAGTAACAGTTCTACAAGACACTTGCACTAGAAGATATCATGATAATACATATAAGAAATTTATTCAACTGTCTAAATCTGCTGAGGATCTCTAAGATACATCTCCCTTGTATGATGCAACTAGGGACAACCTTCAGTATCTGCTTTGGAAACAAGAGACTTTTCCCTAGATCATTTTCTCTACAGTTTGAAGAGACAGAGTTGAAGAGCTAAGACCCCGTCTTATACATGAGAACGGTAGAACATTTTCCAGGTACATAGGTGCACACATACGTGCACCATACATTTTCCCTCCCTTCTGTCACTGAGAAGGACAGCTACTGTTACAGAGGGAAGCTAAATCTAAAAATGAATTTCCTGAAACACATTTCTTAAATAAGCAACAAAAACTTCTCACGTTACAGAGTAGTCATTGGCAGTACATCTCATAGTGATATTTACTACTGCTACTAGTCATGTCAGTAAATATTTTTTCCTATGTTACAAGCCTTTATAGTCCGAATATTTTTAAGTCCAAAAGGATACATACCTGCTTTGCTTTTGTTGGTGATTTTGCATCTGTGAAGCAGAAAAAAGCAGAAGTAAGAACAGTTACCAAAGTTACATTTCTAAACCATCTCTCAGCTTTACTTCCAATGCCATTGTTTATTTTTTGAATTTGTTTGAAATCTAAGCAGTATTTCAAAATTCCACTCATGTTTTATCCTGATATACTGATACAAAATTCAAAGGATTGTGATAATTCTGCTTCTACTATAATCTCTCACTGTTCTTTACCTCAGCTTCCTACTTCAGAAATCTGTTATAGCTTGACCTTAACACCTCTCCACATTACTTCCTTCTGAACTCTTTTACTGAGGAGTTGAACTTAATTTTTCGAATAATAAAGAGGATCTACTTCAAATTCTAAGCAATACCTCATCATGCTTCTTCATCAGCTTGCCTTTTTTTTTCTTCAGAACACCTCTTTTTGCCCTGCTGAATATTTTATCTCATGTTAGATATTAACCACATGGAGCAAGTGTCACATTTTCCTGGTTTGGGAAGCTTCAGCTAGACCTATCAGTGAAGACAGCTTTTGAAATTTTTCAAGTGATGGAGTGACGGCATTGGTGGGTAGGGGAATGTCATCTACCTGGACTTCTGCAAAGCCTTTGACATGGTACCTCACCACAATCTTCTCTCTAAATTGGAGACATGTGGATTTGAAAGACGGAAGGTTTGATGGATTAAGAATTGGTTGGCTGGTCACAGCCAAAGGGTTGTGATCAATGGTTCTGTGTCAGAGTGGAGGCCCGTGTCCCCCAGGGGTCGGACTTGGGACTGGTGCTCTTCAGCATCTTTATCAATGACATAGATGAAGGCATCAAGTGCACCCTCAGCAAGTTTGTAGACGACACCAAGCTGAGTGGAGCACTCGATAACACTAGAAGGTAGGGAAGCCATCCAGAGGGACCTGGAGAGCTGGAGAAGAGGGCCCATGAGAACCTAATGAGGTTCAATAAGGCCAAGTGCAGGGTGCTGTACCTGGGCTGGGCGAAGAACCCCCTGAGAGCAGCCCTGTGGTGAAGGACATGGGGGTCCTGGAAGTTGAGAAGCTGGACATGAGCCAGCAGTGTGCGCTTGCAGCCCAGAAGGCCAACTGTGTTCTGGGCTGTGTTAACAGAGGAGTGGCCAGCAGAGAAAGGGAGGTGGTTGTCTCCCTCTACCTGGCTCTTGAGAGGCCCCATATGGAGTACTGCGTCCAGGCCTGGGGCCTCCAGTACAGGAAGGACATGGAGCTCTTGGAGCGGGTCCAGAGGAGGGCCACTAAGATGATCAGAGGCCTGGAGCATCTCTCCTATGAGGAAAGGTTGAGGGAACTGGGATTTTTTAACTTCGAAAAGAGAACGCTCTGGGCCTTCTCTGTGGGCTTCCAGAGTTCCCCCTCTTGGAGGGACTGTATAAACAGGAGGGGGAACGGCTGTTTACAATAGTTAATAGTGACCGGACCAGGGGGAAT
Source organism: Meleagris gallopavo (assembly GCF_905368555.1). NCBI lineage: Eukaryota > Metazoa > Chordata > Aves > Galliformes > Phasianidae > Meleagris > Meleagris gallopavo. The sequence continues at coordinate 10,794,640 of NC_139435.1, read as the reverse complement.
GGTTTTAACAGGAGAGGTTTAGGTTAGATATTAGAAGGAAGTTTTTCATACAGAGGGTGGTGACGCACTGGAACAGGTTGCCCAAGGAGGTTGTGGATGCCCCATCCCTGGCGGCATTCAAGGCCAGGCTGGATGTGGTCTGCTGGTTGGTGACCCTGTATATAGCAGGGGGGTTGAAACTAGATGATCTTTGAGGTCCTTTTCCACCCAGCCCATTCTATGATTCTGTGATTCTATGAAGTTACTCCATGAAGTTAATTTGTTTGTTGCTACGCATACAAGTAGCCAATTCAAAATGATAAACTGCAGATCAGAATCTCCTACGTACCCACATCCTGAGATATTTTTGATGACAGCAGGTTCTGGATTCCCGTATTCTCAGAGATCTTGGAATAATGCAGGGCATTATGTCCAAAGACATCTACTAAACTGACATCTGCGCCTTTCCTAAGGAACACTTCCACCATGTTAAGGCTACCAGCTTCACAAGCCATCATCAAAGCAGTTCTGGACAAAAGAAACAAGGGTAAAAATGTCAAGAGAAATTTTTGAAGCAGCAGCTCATTTTTTCAGGAGAAAAATGTAACAGACATTGTGCAATGAAGAACAAGATTTTATCACCATAGGCCTTGAAATATATATGTAACCATCATCTCTCCGCACAAGCTTTCCTACCCTTCTTTCTCCTTCCTCATATATCCCAGGTGGCCTTTCTTCAAAAACCTGTTATGCTTTGCACATATTTACAAAAATTTTGCAAAATGGGTTCCTGAGGCTAAGAGTTGGCTGCTGAATAAAGTCAGATTATCAAATTTCACTGTCTCACTCCAATTACAACACAAAAGCCTTTATTTCATTTGTCTCCTTTTCACATGTTGCTTTTAGGCAAAATAGAGAGGTATCACTCCAAAAGCCAAACAAATTTGTCTAAACTCTTCACTGAGACTGTGAGGAGGGTTTCACCTTAAACCTTGCTCTATTTTTAAAGAAAAACAACAAAAAGAATCTCCTTAGAGCACAACCAGTGCCCTCTCCAACACAGGGCAGCTAGACAGTGCCAGATCCTACAGTGACCATGACATACAGGAGTGTTTACCTAGGCTTTCTCTCTTTTTCCTCAATGACTTACAGGGATCATAAGATACGTACAGAATAATTACAGGCAGAAAATTCCACTTTCAAACATGCGCTAATATTGCTTTCCTATCACAGCATAATTCTGCCTTTTTCATGTGAATACATACCTAATAGGCAGGCCAAATTCACTGGCAAATACATACAAAACTAGAAGTTACTACAGTGATGTTTGCTAGATATTAAGACAGTCATTTCACTGACCAATTAAATACACGCTTTATAACAGTGAGCCTTGAAAAAGTGATGACTGTTGCAGTACTGTGCAAAAAAGTAGTGTTGAGTAGTAACTTGGATGACAGTTCTACAGGGATAATTTCAGATTACTAAAATAACCAGTTTAGTCTGGACAAGAGAGGGAGTTGATCACGCAATTTTCAAACACTCTCCCTTTACCCTTACATTAAGAAATCGGATTTTTTCATTAAAAATATAACCATTTTTGTGAACAGCAGGTGCCAGAGTAGTCATTCTTCTTGCTGTTAGGGAAGGAGGAATTAAAGTGGTAAATTCCATGTTACATGTTTTTTCTTGCTTGTACACACAGTACTTAGCACATACTCTCTTACCTATAACAGAAATGCCTTCATCCAATCTAGCTACAAACTGTTAAAACTGTCTGTTGAGTCAAGCTAGTGAGGTAAAGGTGGAGGTCCCACAGCAGATAACACCTCAAATTCAAAGCACCAGTGAGGCCATTCAAACCAATCAAGAAGACAAAGGGGTTTTCTTTAATCAACTTAAAACAAACAGTGGACTAATAAAACTTTGAACTCATATAAACTAAGCTAGGCTCAGTCTTATCCTCTCACATGTTTGTGAAGAACAGTATGGGCACTGTATCACATAATAGTACGAATAGCTACTAGCTGTAAGTGCCAACTATTCTCAGCATCCTGCTCTACCTTTTCAGTTTCACCAAACATTTATGAAACTTTATCAGTGTCATCAAAACAAGTGCATTTTTCCACAATAAGAATGTTCTGATTTAAAAACAATATTATGAAATATCAGATATTTCTGACATACTATATGTCTATTAATGCAATAAGTTTCTAAATGGCATCTTTTGAGAAGACAGCATCTCCATTATGTAGTTTTACTGTATTTTTTCTTGCTGCTGTGGCTGAATTAGAAATGAGAGCTCCTCAAGGATGTCACTTCCAAGTAACAGTTCAGGATTTAAGTCGGCAAAACTAACTCAGGCCAAGAACAGAGAGAGCAGCATTGAAAATATGGGACATACGCAAAGTGATGTGTGGGTAAATGCTATCATTCAGATTCTTGTAGGAATGATTTTAAAATGGGATTTGCTGCTCTGGTAACACAAGGAAAAACTTACAGTTTACTTCGTTTTAGAGTTACTTAGTTTCTCTTTTGCTTTTCTCATTGGGCAGAATTCCGTAAGCCTTCTCAACAATGTCTAGTACTTATGTTCTCTAGTACTGTGGACATTGTTTCATGTAATGACTATTTTGGGTAGGGAGCTTCATTTGACAGTCAGCCTTATGAAAGAATTAACATGGTGATGTTAACCTGCTGTACCTTCCATTTTTATCCCTTGTGTTGATGTCTGCTCCGTGATCCAGAAGATATTTACATACTTCTGTATGGCCATTTTGTACTGCAAGCAGCAGAGGTATGTTCCCATCCTAGGAATGCATTTAAAGAAAACATAAACAATTATTGGACAACTTACAAATACAACTCTGAGGTTCAAAGGTCAGATATGAACTTTTCTTCTACATAGCACAAACAAGGCACTGTATATTTTTATTGTGTATTATAAATGTAGCCGGCTTTATTTAATCCCTTCCTTGACCATGGGGCATGGATTCACACAGCAAAGCATCAAGAATAGGAATGCTCTTTGCTGCCTGTACTCCCTTTCTGTTTGCTTAATGCTACAACATAGTGATTTTGCAACTGCACAATACCTATGGATATCTCCACAACAAAAGGATAACTTTGAGTGCTAGGCAAAACCACAACATTTCATAGAATCATAGAATAACTGCAGTTGAAGACACCTTTAGCAAGCATCTGGTGTTTCTTCCTCTTTGTCTTCAGTCAAAAGCAGGGCAAACTTCACATTATGGTATACTGCTCAGAGACTTGTCCAAACAGGTTTTAAGCATGTCCAAGGACAGAGAAAGCATGTCTCTCAGTTTCATTTCCAGTGTTTCACCAACTGCATGGTAAGAATTATTTTCTTCCTTAATACGCAACTGGAATTTCCCAACTAGTTTCACTGTCCAAATTGTAACTGCTGCTTGTCACCACTGCTGAGGTCAATTAGGCTCTATCTTGATTATGATCACTTATTATGTAGTTGAGGATATAAAAGATTATCCCACAGCCTTCTCTTCTAATGATTAGAAAATCTTTTCGGTCTTTAAAATACATCTGCTGAAATTTTAGGTCTAATCTTTCTGATTGCTGTTTGTTTGTCTTAATATACCAAAAAGACCAGATGAGGAGAAGATCCCAAACCCCCAAAGTACTCAACAAACAAAACAATTAAAAAAAAATTTTTTAAAAAGATTACATATTTTAATGCTTCCCTCCTCTCTCCTTTTTTTTTTTCCTCTCTAATTTCTGTCAGATCCCTTTAACAGAGTTTTCTAAGAGGCAACAGTATCATTCCTACAGACAGATCTGATTGTTTTTAGGTGTTTTGTGCTAGTCAGGATACTGTCCCTTAGCCTTTACACTACACCAAGTCTATTTCTTCCCCCAGGTTTATCATATTCCGTTGGGTTTTTTTCCTAAGCATTTTACAGTACCTGAAAGGCCCACATGATGGTCTTTCTCGAAGCCTACTGGAGTAAATGGAGTCAACTTTTAATCATGTCTGGAATATATCCAAATTAATTCCAGGTATTTCTAAAAATCTTGCAATTTAACTAGCAGCAAATCTTGCCACTCGCAAGTTAAAGTGAAGTGCTATGCTATGGAAAGCCATGAAAGGAACTTTGTCAGAGAAATTCAAAACGAAATAGAAGAGCAGTAATAGTTTCAACTGCAGTACTTGAGCTTGATTGAAGTGGAGGGTAGTAAAGCTTTGGGAAAAGCACAGAGGTACATACCAAATCTTTGATGTTAATTGGACATTTGTGTTCACAGAGAAGTTGAACTGCCTGAAGACAACCACATGTCGCTAAAAAAGAAAAAGCATTAAAGTCCATTAAACTTTATTTTTTGAGATTCGTGTTCCACGCTTACACTTGCAATACTGTAGTGTATTTGCTGGCTGTAACTAACTGAAATTCAATATTCAGAGTATTTATCTAAAAATATCCAGAATTTGTCATCTGTGAGAATGGATATGCAACACTCAGCTACTAAAATCTTCAATTAATCAATAATATATTAATTTTATAAAAGTAAGTAAATTTTCACTGCCAGATTAAAAATGCAAGTGTTTCAAAAAGTGTTGATATTAAGTTGGAAATAAAATCAAAAGGTTAGTAAAAGAAAACCAGCAAAAATTTAAAAATAGAGAGAGGAAAGAAAAGAGAGTGATAGAGCAGAAATAAAGCCTGCTTTAATATAGTCCACCATTCTGTCCGCTATTTTTCCCCTCAGTAAAAAGCTATATCAAGTCAAGAGCTGAGAAAATCAAGCATAACAAAATAGATGGTGCATGCTTTCAACAAAGAAGTTACCTGCATAATGTAAAGCTGTTTTCCCACAGTTGTCAGTGCTGTATACTGAACATTTATACTGCACAGTTCAGAAGGGAGAAAAAAAAAAATAGAGAAACGTCAAAAAAAATAAAATACACGTGATGAGCAGAACAGACAGCTGAACATATCTGAGAATAGTTCAATGAGCTCCTACAGAAAGCTCCTTCATAGCACAGAAATGAACAAGTATACTGATAAAAGACACAACTCTACTCTCTAGCAATCTCAACTGTCCTTTCTTGTTAACTTATACTGAAGTCACAGTAAACATGCATGGTGAAGATGTACCTAAAAAAAAAATTGTTTTAGAACAATTCATATTCAAAAACCAACAAACTAAGAATCTGACTTCCATGTCTCAGAAAAGCTTCCTATTTTACATTCCACTAAAAGCTAAAGCAACCTTAGCCTAAGGCAATTAACCCAAAATTATTCCTGTTAAAGTAAATAACACTTTATTTCCATTTGTAAAATCTAAAGCATCTACAATCCACTTACATTTTGCAGTATTTTAAGCCACCTGTTACTACTGGCCAAGTTAGGTTTTGAGGTACTAAGCATAAAAATATCAAATTACAAAGTAAGTCTGGATAAAGATTTGGTACAGAAAATTTTAGTTTATAACAAATAAAGATATCACTCTGAAATAACAGATTTCTGAAATCACATATTATATATTCTGACTTTCAGGTATAGCATCACCTCCAATACTTCCTTGATTTCCCAGGTAAACAGTTTCACATAAATTACCAAATTTTATATTAAAAAAACTCAAGATTCATTCTGTGCAAAACAATTATTTACATTACGATTAGGCACTTCTTACACACAGAAAGAGCTTTTATGACAAAGCCAGTCAACAGAAGCAACAAAGCATTCCAAAGAGCATGAGAGCATTCTCCAAGAGCACTGGAGAATATTAACAAAGGATTTTCACTTACAAACTTGTTTAGAAATGCATTTTATAATAAAACTAACAAAACATCAGCTAAAACACTCCCTGGTTGTAGCTGTCAGGTAAATGGGCAGCGAATATTTGGTACTAAACACATTCATCTGCCGCACTGATTGTATGCTGCTGCATGCGATACAATTAATGACAGCTTGATGTCACTGTTCATGCTCTAAATGGGTTTACTCTAGAATTAGAAGATTTTTCTACTGAAATCCCAAAGCGGGCAGTCTCCTCACTTAATGATAATCTCTTCCAAGTGTTCAAGAAAAGATGAAGAGAAGCAGTGACGTCAGTGAATACAGTGAGTAGGAATCAGTGAAATTGGACCCAATTCAGTAAGAGACATTGAGAGAGATCTGTGACAACTGAATTGGAGAGCTCAGAAGTAGCCAGAGGAAAACAATTATGAAGTTGAGATACAGGATCCAATTTCTTTCTGTACTGCTGCACACAGGTAGTGTTATTTCATAGGCTCATTATTTCATACAAATTCTTTGCCAGTCTTATTGATAAATCTACATTTCTAAAAATATGACCCATTACTCTGATTACCCCTATGACCAGAATTTACCTGTCTTTCTGAAATGGAGTTGAGATGGACATCCCTTCTTGTTTGCTAATACACAACTTCAGCATTAATGTCAGAAGAATCTTTTCTTCCTCTTCTCTTCCACTTTTCTTGGCTTTTTCTCCCCCAATTTTTTCTACTGCCTTTCTAACCTCTCACTGTCATTTCATGAGTATTTCCATATTTCCATATTTCAGTATCCAAACTAATTTGGTTTCTTTCCCCTTGACTCAACAAATGAATTATTATATATTGCACAGACAGAATACACTTGGTTAGATCAATATCAAAGTTCCACTACAAATGAAGAATTCTTTTTCCCTGTATCTCTTATACATCATCTACTTCCAACCCACCCAGCCGCACAGACTAACGTTGGGAAATGTCAAGCTGCAACCTGCTTCAGACCCAATCTTTCTATGTTGGATCCACTGCACATGGAAAACTGAAACTGTAAACCACTCAGAGGAGATACCACACTGTTTTATATCATCTACCCACATAGTGCCTAAAAGGTCTTAAATTCAAGAACATCTATCAGTCACAGGAAAAAAGGACAACAGGAGTGTGATGCAGACTATGAATGTGCGTCCTGATGGAAGGCAAACAATGTAGGCTTCATAAACTGGAGACACGAGCTTTATGTTTGCAGTTATCTTAAGGTAATGATAAGATAAAGTGACAGTGAGGTTCTCGATGCCGTGTCCCTGGAGGTATTCAAGGCTGGGTTGGGTCAATGGTGTCCTGGACAACTGATCTAGTGCTTGATCTAATGGTTGGCAACCGTGCCCATGGCAGTTGGTTGGAACCAGATTATCTTTGAGGTCCCTTCCATCCCAGGCCATTATATGATTCTATGATTAGCAGGAAATGCATTGATATGCAGCAAAGAACCACCAAAGAAAAATAAAAATAAATAATCAAAATTAGTTTATTTTTTACTTTACCTGAAGTAACCTCTTAATGCAGTCAAGGTGGCTGTTCTTCACTGCAAGATGTAAAGCACTGTGCCCTACATCAACAAATGCAAAGCAAAGTTAGTATTCAGTCACTCAAAGACACTGGAATAAACTCTTCCGTAGCAAAGGCAAGATTTTTAATTGAGCATCAACACATGAAAAGTATGGACAAATAAAATAAAAATCCTACATCAAGCAGAACGTAGTTACAACAGACTATTGTTCAGGCAGGGAACGGGATAATCTTAATGTCTACTTTCAGATACAGGAATGACAGAAATTGTGACAGACCCTGCCTCCCTTGCAGAAGTGTCTGCCAATGTGTCTGCTTTACTTTGTTTTCTCCTCAGATTAAAAAGGAACCCATTTTGGAGACCAAAACCATCAAAATTCACCAGCTACCACTATGACAAATTTGAATCATCCACAGAATGCACACATACGATGACTCGGAACATAGGACTACTTTGTTTCTGCATTTAATAAGCTCCTCTTCCTATTAACTTACTTAGCACCTATGAGCTCATATTTAGCAATGCAATACAGTGATTTACTAACTATTGATTTATGATTAAAGATTTTGCAGTCCGTCTTCTAGTTCCTTCTTAGACAACACCTGAAAAACCTTAAAGGCCAAAGACAGCAGAAGATTATCTATACAAGGAAGAAAGAATGATCCACTTATGACAGAACCTTACAGTAAATAACGAGACTTTAGCAGGAAAGGCATTACCTAACAAATGCAGGGTTGACACTCTCAAGAGTGAGCAGACAACCTACTATTATCCAAGTGACTAAAAAATCTTGAGGCAAGATGAAGTATGAATTCTGAGTAATAGTCCATGTCAGGTGTGTATATTCTCTTATCATTACATTTAATCTGAACGCTTCTTCCAGCATCACAGATGCTTTCTCACAGAGGCATACAATTTCTGTTTATGACAAATTCAACCAGGCTGGAAGCAATGGCTAAAACAGACCCAGTGAACCCAACATTTACAGATCATTGCAAGAAAGACAGAGTACTGACACCTCAGTTAGGTGATTCTGCTAGACAGAGGAAATGCTGGGCACAGACCACAGATAAGTCAACTGAAATCTATTAAGAAGAGTTTGCCAATTTCAAATTCAGCTTTCATCATTCTCCTACTAGAGTACTAATTAAGGCACAGGACTTTCGAGGGCTGAAGCAGCACACATAATAGTTCTCAGCTCAGTTTGGCCTGTATCAGCAATTTTTACTATGTCATAATCCTGAGGAAACTGCAACTTCAGTACAGTTAAATGGGGTTAATAGCTTGGATACACATAAAAGCAAAGCACAAGATCTTGATATAATCTATGCAAAGCCTTAAATGAAATGACCAAAAAAGCTGGGAGGGGAAAGGAGAAAGTCAGGGAAGAGAGAAGGGGAATTATAATAATATCAACAGCAATAATTAATAAAATTAACTATTTTGCAATTACTGGAGTATACTACAAATGCTGATATTTATAGTATATGGCTAAAAATCTCTATTCTATATGCAGTAAAGCAAGTATGTCCAAACTGCAAAGGTTACAATGTGGTTGAATTGGAGGGAGCAGCACTACCAAATCTGCACATCAAGACTTACAGGCAAATGAAGCATATTGCGTTGTATGTGTAGGTTCACAGAGGCATACCTGCACCATCTTGGGCTGTCACATCTGCACCATGTGTCACCATAATCCTGAGGCATTCTGCATGTCCTTTTGTGGCTGCCAGGTGAAAACTGGAAGAGAGTATTTATATGACACTTTTCTGTTTCTAAGACCTTCTTTATCTTTCATTCACAAACCAAGTACTAGCAAGTTCTCCCATTCCTGTCTTCTGGCAACCCTCCATTACCTCCCAAGAAGATAATAGCTCTGAAAGTGAGAAGGCACATCAAAAAGCTTTTGTATTCATGTATTTATATAGGCTGCTGTTTCATTAACCCATGCCATATATCTCATGTGCATCTATCTACTGAATTTCCAAACCAATATCTTTAGTGATGCAATATATCCCCATAGAATGCATGGGCTTGGGAAATTACTAAAGAAAGCATTCACAAAAACTGGCTTTGCTCTACTTGCTTTGCACTCAGAACAATTTTAATTTTCCTCCTTAAGCAGACAATATCTACCTCCTCTAAGAGTTGATTCTGTTCCTAAATTAAACTGTATTAAGTTCTGCTTCTGAATTGCCCTCTTCAGAATAAATCTTTCTTCACTGCAGAGGTGAAAGAACAACCCTGAGACAATGCATGTGAATGCAACCTGGAGATACTAAAGCTATTGGATATTTGTGAAACTATACTAAGGATGTATTTTGCAACTTCTGGTTTTACTTTTCGTTTGAAGTTTCTGCTTGTTTGAACAGCAGAAGTTTGCAGAGGTTATAAACCATACCATGACTGGACTGGACACATTTAAGAGCATAAATTACCAAAGATGAAATTACAGAACAAACAAAAGATGATATGCTTAATTCAAGCCTTTTTATACTGCGTGTACATCTTTGACATTGTTAGCACCTCCAGATTCACAGGAGTAATCTTACACATATGCTTCTGGCTTAATTAAGTTGAGAAGCAAATCCAAAGAAAAAACTTATGAAAATGGAGAAGTTTACATCCTTCTGATACATGTTGTGCCAACATAAGTGAGTCAAGCACAGGCAGACTTACTGCTTCCCCACGGTCCTGCTATTATCAGCTTAATATACATTATGAATAATGTTAAAAAAAAAGAAAAATAATGAAAGAAAGAAAAAACTAGAGATAAAACATTTCTAACAATTACTATTAAATAGTATATGAAGAGCTAGTACCATACTAAGCATGGCCCAAATTGAAAAAGCCTGTAATCTTGGGATGTTTTCTTACATCTTATAAAGACGTTCATTTTTAACACCACACATCTCTTATGTTAAAAGCTTTTTCCCCCAGAATCTAAAAGGAATTTAACTAATCATGTAGATATTTCCATAGTATTTAGGAGTTTATATTTTGGACAACTGTTTCCTTTAAATGTTAAAACTAATATTGAAAGTTTAGCCTGCTAAGCAGAACAACTAGGAATAACAGGCAAGAATGAAATACGTATTTTTGGCACAGAGTATGTGAACTGCAACACTGTTTCTCTATGCTGCAGGCTTTTCTTTGCAGCTTCTCTGAAAAATCAGCAGAGGAAAAAGACCTACTGACAAGATCTGGCAAAGAGCTGAGAATTAATCAAAACAGGAGAGCTCCGGGAATGAAGTCCTGTACCAAATACAGCAACTACCTCTCTTCCTCCATGGAGTCCTTCCATCCTGCTGTCTGCTGCCTACAAATACTAGGCAGGCAATGCTCAAGGCTTCAAACTGTTCTCTGCAAATGTAAAAATATTCTGTATGCTCATCCACACTCTTACAGCTGCCATAAACAAACTGAACAGAGGCATAACTAAATACTTTGAAAAGCACAAGAAGTACTGCTGCTAGCTGTTCTCTGATCGTTCAAAAAAACCAAAACTTTATGTTCTTGGTGATCAATGCAAAGTTGTGTAAACATTCCTCTTTAGAAGAAGGGTTTTTTCAGGCTTTAGGAAAATAGCTGGAAGAAGGAGCAAAAGGAGTCTGACAAATTCCAACACCTCTAATTTGGCCAGCACATAATATCCACTGAATACTGAAACAGACTCAGAAACATTTGTGTAGACATGCAATGCAACTGAAATCAATTAAATTTCAGGAACACCATTACGAATGCACTTTACTCATTTACATTTTACAATATTCATAGAATAATAAATACTTGAATAATAATAACTTGGCTAAATCTAGGACATTAAGATTTTAGAGAGAGGCTGTGGAGTGTAGTGCCAAGTGCAACAAGAGTATGCAAGAGCAAAAGAGGTTTGATTTAGATAAAATCAGACCGCAAAGAAAGCATAAAAAAATAAAAATAAAACCTTAACCCCTTTCAGGCTGTGCACCTATGAACACATCAATCCCACAAATGCAAATAATTCCTAAGGAAGTTCTCAACAAGAAACTACACACGCAGTAACTTAGTTTCATACTATCCAACATTTTACAAGTTAAGAAAAAGTAAAGCTCTGAAATAATTGTCTCTTGAAACAAAGAAACATGGAGACATTTATTTCAGAACAGAGTAACTCTTTAAAAGCTATATAAGGTTTCCTAAAACATTTGAGGCAAAAGCTGCAGGTTTCCAAACCATAGAGTTCTCCCCATCTAGAAGCACTGAACAGTGGTGCATTTCACTTGCATCCTTCATGAATAAACTTCCCCTTGCACATCAGCAAACAACTTTCCTCCCACTTCCTTGCTGTGCAATGACAGGCAAACAAAAACAAACATGTAAGTCTTCATCTGGAGCAAGGACCACAATGAGGGTTACATTCTGTATGGGAACTGCTGAATCACAGCCTGAGCCTCTGATTGACCACCTGAGGTGAGCAATGAGTCAGCCCTGGGAGCACAGGTGAAGGCAAATCACCTGTGCTACTGGAAGGGGTGGATCCTGGCTCCACCTCTCCTAGACTCCATTCAAGAGCTGACTCCAAGGAGCAAGGATCTTTTTTGGAGATTGCTCCTCTTGGAGTCTTCTCAGCTGAGCCCAGGATAAGTATAAGCTTTCCATCCATTCTTCTTTAGCGTGATAACCTGTTTAGCCTAATTTTCTTGTATATTTCTTGATTACAGCATCCATATATTCATTGATTATGCACATTCTCACTCAGCCTAACTCCCCATTCTAATGTAGTTCAGTTTCCCTTCACAAGAACCCTGTTGGTACCACCTCCAGCTACTTGTTGGTGCCCCAACCTGAACTGATTTGTGATAGATCTCTTCTATTGCTATAAAACATCTCTACCATTCCTGTAGGGCAGGATGAACTTCTACTATTATCTCCAGAACATTCAATGCAGCAGAGTAGCAGCTGTCTTCTCAGTGTTTTTCTCCACCTCAGAGCATCTGACGAAGATCATCTGGTTGACACTGCTTTTCTTCCCAGTGGGAATGCACAAGCCCCATAGCTACTCAGTTCTGAACAAGATAAAATGAAAATTTACATTCTTCAGGAGGAACACAATGACCAGTTGGAGTAGATAGGCTTGACAGTAAGAGGGAACACAAAACAGCATTTCATAAGATTTGGAGTCAACCAGCTGCAAGATTATTACCTCCAAGTCCTGTCAGGTGTAATTTTTCCTAGTATTCAAACAACATATGCAAATGCATTGATAGAGAAGTGTTTTTATGCTTGGTGACTGAGTGGACAGTTGCATGACATTGACATCCTTAAAATAGTTAAAAAAAGTAGATTTCTTACACATAGATGTCACTGAAAAACAGTCCTAAATAAGCCAGTCCCACATTCAGTGCTAAGGATTTTTTTTTTTCCATGTTTCAGTCATGAAGTCAAGCCAGCAAAGGAATGGAGCTTTCTTCAGTTAGTGACTGACAGAGTGCAAGAGTTCAGATATAACTAAGAGGTCAAGAATGAACATTTCCAGAAATTATTTAATTACCACACAGTAACTCAAACAGATCAGGGCTGTAATTTTTACAAATTAGCTCATATAAACTATTTATTTACAAATAACTTCACAACAGCTAAAATAACAATCAAAATTTAGAGGTTAGACTTGTAAAAAATAAGCTAATTGAGCTTGTTGAGGTGTTGTTAGTAACAAGACATGAGTCTACTGAATCCAGATTCTCTGCTTAACAATGTATATAGCTACATTCTGCAAAACTGAGCACAATCCTCTGACTGAATGTTATTTTGACAGCTGGCTTAAAACAACTGGGTGGTCCATATAACTAGGGAAAATATTACAAAAGTATAGTAGAACATGATAAAACAAGAAAAAATAAAGCCTCAAGTTCAGACTGCAACCTTCTAGCATAAGAAAACTTTCACTTGTTTAAAGAAAAGCAAAATTAAAAGAGCAGAAAAAATATATCCTATTGGGTGTTGCAGTACTGTATGGCAGCATCATGGTCCAGAGCTGTTCTGGGGCAGAACACAGAATCTCTCCAGAGCCTGAAAGCAATCTAACACAGAATTCATCAAAATCCAAAGAAAATAAAGAACAAGGTTGAATTATGAATGCCAAGTGAACAGAAAATAGCTAATACAATATTATGACAAAGAACAAAGAAGAAAGTAAAACATGTTTGCAAGCATACAATGCTATTGTTCTCTACTATTTTATCTGAGTGGTCTGAAAATATTTTAAGTGCAAGAATGTTTGAAATACACTATGAACTCAAACTTACTCATTGTCAAGGTTTATTTTGAGTAAAAACATCCCTCCCCAAAGCAGTTCATTCTTCATTTTCTATATCGTATGTTAAATCTTTATTGACTTTCAAGAAATCTGGCCTGTCTGCCAACAGTCTGATGATTTAGAGTTTCCCAACAGACCAATACCTTCATACAAACAAAGAGCACTGATAAAATAAAGACACAGAGCTGCTCAGAGTATATGAATGCCAACTAAAAAAAATACAGAAATGGAAAACGTTCAACCCTTGCTGCTACCAGATGAAACAGGCAAGTGATTCGCCAGATATCTCGGTCAGGAAGAGAACCACTGGTAATCTGGCTCATTTTGTGTATTGATTTGAACATCTACACACCTTGGAGGCAGCACCTTGCTTAAAATGCCTGTGATTTTCACAGGCAGAATTATTTCCTAAAGCCTTGATTTCTTCCTTCAACAAAAACAGTACCAATAAATGTATTAAATGTTATCTATATTTTGATTGTTTTCCACCATAGGCCAAGTGGCAGAAGTACTAGAAGGAGGCAGAGACTTCACCTGGGTGAGAAAGAGCTATAAGTAAAATGAGAGCAGCATATTCCATGCACAAATTATGTGTCTGCAGTTACTGAGGAATAATACCAAATATGGTCTCTACTGGCATGTAATACAATCACCAGTAACTAGTGAAGAAAGTTTATTTTTCTGTGAATGGTTTGGGATTTTATCAACCAAAAAAAAAAAATAAATAAAAAAAAATCAGTGATGAAATTAATCCTTTCAAACCAGCAAAAACAAAACAAAACAAAACAAAAACATTTGGCACATCTTTGAACCTAATTCAAAGAAAAACAGTTACTCTCAGATTTAAAGAATGGGAATGGTCCAGAATGGTCCCCAAACAACACTGTTTTTGTGCATTCCTCTGTCAGCCAAGACAGCGCACTCAGCAAAGCAGTAACTCTTCGTTCCAGCTAGGATTATGCTTCCATTGCCAGCATCTACTGATCCAGCTGCCTGGTTCTACTTCTTCCTTGCATCTGCACAGCTAAGTAGGTAACCACATCACTGGGATAGAACAAAATCAGCTGAAAACAAAGCTGCTTTCCACGCTTTTATCACAGTCACATATACATGCACACTGTTGGTATAAATTAAGTGACAGGAGCATGAAAGCATCATCTCAGTGAAGTTTAAGGTGATGTAGAATTTCACCTTAAACCTAAAAACTAAAATTAAATACTAAGCATTTGCCTGTGAAAGTTGCCAAATCTTTACCATTCCCTGACTACCAAGTGATAATTGTTAGAGAGGCCCAAGTCTAGGAAACACACAGGAATTCTACTACAAAGGAAGTGCTGCTAAAGGTCAGTACTGGAAAGATTGTCAGTACCAAACAGTCTTTGACGTGGGAACAAAAGCAGCTTTGCCTCTTAACAAACAGTGTTCATTTCCATGCTTGCTACCTAAGCATGAAAGCAGAAGAGGCAGACTGCACCAGCAGTACCAACTGAAATTATCCCTGTTCCACAGCTGCTCTTAGTCCCTTTAGCTGCGCTGTCCTCCAGCTTTCAAATGTGTCAGGGAACTAACTTCTTGAGTCACTCCTAAGGGAGAATAAAGATGTGGGAACAGGACTTCCTTATACTGGCAATCCCAAGTGGAAAGGGCACAGTAGAACCAGCTTCAGGATGAAAACTAAAACTGAGAAAGATAAACTGCAGAATACCACCAGATAAATCCTCGTGAAGATGCATTTCAGTTACTATAGATATTTCTGTACTACAGACACAAAGTACCAATGGATACTACTACAAACCCATTCAGATGTACAGTAAATCAGAGATTGCCTTAAAGGCAAATCAGACATTACCATCAGTTGTTAGTATTTTGTTCGCTATTTTGTTTTAAATAAATAAAACCCACAGCTTCATAGTGCATCCATTACACCTTCAATCAAGAGCAAATGCACCAAATGTGGCTTTTAATTAAGTGCAGGCAGTCTGTACCGTGCTCCTGACAGACTTGCATGTACCCGCAAAAATACAAAAATTACAACAGGAGAAACAACTATAGTAAATACATTTTGTTTTCAAGCTACAGTTGTTCTCATTAAAAACTCAGAAAAGAAAGTAGTATGAGACTTAAAAGATGTTTCAGTAATTAGCTGCTGCTATCTTTTTGAGTGCAGGCAGGTTAGGATTTTAAGAAAGGTGACATAAGCAGTATGGATTTAACATGAGCTATGCAAGTGTTTCCCTCTTAGTACCAGTCACTGAAACATAATGCAATGCACACAGAATGTGTTCTCCTATCCTCTATTTAAACATGACATGATCAGCTACCTCTAATACACACAAAACCCCTGGGCAACAAACCTACATGGATCTTCTGTGTTAGCACATATTCTGAAAAAGCTTTCAAAAAAAAAAAAAAAAAAAAGGCAGAGTTTTCATATGAAGTTCCCAGCTTTGCCTCAAAGTATAGAGTCTTGTTTCAATCATACACACCTCAAAGTATAGGACATTAAAAAAGGCAAGTCTGCTGAATGGCTATTTTCTGACTGGGAAAGAAGCAATAATTTCATCATGTAGTAAAGGAGCTGGCAACCCACAGACCCCTGATCTTTGCTTTCAAACTCAACAAAAACATCCACCTACCTGCTATTCAGATTGATTTTAGAGATCCCGAGAACCTTTATATTTTACATTCTCAGGTCATGTTCCAGCAGTTCCATTTTCATGCACAGTTTTCTTTGGCAAACTCTATTATCGCATTACCACAAACTCCCTCCTCAAATCTGAAGCACAGATTCCTCTCCCATGTGTCCTTAACTGTAAATAAGAGTACTCACAATTTAAATTTGTGTTTCCTTTAGAGTATCCTTCTTTAAAGGCTCTCAAAAACCAACATCAGCACATTGCAGAGATTTTGCCAATGGCCAGCTTCAGTGTACCCTTAGGTACTGACAGAAAGCCTCAAGTTTTGAAATGCTACTTTTATTTCTCGTGTTTCAGGGTACAAAGATTGACGATACAAAAGAAATGGTGAAGCTGCTGAAAAGCTTAGAAAGTTTAGAAATGAGAGCAGTGTTACCTGTGCCAAAAAAGCCAGGGTTAGAGCAGAACAGAATAGTTCATTTGGAAGAGATCTACAGAGATTACCAAGTCCAACCACTGACTACTTCAGGGCTAATGAAAAGCTAAAGCATATTATTGACAGCAAACGCCTCTTGAGCACTGACAAGTAGTGGGCATTAATTATTTCTCTAGGAAGCCTGTTACGAGTGTTTGGCTTCCATCACAGTAGAAACATCTTTCCTAATGACCTCTCCCAGCACACTTCTGTGCTGCTTCTGTGCATTCCAATATTCAGCTCCCAGGGAGTAGATCCTGGCACCTCCCTCTGTGCTGCTGAGAGAAGTGAGGTCATCTCTCAGCGTCTCCTTCTGCTGGACAGCCCAAGCGTCCACATCGTCTTCTCAAAAGACATGCCTTTCAGCCCTGTCACCAGCTTCGTTGCTCACATGAGTAGCAATAAAGGACTCTCAGAACCCTTTCAAGGACCTTAGCGTTCTTTTTGTATTGTGGAGCCCAGAATTGCACACAACACTCTAGGTGAGCCACTCCAACACAAAACATAGCAAAGAATCGCCTATTCTGATCGCTACTTCTGCTGTGTTCAGTGTCCCCTGCAAGGCAGTTTGCCCTCATGGATGTCTGGGCAAACTGCTGGCTCATGCTGAGCTGCTCTCCCCAGCACCTTCCCGAGGTCTCTTCCTGCTGAGCTGCTCTCCAGCCACTTGTCTCCCAGCTGTGCCTGTATCCTGCAATGCTCCAGCCCAGGTGCAGCACCAGGCATTTTTTTCTGTTGAACTTCATATCATTGTTGACTGATCTCTCTGCCTCTCATCCCTTCAGGCAGTCAGCAGCGCCTCTCAGTTTAATGTCATTGGTAAACATGCTGAGGATGTATTACACTCCTGCATCCAGACCATAGATTCAACACTGAATGGGACTGGCCTGAGAATTGAGCCCTGGAAAGTATCACTAGAGAGCAGCAACCAGCCATATGTAGCCCCATTCCCTTGTCAACACCCAGCATGGTGTGAGCCTGTTTATCTCCTAGCTGGACAATTTGTTCAGATGGATGCTGTGAGGAACATTACCAAAGGGCTTATTGAAATCCAGAAAGGTTATTTGTATCACCTTTCCCTCATCCAGCAAATGGTGACCTTAGATCAAATTAAGACATGACTTTCCCCTTAGGAACTCATCCTTGACAACGCCTGATAATAGCTTTTTAAATTGTTTTTCAATAGTACACAGGATAATTTTTCCAGGCACTGAGGTTACACACACGTCTGCGGTTTCCTACATCTTCCCTTGTGACTTTCTTGTAGATCAGTCTAACAGTGGCTAGTTTATAGGGAAGCTTCCTTCCAATTATTTCTTTAAAACAGATCCTACATCTCAAAGGCCAAAGTGATGCATAGTTAACCTCTCAATATATATGGTTTCTGGAAAAATATCTTTATTAACATATGGTGAAGTCTTTAAGTATGCCATAAATGTGTCCAGATCACAACAATTTCTTCCCTTGCATTAGATAAAACCAATTACCTATTTGCTGTCCCGGCAAGGCCAGAAGAGAGTTCAAACTTAAAACTAAGCCCAACAAAAAAAAGCAATGTCTAGTACCTAACTCAATGTCCATCCTCCAACATAGCCTGCTTGGTATCGCTGCCTACGGGCCAGCAAACAGAAATAACAACTCTACTACATGAAAAGTCATGAAATTAGAGCTAGGAAATCCCAAAGCAAGTTAGCATAACAAGAAGCCAGGAAAGAGCTGGAAAAGGCTGAAAATAACTGGGTAGAAGTTAATCTAAAGAAAATATTTTCGTTGCCTGAAAATCCAGCAGGGTTTATGAACTGTACGCAGTACTCCAAGAACCAAAGAGTACAGATATCCTTATTCATCATCAGGGACCCTGACTTATGGTAGCTCAGGGTATGCACTATTTCTGAAGTTTCTGTGATTTTTAAACTTCAGGTAAAATGAATCATTTTAGGCTTAAAATAGGAGAACTATTTGATTTTTTTGAAACTGTATAAAGTTACCTTTTCTTACTTCATAGGGGAATTAAAAAACAAGTGCATTAATCCACCAATAACATTCTTCAGAGACTGATGGTTAAGATTACATTTTTTAAAAGATTATGACAATGTATTCTAATTTAGCATTTCAGAATAACTATACCAGTAAAGCTTTTAACAAAGACTCCACACATATGGAGTAGGAACAGCCAAGTTCTGCACATTCCTTCATTTTCCAGTTAGTGCTTTCTTAACACGCACCTGCACAGTATGTGAAACAAGACACAGAATGATATAAAAGCCAGACAAGTAAGTGTTTTGAAGAAAAAAAAATCTAGCTTTTACAAATTACTTTGTTTCAGTTATTTGCTCTCCTTCCCTTCCTAGGCTGAGGCACTTTAGGCTAGTAGAAGCCAGTTAGTGTAATTAAAATCTACATATGCAGCTCATTTGGTTGCATAAGTCTTTGAAAAACACGTTAAACAACTGCAACCCATTACATAGATATAAATCTGAAAAACAACTTCAGCCTTTGCCCTGTCCCCTCCAGCCCTGCAGAGCCTGGTTCTGGCCCAGCCCACAAGAAACATGCTTCCCGTGCTCTCTTGCCAGCTTGGATAAGAGGAGTGAAAAGAGCAGCCACAGTGTTACAACACAGAAGCAGTGTTCTGCCTCCACATGAGCCAAGCAGCAGCTGTTCCAAACCAGGCACAAAAAGACTCCCAACCATCTAGGCTATGCTCTGATGAAAGCATCTCACAGGTTTCTTGAAAACAGGCCAGGTCTGGTAAAAAACTGGGTATTTGGCAACCCTGCAGAAGGACCTGTTTTACAGGGAATTCCGTCAGCTGCCTGGTAAGCAGCATTACAGGTTTGTCCAATCCTACCAGAGAGGGATGGGTGCCTCACAGAGTATCTAAACACATGCATGGAGGCCCTTCAGATTTCTCCAAAATCACAGATCTACTCATATAGATAATGAAATGCAACCACTTATTAAGAATAGACATCCTATTAATCAGCAAATAAAAGCAAGTACTATACAGAAGATGCAAGTTAGCTCTTAGAAGAATTTGATTGTTTCCTCCTTGAACTCTAGCTGTCATCTGCAGGAAATTGTGTCCATATAAGATGCACAAGACCCATGGGATAATTCTCAACGTTCAAAGCAATTTATTCGGAATAGGGAGTTTGCTTTTCAGATAAGTGGAATTTGTTTGTTTTTCCCACGAAATTATTAAAGAGAAAGTTTCAGTTTCTCAGGAGCAAAGGTTAGGATCTTTGTAACTGAAATCTAACTAAACAGCATTCATTTCTGTCTCTTCTTCTTATTTTTAAATATGAAGGTACAATAATATTAAAATGTCTTAACAAATAATGCTTTAAAAATGCATATAGCAGAACTTGAACATTCTTGATTAAAAGTCCTGTCAAAAATATAACTAAGATCATAGAATCACAGAATCACAGAATGGCCTGGGTTGAAAAGGACCACAAAGATCATTGAGTTTCAACCCCCTGCTATGTGCAGGGTCACCAACCACCAGACCAGGCTGCCCAGAGCCACATCCAGCCTGGCTTCGAATGCCTCCAGGGATGGGGCATCCACAACCTCCTTGGGCAACCTGTTCCAGTGCATCACCACCCTCTGTGTGAAAAATTTCCTCCTAATATCTAACCTAACCTCCTCTGTCTTAGTTTAAAACCATTCCCCCTGGTCCTATCACTATTAACCCTTGTAAAAAGCTGTTCCCCTCCTGTTTATAGGCTCCCTTCAAGCACTGGAAGGCCACAATGAGGTCTCCCCGGAGCGTTCTCTTCTCCAAGCCAAACAATCCCAGTTCCCTCAACCTTTCCTCATAGAAGAGGTGCTCCAGCCCTCTGATCATCTTAGTGGCACTTCTCTGGACCCGTTCCAAGAGCTCTGATGCAAAAATATGATCATGATGCATTTTCAAGTCTCAGTCAGGGGTTCTATACTCAGACCATCAGAAACTATCCTACAGTCAAGAACCAGGATCATTCCTGGCAGGAACCCTGGCACGAACTGCACACGAAGGACATCATTTAAAAACCTACAAAACTTATGCTTGTCAGTACAAAAATACTTGTATGAAATATGGATTTTTGCATGTATTGCAAAATAAAAATTAATTTTTGCTCCTTCACTGTGGAGATGTAAGCAATTCTCCTCACTATACAGTAACAACTGGCTCATACTGACTATAACAGGAAGTTAATTAGCCCAATTTACTATCGTGGCAGAGGATGATTTTGTCCAACCATGCCCAGATGTTTCATTAGCATTTCTAAACTTTAGATTAAAGTGGAAAGTAATTTCTCAGGAAATTTAATATTAATACCTTAATTGAATCAAATTCATAACAATGCTGTGGGGGGCAGGGGAAACTAAACTTTTCAGGATATTGACCTGAAAAGAACTTCAAGGAAGTTTTGGAAAAATAAAAGCATTTACAACCAATCTCCCACGAAAACAAACTTTACTAGAAATTTTGAAACAAGAACCAGATTCCATTTTTACTGTTCTTGAGCAGTAAAATATGGCTAGAGATCACTCTATCATGTGGTTATCTTTATTTTGTCTATATTCTGAAATGTAGACATTGTTGTTACCATCTGGACTACCATAAATTAAACACTATGACAAATGTTAGTCAAAAATTGCTTTCTGACAGATAACTTATGAAGTTTTTGGAATACCAATTAATTCCATTCCTAGGGAGGTAATGATGCTCAGATATTAGACATTTCTTGCAGCTCTCACCTTGGTACAATTTTCAGAAGACAATATGCTAGGATGCTTTTCTAATTAAGTGTTAGGTCAATTTCTGGAGGTAACATAGTCCTAGGCTGAAATTAGGAAATACTACTTGTCTGAAAGAGTGATCAGGTAGTGGAATGGGCTGCTCAGGAAGGTGGTGGAGTCACAACCCTGCAGGTGTTCAAGGAACATTTGGATTTTGTGTTGAGGGATATGGTTTAGTGAGAACTATTGGTGATAGGTGGATGGTTGGACTGGATGATCTTGAAGCTCTTTTCCAACCTTGGTGATTCAGTGATTCTGTGATTCTGTCTGTGCAAAGGAAACATTCCATAGTGTATGATGTTTTACTGAGGAGCTCCAGTATGTGCAAATAAAATGTGGAAACTTCCTTAATTTTGAAAGTCTTCTAGAGGATTAATACAGTTTCGAATCAACAAAGGAAGGATACTGCAGCTCTTCCATTCCACAGACACTGTACTCATTTGGTAAGGTACTTCCCTGATTTTGGAGGTGAGCTGTCTAAATCTATGGCTCAATCAAGACAGTATAATAACTCCAGTAAACCCGTATTCTTTCAAAAGTTCCTACTAAGATAAATACAATAGGAAACATGAATTCATAAAAGGAACATGTTCCTCACAAAAAAACATTTAATACCTAATTTACTCATCAAATGGTGATGCCCATAGTGCAACTCCACTTAGCTCCTAATACAAGAAGATACAAAAGTGAGAAAGGAAAAATGAATACTTTGAGCAAGTTAAAGGATTTGGGGTTGGAATGTGCTTCAAAATTTACTTTCAGCTCAGTCTCTGAGATATGAACATTCTTGTTCAAAAGAAAACACATCATTTCTGCTGACTGCTACTGACAACAGTTTTGTGAAAGTGCATTTGTAGAGAACTAAAGCTTTTTTATATCGTCTTACTCATTTCATTAAGCAACAGGTGATACAACCGCAATAAATTAAATTACAGAGAGCTTTTGTTCCATTTAATAGCGATAAGCATTTGATTCAGTACCTTGAAAAAACATGCAAAAATGGCACTGATGCACTGGCACACAGACAAAATAACTTCAGGACATGGAATTGCTGCCATTTATACATTATGAATTATTTCCAAACTTTAACTTCCCCCTCCCCCCAATAATAGCAGCAAATTATTTAAATAACAGCTCATTTGAAGACTTGTTCTTGTGGAAAGAGTAGTACATGAATAAATCCTATCCCCTCCTGAAAAGGCCCTCCTTTATTAAAATTTATTATTAAAAGCCTTTATTGTTAGTTTAAGTGGGAATTAAATGATCAACTTCCAAATTGGAAAGCACTGTTTTGCTGTTTAAGGAAGTTGGACAAAAAAAAAAATCACCATCTGGAAGAATAGGACTACAATGGAAGAGTCAGATTTCCACACAGGTTCTATTACAAATGTAGTTGGCAATAGTTTGTGCAGTATAAGTGGGAGTAATAATGTAGCTCTGTCAACTTACACCAAAGGTGGATTTGCTCCATAGCCTTAAAACTAATTTATTGTTTATAGAAAGGTCGGAGTCAGAGGCTGAATGGTGGTGGTGATAGGGATGTCAGACAAGACTTAAAAACCTTCTTTCACTAGTTTGACTCTTTTTTTTTTTTTTTCTTAAGAGGTACTACTGGTGAGTTAAAACTCCAGATCAAAATCTGTTAATACAACCTCCAAACAATATACCTACTCCCCTTGACCACATTAATTAAAAATTCTGTGTTTTACTGCATATGGGTAATTCACAGAAAAAAGAGTTTGCAGGACTTGAACAAAAGAAGATAGCAGCAAAATTTAAATGGTTATGTCCAAACCTGAGCCAGAGCTGAAGAATGCTGGAACAGGACTCAGTAGAATGACGCACACAATATTCAACAGAACAGACGCAGAAAACTGTGGGTTGTCTCTGTTCCTCTCAGTTCAAGCATATTAAGAAACCATTTGATTACAAAAAAAAAAAAAAACAAAAAAAAAATCTTAGAAATGTACTCTTAAGCCTGAAAAAATTAGTCTTCTCCACCTTTTGTTTAAAATAAATATTAAAAACTATGCTTCAAATAAAGATCTGAGCAATATCAACAATTTTGCCTGAAGAATTATTAAGAAAGAGAACAAGAAAGAAAACACTGAAGTGAAGTAAAAACACTTTGCACCTTAAGTGAACAGGCACTGGTGCTTATGGGGGACTTCAATTATCCAGATATTTGCTGGACAACCAACATGGCCAGGCACGCACGGTCCATACGGTTCTTGCAATGTGTTGAAGACAACTTTCTGATGCAGGTGGTGGAGGAACCGACACGGGGAGGGGTGTTACTGGACCTTATTCTCACCAACAGGGATGGACTTGTTAAGGAAGTAAAGGCTGGGAGCAGCTTGGGTTGTAGTGGTCATGAGATGGTGGAGTTCAAGATCCTGAATGGAAGAAGCAAAGCAATAAGTAGGATTGCTACTCTGGACTTTAGGAGAGCCAACTTCGATCTCTTCCGGGACCTACTTGGAGCTGTCCCGTGGGCTTGGGTGTTAGAAGGTAAGGGGGCCTCTGAGAGCTGGTCAGCATTTAAACAGCTCTTCTTCCAAGCTCAGGATCGGTGCGTCCCTGTGAGCAAGAAATCAGGAAAAGGTGGCAGGAGACCTGTGTGGATGAGCAAGGAGCTCATGCGCAAGCTCAAAGGGAAGAAGAAGGTCCATGAAATGTGGAAAAAGGGTCTGACCACTTGGGAAGAATATAGGAATGTAGTCAGGGCCTGCAGGGATGTGACAAGGAAGGCTAAAGCCCGTCTGGAATTGAATCTAGCTAAAGTGATAAAGGATAATAAAAAAGGCTTCTTCAAGTATGTTAACAGCAAAAGGAAAACTAGAGAGAATGTGGGCCCCTTACTAAGTGAGGGGGGGTTCTGGTAACGGGGGATGCTGAGAAGGCAGAGATACTGAATGCCTTCTTTACTTCCATCTTCAGTGAAAAGGCTCTCCAGCAGGAATCCCACACCCTGGAGGTTAGTGAGAGGGTCTGGGGAATGGGAGACTTCCCTTTAGTCAGGAAAGAGGACGTGCGTGAGCACCTAGGCAGTACTAAGGTCCACAAGTCCATGGGACCTGATGGTGTGCATCCACGTGTGCTGAGGGAGCTGGCGGAGGTCAATGCCGAACCGCTCTCCATCATTTTTGAGAGGTCTTGGATAACAGGGGAAGTCCCTGAAGACTGGAGGATAGCCAATGTCACTGCAGTCTTCAAAAAAGGCAAGAAGGAAGATCCGGGTAACCATAGGCCTGTCAGCCTCACCTCCGACCCTGGAAAGGTGATGGAACAGCTTGTGCTGGATACCATCTCCAGACAACTGGGAGAAAAGGAGGTTATCAAGAGTAGTCAGCATGGGTTCACCAAGGGGAGGTCGTGCTCGACCAACTTGGTGGCCTTCTATGATGCTGTCATTTGCTAGGTGGATGGGGGAAGAGCGGTAGATGTAGTCTACGTTGATTTTAGAAAGGCATTTGATAGTGTCTCCCACGACATCCTTATAACAAAGCTGAGGAAGTGTGAGATAGACGAGTGGACAGTGAGGTGGGTTGAGAACTGGCTGAGTGGCAGAGCGCAGAGGGTCGTCGTTGGCGGTGCAGAGTCTGGCTGGAGACCTGTAACCAGTGGTGTCCCCCAGGGGTCTGTGCTGGGTCCCGTCTTGTTCAACGTCTTCTTCAATGACCTTGATGAGGGGATAGTGGCCACCCTCAGCAAGTTTGCTGATGATACGAAGTTGGGAGGATTGGCTGACACGCCTGAAGGCTGTGCTGCCATTCAGCGAGACCTGGACAGGCTGGAGAGCTGGGCAGTAAGAAACTGGATGAGGTTCAACAAAAGCAAGGGTAGGGTCTTACACCTAGGGAGGAATAATTGCATGCACCAATACAGGCTGGGGGATGAGCTGCTGGAGAGGAGCTCTGCAGAGAGGGACCTGGGCGTCCTGGTGGACGACAGGTTGGCCATGAGCCAGCAGTGTGCCCTCGTGGCCAAAAAGGCCAATGGCATTCTTAATGCATGTGGTGCATTAAGAAGAGTGTGGCCAGCAGGTCAAGGGAGGTGATCCTCCCCCTCTACTCTGCCCTGGTAAGGCCTCATCTGGAGTACTGTGTCCAGTTCTGGGCTCCCCAGTACAAAAAAGACAGGGATCTCTTGGAAAGAGTCCAGCGGAGGGCCACAAAGATGGTGAAAGGCCTGGCGCATCTCCCCTGTGAAGAAAGGCTGAGTGAACTGGGTCTGTTTAGCCTTGAGAAAAGACGACTGAGAGGGGACCTGATCCAGGTTTATAAATATCTGAGGTGTGGCGGCCATACTGGTGAGGCCAGTCTCTTTTCAGTGGTACATGGAGACAGGACGAGGGGAAACAGACATAAGCTACAGCATAGGAAGTTTCGCATGAATGTGTGTAAGAACTTCTTCATGGTGAGCGTGACGGAGCACTGGAACAGGCTGCCCAGGGAGGTTGTGGAGTCTCCTTCTCTGGAGATATTCAAGTCTCGCCTGGACGCCTACCTGTGCGACCTGGTGTAGGGAACCTGCTTTGGCAGGGGGGTTGGTCTCAATGATCTCTAGAGGTCCCTTCCAACCCCTACAATTCTGTGATTCTGTGATTCTGTGATAACAGAAAGCTAAACAAATTGTTTTTCCTTTTGTGCTTTCAAGCACATTCCAATGCTGTAATCGCATTATACAAGTTGTTACATAATTGGATCCATCATACTCTTCCAGTTAGTCACCTTCAGCCTAATTAAATAAACAAATGCATCAATATATACTCACAGGGCATCGATCAATCAATAGACCACTGATTAGCAAAGCTTCCTTCCCAAATAGCATAGCAGACCACTAATTAGTGACATTTGAGCATGATTGTATTGAGTTGTCCCAAAAAGACTTCTCCAGATTGCTCTTTTCCAGCATGAGTCTCCCATGCTCCAGAAGAGGTAGCTGACAAATTAGAACCATGCACCTGTGGGACACTGCCAGACCCAGTGCTAGGCTGTAGCTGCATCTGCCTCTAACCAGAGATCCAGAGGCAGAATAAAACAGCTGTGCTAGGCACCAGGAATCAGTGCGCAGGTATAAGCCCTGGCATCATACTGCGAACACAGGAGATACAAGCCTATTTGGATGGAAATTGTGGCTGTGCTTCCATCTGCATTTAGAAATGTTGCTTAGGCAGCAGTATTTTGGTTTTAGAGCATACATGTAAAAATTAAAGACTCTGAAATTGGGAAAATTAAAAAAAAAATTAAAAATTGGGACCGGATGGGCTACACCCTCGGGTGCTGAGGGAGCTGGCAGGGGGTAACTGCCGAGCCGCTCTCGGCCATCTATCAGCGCTCCTGGTAAACTGAAGAGGTCCCGGAGGATTGGAGGCTTGCTGATGTGACTCCCATCTTCAAGAAGGGCCGTTAGGAGGATCTGGGGAACTATAGGCCTGTTAGCCTGACCTCGATACCGGGGAAAGTAATGGAGCAAATCATCTTGGGTGAGATCTCACGGCATGTGCATGGTGTCCAGGGGATCAGGCCCAGTCAGCATGGGTTCATGAAGGGCAGGTCGTGCTTGACCAACCTCATCTCCTTCTATGACTGGGTGACCAGTCTGGTGGATGAGGGAAGGGCAGTTGATGTAGTCTACCGAGACTTTAGCAAAGCCTTTGACACAGTCTCTCACAGTACTCTTCTGCTGGGAAACTGGCTGCCTGTGGTCTGGACAGGTATACACTTCTTTGGATAAGGAACTGGCTAGAGGGCCGTGCCCAACAGGTAGTGGTTAATAGAGTTAAGTCCAGCTGGCGACCCATTATGAGTGGAGTTGTCCCCCAGGGGTCAGTTCTGGGGCCCATCTTGTTTAATATACTTATTGACGACCTAGATGAGGGGATTGAGTGCACCCTCAGTAAGTTTGCAGATGACACCAAGTTGGGAGGTGGTGTGGATCTGCCTGAGGGTAGGGAGGCCCTACAGAGGGATCTAGATAAGCTGGATCGCTGGGCTGAGATGAATGGGATGAGGTTCAACAAGGCCAAGTGTCAGGTCCTGCACTTTGGCCGCAATAACCCCAAGCAGCGTTGTAGGCTTGGGGATGAGTGGCTAGATGATTGTGAAGAAGAAAGAGACCTGGGGGTGCTGGCTGATGCTGGGCTGAACATGAGCCAACAATGTTCCCAGATGGCCAAGAGGGCCAATGGCATCCTGGCCTGCATTAGAAATAGTGTGGCCAGCAGGAGCAAGGAGGTGATCATTCCCCTCTACTCAGCACTGGTGAGGCCAAACCTCGAGTACTGCGTTCAGTTTTGGGCCCCTCATTACAGGAAAGGTGTTGAGGTCCTGGAGTGTGTCCAGAGAAGAGCAACGAAACTGGTGAGGAGTCTGGAGCACAAGTCTTACGAGGAGCGGCTGAGGGAGCTGGGATTATTTAGTCCGGAGAAGAGGAGGCTCAGGGGAGACCTCACTGCACTCTACAACTTCCTGAAGGGAGGCTGGGGTGAAGAGGGGTTTGGCCTCTTCTCCCAGGCAACAAACAGGACCCGGGGAAATGGCCGCAAGTTGTATCAGAGGAGGTTTAGGTTAGACATGGGGAAAAACTTTTTCTCTCAGAGTGGTCAGGCACTGGAATGGCTGCCCAGGGAGGTGGTGGAGTCACTGTCCCTGGCAGTGTTCAAGAGGCGTCTGGATGAGGAGCTGTGAGATATGGTTTAGTAGCTTGTGGTAGCAGTGGTAGTGAGAAGACAGTTGGACTAGATGATCTTATAGGTCTTTTCCAACCTTGTGGTTCTATGATTCTATGATTCTATGAAAACAAGAAACTGCCTGTTAGTAATAAGCCATATTAGAGAACAGTTCTGGATCACAGTATTCTTTGGTAGCTGTGTCTCTCCATATCAGTGTCACAGCTTCTATACCTGTCTGTCACTATCTTTCAAAACTGAAGAAGAAGTAATTCCAGCAGGTCTGCTGATTTTCTCAAAGCACTGGAAACAGAATGAGAGCTGACAAGCTGTATTTCTGTATCACAACGGTGGTATTTTTTGCATTCTCTGAAGTTTTTTTTTTTAAACCATTACATAGAAATACTTTAAAAGTAACTGATAATCAGCTCAGTATACTAAATTAGTAAAAAACATAGATCTTTACAGCATTAGTTCATATTTCTAAACTAAAATTAAATGTAATTATATTTCAAAATATTAAAATTAACAGTATATGTATCTGCATAATTAATAGCTGCATAATTAGTAGAAATATATAGTTGATTTCTTTATTTGCAGCTGCAAAGAATAGTAAATTTTGAAGTGTGTTTCTGCAAACATGAAAGCCATTGCACCAAATCCCTACAGTTACAATCTCAATATTAAGAGTCAAAAGGCTTGTGTATGTTTTTTGATAATTTCAGTCTTGTTTGGCTTCCTACAAAAAAAATCAGTATCAAATTATATATGAAACTTGCAAAATACCAGTGTTACACTGGACACAGTGCAGATTAGGACTTCAGCTCCAAGGTTTCACTAACTAGAAAAAAGACAAAAGGCTAAATATATCTCTATTTCAGAAGACTTGAAAGAAGTCATGCTCTGATTATGTCTTTTTCAAAAGAAAAATGTACACATGCAACTTTTAAAATTAAAATCATACTGTGTGTGGAGAAAGGCCACTTAAAGTAATTAAGAGAATGTGGACTTTTGCAGTAAGAAGCTGCAGATCATTATGAGTTGCTGCCATCATTTAGTTTCCTCAGATGCAGAACAGAAATAACTCAGATGTAGAAAACTTAAAACAGATCAAGCAAGAAACATAATGTGACTCAATAAATAATGCAAAGGTAATTCATTAGAACTTACTATTTGTTATAAACTGCCTCATTCTGTCTATCCTAAGACTAGAAATTGCTTTCCTTTCTCTCCATCTATCCAGAATTTTTGAAGGCTTTTGTTTTCTCAGAGGAAGCCTATTTTACACTTATTTAATCACCCCTGAGTCCCTTAAGAAAGCTTAAAGACAACAATCTTATGTTGTAACTTCATTACTGGAATTTTCTGTGTTCCACAGTTAAGACTGTTCATCAGAGGACAAGAGGAAGAATAGAAGAAAATAATACATTGAGTCTCAATGAAAAATATAGTGAGACTGTGAAAGAAATCTCATTCATACAAAACTTTCATTGCCAAATTTCAATCAAAACAAGGAACAGTTGCACAAGTCATTAGTATCTGCAAGATTTTAAAAGCCCATCACAAAAACTTCAATTCAAATTAAACCATTAGACAGAAAAATATCTTCAGTTCTATGTCATGAAGATAATGCTCACAGGAAAAAACAGAACCAAAGATTAATGCCTTTTGGAGTGTACAATCTGTATAGTGCCATGAAATTCCCAAGTCTCAAAATACTCTGTACCAAAATAGGATCAATCTGTCCAGCAGATGAGCTTCAATTTAGTTCAATAGGTTTCTCATTAAGAAATGGTACCTTTGTTTTCAGGATAGTTTCTGTTTTTTCATTCTTAGAAGTGGCATGCACATCCAAGGCTACTTTTCCCCACTATCATGTTTAAATCACAAATTTAAGTTAGACTTACGCAGTTTTCCCCTCACTATCTTGTTTGGTGGCACTGGTTCCCTTTTTACCCAGCAATGAAGCCACTTTTTCAGGATCACCATTCTCCACTGCCTGCAGTAGCCGATCATCGTTCTTATTCCACTCATTAGTCTGCAGTAAAAGGAGAAAGAAACATTATTAGTACTAGCACTGTGCACAGGCTTCCTGGAATGATCTTGCACATATTCACCACCAACGAAAGTTCAGTCAAAGGCCCAAAGAAGGTGCGCATAAAGCTGCATTAAATAAAGTTGCAACCTGTGTAGCACAAGCTCCCAAGTAGTCAAATGCTCAAGCCAGGACCTAAGTCACTCACCACCAAAGATGACTTCTGACATGGAAACGCTGTAGAAGAGTAGTGCAGATGCTGTTCCTACTCTTTATGAAAGAGTTCCCTATCGTTTGTCTAGTTCTGCTTTCTATTTCTCACGCTTATCCCATGAGATCTTCATCACACACATCAAATGGAAAACCAATGAGCTATCTCAGCTGATTCACATCCCACCCTACAAACACAGGCCAGCCAAAACTTTACATATTTCAAATCTTTTCGTCTTTCCCATTGTCTCACTTCATGGAGTCTAACAGGTCAAGAGACTTACCTTTGTTGGCTGTAACTAATTCTACTGAGCTTTTAGTCCCAATGCCTGCCTTTAAAACAAAGGAATCAAGCAACAACAGACAGTACATCCATAGCACTACTGAAAGCAAAAGGCAAGCACCTTACATTTAAACCTTTCCAAAAAGAGTTCACTAATATCCCTTTGAAGATTCTGATAGCCTATATCAGTGAAAAGACACTACTTCCTAATGTGATTGATGATGCCCCCTATGATACCAGGCTCTCAGGGGACAGTGTATTTCTTCTCCCATATCTGTAACCAGAATCTAGGAAGTTACTAAGAAAACAAAGTAACCTTTTATATCCCATGTAATCACAGCAAAATAATGAAGTTCAGGAAAAGTTCCAGCTATGCTTTCTAGATTGGGCTAACAACAAGGTACAGCCTTCAGGAAGAACATCTGATGCATATGCAATTAAAAGCTGCTTTTGGCTTAGCACTGCATCCTGCTACACTCAGTAAAGTACCTTCAAAAGATTACAGCCTTCTCTTTGACATCAGTTAGCTCATCTCCAGCATAACTAATCTGTTCATCAGTACTGTACTTCTGCACAAACAACTTTGGCAAAGACTGAAATCATACTAATATGCTCCTTGAGAAATATTCAGCTTAAAGAGCACTCTGTTCTAACACTTTGTAGAGATTTTTTTTTTTTTGCCACTAGCTGAACAAAACGTTCAGTGCTCTGCCGTCTGGACTTGTGAGAAAAAAATGTATGAGCTGCACACCAGTACAAACCAGCTCTGCAGGCTCTGCACTCTCTCAAAAGTAGAAGGGAAGAAAAGTGTTACTAGCTATTTAAAAGCGAAACAAATGAATATATATATATATTTTTTTTTTATTTAACAGAAAGCAAACTAAAAAAAACAGCAACACAACATCAATGTGAGAGAACAGTCCAGGCAAGAAAGTAGATAGGAGTTGACAGAGCAACACCTAGAATCAGAAATATGAATGGTTGCTCTGTCAAACGAAGTGGCATGCAAAAGACAAAGAACAATTGCAGGCTTATGACACTGTTATGACTGGTGGGTAACTGCATCAAGCAGGTTATATTCTTTGTTCTTACACCACTGGAATAGATATCTGTAGATTGCATAGCAATAGTTTTGTCTGCAAAAAATGTTGTTTCCCCTAGCAATACTTAGATTCCATGGCAATAATACCCTTTAAAGCAGCAGGCTCCACCTAAAATGAAACTCACTGCATATTCTTCAGTTACGATTTTTTATCCTTTTAAAGAGAGCCTACTATCAAAAACAGATGTTAAGGAAAAAATATCTTCTTGGTAAATAAAATGTTTTAAAATTAGCGGCTTGTTTGACAACATATTGTGCCTTCTGTTTTGGTGGTTACTCCTGATTCTTCTGGTTTTTTATTATGTAGTCATATAATATATATAAATCTAAGATACTTAGTGAATTCCCCGATGACTGCAAAGGATTAGTACCACCTACATCCCACACCCTTGTCTTCAGAAAGGAGGAGACAGCAGGTAACTGATAACCCTAATTTAGGTACAACTAGTCAGAATCCCTTCTATCTGTGAATTAAACTGTCAAACACACAAGATGTTAAGCAAAGCAGTTTCTCATGAAAACCCTGAAAAACTTAGGTCTGTCAGCTCCATCTTAGCATCAAAGAACAGCCACCAATGTTCATTTCCTTATATTTTTATGCAATGCTGGTAATTCTTTTCCCTATTTAGAGGAAAGCCAAGGAGACTAGAAACTAAAACAGGAAAATATGTAATTTTGGACCTTTGTTTTCAAGGTGCTAATTCTGTATCTAATTAGTACCTCTTCTTCTAAACACTATGTCTGAGATTTGCTGAAGAAATAAGCAGTCTTACAGATTGTCAAATACTTAATCCAACTGTACTTTTTTCAATTGCATGTTTTCAGATTTCCTCAGCAACGCTATAAAATCTTTAATGCTATCATATCAGCTCTTTTGTTTTGCTCCTGAAAGACAAAAGAACACAGTTTCCCTTTGTCGGTGTGTAACAGGCTTATTTAAAAAATTAAAATAGCTGTATTCTCTGAAGATTCTTAAAAGATGAAAGACCAGTTTCTTTTCAAGCTATCTGAGAATTATACACATTTAACTATAATGCAAGTTATATAAATCCATTTAGAAACCTTTTTTTTTTTATTTGCAAAATGGAATGGGGGAGACAATTGTCCAAATAGGAGAAAAAAAAAAAAGAAACTACGCAGGTATCAACTATTGCTCAAGTATTTCTCTAATATAACTTTTACAGGATCACCATTCTCCACTGCCTGCAGTAGCCTATCATCATTTCTCTATTACATTCCACAGCAGCCTTGCACAATGCATTCCAGAAGTTAAAGGGACAGCTAATAAATAAATAAATGGCATACAACAGACTCTCAAAAATACCCACTCGTGTAGGAAATTAGCTCTATTATCCATCCTCTTCAGGAAAAAAAATATCTGGAAGTAACAATACATGCTCAGAAAAACACTGCACCCATAGCTAGAAGCAACGTGGAGAAAGTCAGTAAGGGTTTCACAGCAACTGATATAATCAAAAACTGCAAAGCCACTGGTGCACAGATTAGATCAGAAAGCAGAGATCCCTGATCAGAAGCAGTGACTGTTGCATTTGCAACATTTTTGGGGTCTCTTACAATATTAGCCTGTTTCTGATCCCACAAGACATGGTTATCGTGAAATGTCCACAAAAGACTTCAGTGGTAATTTACCATAGAATGCTTTATGTTTGAAGGGATGTTTAAGATCACTTAGTTCCAACTCCCTGCCATAAGCAGGGACACCTCCCTTTACACCAGGTTGCTCACAGCCCCGTCCAGCTGAGCATCTTTATTACCTCCTCTGGACCTGCTCCAGCAGCTCCATATCCTTCTTGTGCTGGGGGCCTGGGGTACTTCATTACTGCAGTTGGGGCCTCACAAGGGCAGAGCAGAGGGGGACAATCACCTCCCTCTCCCTGCTGCCGCCCCGCTGTTAATGCAGCCCAGGATACTGCAGGCCTTCCAGGCTGCAAACACACACTGCTGGCTCACGTCCAGCTTCACAGAACCCCCAAATCCTTCTCAGGGAACTCTTCAGGGAGCAAGGCTGCTCTCAAGGAGCTCTTCTCCCAGTCTGTGCGCTTATCTGGGATTGCCATTACCCAAGTGGAACACCTTGCACTTGGCCTTGCTGAACCTCATTCAGTGCTCGTGAACCCATTTACTGAGCCTGTCCCAGTTCCTCTGCATGGCATCTCTTTGTTTATTTTATCAACTGTAACACTCAATTTGGTGTTATCTGCAAGCTTGCTGAGGGTGCACTTGATTCCACCATCCACGTCACTGATAAATATGTTGAAATGAGCAAAATCACATAGGGCACAATCTAAATGTTAACACAGAACAGCAGTAGCATCTTCTGAAAATCTCTTGAGTATAGTATCAGAGCAACAAAACTGTCAGACTCAAGCAGTTAAATAGATGCATTTTGTCAGAAATAAAGCCAACGGATGTTTTGTTTGGGTTTTTTAAAGTTGGCAAGCCTAAAATTGGCAAGTTAGTCAACTGAGCAACCTGGACAGTATGGTACACCATGATATCTGCAGACAAAAAAAAAAAAAAAGAGCAGCTCAGTATTAAAGGCAAACACCCGCATGGAAAAGATCATACATGTGAGCTTTCTTTATCCCTTCCTCAACAAGAACAAGACAGTTAACATTCTGCAATAACATGGTTTGTAAAAACATGCAAATGAGACATATTTCAGCTTCATATAGCAGAATTAGTACCTTACATTGCACATTTCCAGCTGCTCTCTCTCCACTTTATTTTTTTAAACACCAGTGTGCTGTTAAATTTAGGTCATGATTAGATTCATTGGATATGAAGAGAAATGAATAGTGATCAATGCTCAAGAAGTGCATGCTCTAGGATGAAAGGAAATTTTCTGTCTTGCCAACAAATAGGCAATCTGTTCCTACTAACAAGAGTGCATTTATATAAGGGAGTAGATAATCCACCCCCCTCCTACAGCCCTAACTGTAACA
This sequence comes from Meleagris gallopavo, assembly GCF_905368555.1. Lineage (NCBI taxonomy): Eukaryota > Metazoa > Chordata > Aves > Galliformes > Phasianidae > Meleagris > Meleagris gallopavo. Next base: position 10,759,852 of record NC_139435.1, on the reverse strand, counting down.
CTGACAGAAGCCAAAATTTTCCATGTTTAAACATTTAGGAACCTAAGAAAGAAGTCTGCAGTACAGAACTAGCCAAGTTCAGGAGGGGAAACTACTCCTTCATAAGGCACTGTCAGACTGAGGTCTGGGGAGTGAGGAAGAAGGCGGGGGAGACTGATTGACTGCTTTATGATTACTCATTAAAAGGGCATGGTACCAGAGCCAAAAGCAAAGTGTACGCATTATCTTCATCGACAATTTTCAGGATAGGAGTAACTGTCCTGGCTGCAGCTCCATCAGCCAGAGACAGAAAAGTTACTTCCTCTGCAAAGCCAGGAATTATAAGTATCTTGCAGTCATACAATCAGATAATTACTGTATGGTGCTAGAATTGCGTTAAAAATCCTTTGCCACTGTGATCACATTCAATATGCATACATGGCAAATCTTCATATTAAAATTTACTTTTTGTAGTTAAATATTGCATTAACTATTTTGAGCACTGTTTTTGTTTCTCAGACAAAATGAACATTTTTGCTTCCTGATGAGAAGCTCAAGAATTTAAAAAATGCTTAAGATACTTTTTTATTTTCCATCATGATCACATCACAATATTAATTCTCAGCTATCTAAGATTACCGGCAAATGCCACGCAAGCAACAACAACATATAACAAGAGGTGACAGTTCTACATAGCACTTGTACACAGTGTTTCCCATGTGCAAAGACCTGAACGAACATTAATTGGACAACAACCGTGTTTCTTTATCTTTGGCACACAGCCGACAGGAGATGATTTAAGTGACCTTGCATTGTTACAAACCTATTGGAGACAGAGTTATGTTATCTCCACTGAAATCAGAACTGCAGGGAACCTGAGTAGCGAATTGAAATTCCTGGTAACTTCAAACTCAGCAACTTGCTGTCTGAAAAGGAAAGGAATACTTAAAAATTGGCGTCACAATTGCATGGCAAAGACCCTGAACACCACTGCATCGCAAGGTCATCCACAAAAGTCCACATGTGCTGGATTTCCCAAGAGGTCCTAAGAACAATGCTATTGTAGGGAATGCATTCACTGTACAAAACATCTCTCAAAGTTAAAACAACCAACGATGGCTTTTGTCAAAAGAATGCCTTATCTGAAAACATTCAACCCAGGACTCAGTGGTAAGTGGTTAAGTAATCTAAACTTATTATCTGTTCTTGAAGATGTCAAAAGAGTGATCAGTAAAACTACTTTCTTGAACTTCCAGAGGGCGGACTTTGATCTGTTCAGGACACTTGTAGCACAGGTCCCTTGGGAGTCGCTTCTCAAGAGTAAAGGGGTCCAGGAAGCCTGGACGCTCCCCAAGACGGAAATCTTAAAGGCACAAGAACAGGCTGTCCCTGAGTGCTCTAAGGCAAGCCGTAGGGGAAGACGACTGGTGTGTGGATGAGCTGGGAACTATTGTTGAGACTCAGGGAGAAAAAGAGAGTCCTTCTCTCTTTAATAAAAGTGTTGAGGTCCTGGAGTGTGTCCAGAGAATGGCAACAAAACTGGTGAGGAGTCTGGAGCACAAGTCTTATGAGGAGCGGCTGAGGAAGCTGGGATTATTTAGTCCAGAGAAGAGGAGGCTCAGGGGAGACCTCATTGCACTCTACAACTTCCTGAAGGGAGGCTGGGGTGAAGAGGGGTTTGGCCTCTTCTCCCAGGCAACAAACAGGACCCGGGAAAACGGCCACAAGTTGTATCAGAGGAGATTTAGGTTAGACATGGGGAAAAACTTTTTCTCTCAGAGAGTGGTCAGGCACTGGAATGGCTGCCCAGGGAGGTGGTGGAGTCACCGTCCCTGGCAGTGTTCAAGAAGCGTCTGGACGAGGAGCTGTGAGATATGGTTCAGTAGCTTGTGGTAGCAGTGGTAGTGAGAAGACAGTTGGACTAGATGATCTTATAGGTCGTTTCCAACCTTGTGATTCTAAGATTCTATGAAACTTGCCCCTATCCTCCATTCCCAAGACTGAATTGTCCAGAAACGAACATGCACGGTGTGAGCGAAAATCTCTCATGCAGAATGGCAAAATTTTCTGAACTTATCAACAACAGCTTGTCCAAAACTATGGCAGCAGCTCCCAGGACATTCAGATTTTAGCAGACTCCAGCAGCTACTACTTCCAAGAATCCTGTCAATTGCTGGGGAATCAGCAATCTCCTAGATAGTTTTCAAAATCTGTCCAAGTGCTTCATTAGTCACCAAAGCCACTGCAAGCTAATCCTTGCTGCACCACACCCCACTAAAGCAGTGCCCTGTGCACTGTGCCAAAAGATGCTGTGTTCATTTACTTTACTACAAATAATGTCTTGATCTCTAATTAAGTCATCAAAAAGGCAAAGTGTGACAAAAGCCTTGAAGGTAACTCACAGTGATATTATCTCTATATTAATAGTTGCTATGTCAGAAAGTCTTTTCCAGCTTCTCTTGGCTAATCATGTTCCCTACTTGGGATGACTGATGGCTAGTAACATCAATTGTATTTATATAGCAAAAGAAATATTTGCAGTTCACAGAGCTTTCACAAGCATTTATTTACAAGTAGAAACAGTAGTGGTAAAGCAAGTAACTTGTGAACTTCCTTCCAACCTTGGTGATTCTATGATTCTGTGAAACTTGCTACGAACAAGAAGAGTTACTCAATTTTCTCTTGCTCCTTCTACTACACTGCCTAGTTAAAGAAATGGTATGCAAAGTGAACCAGGTCTGTTTGATACTAGGGACCATATTTGTGTCAAAACACAAATTCTATTTGAACAGGAGAGAAAAACCATCATAGGGATGCAGGAAACAATCAAGCGAATGAACCACCAGTGTTAACAAAGGTCTAATGGTAGATTGTCAGTAAACTTTGATAATTACCCATTCATTGAGTAGCTTCTGTGGATAAAGAAGTGATTATTACTGAAGAAAACTTTTTTTATGCTGACCCCCAGAATAATACAGCTGAACAGCAAGTCACTCAGCAGGACATTTTTATCAGCCAGTAGGACTGCCCTGAAAGTCTCCCAGCAAAAGGTGGCTACATGCTGTGACATAAAAGAGTCTTTCACCAGCAGAGCACAGTAAAAACTCCTCTCTGAAGTGATCATCTCCCATTGTTCCGCCTTCAATCATAGTTTTAAGGATTTGAGCTACAATGCACTCAGATAACAGTTCTTCTTATCTTGAAATTATTATGTAAATGTTACTAAGCCCAAAATGAAACTTCTGTTTACCTGTTTACTGTTGAGCATGTCAAAAAAAAAAAAAGAACACTCAATAAAATAAATCCATGGGGTATCAGAACATAGGCTTAAAAAAAGCCTGAAAACCTAGTAAAAAAACCCTACCTCCTTAATTATTAGCCAAAGACCACAGAGAATCCTCAGGTTTTCTTTACAGTAATTATACACTTATAATAATTTATTATTATTATTATTATAAATAGAATTGATCTTTAGCATGACAGGCCTGAAGACAACTGAAGTTTTAAGACTGAAGAACTACCGAATTAACAGATTTTTACGTAGTATCAAGATCAAACTGCAACTCATATAAAGGATATATAATCTTTCAAGTCCTCAGGATTTCTGTTATACAGCTGCTTTGTGTTCAGTTGGAATAAAGAAACTGTGAGATTTGAAACTGGTGATTTGAAACAATCTAATCTCACTTTTTATCTGTTAAGTATTTTTCAGTGATAAACAGGCTGAAGGGTACAGGGACACTGCCAACTATCTGCAAGCAAAGCTTGTTTATTTAGCTATCATGCTGACTATCTTCTATTCTGCAATACTGTGTTAGATACAACGGATTCTGAGGATCAGAGTGTGCCTAATGACCAAGACATAGTTCTAAACTCCGTGTTCTTATCACCATCTCAACTCCAGACAGTGAGCTTTGAACACAGAATGCTGTACACATACTACTTCCTTAGCAGACCATTCTCAAAAATCAGCACCAGTTATTTTCTGGTATAAGCACCTAAGCTCACTCTGTCTACTAAAATCTTCAGAAACATTTTCCAGTTTCTGCTGACTACTGAATTTAGTCAGAGACCACAGGTTCTTGATGGATACTCTTGCTTACAGACAAGCGAAAGGACATCCACGCATGCTACAACACCATCAACTGCAACATTACCTCACTTCCTAGGACTGGCACTTCGTTGACAAATGACTCCATGTTTTCTCCTGCCTACTTCCAAACCTTTCCAATCTTTGCTCATGTTCCATTTCTGCATAAAGGCGGTTTTCATTAATTTCAGGGCTATTGCCCTTTTTTTCTTCCCATTATTATGTAAATAGAATAATGGAACAGAGAGACAAAGGCTAATTATGAAGTCTGAAGACAAGAAAAATAAATGTCTCCAGCATCAAGCAGAATTGCTCCAAGTCAGGAATCACACATTGATTAATATTACTACTGTAAGGTACAAGTCACTAGAGCACCTTGTTTTCAATCTTACAAATGTCTACCTTATAGCAACAGCTCATAATCAAGGTTATTTCCATTTTGCTTTGTTCCGTCTTTCTGCTAACTAAACTTGAGTAGAATACCTGACAAAACTCTACCATCTTAATATTCTCTGTAAGCATCAGAAAACGTCTTGGATGGCTCTTTTCAAACCAATTCACACCCTTTTTTGATACTTACTAAGCTCCTACGAAGCAATAAAATTTCATAATTCCTAACAAAAACTGTGCTAAAAATCTCAAAACTATTCAGAGTAGATAAACAGTTTATTTACATTTGAATTGATCCCTCTTGTAATGACTTACCCACTGTTACTGGGTTATAGCCTCATATTCTGAAACCATTGCCAAACTAAATACAGTGCATACATAGAGACTAATCCCTATGCCAAGAAATTATTTTGTTTGGAGCCTTTTAAGGGCTCAACTCAGTCTCTAAAAGTACTTCACGACTACAAAAGAAAGCAAAAATGCTTCACTATCTGTCTGATCTTCAACAGACTACGGACATATATTTGTGTCATGGACTGATCTGTAGATCTAATATTTGTTGGGTCTCAAAAATTCAATATTAAAGTAGCAGGCCAAGCTTATCTGTTTTAACTTCCATCAGTGAGCAGAAGGACAATCAGAGTCATTTAGGCATATACCTAAAACTCATTACCAGTAGGACTCAAACATTTGAAAGGAAAGCTTTGTTTTGCATGAAATTCAACTTCAGCAGATAGAGAAGAGCATGAAAGACTTCACAGCACCACATCTTGCCACTTTATTTATTCTCAACATCACACGCATAGAGAATCAAACAAGGTTTTCTACATCCGATTCTCTGTATGCACATCAACTTCCCATGTATGGCAGGCACCTGATGTAAAGGGACGAAAGAATAAGCAGGCACTCGCATTACCTTCTTCCCTCGAGTCTGAACAAATCACAGAGTTACCAAGGTTGGAAAAGACGTCCAAGATCATCCAGTCCAACCATCCACCTACCACCAATATTTCCCCAATAAACAATGACCCTTCGTACCACAACTAAGTGTTTCTTCAACACCTCCCTGGGCAGTCCACTGTAGTGCCTGAAAACTCTTTTGGAAAATAAATTTTTCCTAATACTGAACCAACCTGAACCTACCCTGACACAACTTGAACCCATTTGTTCTAGTCCTTTTGCTACTTACATGGGAGAAGAGGCCAACTTCCACCTCACCACAACCTCCTTTCAGGTAGCTGTAGAGAGCTATAAGTCTCCCCTGAACCTCCTTTTTATCCAGACTAAACTATTCCAGTTCCCCTGGACACTTCTTGTAAGACTTATGCTCGGGAACCCTCACTAGCTCCATTCCCTTTTCCGGACACCCTTCAGGGCCTCGATGTCTTTCCTGTAGTGCAGGGCCCAAAACTGAACACAATACTCAAGGTGCTCCCCAGAGAGGGATGATCACCTTCCTCCTCCTGCTGGCAACACTATTTCTGATAGACGCCAGGATGCCATTGGCATTCTTGGCAATCTGAGCACACTTCTAGATCATGTTTAGCTGAGAGTAAACTAACAGCTCCTGGGTCCATTTCTTCCATAAAAGAAGACAGCTCATCTGTCGAAGGAGCTCCTTCCCTTTCTCTACAGGAGTGAATAACGCATCACATGCCCTTTATGCAGATTTTCTGTTTGACAAGCACAGATGACCTCATCCTTCATCCCATCAGGGCTGCAGCTATCAAATTATCCCTCAGGCAGCCTGTGGAAACTCAGCTATTTGCCCCAGGGTATTGGGGAGTTTAACTCTTGTCAGTTCAAGCAGTGATCAAGCCATATGCTGCCTGTCACAACTACCCCAGCTTAATATTAATGGACTAGCCTACACGTAAAGAACCCACGATTCTCATCTAAATATTCTCATCTAAGTGCAATTTACTTGAGCTATCACTACCATGCTCTCGCTCATTTGGATAACTTCCATCTCACCAGACACTCTAGGATTATTCACACAACAGAAATCACAATTCTGTGTGTTATTTTTTGTTAAAAAAAAAACATTCATTCAGCTCCTATTAATTATTCTTAAACCAAATAATACTTGCATGCCACAAACTATTTACCGTTAGCAGAGATTAGGGCTGGCAATGGTTTGACTGTGCAGTCTTGATGCAGTGAGGAATACCGCTGCTGCTACATTAAGGAATTCTCCCAGGGCTGCCTGTCTTAAATTGTGATCTCTTCAAAAGCTCCATGCACATTCTGGATTAAGAGAGTTAACTACCCGAAGACTGTCATCTTTCCAGTACAAAGTCACAAAGAACTAAAAAGCTACAATAAAAAAATGCTGAAAGTACAAAATCCTGAAAGGCAGCACAGTGTGCAGCATTTCTGTGGAGACAGAGCACACAATCCCATGTAAAGTAAGTGAGGCTGCTGTGCTATTAGCCCCTTATCCATTATCAAAAACATCCCTGTTACAGCTGGAACCTCTTTATCACTGTCCACAGAGGTACTGAAATGAGGAAAAAAAGAAAGTACAGTAATAATGTAAATCTCATTAAACAGTCCCTTAAATCCATTGTTCTGCTTTGATGCTTATGAGTGGTCTGACAAATACTCCCAAATATTCACACTCCCTGTTACATCCTGTTTACATACTTTTCAAAAATTGAGACTGCGCACCAAGGCTATGCTGGATTCTGCAGAGAGCAGCTAATACAACAACCATGAATAAACAACTGCTGAATTTTGACTACTCCCAGGAGCAAATGATCACCTGAGAGTTAAATTCATGCTTTTCAATAACTTATGTGACAAGGTGAAAAGAGAGAGAAAGAGATCAAAGATTTGTAATAGGTTCTAAGACTGTGAGGAAGAAGAGATACATCCTAAAAGCTTTGTGGGTCATGACAAAAATGCAAGGAAAGTATATTTTTTAAGAATCCGCATTATACACATTTGAGATTCCTTCCATCTCACAAGACATTAAAAGTCAGATTAACCTACAATATGAGCATCTTTTTGTACCCTCTAACAGCAACTTTAACATATCCAATTAATAATTGCAAATTGTATAAATAAGCTGAAAATTGGGTGTTTTTCAATGCCAGAAACAGCAGAAGGTTTTCCAAATTTTATGGGTTAAAAGAGGCCAATAAATTTAACAGCCTTTTGAAGATGCTAGTATAATCCTTCCAAAACTGAAGAGAACAGATGACTCAACCATATGGCTAAGTTCCACTAAAATTCTGTCCCGTAACCATAAAATCTGATGTAATCTAGTTTGGTCCCAGGGGAAGGAAAGGCGTTAGACATATGTGACATGCATAAGCATTCTCTGGATCCATCTGGCTAGCGGTTTCTGAAAGGTTTTTTTAGAAGTCTCCAACATAAATATTCTCAAGTCTTGGAAAAGAAATAGGCATTGCTCCTCAAGTCTGAATTAATGCATCAATCATTAATTACTGTTAAAACGTGGCTCAGCTAAATATCTGTTACAAACTACTTACTTGTTACACACTTCCACAAGAATGCACCTTTTAAAAAGATTCCCCTTATAAGTTTCATAAACAATCTTTGGTTGATTACCGCTTCACTCTCAATGAACATCAAAATTTCAGAGAAAAGAGTTTGAAGGACTATTTTCAAATAAAAATAAGTTTACCTTTAAAAAAACTCTAGGAAAGGGAAAGCATATACATAATTTAACAACAGACATAAACCAAGTGGCGATGTAAAGGCTGAATGAAAAGAATTGCTAAGAAATATAACAGAGCCATCAGCTCTGATAAGAAAAATACTTCTCAAATTATTAATTATCAATATATATAGAAGTTATCGATATCAAAGATATTCATGCACTTTATAATCATTTGGAATTAGCAGTGACCATTTGATAGACTTTTATAACTCTGGTGCGCACTGTATTTAGGGCTCCACGTTAAAAGATTTGCACAGATATCTTAAGTGAGCCTATAATATCTAACAATTCTATTAAAACTCCTCTTTTTATTATCAGTAGTTTAAATCTACATGATTCAAATCAAGCTACCAGAAAAAAAATAAAGCAATTCCATCAGCGTTAAGGAAAATGACGAGCAGCAGTACTTTCCCTTCTTGTACCAACAAAATTGGCAAGAGAAGATTACTGAGGACACTTCCCCTCAGACCTTATAGTAGTATCTTGCTCCCCAACAGCAGCATACTTCCAGTCACTATGCTAGCTATCCTTCTCCCTGAGAGAATGCACACTTAACCACTCCAGCATAAAACTTCAGAGAAAAAGCAGAAATCAATAAGCCAAGTGAGTGCACAAGTGAGCCAGGAAAAGCATCAAAGTTTCCTGACTCAGCCCCATCTTTATCAAATCAGTAAGCGTTAGGAATGGTCACTGTACACCTACTGTATGTAATTCTGCATTCTGCATGCAGTATTGGTGGTATTCATTTCTAAAATGACGGTAGAGTTGGAAGGGGTTCAAAAGTGCAAAGATGATCCAAAACAGAACCTATATGAAGAATGAACTGGCTAGGATGCCTTAATGTCAAAGACAGGCAAGGGGGAAATGAAGTAAACAGAATTACCAATAATATGGAGAAGATCCATGGAGCTAAAGTGTTAAGTGTCTGGCATAGTGAGGTACCAGCAAATAAAGTAGGACCAGGTCAAAAACAAACAGTAAAGTCAGTGGTAGATTTGTGGAACTCCTTTCAAAGGATGTTGTAGCTGCAAGACTTTTAAATCAGTGAGTTCAGGGAGAAACCCACTGTGCATTAGGCAGAAAGATTCACTAGAGATATTAGGCCTGAAGAACCCTCAATCTGAACCAGTAATCATTGTGTTGCTAAAAGCAACAGGGCTGAACAAATTTATGTTAGGAACATCACATCTCCTACTTGCTCTTCTGCTCTGCAACAGCAGACATATTGGCCTCCCTAGAGCCTGATGAGCACCAGAAATAAGTCATGATAGAAGCACTGTCTTAGAGAAGCAGCTAATTACTCATGATAACATTGATATTCTTCTTCAGTAATGGGTAGAAATGTAGAAAAAAAATATAATAAAAAACCCACCCTCTTCTGTGCTTCACCTCACCAACATACTTAGGTAAGAAACTTCTGCACTCAAGCAACCTGCATGCCGTAGCAGTCTCTTAGCCACTTCAAGAATCCAGAGTTAATTAAGAGAAGGAAACCATAACCTTGAATTCAGCAGGTCAGCTTTGTAATATCAACTCCACATTTACAAGAAAACTGTAGAAAAAAAAATAATGTAAAGTCACCAAATTTGGCCATGATGCCTTACCCACAGAGAATTACACACACAGAAGCTTGGAATGCTTTTGACTGCATGATATTCACATACCCCAGCCACCCATTCTTATCACCTTCCGGCAAGAGCTTGTAATGGTAACTTGAATCAAGGGTTGAAGTACAAACCAAGGAGAGGCTGCAGTCACACTTGTAATTCTGGGAGTGAATTAAAAACATAGGACATATAAAATGGCCACTGACAAAGGCTGAGGTTACATCTATTCTCTAGAACAGTACAACTTCAGTGGACTATCATATGTTATATTAAGCATATTTCGTGCCACTGAAATCTAGCTATAGAATACTGAATTATTTGTTGAACACGTGGCCATTTTGAAAGTTGGTTATCTTGTTGTTGCTTCTAAATATGGGCCTGAAATGGAAACTCAAAAACTTGGCCTGGACATTAGCAAAATGATTTTCCTTAAACAGCTGAAGTATCAACTACAGTGTTCCTATTTTGCCCTTTTATTGCACTGCAGTAAATTACCAGATATTAGTTACCACATATTGATTCAGTTTTGTCCTTTTACTGAATTGTACTTGAAAATCAAGGTCTTAAATTTGAAAGACCCCACGCAGTATTCTGTAACTGCCCTACAACAATCTCCAAGGAATCAAATTTTAAACATTTTGGTTTAGTATGCTGTTTGAATGGGAAGAGATTACGCTAAGCAAGTGAAATAGATCCCGTTACTTTTCCAGGAAAAATTAAAGCAAAACATACTGCTATTACCAAAATACAGAAGTAGTATTAACATAGGAACCAGAAATCATAGTGAAGTGTGAACAGGCAGGTTTCAGAATCATCGGACCATTAAGGTTGAAAAAGACAAAGGTTGAGTTTGCCATAATCACACCACAAAGCATTCTATCTGCTTGAAAGAAAAAAAAAAAAGAAAGCCACAAAGAACTCTTCAGCATCTCCAAATAGCCCTAAGAAGCTGAGCAACTATGTGCTATAAAGTGTTAGGAGTGAAGAAAGTTTGGTGCACACACTGCCACATCACTATAAATTAAACCCCTGTGCTGCAATTGTCCAAGGCTTTATAATAGGACCCTGACAAAACATGTTGCCCCAGGCTGCTTGCTGAATGCCTGCACAGCCACTGAACTGGTTATCTTATACTGCCTTTTGTAAAACAGGGATGTTATGCTCACTTTGGCCACCACCTCTACCACATGCTGTCAGTACAAATGCTGTAGATGGCACAAGACACCAAACAGCGGGGGCCAGGCTGTATGATTGCTAGATGGTTACCTGCAGCCTCTATTCTGTGTCAAAAAGGGATAGGAGAGTTTCATGCACTAACTGGAATTTAAAACGATCTATCAATTTCAGACATAAGTGATAGAAAGAAAGAAGAATTCCACCGTTCCATTTCAGACTTGTTTTAAATGAAGGTAACAAACTTTTTTTGTGAAAGACGAAAATTTTGAGACTATTATATTATGTGAAAACAAATTACAAGTTTTAGTTGAATATTGAGCCTCATCAGTAGCTAGCCACTTCCTTAGCTTTGTTTTATTTTAAAGTGCGTCATTCAATTATTTCTACGCCCGTGCAAAAAGTTTTCCAAACGTTTTATGTCAGACAGGAAAACTGAAGTGGAAAGTGGATGACAGCCAGTTCAACTGAGCTTTATCAACACACTCCATACATCCTGACACAATATACACATTCTGAATTACTGCAAACTCTAAAGCCAGTCATGCTAATGCTATTTTAAGAGAAGTAATATTTTGCAAATAAAAACAATAGAATTTCAATGTAATGTCAAAAATAACATCCTGCATTGTTTATGTTTGCAAAGACACAGCAAAAGGGCAATAAAATAATTCATGCATATCTGTAGACCTAGAAAAACAAGATGCCGTAGGGCAACACTTCAATGATTTTAAATCATCAAAAATGACCGTTCAAGAAATATAAAGTTAGTCTCATAAACACATCAAAAAAATAGAAAACATAAAAGAGAGCACATGCAAGGCCCTAGGTTTCATTATATATTTCACTGGCTCCATACACACCTCCCACCAGAAAAGTCAATACTATTTTTTCAGTTGACTGAGGGAAAAAAATCTTCAACAGGCTAGCATAAAAAGATTTACTCTCAAACTATAAGCTGATTACAGTTCAACTCTTGGAATCTTCCAGCCCCATGAATGTGGGATTAAACTCTGAACCTTTTCAGAGACATGACAGTGCCCGCCTCACATAGGTGACAGAGAACTAGTTACTTCTATCTAAATAAAAATTTATGCATTTCTTCCTACTGTACCAACGCAGCCACCTCCAAAGCCATTCTGACATGAAAAGTCTGGTTACCTTGGAGACCACTCAGAGACAGTTCTGGCAGAACTCCCAGGATATATTTAACCAAAATGCATCACTCTGCTGGATACAGTCAGACAACTTCCATGTGCTTGAGCAGAGAATAATAACACAAAGGAAAAAGACCAAAGCATCCCAGCATAGCATCCAGATCCTAGTATATATGGGAGTAGTAAAACTGTGGTGCAATAGGAACCTGCTAAAAACAAAAGCTTTTTTGTATTATTTTGTTTATTATAGATTGCACAGATAACAAGTGGATTCTGAAAACATTCAATGTAGGCTTCCTCCCCACTAGCTGTAAAAAATATACTGATTATTTTGTTTGTTTAATCTTTACAATCTCTGCAACAGGGAGAGAAGGTTGATGTTTAGGGACACAAGTTGAAATGAACACTCATGTTTATTTTTAGAAGAATAGTACAGCAGGCTCTTCTTGACATTATCTCTTCTAAATCAAGCCTAAAATAATTTGAATCTGGGAAACGCACTGAAAGGCCCTGCAACAAACAGAGTCACAAGACTGAAAAGAGATGAAAATGGAGATCAACATATCTACAATGATACATCGTATTCAAGAACACTTATTTTGTTTCTGAAGGCAACATAAGAGGGCATTTCTAGCACCAGCTGCTGAAAAGAAGGGGAAAAAAAATAATCAAAGGATATGATACAGTTGATTCACATAACTAAAGTTTTCTTAACTGCTTACATGGGAAGATGGAGTGAGACCTATTCCCCACAATCAAATTTCAATCATATTGTCTGCATTTATCTCTATTCTGTACAGCTGGGTCAATCACAAGTAGTTTTCAAAAAGGTAAAAATAAAAAACTTTTTCCCCAAAAAACATTCACTCAACACCAACTAGGAAAACACCAACTAGGCAGGAGAATTACACAATCACAAAACTACAGGGGTTGGTAGAGACCTTTTGAGATCATCTAGTCCAATCCCCTCTAAGAAAACAATTTCTTATAGAAGGGTGCAGAATGGGATGCTATAAGCATTCAGCTGAAATAAAGAAGCACACACTTTCATGCATGTGTTTTGAAATTGCATCAGGAGATGGCACATAAAATAAACCTACAATTAAGTGCAATCACAGCGGTGCTCCTTAAGCCAAAGAAGGATGGTCAGCAAAAGCTATAGAGGGTCAGGACAAGGAAGGCATTATTTGCTTTTATGAAGATTTTACAACTCTCTCTTATTTCAGCTTTTGACAAACTACACTGATCCAAATTTACGTTCAGTACATACGTACAGCCTACTCATAAAACAAGATACACTTGCAATTTTTTATTTTTTTTTTTTAATTTTTTAAAGCAAAAGAATCTTTATCACCATTATCTTGCTGGCAGAGGTCAATTCCAGCATGTCATACCTTAGGAAAACAGATGGCTCCACCATGTTGCTTTAATCTGCACACAGAGATGTCAAACAGAACTTCCAGATCCCTTCATCAGAGATGCATCATCTATTAATAGTATTTCACACAACATAACACTCTACTGCTTGACAAGACTGCCTGAGGATGTACAATGCATTATGTGGCATCTCCACTGCCTTGGTGACATATAGAATTGTTACTGTAACATACATATCATGATCAGGACATTTGTGAAAAAAAAAAAAATCACTGAAGGTCTTCTTTGAGGAAGCCCAGTAGTTTTCTAGCACTCTACCACAGTCAATCACCACCCAAAGCTCAAGACCTCAGGTACTTGCACAAGGCTTCCCCATCAAATTCCCCACCCTTAAGATTTTCAGAAGTACAGAAATTTTTTTACATTTACTGCTACAACAGCTACCACTTAGTCCACACAGTCCCTGAGCTACAGAAAGCTGCAACCAGAAGGCATCAGCAGGTTTTACATCCTATTATGCAAATGGACCACTTCTGCTTGAAACAGTGCCAGTCAAGTAGTGAGCAACAGATACAGCAGAAGCCCGATTTAACTAGTTTAACTCCATATAACTTGCAGAAAATATTCTTTGCAAGGCATGAAGAATTTCAGCATTTTCAGTAGAAAGCACTGATTGCAGAATGTTCCCTTTGGTCTAGGCTGGCACGCCCAGGCTAAGAAAGATAGTTACTTATCTTTATCTTCTACAATTATCTTATACAATTACACAGTCTCCTTCAGCCTTCAAAAGTATATTTTTCATGCAAACATAAGATGGTTCTTAATTCATGACCTATATTCTAAAAAATCAAATAGACATCATGTTCTCCTCAAGAAAAAAATGTTTTGAAATTCTTTCTGGCTTTAATTTCAGTGAGAACGCTCTGAAGAACAGACAGTTAGAAAGGAACATATTTCTGTTCGTAGTTTTTGAGCTAAGTCCCCTTCTCCTCCTGAACTTTCACCCCCTTGCAGAAGTTCATGCCGGTTGAAAATTGAAAGGTCTGCACTACAGAATGGGCCATTTTAATTCAACACATGCTGCTTCAGTGGACAAAAAGCATGTTTTTGGAGTAGCTCTGTTAAGGGTCAGGAATGTAAAGCAGAGTTCATATTTCAGATGAAAATGTAAAACAGCTTTTCCTAGCGAACACAGCTTTACATTACAGAAGTCTGTACAGTCTTATTTTTATGGTGTATCAGGCATTTAAGTGCTCTAATGAAAAGGCAACCAACTGACTGCAAAGTCCTGCTTTTACCACCGAAAGCAAGTTTTCAACATTTGCTGTAGAACATACTCTCCTGCTGCAATGTTTGCACTGCCACAGATGACTCAGTGGGCAATCACACGCTCTATACCATTCCAGAGCATAGCTCACAAAACAACTGCACTATTGAAACACAAGCAGAAACAGTACAGCTCAAATGAGATGGTATCACAACTGCATTCTATTCCTCAAAGCTATGCAGACTGTGGTTTGATGCACTTAATTGCAAGTCCCAACAACTCCTTGCAGAATAGTGCCAAAATCTCTTTGCACCTCATCTCATAGCTGTTTTATTCTGCCTAAACAATCTTTTCCAGCACTTAGATCCATATGTGCACTTGAGAGAGAAAGATCATACAGGTTACCATAGCTGAACAACACTATTTTCAATACCATGCAGTAGAACACCTTACTTGCTAGTCTTTTAAAAAGACAAATGGGGAGCTAAGGGAGGAAAAACAAGACCAAGAAGAGCTCATTCTCACAGACAATTTCTCAAGCTATTTCCAGCAGTATTTGTGTTGCAAAAGTTGTCTAAGCCTCATCTATATTTGTCTAAGACACAGGAATCATTCTGACACTAAAAGAGCAGCATATCTTGGCTGTTACTACAGCATCCTATTCAGGTAACAGGCTTGCAGGAGAAGCTCTTGAGCAGATCAGAAAGAATGCTATGCATACCACCTGTAAAGAACATACAGGTTTCACAAGTGAGCCATCTAATCACTTTCTGTTTTTAGCCAAAGTTTCCTGAAGTAAACCTCTTCCAATTCTTTTTTTCCTGCTAAAACCTTTGTTGGATGGATTAGAAGAGGTAGGAACTTAAAGCAGACATTAGCCAGCCAGACTCCTGAATGCCTCTCAATGTGTATGTGAAAGACTTGATCTTCAGACATAAGAGTCGGTAGTCTCCATCCTCAGAGTACAAAATAGAAAAATCCATGTAACACAATGAAGCAAGATCATGATAATGTCAAAATACCCTATTCTCTTATTTCTTGTCTGCATGAATGCTGTAAGAGTAGCAAAAAATAGGATGAGCAATGTGCCATCTAAGTTCTCAAAACAATGACAGTAACAGAACATCATCATCCTTTTGGATAGAAGACACACCCATAAACACACCATGCAAGATGTCAGGCAGAAAAATATACTGCAAAGCAGCAGAAGATTGAGATGTATTTATTTTACAAGAAAGCACATCATTAGACACGTGTTAGAGTTCAAATTATCCTAACATGTCAGGGCCCTAGTCATGGCTGAAAATGCTGCTGCACAAAGCAGTACTGAGAACAAACTACTCATGCTTATTCTCAAATTCTCAAATATAGGTAGACCCTTACCCAAGTAAACAGTCTCCAAACCAGCTATGTTAAGTAGTTTTATTAAACGAGTTCAATGCAACACTCTTTTCAGCGTTCCATCTGTTTTACAGAGTGGAATCATATTTCCTTACAAGTTTATTTGGCATAGACAGAAACCACATCTCCATCCCTAAATATACATTGGCAGCTTTAAGAACTGGACCCAGCTGATAGCTTTCTGCTAGCATGGATGGTATTCATGACCAAGTGTCTGAGAAGCCTACAGTCCTTGCCATGGCTAGCTTGAGTAAACTTAGAAGTAAAGGTTTGAAGGTCCTGTTGTTTCACAACTGTTCTGCAAGTTTTCATTTTGATGCAGTTTCCATCTCATTCATAAAAAGATGTTGATTCTAAACCATTCTACACCATATACCTGCTGTAAATTTATTTACAGCTAGGAAGCACTGTCCAAGATAAATATGCTCACATAACGTTCATGAAAAACAATGATTATATGAACAGGAATTATGCAGCGCTTCCACCAAAGGCTGCAGTACGAGTTAAGCTGTTTGATCCAACAAACACCAACAGTTAAATGCACTGTTCTAGCAATTAGGCACTGCTTGACATCCAGCAGGCACACAGAAGGACATTGCAGAGATCTGTCTCTGCATGTATGCTTGAGAAAGAGCAGAAAGGATAGACACTGAAGATCAGAGTAGAGAAACTGCAAGTACTGCAATGAAGTAGAAAAGGAATACAAAACAACTAGACTGGTAGGCCGAGCTTCACCAGTACTGTTGCTTCTGAAGGGTCTTGTGAAATTTAAGCAAGCTAAGATTGACATTGCTCAATCTCAAAAAATACTGCAAAATGTTCATATGGTGTTGCTTGAAAGGGCTGTCTTACTCTTCTACAGCTTTTACAGAATATGGAGTCATACTTACAATATAAATCAAATAGATTGTACTGAGAAAGAAGGTTTAAATCATGGGTATCCAAGGTTGGCTTGCCTAAGCCACATATAAAATATATATAGTTGATTTATATGAAAAACTTATATTTTTATACTTTTTATTAAAATGTTAAAAAACCACATCCCACTAGTTTAATGTATTTATTATTTGATCTTGGTTTTATGAAACTAATGCATCAATGTCTCATCCAATGGCTGTGTTTATGCAATTAGTGAGTTATCATGGTGTTCATCAGAGATTTTTGATAAAATTTTGCTCTTCCTGTGCTAGATCCTTGTAAACAGTTGGTCGCAAACATACATACAGCCAAAAAGCAATTATACGAAAAAGGCACGACTGTGAATTGAGAAATATTTTTCTCTAGTAAGATAGATTTCACATAAGTCTAGTAAAGAGATGTGATCATTTTTTAAATTGAGGTGAACATCTGATTGCAAATCCATTTTTGTTATTAGCAGACAATACTCTATAAGTCTGTATTCAAAAGTCTTACTGATCGGTTATTTTCTGGCAATTTTAGATTTCCTCAAGTTTAATAATTCAATAAAAAAAACTTACATGCCTGCTTTTAATAATAAAAAATACACCTTCACAGGCACACACAGGTAGGTAGATCGAAATATTATTATCAGTAATCAATGTTATACTCACCAAATTACACAAGTACATGTATGTGCAACACACAAGTTTTGATTTGACTGAGTGTGCGGCAGGCATGAGAGGTGAAGTAAACACTGCACCGCAGTATCCTCCCACAGTTCTGCTGTCACCTATGCAAGTTGATGCTCAAGCTATGTGCAATCAACTCATGAAAAACATTCCTAAAAATCAAATAACAATGGTAAAAGTTTAGTCTTGTGGGGCTGCATTACTGGCTGTCCTGGGCCACATGTGGCCTGCAGGCCATGCTGGACACACCTGGTTTAAATTGTTGGATTAAGGAGGAATCTATGGGAAATCTCTGAAGGAACAGGTTTTATATACCAAAAGCAGCAGCTTCACACAAAATCATTGAATTATCTTCCTTAAAAAACACTCTATTGAGTCACTGAAGATAGAGAACTGGATGAACACTAGACAGTTAACCATACTGCTTTCAGCTACTAGAAATAATATTCTCTCCCTGTCATTCTCATCAGCTGACATTATGTTCTCCCCAACAACAGCAGTACATTGCAGGTCTGGCAAGCTTACATACAAAAAGACCAAGACAGCTAAGCATTAAGTAAGAGAACACAAATTAACATCAACTGCTGATTCTCCCTACCACTAGGCTTTCTTGTAACAAAGACTAAGAACATTGTAATTAACTTTGTTCATGAAATGACATGGTCTAAAGTTGGGACTAATTAGACTCACAATAATTCTTGCCAGAAACAGATAATGTGTGTCTTTCATCAACTTCAGTGATTGGAATTTATTAATGTTCTCGGCAAGTCTGCGTAATGCAAATTATGTTCACCCGCTGCTCAGCAAAACGCACAACACCTCCTTTAGGTACGATGAAAAGTATTTGGTATTTTACAAGAGAGAAACGTAGCTTTTATTTTTGAACAAAACTTTGCAAAAGTAGAACTCAAACTGTAAAGACAAGAAAGAAGAATAAAAATAACACCACCAAGAATAGTGAGATCCACAGTCTATACCAGCTTGCTCTATTGCAGATACATAATAAGCAAAGGAATATGGAAAGAGGAAAGGAGACATGGCTCAGTAATGATGCTTTTAATTACAGTAACAATTAAGATCTATTGGTAAGCACAATGCCTCAAGAGCAGTACGAAAAAGCCACATGAAGAAATGCCAAAAATATGTTCAAAGTTACAGTAGGACAATGGTGGCCCAGACTCTCCCAAGTCACTGGCTTCTGGAGTTAGCTTGAAATATTTCAGAACTCCAGCCATGATCAGCTAAAGAGAAAACAAGAAACAGAATGTGGATGATATTCATGCCAGTGCAAGATACTACTTTTCTATTTTAAATAAAACTCAGGCTTTGTGTCAATGTATTTCCTTTTCTTTTGGTTTTTGTTTGTTTTTCTTTCAATCACAAATTGTTCTACAGGGCTTAATTGTGAAAAACGATCTCAAATGTGTCAGTTTGGTTTTTTTTTGTGGGGTGGTGGGGAGAGGGAAGAAGAGTGAACTGACCTCCTTTCCCTGTAAGAGACAAGTACTGATGGAGATTCAGATGAGATGATTCAAGCAGACTTTGGTAGAGCAGTCCTGAAGCAGATTGAAAGGTAGCTTGCTTCCTCTTTCAGTGTCTTCCCCTCTACCAAAACAGTGCTGAAGCAAACAGAAAACTGAACAGAAATGTGGGGGAGAGACTGACGTAACACCAAATGCTCCCATACAACTCAAAGCTTCAACAAATCACAGCTTTGATAAGGATTCGTAGCACGGAAAACAGTGAGCGTAGAACTAAAATGAGTATCAGAAGGATTGAAGAAGGTCCTTTAATTTCATTCAGGGTCCTGCCCACGTACCTAACGCATTAAGAGCATTCAACAACCAAGGTTTTGAAGTCATGTAGCAGGTACTCAGTCCTAATTGTAGATTCTTAGCATATTACATGCCTTCCACTCAAACATTCAACACTAATTATTGTTATAGGTGTTGGATTTCACAACCAGAGCTCCCAGCTCTCTTTAATAATTACTGTTGTACAAATATTTCTCACTTCTGTTAACACTACTGAGGCAGATCATCTAAGCCAGGCAGTCAGAAAAGCGCTGAACTCTGGAAAGCCAAAAAAAGATTTCTATGAACAACAAAAGAGAAGCTACAACTTTGTCTTCTGAATAACACAGGTGCAAAACATTACTAAGTTTAAACTCCTGAATTTGTATCAATACTACAAAAGCTAGCTTATCTAGTTTTGCCGTACTTCATACATCTTGGGCTCACATTCAAGTTTGTAGGAGCACACGATAATCTCTTATGTGACTATTTAAGGATACTTTAAGATAAGCAGTAGGTTCGTTTCGAAACTTACGTATATCTGTTTGAAAAAAACTCATGAAAAGACAAGATTATTAAAAATACACTGTAAAGGAATTTGGTATATTTCTGGTTTAGCCTTGAACTCTGTGTGGCAGCTCTCTGGAAAAGGTAGTGAGTATTTGAAATATTTGCCTTATAAGCTGGGCAATAGATATGTAGGTCACTCCAAAAGTAATACCTCCTTTTTATTTCCATACAAGCTACAGCAGATACTAAAAGCATAATAATAGTATATCATAGAGCAAATTCCCAGCTACAGAAAATTGTTTTCCAACACACAGTCACCACTATTATCTATGCATTTTCACCAGTGATGAACAAGAGCCTGCGTGCTGCATTTGAAAGAATCTGTACCAGTGGAGGTGATCAACTATTTCACAGCTGCTTTAACATCACTGCTAGGAAAATGTTGCCTACGCAACCCATCTTTCATCGGTTCAAACAGATGGAAGTCAGAAGGCTGATTATTTTGCAGGTATGATATAACAGTTTAACAAAGATTGGCAGTCTTCAAACCAGTATGGGGCCTGTCTTTACTGTGCTGCAAGAGAAAAGTCTTCTCTGGCCTGACTCTGGAAGCTTGAACCTTCAGCTTAATCAGTGTCACCATGTAACAATCAGAATTGGTGGTTTGTCTGTATTCCAGGAAGCACAGTAGGATCACTCCGTTACTATCCCAAAGGACAGTGCACATTGCTTTACTTGATGGCAATGTCTTGAACATCTTTGATGGGGAGTTCACTCCATGGACGGCTGTTTTGACTCCAGCACAGTGGTGACATCACATCACGTCACCAGCAATGATGCAATCCAGGAAACTGCCACCATCAGTTTCACACTGGCTCAGCAGGTCCTGACAAACTTGCATATGCTTCCTTTCTGTTTCAGTGTAAGCATTCATAGGACTCATCTGGTGCAATACTCTGCAGTACTCCAACAATGCCACCATCATTTCCAACACACTGAAACCAATATTCAACTATATACACAGTTCCCTCATCATAATCCATAAATTTGTACAGATGAGCTGGTTAAGATGTTCTTCATTTTGTGGTGTTGCAGCTGTGCACGGCCATCTAGAATGTGGCTTGTCTTTCACAGTGCTGTCACCACTGCTGAAACACACCACCCACCACCTCACTGTGTTCACATCCATTGTTTGGTCTCCATAGAGACCATAGCAAGCATCGATGAATGTCAGTGGGTGCCAGTTTTTCCACATTTGCTTCATTTGCACTTCCATGCAGGCTGCCCCTCTGCTGCTATCTGTCACACAGCAACAAAATGTAATGGAATATTTGTTGGAAGGTTCAACTTCTACCGTCATACCACCAACATCTGCCTTTGACGTCTTGAGCGAAAATACTAAAATAGGAAGCATTACTTTCAGAGCACCCCTTGTACAACCATCATTTACCACACTTGTAGCAGCCACACTGAATATGAAGACATTTATGAACTAGAAACCAGGTATTACAACAGCATCTGTTACACCTGTTCAAAGCCTCAGAAAGAAAAGACTTACCCTAGCAAGTAAGTGTCATGAGAGTGGAAGAAACTATATCTATGAGGATCAGAAAGTACAAGACCACACTGCATAGAAGCTACTGCATATCCAAATAATAGACTATTTTCCCTGCAGCATTTGGAAAATTTACTTCCCTTTTTCTACAAGGAGATTTTCTTTTGTATATCTGATCTGGATATTCAAGATTTATTCTAATTTTAGACTAGATATTTAGATTTAGACTAGATATTAGGGAGGTGACACACTAGAACAGGTTGCCCAGCGAGGTTGTGGGTGTTCCCTCCCTGGAAGCATTCAAGGCCAGGCTGGATGGAGCTGTGAGAAACCTGGTCTCATGGGAGGTGTCCCTGACTATAGCAGGGGGTTGGAACTCAATGACCTTAAAGGTCCTTTCCTACCCAAGCCATTCTATGATTCTGTGAGGGTGATAAGACAGAAAAGAAATAAAAATGTAGTAGAGAAACACTTAACAGAGAAATCCAGTGTTTTTTTTTTGTTGTTGATGTTTTTTAAAAGATCGTAAAAGCATGAATTCTGCAATATTTGATTTTATTTCTTCTGTTTAAAATACTTTCAAAGAAATTTTAAAACTCAGATTACTTTGTAGAAGAGCCTAGCAAGAAGCATAAAAAATAGAATTCATGGAATAAAGTGAGTAAATAGGGATTGTACTGCATAAATTCAAGCTGTAAATTCCTGAGACCAGTGGTAATAACTAGGCACAGAGATGAATATTCTTGCTGCATTAAACTAGCACCATTTTTTGATATTAATAAGATATCATTCCCAAAGATTCTAAAAGATCAAAGGTTATGAAATCAACATTTCAATTTCTCCACACTTGGTCTGTATATAGATGTACTAAAATCTAGTCAGTTTTCTTATTTGAACTGCAGGCAAAAGAATGTGAGTGATGTAATTTAAGAACACATTGAAATCTTCCCATCTTCTAAACACAGAAATGCTAAGAGGAGCTGAAGCATGCAATGTGAAATAAAGCTGGTTAAAATACGACAAGGAAATTGGTTAGGGAATAGGGACTTCTTGGCATTCCTCTAACCATTTCCTCTTCATCTGGGAACTGTGGACTGTAATAGAGCCCTAAGAAAATACATCAGGCCTCACTCTTTTCACTGCATTAGGGGAAAAAAAAAAAAAAAGCAATTTAAATATCAAAATACAAATGCATATACAAAAAAAAATATATATACATACTATTCCCTTTGTCTTCAACTAAAACAAGTTGGTTTTGGTTTCTTCTTTCTTTTCTGTTAAATTTAATGAGAGCTTTGATTTTCCCTAGGAGACGAGGTCAACAGACTAGGGCATTTCCTGTCTGCAGCTATGCCATGTGCATATGCAGACATGAGTCTTCTGACAACTGATTTATTTCAGAGAGAGTCATTACAATTGTGGAATATAGCAAGATCACATTCTTTCCTACTTGTTTTGCTTAATCACTATGGATTAGTCAAACATACTTGAAAATAGGATGCATTTCAGCTGTTTGTGTGAAAACTAGTAATTCATCTAAAATCCCACACATGCTAAAAACACAGAAGGTGTTTCAGATTAGACTGTGATCCTGCATTGATGGGAACTGGGAGCAGCAACTGAAAACAACTGATTAAGATGCAAAAAAATTTATTCTACAAGATACTAAGCATTTTGTCACCAGGAACACAGTTCTGTACTTTTTAGAAAAGATCATTAGAGATTTTATAATCACGGTCATTGATAGCTTCCATACTTAGAATCACGGGATCATAGAATCCTTAGAGTTGGAAGGGACCTCTAAAGGCCATCTTGTTCAACTCCCCTGCAATAAAAAGGGACACCCACAGCCAGATCAAGTTGCCCAGGGCCTTATCCCACCTCGCTTTAAAAGTCTCCAGAGATGGGCTATCAACCAAAACACTAGGTGACTTGTTCCAGTGCCTCATCACCCTCACTGTAAAGGAGTTTTTCCTCATATCCAACCTATACTTATCCTCTTTGAGCTTAAAGCCATTTCCTTTTGTTCAATCTCCACAGACCCTGCTAAGAAGTCTATCCCCTTCCTTTCTGTAGCTCCCCTTTAAATACTGCTACCCTTTAAAGGCTGCTATCAGGTCACTCTCAGCCTTCTCTTCTCCAGGCTTAAGAGTGCCAGCTCTCTCAGTCTGTCCTTGTAGGAGAGGTGTTCCATTCCATGGATCATGTTTGTGGTCCTCCTCTGGATGCACTCCAACAGGTCTATGTTTCTCCTGTACAGAGGACTCCACATCCAAACGCAGTACTCCAGGTGAGGCCTCACCAGCACAGAGTAGAGGGGCAGGATCACCTCCCTTGCCCTGCTGTGGTTCTTTTGATGCAGGCCAGGATACTTCTGGCTTTCTGGGCTGCAAGGGCACACTGCTGTCTCATGTCCAGCTTCCCATCCACCAGAACCCCCAGGCCTTTGTCAGCAGGGCTGTGCTCAATTCTTTCATTCCCCAGCTTGTATTGGTAATGGGACTTGCCTTAACCCAGGGGCGAGACCTTGCATTTGGATTTGTACTTAAAATCACCCTTTTGAATTCTACTGATGGAAGCATGAATGTAAAATACTCAAGCAGTCCTATCACACATGTCTAGAGCAAATTCAATGTGCCATGCAAGGAAGACCAAATCTCCGGCAGTGTCAACGGCAGCACTTCAGATCACAAACATATTTTAAAAGCAAGAAACTCAAGATAAAGAAATTTACAATAACAACCAGCAGATATATCAAATCAGAACAGGCTATGAAGTCTAAAGCTATGTAAAGCTAAGAGAGAAATAAAGCTGGACAAGGCAGAAACTGGTTGTCTCTCTCCAGAGTTTGTGCAGCCCCCATGTTTCCACTGCATTTGAGCACTGCAATTACTTTGTTATCAAACACAACTGCCCCAAAAAAATATTCTTATACACCTCCTCCCTCAGCTTAAATACATAAAAGTGGAATAACAAGTACCTACACATAAACCCACATGAAAAATGAGGGGTTGAGTTGTTCTAATCTTTCCTTCCTTTACTACACTAGCTTGGGTCCACATGGTGTTTTCCTAGGAGCTTAAGTCCTGACAGTAACACTTATAGCCCCCATTCACCTCCTCTCAAGGAGGCTGAACTATATTTTACAGTTGACTTCAGTGCATGCACAAATAAATTTGGTTTGTTTTCATTGCTTATGTCAAATAATGAAATTTTATAGCTGTTTGCTGTATGTACAGAGAACTGACAATTCCACATTCATAAAACTGAAACTACAAAGCAACACGTGTAATTTACAGATCAAAGATGAAAACCCGGCAAAACAGGAAAACAGCAATTACTGTTAAAAATAGAAATACAAACCTAAGAAAATGAAAATGATGCACTGAAAACAACCATTAAATCTACAAGAGTCACCCAAGAGACGAGAGAGGTGAATGAGTTCAAGAATCACCACTGTAGAAGAGCAACTAAAAATCTGTCATTAGGTAAATATTTTATGCATCACTTATGGGTAGCGTAAGTTTTTTTTTCCTTCTCTTATCTTACAGAGAGGGACAACCTGAGTAACCACTGCAGGAAAGAGAAAACTTACATTAAGGTTAAATCATAAAGTGACTTGATCTGATTAAAGATATCAGGAAACATTTAGAAAAAGACAAAAAAAACAAACAAAAAAAAAGCCCCACCAAAAAGCCAAGGGAGATTATAAATCTATACTCCAGACGCAGAAACTCCCTTGCATGGACTGGGAAAAACACACCATGGCAGAATGATTACATTCTTATGCTACCAGAAGAGAAATCATCAGTGAACACCAAGTAATTTAAGCTATGTGTTAGCTCACTAAGCTTACCCCTGCTCTCTGAAGACTACTTACCTAATGCTCTTTCATTTCATTTCATCAGAAGAATCATAGACTGGACTTGATGCTTTCTCTTCAAAAAGATGGTACAGCTATCCAAAGTAGATATTACATATTTTGTAGACAGAAACAGCCACAGCTGCTTGTGTGCCCAAAACCACACAATGAGACACTGAAGGACAAGAGCCTGGAAATAAGCTGCTACAGCCACAGCATAGTCTCATGTTCCCCCAGATTAAAAAAAAAAAAAAAAAAAGGGAGAGGATATTTGGTGGTTATCATCTATAACAATAGAGCAAGCATCCATACTTTAAAATGATGAGAAGAAATGTACTATACACTAATTCAAAGTCTTACTCAATACAACACAAACTGATAGTCACCCTTCAACAGGCATGCAAAAAACTTCACTGTAGCCATTTTCCCCACACAATGCTTACATTTGCCACATCTCATTCACCATGGTACAGTTTAGCCAGCATTATATAAATGACTTTCTACCTCAAATGATCTAGCAACTCTACTCACAAACACAACAAAATCCAGCCTTCATCAGATTTCAAGCATCTTACCATCTTCTGAGATAATGGAGACAGCTGACATGCACAACTACAGCAAACGATCAAGAAATTTTTGCTGTGACAATCTGAGCTGAAGTTCCTCACAAACCTTCTTGAAAGTACAGCAAGCAAAATAACCAGCACAGCAATCCAGTTGAAGCGAGACCTGGCTTGCAAACAAGGAACCTACATTAAGAATAACAAAACCAAAACACTCTGAGCAACTTCAAGTTTACCAGCAAACAACATGTGCATTAAGTAGTAGTATTCACTGCTGCAAAAAGAGAGCTGCACAACGTCAAACCTAGGAAAGCTGTGTTGCTGTTTAGCACTTGGCATACATAGTCCTGTTTGCCACATCAATCCAACATAACTGCAAGGGTGCATAACTGCTGCTTGTAACTGTCATCACACATTGGCACAGGTGACAACTGTGAGAAATCCAGCAAAAGCAAAGAGCAATGGTCTTTGTACTACTCGGTACACCAAGTGGGACAGGAACATAAATGGGTGGGCAAAAAGAAATTCACAAAAATCCCACCTCTGAGTGTGCTGTTACTGTGCCAGAAAACGCACTGAACACATGCTAGAAAGCTGAAATTTGCAGCCTTCTCAAGCCAGAACAGAGGGCACACGACACCATTCAAATGCCCTTAACCAGAAGAATTATTAAAAAAAAAAAAATCAGCTTCCTTACCTGATAAGTACACAGAAATAACTTGGTCAACCCATATTTCAAATGCATTTAAAATCCAACCTCCAAATTAAACAGTTTTTATAAATTTACTCACAAATCATTGTCCTCAACTGAATCTACTCTTCTCTCA
Source organism: Meleagris gallopavo (assembly GCF_905368555.1). NCBI lineage: Eukaryota > Metazoa > Chordata > Aves > Galliformes > Phasianidae > Meleagris > Meleagris gallopavo. The sequence goes on along the minus strand of NC_139435.1, from coordinate 10,733,024 downwards.
TTAAATGGGTTGCATTCAGGTTTATAGTTTCAAATTTTAATGCACATTGACAAGAAGGAACAAAGGTTTGTTTGAAGATATGAATGTGACACTGCACCAGCTTCTTGTAACTCATCTGCCATATACCTTAGTGGCTAATAAGGTTGACTGTATGTTACACAGTTTTCTCTCCTTTAAAAACACAGCAACCTATTTGCCACTGAGACATGCAATAAGACTTCTTTCAAGCAGTGCATTGACTAGCATTCCATAAGCTCACACTGTTGCTTATATGCAATTCCCCATCTCACCTACATCTCAAATGGTGCACTTCATTTAGACTTCTTTATTTATAATTCATAATTTATAGATCTGTGATTCATATCATCAGCACAAGGTCAATAAGAGGTTGCTGTTGTATCTATTGAACAGATTCATGTCAGATCTCAAACAATCATCCCAGAAGCAAAATAACAACAGAAAAACAGCCCTCACAAAGAAGTCACTAAAGGATAACTTGCCACCACACTGAGTATTCTCAATAGGCAAACATACTTTTATGCTAGTATAAAGGGAAGTCTAAGCCTCACCATTCACTTCCATGAAGCCAACATTTTGGTTCTTGATTCAAAGCTCAGTCAAGTAGACTGAAGCCTGCCATCTGACTTCAAAGGGCTCTATTTTAGTCTCTGGATAAGCAGACAAGTTCCCAAAGGATTGCTAAGAGGTTTCCACCACGCAAACTAAAGGAAGCAAAGATGAAAGAAAAGCACACACCTGCAAGCAGAATAAAATACGTATATCAGACATGTACATGAGCACTAGTAACCACATTGTTTGCAAAGTTACAAAAAGACCTTGGCTTCTGTCATCATCTGTAGCATACAAGTGTTCTAGGCAGTTAACTGTATATTTAGCTGCATCTAAGAGAAGCATCAGCAGCATGTCTGGGGAATGAGACTCTCCAGATGGCTGTACAGCAGTGATTTAGCTTGAGTTTCAGATTGTTTTGCAAGTTAGGTCACCTTCCCAAATCCAAATATCATCAAATAGCATGAGTGTAGTTGCTGAACAAGAACAGCCAGAAAGAGGTTGATACCTCAAAACACTCGAAGGTAAACATTTAACAGGTAAAATATATAGTAAGAGAAGAGCATGTGAATAAAAGCTATGAGTCAAAGAGATGAAAGATATCCTTCAGCTGTAGTTAAAGGTATTCAATCACAGACATCTTCAAGAGTACTTTAAAAAGCTTAAGTCTACAGCCACTTCTAGATGGTCTAGATCAAGAAATAAAAATAGAAATAAAAATAAAGAATAAAAATAAAGAATAAAAATAAAGAATAAAAATAAAGAATAAAAATAAAGAATAAAAATAAAGAATAAAAATAAAGAATAAAAATAAAGAATAAAAATAAAGAATAAAAATAAAGAATAAAAATAAAGAATAAAAATAAAGAATAAAAATAAAGAATAAAAATAAAGAATAAAAATAAAGAATAAAAATAAAGAATAAAAATAAAGAATAAAAATAAAGAATAAAAATAAAGAATAAAAATAAAGAATAAAAATTAAAGTCTCCTTAAATAGCTGTGTTAAATAAGTCCACAAGTCTAGGCAGCTATACTGCTAACAAGTGGACAAAGACACCATAGCACTGCCTGAAGCTAGCCCATTGGTGTCAATCTTTTGGCTTGAGAGAAGAGAAACTGTCTTATCCGCATGTAGAATATATAATTCAGTTAACGTATTTAAGTTAAAAATAATATTTTCTTAATATGTTGTATTAAAACTTAAACAGCAACAAAAACATGAAACTAGCGAGATATTTGACTTTGTTTTTGTGAAACTAACAGATCAGTGTCTGGCTCAGTGGAAGTAGTTGCAGTTGTCAGTGACCTCTCAAGGTGATCATCTGAGATTTTTGATGAACTTTTACTCTTCCTGGGATTCATTCTGGAAAACAGTCACTCACAAATGTACACACTGTCCAAAAGCAATGACATGAATAAGGTGTGATCATAAAGTGAGCTCAGATCGGTCTTATAAAAGTCTGGTAAGTAGACAGGATCAACTTTTCCTTTGAGGTGATACTCTGATTGCAACATTATACATTCCATTTAAAAGTGTGCATGTAACGAGTTTATATGAACTGAAAATCAAGTTACAAATATACCAGGAAATTGATGATTTTTTTTCAGAATTCTTAAAAACCTATTCTCAAATTCCTTTACAGAATGGAAAGCAAGGCTGCATTTTTTTCACTGTTCATACAACTTTGTTTAGCCAATATATTAAAACGCATGAAATTATTTGCCATAATTTCAGCTTGCCATAATTTAAGTTTCATTTTGAATGTTGTTATGGTTTGAAACATAGCACAGACAAATTGATTTTCACCTTGAACGCACATTTTTAACACACTTAAATGAATATCCATAAAAAGTCAAATCCATCAAAAGTGCTAAATCTGTGAGCCATTTTCCATCTTCATGTTTTGGCACAAATTTTCCTTTTGTTTACATAAAATACTTGATTTCACTTCATAAATCCTAAAATCTTTTTAGCACTTCACCTTAACTTAGCCACCCTCCTTTAGAAAAGTAAATGATGTCCCCATGACCAGCATCCACACTTTTAAGGAAGTCCTAGAGCTAGCAGACAGTCAGTTATTCATTTTTAAGGCTTTCACACAGAAGCCTTCTTGACATATGATGCATTGATATTTCATCCAAAGTGAGTTGCCAGTGGCAACTGCATTGTCCTCTATTAATTTTTAGGTCCCTCTTTCTTACCAACAATTGCTAGGACGCCATCAGTAGCTACAACAGAAATCTTGACAAAGGTTAAAGAAAATCGCTTTAATGTAATTTTTACTGCTTCATACATACTGCTTCAGGAGATTTACTTGTGTCTTTTAGTAGCACCAGAACAGCCATTTATTCAGTGATATTATATTCATTGTCAGTACCCCTAATGAAAATGGCAAGTTGAGCCATATCTCTAGCATCAGTACCTTCATCTATCACCAAAGGCATAACATTTGAAATTGTTCAGCGTGGAGAAGAGGAGGCTTATTGCTCTCTGTAACTACCTGAAGGGAGGTTGTAACGAGCTGGGGGTCGGCCTCTTCTCCCGTGTAACTGGTGATAGGACTAGAGGGAATGGCCAGGAGAGATTTCGGCTGGACGTTAGGAAATACTGCTTGTCTGAAAGAGTGGTCAGGCACTGGAATGGGCTGCCCAGGGAGCTGGTGGAGTCACTGACCCTGGAGGTGTTCAAGGAGGGTTTGGATTTTGTGTTGAGGGACATGGTTTAGAACTATGGTGAGAACTATTGGTGATAAGTGCATGGTTGGACTGGATGATCTTGTAGGTCTTTTCCAATCTTGGTGATTCTGAGATTCTGTCAAAATGGCCAAGTTTGGAAGACAGTCGTCCCTGCTCAAAGGAGGGCCAACTAAAGCAAGTTGCTTGGAATCTTGCCAGGCCAGATTTTGAGTATTCATACAACCAAATTACACCCAACTATGAATGATTGTAAATTATTAGCTCTGCATCAATTCATAATTAAGTGAAATATTCAAGAGTCTGTAGTACTTTAAAAGCTCATTAAAGAAGATCATCTGGTTACAAAACTTAAGTAGCTGTTCATAACACACTTTCACCGCTGAGTTATAGTATACATACACTGTCATAACAGTAAGACAAGTACTGTCATATCAGAGCACATTATCACTACCAAAAATACAACTTTCCACAAGCCTTACATTCACCCCAGCTTTGTCTCTCTCTCTACATAGCTCTGAAGTTTTTAAGCCACCTCAGCTAACAAAGTGAAGCACAAACATCAGCCATCAACCTCACCTCACATAATAAATCTGCCTTCGGACCACAGAAAACTCTTCCTCACAGGTGTTCAAAGGTATCTAAACCTTGAAACAAAAAAAGGCCCAACTGTCCCTGATCACCACATGGTATTTCCTGGAAAGAATGGCTACTAATGACCTCACTCTCCTCTACACTTAAACTTCATGCACCTTTATGATATGCATGGCTTGAAACGTGAGACGCAAAACCTTGTCAAGAAAATAAACAGAAATGGGCTTAACATGCAGCTAATGCTGGACATAGCTGGGTATTTGACAACAAGCAAGGAGAACGACATTTTGAAGAACAGGGCTTGAAAGCTGTGATAATGAAAGTTAACAGTACACCTACTTTGGTTTGATGAACATTATAATATTTGCTGTACACTCTCAATATTAGCATGGGATGAAAAGGCTCAAAATTCTTCAGTAGAGTAGGGTGTATGGGAGGTTTAGCTTTTAGTTAATCCTACAGTGCCTACTCACAACAGATGTTTTTATTTGTAGTAAGACACAAGACAACATTTCAGACATGAAGACTAGACCACTCATTAAATCGTTTTATATGCGTTTTAACTGACAGCTGGACAGATTTTTTAAAACTGTCTGTTTTAAAACTGTTAAAATCAGTCTAGGTACAAACAGTGCCAAAAAAGAAGAGTATATATGTAGTTTACCTCAGTAGGAACACAGAGACAGTTAATTCCTATTATTATTTTGCTTAATATTTAAATCTTGCATAAAATAAACAAATGAAATAATAATTAAAAAAGAACAATTGCTTTTTTGCAACTTCTCCAAGCTGAAGCCTTTGAACTTTTGTGCTCTGTTTAAAGAGACACAAAAGATGTCTCTACATAGCAAAAATTCCTTGTTGCAATAAATTAAAAACATAAAAAAAAAAGACAATTTGCCTTTCTTCTTCCTAACCACCCTCACTTTATGGTGCTCAGTTTTTGGGTACTTGAGTTTGTAATGAAATGTCAATTAAACTGGCTAGTTTCACATTCTAGCACAATGCTGTATATTGCTACAGGGTTTAACTCCACTGAAACCTTTTTTTTTTTTTTTTTAAATGGGAATTTTTCACTTCATTTCCACAGAGGTTTTATACATGCTCTTTTTAATGAGAGAATCACATAGAGATGGCTATTCCAGCCATCCTGGAATGAGCAGAACACAGCTGCAACGTGTTTAGCTGGCCATGCACTGCCCAGATGAGCATGGCAGATGAGTATTGGAGACCAATCAATGTTTCTTTTCTCACAGCCTCTATCTCTTGCTCCAGCTCTAAACAAGAGAGAGAGCAAACAGGAAGAAGCCTGAGATGAAACAGAGATCCAGGTAGATGCCTGGGAAAGGAGACACCTTGCCCTTGCTATTTGTACAGGAGAATCACTAGCACCATGTCACCAAGTGCTGGTAAGAATATGACTCCAGGGCTAATAATAATGAGAGATTTTTTTTCCCCACAATACTGTGGCACAAGCATGGGTGGAGGTGGAAGTCAAAAGGAAAGCAGTGAAGGAAATGTATATCATTTACTTCAGAAGTGATTATGATACATAACACAGTTGTGGAAAGCAGAGCGCAGATGAGCATGATGCCCTACCAGCAGGACAAAGAAATGAGAAGCAGATGGGTGAGGCCAGCCTTGCAGGTTTGATCTGACTCTCCTTTAGCCCCAGAGCTAAAGTGGATTTATCAGTAGTATTTGCCAAACAACAACATTATGAGGCTAGGTGATCAGGACTGCAACTGTACACGATCAGCCCGAGCTGAGTGAACAATGAATACTTAACAGACAAAGGACCAGAACCAAAGCAATTACGAATTTGTAGCTGATGAGACATTTTGCTATGGACTGAAAAAGCTCATCTGGGAACCCAACTAAAACATTCTCTACTACACTCCAGACTGTAATCCTGTTCTACGGAATAACTATTTATTCAAAGCTAGCCAACTCCAAATCACGTTCTAGCATAATTTCTAACACACAATACAGTTCTCACTTGACCTACTCCCTTTTCTTTCTGTCCCAGTCAAAAGACACTATGTGATGGTAAGATGTTCACATTAAGCCTACTGCAACAGGCAGCATGTTTTACTCTGTATACAGAAGGACTCAAGTACATTTGAATTCTTTTCTGCGCAAACACTTAAGCTTTCTTTAGGAGAGCAGGCTCACTAGAGCAGAACTATATGGTGTCCAGAACAGAAGACATGAAGCCAAACAGTTCCCAAGCTGAAAATGTGGTTGAGGGTTAAGCTGTTAACTCCAGACAGAGGAACACAGAAGCAGGAGTCACTATAAGAGAGAGAAAAGGATAAAACTTATCTTTCCAAGAGGAGGTGGTTGAGAATTTCCTATACAATCCCAAAATTAAGGCTCAACCTACATACTCTATACCGGACTCCCAGGACACCTAGACAAATCACAGAATACAGAATGTCAGGGATTGGAGGAGACCTCAAAAGATCATGTAGTCCAATCCCCCTGCCAGAGCAGGAACACCTAAATCAGGTCACACAGGAATGTGTCCAGGCAGGTTTTGAGTGTCTCCAGAGAAGGAGACCCCACAACCTCCCTGGGCAACCTGTTCTGGTGTTCTGTTACCTAACTATGGAAGAAGTTTTTTCTCATATTGATGTGGAACCTCCTGTGTTCCAGCCTGCATCTTCACTGTCCCTTGTCCTATCATTGGATGTTATTGAGAAGAGTCTGGCTCCATCCTCCTAACACTCAATCTTTACATATTTATAAACATTAATGTGATCACCCCTCAGTGTCCTCCAACCTAAAGAGACCCAGCTCCCTCAGCCTTTCCTCGTAAGGGAGATGCTCCACTCCTTAATAATCTTTGTGGTTCTGCACTGGACTCTCTCAAACAATCCCTTTTCTTCTTGAACTTGAACTGAGAGGCCCAGAACTCAACACGTTATTCCAAATGCAGTCTCACCAAGGCAGAGTAGAGGGGGAGGAGAACCTCTGTTGACGTACTAACTACAGCCCTTCTAATACACCCCAGGATGCCATTGGCCTTCTTGGCCATGAGGGCACAGTGCTGGCTTGTGGCCATGCTCCTGTCCACCAGGACCCCCAAGTCCCTTTCCTCCATGCTGCTCTCCAACAGGTCAGTCCAAAAGCTATACTGGTACCTGGGGTTGTTCTTGCCCAGATGCAAAAGCAAGTTTCAGAAGTTTGTTTTCTAAATAGGTGGAAAGAGTGATCAGAAAGCATTGCTATTCCACTTTCTAGTCAGAGAGAATTCTGTACGCCTTTTTTTTTTTTTTTTTTTTTTTTTTTTTTAAGTCACAATTACCTCAACTGGAGGTAGCACATGTTCACAGGGTGGGTAATGCAGTTCTCAACAATCCCATGTTCCTTTTTAGTATACTTGTAGTGCCCAGAGGGAAAAAGAATGTAAGGACTGTTTAAAAATAATAGAGCAGAGCAGAATCTCATTTAAAGTTTCCCCACCCAATTTTTGTTCTCCCACACACTCACTCCAGAGCACATGGGAACACAATGATTTCAGTGGAATGTATTACAGTAATCTCTCAGTTCCGGATCCCCAGAAAGCATTTTATACCTCAAAAATTGTTGAATAGGAATCTACTAATTAAAACATTAAGCATTAAAAAAGTGCCAAGCCTTAATTAGCATAGCCTCTAGGTTAAGATTGGGCTATTTTACACAGCAATGTACCTAACTGCCTCATTATTTTGAAATTTATGGAAAAATCACTACACTAGAGGTCAAAAAGAAGAAATTTCCATAAGAACAGAAAACTTTTCCTCCCACATTTGATAGCACAACAAATAGGCATTTCGGGAAATACCAGAAGTTTGAGCTGGCAATTAGCACCGGGAAATCCCAGCCTCTCCTGCCTCTGCTTCTGACAAGAACTTATTTTTCTGCTCAATCGCACTGTCAGTTTTTAAAAATTCAAGAAATTCTAATAATTTAATTCACTATTAAAAGCATTCAGAAATACATACCAATTCTAATTTTCCTCTTGCTCAGTCAACAGCTTAGCAATAAGTAGAAAATTAATCAGTTGTCAAATTGAAAGAAATTGTTTCCTGACAGTCTTCAGTATTCCCAGAATATGGTCCTAAAACTTTTCAGTTATTTGTCCATGTATATATGTTAGGAGTGAAATCAATCCAGCCCTAATCAAGTTTCACACATTTTTTTTCTAGAGGAATTATTTTTAACATAGTTAAAAATAAATCACCTAAATCACTTAGGTTCCTACAATATCTTGGTGTCAAAGAACTAGATACTTAAATATATTTAAGTGTCTAAAAATGTAGATGAGCATCTTGTTATATTTAAGAAACAGACAAAGCATGTTTAGACAGGTTTGATATGTTTGTGCATTTGAAAATCTACTTGACCCTCATCTGCCTTTTGCAGATTCTAGTTGTTTCTGAAGTCAGGCTACAAACTAATTATTACTGAAGACGTTAAAATCACAAATGTTAAATACAATTATGAGGACCAATCAGATGGGTAGCACTAGATTTAGTTGGATTATTTCACATTCTACTTCTCTGAGCAGAAACATTGAAGAACTTCAGTCTTAATCCTTAGAGACAAGTATTCTCCAGTGTGTAATATCCCTACAGACAGCCTACTCCTACAGACAAAATTCTACTGACAGTCTGTAAATAAATGTAAGTTCTCAAGTGGTAGCTCCTGCTCATATCACACCACTTTTTCTAAGTGTTACATATAACAGGTGTCTTGCAACAATTTAGTCTGCTTTTAGATGCTACCAACAGTAGATTTTAGTTTGACAATCAGGAGCAAACAAGTGAAGAAAGAGTGGAAAAAAATATAGATCCTTGGACAGAAAAATAGCCTAATTCTTCATCAAGATGCAAGTGCAATTTCTATCATTTTGTCAACAGATATTTCAAGTATTCACTACTTACTTTCTAGTCTCAGTATTTACTCCACTTAGGCATCCTGTTCAGATTTTTAGACTACATACATTTTCCTAATTATACATCATACTTTGAAAAACTCATTTATGACAGAGCACTAAATCTCACTGCTCCACTTCAAATACACATATTCATATGGCAACAGTCACCCCTAGGAAGGATTTCACTGCAGCTAAATGCGTTGAGGGAAAAAAAGACTCTCTGGTTAACAGAGCTGCCTACACACACACAGATAGTGAATTAGCTAAGGTACAGGGAAGCTGAGTAGCAAAAACATGAATTGCAAAGCCAGAAGATAAGCCTTGCTCCCCTTCCTCAGATGTGAACTACACCAATTTTGATAAATTTCAGAATTTCCAGCACTATATATTTGCATGTTCCTGGAACTCCACTGCTAGCATGCCCAGCCCAGAGCTTTTTATGCCAGAAATCTGAAGGTGTGATCTGACAACACAGCTAAGCCATGAAAACAGCTGCAGAAAGAGAAGTACTGCTGCTCCTCCCCAATTTCACCATTCCTCTCAGGGTTGGCCCACACAGTGAGGAGTTAAACAGCTACCTACACAATAGGGAGTTAAACAGCTAGATCAGCTAAAACCAACTCCACAAAGCAATTTTCCATCATTTTATGATCCTGAACTGATTTACTGAGTCTCTCATTGGGAGTCAGGTATCCTTAAAACCAGGAGGGCAGAGACAATAGAAGAGGGAGCAGGGCTGGCTCTTCTAAAGCTTCAAGAATGGTATAGACGTAGCACCACAACAAAGCTCTGCAGCAGGGAGACAGCTAATATATGCATGAATACCAGCAGGTGTGCCCATTTTCAATTCACTCACTTCAAAACAGCCTAGAGAATTTTAATGCATCAGTGAATTTGCCTACTCAATCTTCATTTTAGAATACAGTTTTATGTTATCAGCCAGAGAATTGTTTGACTAACCCCTGTCTCCCACACATACCTTGAAGACTTATTCCTACTCCTCCCCTTCTTCCTATTTATTTAATGCAAACAAGAGAGGCTAAAAGGAAAGGTACCATTCCCTCTGCCAAGACATTTCCAAGATATTAAAGACATCTTCCAGAATGAGAAAGAGCCCCTCCATCCCTGCTGACTTTCCTCTTATCCTGAAAGCAGTTACCATATTTTATAAATTGAGATACAAATAATTCCCATTAAAACTACCTCCTCTTCTTCCTGAATTATAACTATGAGAAGCATATGGAAACTAAAAAGAAGGATAATTTTCCTTAGTTATCATGCACAAAAAACACAACAGCTCCAGTTGACTGTTTTGAATTATGCCCTTAAGGTTTGGCTTCAACACAGAGAAAAATCAGACCCTCTTGAGTTTATATTGCAGTGCTCTTAGAGCTACCTACTTAACCATTAGGTATCTGAAAAATCCTTTGTGGTCAGTTTTGCAACTTTGTCTCAAGACGGTAGACAGAAGAAGTACCAAAACAGCAATTACTTTGAGACCTCCCCTGGTTTTGGGGGGAAAGGTGGGGATTAAGGAGACAAGGCCAGGTGAGTAAGGAATATGATAAACAGCTGAGTAACAGGGGGTGGACCAGCTATAGCAAGACCTAGTTGCATCATATGCATGTCACTTAGTCTTTGCTCTAGAGCAGCAGTGCAGCCAACTAGCATAAAAGTGTGAAGTCATCCTAACACACAGGCACACCTAATTTCCATAATACCAAGTATGTCCCTACATTAGCAAAGGAACTGCTCTCATTACTCAAGCAGCTGCTTAAAGGAACTGAAGTGTTAGGTGAAGTGAAACAGTGACTGCTGCTACTCATCCCAATGGCAACAACTTCTGACCACCAAACAAGCAGCTGTAGACTGAGAGACATATTCAGTTAGATGAGACAGCAAAGACTCATGATATGTTCATTTGCTGCAAAGCAGCACAAGATGCTGCACCATCATCTGAGTTGGCTTGGTCACCAGCAGAAGTAAAATGTCCCTAAAAGTTAAGTGTTTCGCTCTGCTCCCAAAGGTTAGTTGACATATTGAGCTTGGCTACAAAGTTGGTCCTTACAGGAGGAGCTCTTGCTTATCTGAAGGAGTAGATTAACCAACAGTGCTACCATTAGGATGCCAGTACAACAGCTGCCAGCAACAAATACTAACTTGCAGCTCAGTGATTTGGTAAGCGGCAATCATATCTACATATCACACTGCAACAGCACCTGTTTCTTCTTCATAGCTACTGAAGGGCATTACAAGCTGAGACCACTAGAACAGAGAGGCCACTTTAACAGAGCACTACGAGACCATCTTTGCATCAAAGAACAGCTTGGACTGCTCCTGACTGCAGTGTGTGGTGATTTTCCTAAATACCAATCTCTCTATAGAAGCTCCACTTTTAAACCTTATGAATCTTCACCGAACACAGCTGCTCTAGAATTCTGTGGGAATATGGCAAAAAAAAAAAAATAATAATAATACATCCTTTCCTTCTACAACTTATCTGCTGCTCTGAAAGATAAAACATCACATTCTTCATGAATATTTGTTACAAATTCTATGTAAGATCCTGAAAAATCATTTATTTCATTGACTGCACTATCACATGAGCATCAACATGAATATATAGCAAGGAGTTGGAAAGAGTAGCAGTAGGAAGACAAGGACAGAACTGGACAATAGCAGTCCCACTGACCCAAAGGATCACATGGTTCAACTTCCAGCTTGGGTCACTACTGATACTATCATTAACAATACACAACATGTGATGTGCCCACTAGTGTTTCACATTTACGTCTGCTGTCCTCACTGATCAAGCCTTGCATCCACTCCTCCTGTCACATTGGGATTGATAAACCACATCTTGCCCTAATTGCACAGCTGGTTCTTGTACTCTTGCTGACAAAAAAAAAAAACCTGCCACAGGATAAGGAGACCTTTTGTTACATGCTCAAACATCACACTGATAAGAATGGTTTTGTACTTAGACTGAAATACAATTGGGCAGTAAAGTCCTTACTAGGCTTAATGCTGCACCTGGGACAAAGTTTCAATCTGCATGTGAGCACAATCTAAGAGAAATTTTCTAAGAGAAATGGCAGGCCCCATGCATATATACTTGATTTGGTTATTCTAAGAAGGAAGCAAGGTAGTGAAATACTTCACATAACATAGAACTGCATTTCAAAACAGCCTAATATGTACTATACCCAGCTAATGCCTTTGTGCTTGGAAAAAGTTGCTCCTCTCTGTAATTCATTAACTTGCAACCTTATCAAGGTGGGAGTGAAGAACTTGTTTCCAGCATGGAAACCAGCAATCAAACTCAGTAGAAATACTTACGTCACTCTTCCTGAACTTTGCTTTTAAGCTCTTCATCCTGGTTACATTCAGTCTTCGAAACCTTTGAGAAGTTTTTTTTTTATCCTTCTTCAATATCTAAGGGAATAAGAAAAAAAAGAGGATTCCAACTTGATATCATTTAGCTCACGGGTAGACAAATCTGAATTGAATTTACACATATATATTGCCCTTCAAGGGCTTAGCCCTCAAGCTCTAACAAAGATTAACAACCAGCTAAGAGACATGTTTTGTATTTCCAAACTTAAAAGCAAGCCTAAATCTGACCACAGAAAAACAGGAGGAGTCTTTAGCAAAAACTCAAATGTGCGTCACATAATACTAGCTACCTCTTGCTACAAGCAGATCTGACGTGTTCGTACATGTATCACCTCTCTGCTCACAGTTTATTTTAATATTAACACCAAGGCAGCCATTTATAAAATGGTAAAAGCAGAAAGATGGATGTTGAGTCATTCAATTAAAGTGTCACTATCCTACAACTTCTGAAATAGCTAGAAATACTACATGTACACATTTAACCACTAATTCAAAACTAACAATGTAAACCATACATGACACATACTAGTACAGCTCAACACAACATAACAGATGGAACCATCTAAGCAAGAAGAGAGTTAATCACTGGAAGAATACTTTTACGCTCCTCCCCTAACAAACACTATGTGTATGCAAGAAAAACTTCTTCACCATGAGGAATCCAGAGAACAGACATCAAGAGAGGCTGCAGTATCCTTTTTTGAAGATATCCAAAACCTACTTACATGGTCTTCTGTGCAGTGTACTCTACAGGGGCTAGACTAGATGATATCCTGAGGTCCCTCCCAACCCGTACAATTCTGAAATTCTGTGCAATTCTGCATCTGAGAAATCACAACAGTTTTCAATTTGAGGATCCACTTTCACAAACAAGCCAAGTTTCTCCTTTATCCGTTTCAAATGAAAAAAAGCAGCAAGAATGCAAACATACAACCAACATTATTACAAGTCGCAAGATTTTATAAGGAAGCAAGAAATCTGTACTAGAGCAAAGTTTCCTAAGGAATCACAGAATTACCAAGGTTGGAAAAGACCTCCAAGATCATTCAGTCCAACTGTCCACCTTTCACAATATTTCCCACTAAACAATGACCCTTAGTACCTCATCTAAACGTTCCATGAGCAACTCAAGGTACAGTGACTCAACCACTGCCCTAGGCACCCCATTTCAGCACCTGACCAACCTCTTGGAGAAGAGCCTAATGTCCATCCTGAATTTCCCCAGCTCCTGGGAAACTGTAGTGTGTAACAATCCAAGGTAAATGTAAATGGTGAGAGACACAGTAAAGTAGCAGGGCAATGTGTTTATTCCTAGACCACAGTAGAAAAACTTTATGGAAGAGAAACATACTTAAGGAGAAGAAAAGGACATCTATACAAAAAACGTTCCGGCTTCCTAGTTTCACAATATGCTCACTGGAAGAGCCAATCTATCCATTTCAACTACAAAAGGTTAGCAGCTGTACAGACATTTTGCTGAAGGAAGAGTTTAAAGCAAAGGTTATTCAGCTGTATAAACTTCCTCCCTCCACCTTCGGGGAAAAAAAAAAAAAAAAAAAAAAAAAGGAGAAAAATACTAGGAGCCTAACTAAAAAAGAGGACTACAGCACAAATTCTAATAGGCCATGGTGGGTCACTGGTGTGTTGCATCCTTCTTCAGAAACCTTTAATTACAGTTTGATAAGGAAAGTGAATTTCAGTTATTTCATAAGAGAAAGTCCCTTACTGTTATGAAAACATGCTGCTACATTCTACATGCTCCCTTGACTATGAGAGAGGTTTTAAAATGAAACTTCATTGTTCACTCTTGGTAAAGTACATTAAAAAAGCACTTCCACAAAGCACAACACCGAGCACCATTCTGGAAGAAGAATTAACACAAAGTAAACATGTAATTTAGCTCAACCTCATATTTAATTGACAGCCATTTAAAACACACACACGCACATTTCTTTAAAAAAAAAAAAAACAACAACAACAACAAACAACCAAAAAATTCCACGTACTACATGTACACAAATAGGTTTCCCACAGAATACAGACCTCAACGGGTAATTTTGATGGAATAATTCTGTAGGCTGTTAAAACATTATTAACTCTAATTATGTGACTCTGAATCTAATTAAATAATCATTCTAAAGTAGCATCAGATTCCTAACTGCTTCCATGTATATGAAAGGGTTTTACTGTGAGCTCTTGCTTTTCATCTCAAGGTATGAGAATAAGGAAAATTAGATAGCAGCATTTTGTCTAATTCTTTATGATGCATTTTGTCTAATTCTTTATGATGCAAAAGGACAGCGAAAAATTTGTTAGAGCTTTTCATACCCTGGATTGACTATTCCTTAGCTTTTTCCTGGGCTGAACAAATCCGCTACACCTATTCAAATTTTGAAGAAAGTGTGAAACTATAGAACAGCTGTTATGACTTGCATTGGAAATGAGCCTGAACCCCAGCAAGAGCTCAATAATCTCCTAACTCATTCTCTAATACCACCAAGGACTTTGGGCACAGTACAGACATGACAAATGACATTAGAGTTAGCTGGCCTTCTTTAAATATACAGCCCACCAGAAAAATCTCTAGGGGAAAAAAGATCAAGAGAGACTTCAAAAGCTGAGAAACATCAGACAATATCCAACAAAACACACACTTAGAAGGTCTTTTTAAAATTAAAAGTTAAACTTATCTGACTAAAAAAAAAAAAATTAAGTTTAATTACACCATTTAATAAAATAGAACCAAACACTTTGCACCGGGAATCAGTAACAGATCTCTTATCACATACATCCTCTCAGATGACTGTCTACTGTAAGGTGTCTTTCCCCTTTCCACCCTCTCACCACTTTTTTCTCCCATGAACAAAATATTTGTTGGAAATGAACTATGCAACTTCAGGGCGATAAGAGAGACGGTAGTAGCTCCTTATAGATGCATGCTCAGAAGAGATGCAAAGCTGAATTCTTTCTGAGAGGAACCTATAGCAGCCCAATTAACAAGCTTTGCAAGCACTCCCAGCATGCTGTTTTTCCCCATCTTGAGATAGGAAGAAGGGAGGTGAGTGGTGATACCATCAGAAGCCAACTTATTTTTTCCTCACAAGTTACTTCACTTCTGGTGTGAGTGCACTCTATATACTGAATTTGAAAATGAAATCCACAGAATAATTACAGAAGCATGGAAAAGCACACACACACAAAAAAAAAACATATTTCTGAGTTCAGAGCATGTTACATCTGTATTTATTTTCTGTAAAAGACAGTTAAACACGAACTTTGTGATTACAGCTTTTGTATCACAACTCTTCAGCTGTAGAGATAAAGACCCATGAAGCAGTGAGGGCTGTCTTTTCTTGGCACTGCTTTAAGGAGGAAGTCACCTCTCAAAGGGTGTAATTATTGGAATTGATGCAAAAAGAGGTCAGCATCCTGATTCAGCAGAGCTTTATGACAACTGCTCATTTGCCAGAGGGGGAAATAAAGGAAGCACCGTTAATAAACTCCTGTTTTACAAGACAGGAAACGACAACTAGAAATTCACAAGGGAGAATCAAGACACTTCAAAACTATTTCTGCAATGAATCACAGCTATTAACAAGAAGCAAGTTTTACCTATTGTGGCATTTCTCCCTTTTCAAAATAACTGTGGTAATAAATGCTGTCGTTTTGTAGCTGCAAGTTAACAGCACAGAACTGCTTAACTCCAGACTACAGCTAATGCTGATCACATGCTGTCAACCATTATCTCTAAAATTAAATATTTTCTATCTCATCTTCCTTCGGCTTAATAACGAGAAACATTTCTCAGGAGCACAAGTCACAGAAAACATCCTTAGGTTGATGGCAAACATCTCTAGTGAAAAAGGAAGAGATATTGATGCAGTAGTATTCAGCCTCAATAATTTCATTGTTTTAATACACAGCACCATCTTCAAGTTCAAACGTAGCAATCAGATTAAGATAATCTTCCCCACTGATTTACAGTAAGATTTTGGCAACCACAATAAACAACTGTACTGACATTGTTTGTTTTTTTTTTTCCCTTTCATCACTTTGCTGCAAAATCTGAGCAAGGTCTTCTACATGATATGGACGCTACAGTCAACACACTGAATGGCCAAATATTCAGTGATGTAACAGTAAAACAGCCTTAGGGATATGCAGTGCATACTGTTCATGGCAACGACTGCTACCCTTTAATGATTAGTGCATGCTGAACTTAATTCCTTTTAAGTGTTAAAGGACATGCATCTCTTTCAGAACACACTAAAAAGCTTCCATCTCAAAACACTGTTTTGCAGCAAAGCATTGTTTATAATGTCAGCTGATTTCCTGATTCACTCCCAAAAATTCCAGATTCTTTTTTTTCAGTTTATGTGGCTACAGACTAGAGACTCCATGCAAGATCTGGCTACAGGTAAAATGACACATATGAAAATAAATGTCTAGAAAAGTACCAGTGCTGCTATGTACTTACATCTCCTTTGTGTGAATGTAACTACTCTCAAAAGAGAAAATAAGATGTCCCAGAAGTTGCTTCAAGTACAGCAAAACAACATCGTTTGTTCTCTGAATAATCATTATCTTTCTGCACAAGCCCTGCTGAGACCCAGGAGAACAAGCCTTTGAAGCAGTCAGCTCTGCAGGGCTGCCAGAAGCATCCTCAGCTCTAGCATTTCTGCCGCTGCCCATCTTCAGTACCCAGCTTGTCAAATACTTCACATGCCTGAGCTCCCCTGACCTACAAACCTGTACCAAGAACATGCCAAAACACAAACTTCTCCAAAGCCGTTGGACCACCTGAAGGCATTAGCAGCTACCCAGACTCTCCAGTTGTTTGCATGTGAACACAAGTAAATCCATAGTGTCCTAAAAGTAAATAAAGTTTAAAAGTTCACTTAGCACTCCATCTATGACTACCATCTAATTACCATCCAGCAAAGCACATTCCTCTACTTCTCATTCCAAAGCAGAGAAGCATACACAATCAGATCAAAAGCTACAGGAAAATTTCCGCAGTCTTCATCAACACAACTCAGTTTTTCCATCTTGAGTAATCTATCCTCCTCTTCCTTTCATAGCAAAAAACAAATGGAACTTAATGCCACCTATAAAGACAAATAATTCTTGGCTTGGTTAATCTGCTATTACTTATCAATGAAAACACGCTGAAAAAATGTACTGAGAAGCCCAAATACAACATAAAAATGGGAGTGATTTATAGACCGTTAATCCCATGCAGAACAGAATCAGACATCAGAGATAGCAGGAGCCTTGGGTAACTTAGTACAATCCCTCAATCTGCTCACAAATCACTGGCAAGGATGTGCTGAACTGTACAAATTTAAGCATTTGAGCCCAGAAGTTAAGAACTCTACAGATATTGCATCACTAACAAATGTAGTTATCTCTCTTTTCTTCAGAATGCTTTGCCTCAGCTTTCTACTCTTACACATCCTCTACGTTCAAAATCTGCAAATATTTTACTTCATTTTTAATGGTTGCAGCTAAGGTCATACCAGTCTCTGAGGACATTACACAACTAATACAAACCAATACTCAACTGCCAATCCAGGATATGTGCAATCCGTTAAACTGTGTTTTCTCCTAGGGGAAAGTCTGCATGAACACTGTTAATTACAGAGAAGATCAGAGAAAATTCAAAATGTGACACAGCTCTGACTTGTTCATTTGACACACTGGACAGAACTCCAGGCAAAACTATCTCAAGTGAAGTCCGAGCACATCTGTCATTCAAATCATTATGCTACAACTTTACTTTGTTCTTACTCCAGTTCCTTTGTCTCAAAGCATCTGTCAACAGTGAGCTCACAGCGAGACAAGATTTGCTGCATAAGCTAGGAAATACTGCTATCTTTCTCTGCTTTGAATTTCCACATTTCCAAAATAAAAAGTTCCCCCACACCATGTATCACCCCATTTTGAGATCATATTCCTTTGGTTCATCACACATAAGATGCACTGCAGATCTGAAGACTTTTCCCATGTTCAATATTTAGTCCAACAGGACTAGACAGGAATTGAAGCATATAAACTGAAAGAGAGAAAAAAAGATGCACAGTTCCACTTTGCAAACATCAGTTATTTAAATGAGAAATCCAAGATAACAACTAGAGCTTGTTTATATTTACTTCCTAATATTCTATATTATTCAACTAACTGCACTTCAGAATCAGCAAATACGAGAACTTGTTGAGATGCAATCTTCAGTGTGAAAAGAAACAACTGCATCAATTTATAGACAAATACTCTGAAATAGCCTAACACAGGACAGCCTCAGACTAGGGTAGGCACTAAGAACACTGATTTAGATTACCAAAAAACACCTGCCAACCCCACTCCCACTAACTAAGGCCTTGAAAGAATATTCTACTGAAAACCTCTCTAGTCTAGAAATACTCTCAGAGATGGTGCTAATAACACAATTCAGCTTCCAAGTTTTTGTGAGGGAAAACATTACATTTTTAAACATTATCTGAAAATGAAAGGGAATTGGGTGTGTTTAGAAATCAAAAATTAAGCACATCCACACTTCATAAAAGGCATTAGGAACTGAGATTTTTTTCTACCCTGGAAGACTATCAGTCATATAAATGAGTAGAACTCCAGCAAGATCAGCATCCACATCTTAGTGATAATGAATCAATTCTATCTGATCTTATTTAGGCTCTTGAAAATCATGTTCATAGCAGCACTAGGTACAAGACAGAGAAAGCACAACATGTAGGATACTCTTCCTATGCTTCAGAGACCTATGAACATCTAGAGGGCTCTTAGAGATATCCTGGTGGGAATTCAGACAAGACCTTGCATACCATGTTCTAAGAAAGCATTTGAGTGCCAAATTTCCCACAGACATCTCAAGGCATCCCAGTGCCTCTGGTAGTTCAGATGCGATGCACTGTTTCTGCATGCCCACCAGCAATAGCTCCCAGTAGCTTCCTGAGCCTCAGCATTTATGAGGAAAGAAACTGGAACATCATCTTCCTACAGTCACAGAAAGTCTTGCATACAAGTTTTCTCTTTGCAATGACTGGACAAACTTGGCTCTCATCTTTACCAATACCATATAGATTCAGGTGAGAAAAAACAAAGAACAACAAAAAAACTTCACATATCTTATGTTCTGAAGGTACAAAATACAAAAGAGACTAAGACAACTTTCAAAAATACGTTCATGTTATTACAACACTCATCTACAATGCGTGACCTCCTCTGTAGAAGAAGGACTTGAGTGAACATCTAAGACGTTCCAGGCAAATGCACTAATCATTAGGCTGCCTAATGAAGCAATCACAGCCAAACTACATGGAGTCACCAAGACAATGAAGAGGCTGAAGTACCTCTCCTCCAAGGCTGAGCAAGCTGGGACCATTCAGCCTGGAGAAGAGGAGATTCAGGGAAGTTCTTATCAATGTCTATTAACATCTGAAGGGAGGACGCAAAGAAGACAGAACCAGACTCTTTTCAGTAGTCCCCAATTCCAAGACAAGAGACAATGGACACAAACTGGAACACATTAGGTTCTTTCTGATCAGGAAGCATTCCTGTACTGTGCAAATGACAGAGCACTAGCATGGATTGTCTGGAGACGTTGTGGAGTCTCCCCTTTGGAGATTTTCAGAAGCTGCCTGGATATGGCACCCAGTTCTGAATGTCCTTTTTAAGCACAGGTCAGGCCAGGTGGACCCACAGGTCCCTCCTCACCTCTATGACTCGTGGATTCTGTGACCACTACCATCACCTCAGGGTGTTACTGGCCACAACATTCTGGATCTGAACACAAGAGAAAGGTGCCTTCTTTCGCTGCTATGTACTTCAGCTCTGACAGTCCTCTGCAGATACCTTGATTAACTTTTAATCTTAAGTGTAAGTGGAGGTGTTCTAGTACTTCCACAGTTTACCAACAGATTTTCATTTATTTCTGTAATCTGACAGTGATAACCTTCAATATATTCCCTGAATCACAGCTATTTGCCCTATCTCCTCTACAGGTTAAAACTGCAGTATTAGGCGACTCTCAGCAAGGACTGACAACTCCAAAACAATCTCCAAGTTACCCTACATGCCAGTTACCACCAGTATTTATGCACTCACAGGCACCTAGACAGCAACTCCAAGGAGCATGCAAAAGGAGTAGGCTTCTCAGACATGCAGGAAGTACACAGACAGCAGGACAGCCAGTTATTCAAATCTGTAAGCTTAGATGATGTTATGGATCGCTATGTTCCCACTCAACATCCAGTTAATAAAAGCTGCCTGGAATTTTCAGTAGTCTACCATCTCCACCACTAAGCAAGGCACAGAGCCTAAAATTGATTTATTCTAGTTTTGCTTGGCTTTCCTCTACAGCTGTTTCAAGTATTAGCCCTACGCAAAAATAACCAGTCCACAATCAGCTCTCAAAAGGAATGTGATCAGGGTACTATTGCAGTAGGATTTAGAAACTGCTAACATCTCACATAAGAAGTTAGTTTTAGTGTCCTCCTGCCACTACTTCTCACTTAAAAGAGGCATGAACTTCTTACCAGTGAGAGAGAAAAGAAAAGCAACATAGTGGGGAGCATACAAAAGAAAAAAAATAAGTAAGAGATGGGGCAAGTGAGTAAACTCTACTGTGCAATGCCTACATCATTTGCGAGAGCAGCAGCCTCCCTCCCCATCTCTTCTCCCATCAGTGTGCACCGTTTCTTGGCTCGGGGAAGGAGAGGGAAGGAGGTTTTATTACTTTGCTAGCAGATGCACTCTTGGAAGAGGGAAGAGCACAGGGCCCGTATTTTTAGAGACTGGACAGACAGATGCTTGCTATTGCACAGTGACTTACTGACACTGAGCTTGGCCTGAACTCAAGGGAACCCTGAGCTAATATCCAGCTCTTTCACTCTGGTTCATACAGCTCTTACGCAATTCTTCTGTTAGTAAATAAAATCTCATTGACAGCTTTCCATGAGTGTCCCAAGACAAGAGCCAAGCAGGTCACTGACAGATATTTACCAAATTCATTTACTCCTAGTTAATCCAGAAGACCTAACTAAGATGACATATTCGCACATCTGGGCTTTAAAAAAAATAATAATAAAATTGAAACCTGATCTGAAACCTGTTGGGATACAAAAAGCAAGAAGAAAAGGCTGCATTTCAGTGGGTACAGCAGCAGCTCTAAGCAGACAGCAAGCGTTCTGTATCAGCTCTGCGACAAGCGCACTCACTACAGAAACACTGACAAGAATTCGCTCCGACCCCGCAGTGCCAGCAGAGCAGAAATTGAAGCAGACTTCTCACAGCCGTAAGGAAACTCCAGATCGTGACAAGTGGACGGCGGACGGCTCTTCGCTGCCGAGCGCTGTGCAAGAGAAAGCCAGCCCTTCCGTGAACTCCGTGAGAAGTTGGGAGCGAAGGTTTCTGGCTGAACTTGATGTGATTAGGGATTTTCTCAATTGTATTTCTGAGCTGCCACAAAAAAACCCTCGGTTCGCCTTCAAGCTTCGCTGCGGCCGCGGGGCTAGGGGGGGCGGCGCGGTCATTAACGGCGACGGGACCCTGGTCCGACAGCCGCCGAGCTGCCGCCCAGAGCGCCAGGAAAGCGCCGCCCGACGCCACCAGTTCAGTCCCGGGGCCGCCGGAAGGTCCTCGCTCCCCTCTGAGGAGCGGGAAAGGAGGCGCGGCCGGGCCGCGCTGTCACGGACCCGGCGGGGTCGATGAGGGACCCGCGCAGCCCGCCGCCGCCGGCGGCTGTCAGCCCTGCCGAGCCCCCCGCGGAAATAAAGCGACATAAAATAAATACAAGGGAACAACCGACCGGCGGAGACTCACGGGTTGCTCCCCGTTCCCCCCCTCCGGGCTCTCCGGCCGCGACGAGAAGGAAGAACTTTCCTCCTGTTGCTCCACCCAGAGGAGCTGCTCCCCGCGTACGCCCACCGCCGCCGCGGCCGCCACCACTACCAGCGCCGGGCGGGGGCAGGTGGGCGCCGCGCACAAAGCCCCTATTCACAGCGCGCGCGCCGCCGCCGCCGCCTTCCCCTCGCGTCGCGCCGCGCCGCGCTCACCCCAGGCAGCAGACGCGTCCCCCTCCGGTCGCCGCCGCCGCCGCTGTGAAGGGCGGAGCAGCGCCGCCGCGCGCTCCGGGACACTTAGCGGCTCCACGCGGATAGGGCGGGGGGCGTGACATCATTCCACGGTCACGTGACCGCGGGGCTCCGGTCCCCCACCGGGGGGACTGTTCGCCCCCTCCTCGATCCGCCCCCCTTCAAACGGGGGTCTGCAGCCCCGCGCTCGCGGGGGGCGGGTCACGTGACACCGCGCCTACCCGCCCGCCTCTCACCGCGACCGTTACGCTGAGGAGAGGGGCGAGGAGATTTCCGTCCTGTGCTTCTCCGCGCTTCGGATTCCCCTTTTTTAGAGCCCTGGGATGCACTAGAGGGAAGACAAGTGGGTTTCTTTTCATTTAATGTCTGGATTCATTACCACTGTGGAGTTTGGTGACACAGGAGTCTAGCAGTTATAAAATCCCAAGTGGGCTTTATGGCTGAGTGAGGTACTGGTTCACTGGATGCGCTCCAAAAGTCTCTTTCTTCCTCCAAGTTGATCTGCCACCAGTGGCCAACCAGCCCCACCTCTATGTCTCACCACTAATACCACAGTTCCGTACCCTGTATAAGTAAACCAGGATACTTCGTCTACAAATTGTCCTAGTCAGTTGGTGAACCTCCTCCGCCACCAGAGATGCAGCCTTCTCCTCATCGCAAAAACCCATCTGCTCGTCCCTTCACAACAACCACATTCCACACCTTGCAGTTCGCCTTTAATCTTTGTGATCACTCCTTTCTGTTCCCAACCATCCACACCTTCTAAAGTGGCAAACAGTACGGAGAGGAAATGAGCACTTGAAAACTTTAAGTCATTATTGTAATAGTGGCAGGTATTGTTATTGAATAAATACATTCGATTATACCTGGGAGCATACTTTCCTCTGTTTATGCACAGTCCTTACATCGGCCAATTTATTTTGCATGTGTTTCACCTTTCAGAATGGCCATAATTGTGCCAGCACCATTTCTTCTCCTTTTTCTTTTAAAAACACACACACCTCTTAATTTAACAAAGTTAATGCTGACAATTTAATTTGCACGGAAAGAATAAAAATAGGAAAACTAAACTTGCTCAGCAATGTTAGTTCTGCAGCTACAAAATGTGTTGCAATTATTATGCAATTATTTTTAATTCTGGTGTAATATGTGTGTGTATAATATGGTTAGAAAATACCTTGCCCACTTCTTCCCATACTGGCAAAATGAGCATGATTTAATATGCAAGTACAATCTCTTACACTTTGAGTGTTTCAACCATTATGAATGTCTACTTCTGTCTTCAATGCCAGGATATCATGAACGTGGGTTTGATAGGCTTGCATAGGATAGTCACATATAACATCATTTTAATGCTAGATATATTTTGGTAACAGTACGATTAAAAACAAAACAAACAAACAAAAAAAGTTCTTGAGAACTGGGAAATATGGTATTTACTAATTCCCAGAGAAGCATTTTCCACTGTATTATAAGCTGCTGTCCAGGAAGAAGACTTTGGGCTTTGTAGCAGCAGTTAGGTTAAATTTGTTAAACCAAGCTGATGCCTTATAGACCCTGAGTGCCCTTTAGGCTAGTTTCGTTCCGTGGTAGACTGTGCTTTTTTTCCCTGAGCTCCCTTTTGGGTTTCTCTCTAAGGGTATTGCCTAAATACTCCTATGTGTTTTTGTGGCTCATGCCTCTTCAGGCAGAGCACAAAACCAGGAGTCAGGAGATCTCGTGCTGTAGAGCTCTGGAATAGCTGTCTTTTCCCACCTGTGCCTCTACTGTCTGTCTGTCTGTTGTAGCAACAGCACTGTGAGACCTGTGAGTTAGTAAATGCTACCTGTGAGCAGTCAAAAGTTGTCAGCATAATCCATTCAGCAACTCACAAGGTGGAGCACATTCAACACAAGCTGCTTTTCCCAAATGGTAGAAGCTGATCTTATCACATAGCACACCGGCTATATCCTATACCTCTCCAATCCTTTATCCCAGGAACATGAGAAGAGGGTGAAAGAGGAGAGTATCGCCTTCTGTTCAACCCCTTCTGGAAAAACTCGGGTGCTTGCAGCCAGTAGTGACCTGAAGCCACTGCCCACCACAGTGAGGGTGTAATGAACTCTCCTGTGCCTTCCTATCTACTTCTCCAAAAAGGAGAGGCCTGTAAGTGGCTTAAAGATGTCTTCAATCACACCTTATCACTCTACTGTCTTGATAGTATCTGCTAATTATCTTACTTGGCATTGTTTTTTTGTTGTTGTTGTTTTTTTTGCTGCTTCTGGCTATTGCCTTCTGCAGTACTCAAAGTTCCAGTCACATCTCCTCTTAGAAATTATTTGTAAAAGAAATCATGCTCCTGAACTGGTTTATCACTTCCCTTCTATCTTGAAAGCAGCTTAAACTTGTTCTGTAAGTTCTAAGTGCCTTGTATCGTCTTTCCACATCAGACTTACACTGATATAATTGCCTGCAGTCTGAATATAGCTTGTTTTGATAATCCTGTCTTATTTTTTTTGCTGAAGAACAACTTAAAGAAAGATTATTTTTAGATTTTGAAGTGTGCGTTTGTTCCTGGGCTGTTCTTTGCTTACATTGAAATATTTTTTTCACCCTTTGTGACAGATGTCCCTCCTAAACGCAGGAATCTCTGTCATATCAAATGAGAGAGACTTTAAAAGTGTGTTTTTCTTTTATCTGCTCCCACTGGAACACTTTCTTTTTTTTTTAATAACTTGCTAGCCCACTTAGTAAGTGCATTTCTTGTGTCTCAGTTCATAATATGGCACATTTCAGAAAACCCAGAGAGGAATTTTTCTCCTTTACTGTTCTGTGTAACTCACATAGTAGCAGCAGTGTCCTTCTGATGTATTAGTGTACAGAGGCAGCACAGGAAAATACTGAAGAGTGAAGAAAGTCACAACTAGAGCTGTTCAAATAGGGCTCTTAATTGAGACAATATTTTGAGAGGAAAGGCTATCTAGTGACTTTTTTTTCCTTTTTTTGTGAACTTTTAAAGTCCAAAGGAGAAAAATCTGTATGCCATTACAATGAATCATCTTGATTGTTTTAACTTTCAGTTGCTAGATGTATATTTCCTCTACCACTTTCTCATGGTTTTTTTGCATGTACATTATCTGATTAAAACCTATCTGCACGGCGTCCCAGTTTATCACATTTGAGGAACTCATTTACAGTCCCAGGTAATGTAGAGAAATTCAACTGTTTTGTCAACTTCTTTCTGTATGACTGCTACCAAGAGGCAGCAAAAAGCTGGGCCTCTGTTAGCTGTATCCCATAAATCTGTATATTTTTCATCTACCATAGGAGCTAAAATAGGCTATTCTTGTCACTGTTAAATTCTTCAGGGGGTTTGCAGCAGAGATCAGCTGGACCTTGGAGATCAAGCCTTAAGTAGAAGTCTTACCTGGATGGAACAGGAGGAATAACAGCTTGAGCTCATCTTCAATTAGAACAGAGAACAGATCTCCAGAAATGTAGTTTACTCTTCTCTCTTGTCTGCCTCTGGACGTTTTTTGTTTTTTTTTTTAGTTTAGTTTTACCCATTGTGTTATACAAAAGGAATTAATACAATTCTTCTTAACTACGAAGACTAAAAATCCTCTTTTTCCTTTTCACTTTCTCACATTATGGAAATTTGTGCTTGTATGTCAATGTCTTTAATATGAATGTGCTTTTGTATGTTTAACGAGGAGAAAAATAATTTCCTGGCCTTTTTACTAACATCCAGCATAATGTAAGTTTACTGTCTTATGCAACTTCCCTGTGGAAGCTCGGAGCTGCAAAGGCAGTGAACTTGATGATCTAATGCAGTTTTCCCACAGAGATTCATCTGCAGTTATCCCCAAAACATATTTCATTCTTAAATTATTTTCAAAGCACAAGCCGATAGAAACTAGAAAGGAGGACTAAGCACTTCTTACACAAATTGTACCTAAAATGGCAGTGCATCTATGTGAATAATTTAAAGAAGAAAAAATGCTTTATATCTTCTTAAAGAAAAACTCATCAAGCAGAAAGGCAGCTGTCCAAACAGGGAGAGAGGCCTTTGGAAGCAAAGAACAAAGCTTTGCTAAAAATCCCAGAATTAAATGGGCCTATTTCAGTTTTGTATACTATGTATTAGCTTTACTGGTGTAACCTTTCCTGCTCTGTTTTTTTAATTAAGACAGTGCTTCACCTGCACAGCCAGTGGTGTAAGGAACTATGGAAATTCTTTGAGATTTGGCTTGCTCAGATTTTCCCCTTCTTTCTTCTACATGCTTTCTTCTCATTGCTCAACACTGCAGATAATCCAGGAACAGTTGGGAACCAAGGTCACACATGAGGAAATGTCTTCCTTCCCATGATCTGTACAACCCAGAGACTTCTCTGCAAACTCGAGGGCTGGCAATCCTGCAACATCTGTGTGAAACTACCAAATTACTGGAAGCCAGGCAAAACACACCTTGCAGAGAGCTAGCTTCAAACTGTCGGCAAATATAAAAGGCTCTTTGAAGGCCCATCACTGAAAGTCCTGAAAGGCTAGTTGCCCAAGAATAACCACAAAGATTATACTAATCTGAACATCACTAAAGAGTAAAGCCCTAGTATTCAATTACGCTGGAGAGCACTTTGGTTATGTTGTAATAGCACAAAAGTCAAAGCAGTTCCCACAGGCAGGGGCAGTTATACTGCATATATACTCCACACCATGCCGAGAGATGCTTTGTTCTCTTGCTGTAAAGTTTCTCTTCCATTCAAGATTCGTAAATCAATTTCCTCTTCCCATTCAAACCAAAGAAAACCACATTCCTGCATATTTTATATGTCTATTTGCATTACAGAGAAACCAATCACCTTGCAAACGGCATTTCAAACTGCTGATTTTTATGTCTTTGCTCCCTATAGGATTTCTTAATGTGCAAGCTGAAACTTCAGCTCTATCCCATGCTATATTCCTGTGACACAATTTGTACTGCTGATCTTATTGTGGAAGTACAAAATCATATAAGCGTTCTATCTTCATTGTCATAGTTTGTCTCACAGGAAACAAAAGTCTATCATTTATTTTGTTTATAAAAAACTTTTCACTTATACAGAGACTATCATGCCATAATTGAATGCTGTGATTCTTCATTTCTTTTGAGGCATTAAGGTCTTTCTTTTGCTATGTATAGTAACAACCAAACTTCTCAGAAAGAAAAATAGAAGAAGAAGAAGCTTTTCCTTGTATCTCTGAAATCAAACCAACAGTTTGTTTGGATCTGATTCATAAGTGGTGCATTCAAAGAACCTACCTCTGCTGGACTTGGTGTAAATGAGCATCATACCTTCCTTTTTACTTCTCAAAGATGGCCATGGTGTACATGCTGGACCATAAGGAGAAAATAGTAAAGAGTTGTTAAGTGGGATGGGATCCAAGGTTAAGACTCTGATTTAATATGCAAGCTTGGAGATTTCTGGACTTTGTAGAAGGACAGATATATAAATCTTATGCAGTCCTACTTCAACAGAGAGGCTTTGCACAAGGGCTTTTACAAATGAAACACCCAATTATCACCAAATATGTAGGAAACAAAGCATTGAGAGAAAATCTTTGATAAATCTTTGATATATTGTACCAGTTCTTAGACAATGTGACAAGCCAAAATATCACAGAGCAATGCAGTTGTGTAGAGAAGATTGTGGATGCAAAGGGAGAATTTAATGAACTGATGAGATCTACGTTTGACATAACAGGGTTAAAAAAAGCCAAATATACTCTCTGCAAGTCTGAACTGTTATAAAATCATTGCACTCATAGAAAAAGATCATATATTTTTTAAGTGATATCTTTTGTCCAGCAGAATTTTGCCATGTGGAACATTGCTCATCTGTGCAATGCAATGGCTGAAACTTCTAGACTCTCACAATTTTATATTATGCACTTGTACTGGCACTTCCATGTTCAGCTTCAGACATTTCATGGCTTACCATCAAAGAAGGCTCAGTCTCGTAAGCAGGTTCCTTTTGCCTTCAAGGCAAAATATCTTTGCTCCCTGTAATGACTCACAGGATCACATCATCCTGCACAGGGATTATGTCAAAAGGTCATGGTGGTCACCAGCTGAATGATTCCTGCCTTCTCCTTCCCTAACGCTCATCCATGTTTCATGACCCATTGTGGATTGATTACCAAGTCCAGGCCAAATCTTACCCTTCTTTCCCAGTCAGAGGAATACACGCAATAAAAGTCCCAATATGCTCTCACCACAGACTCATATTTTGCTTTCCCATTATGCCAACCATACCATAAATCTTTATTTCCCAGGAAACATTAAAACTTCTTCCTCTGCTTCTCTTTCCCTCGCAAGTGAAGATCTGGGCAGACAGATAGATCTGGCTATCCCACCAAACAGACTCTGTGGTATACAGGAGAGGAGAGATTTGTCTACCAAGGATTGTTATGTAAACCACTCATTCTCTATTTGGACAGGTGGCAACTGAGAGTGAAGATGCTCGAGAAGCAGACATTTTCTTTTTAATTGGTAAGAATTTGGGAGCTGACTATTCGAAAGGACTCAACAAAATGAATGGCCAAGACTATGGGAGGGGAACAACAATCCACTGCAGGTTTGGAGACTTTCCAGAGTGCATTAGCTGTTAATCTGGAAGTGGAATGCAAGGAGTAAGCAATGTACTCTTTGTGCATGTGGACACCACGCTGTAGCTATACTGATTTGATGCCACATTAGATGCACTCAGATTTAAGCCAGACGAAGTTTGTGCTGAGAGGTGACAAGCCATGCACATACACACTAATAAGCAAGCAACTTGACATGATGTGTTGTTAGAATGGGTAGAACACAGAGTTCCTAGAAGTCTAGCAACACCTTAGAGTGTCTTAGTGTAGTCGATCAGTGAACAAAAAGCTCAGATTTAGATTTACTCATACCAGCTCTTTCACTTTCCCTGAATTTGAACTTCGGTACAAGAAATGTGAACAGAACACCTTTCTAGAAAGGGTTCTTGAGTATTCAGGAAAGTTGTGAAAAAATCTAGCAGCACCTACCTCTAAAAAGCAGGACTCCGGATCCTGTTAGCTTTTGCCCTAGGCACAGGAATCTCTTCTTGTAGGTCATGGTGAGAGCCCAGCTGACAGTCTGGTGCTGCTTCCACTTCCTTTAGCTTTCAGATTGAATAAACATCATTAAATATAAAAAATCAACATTTGTTTCTAGTCAGTTGCTAGTTATTTCCTTCTGCTGCCTTGGAAGGAAAAATATAACTACTGAGAGATATGGCTATACTTTATTAATTAAATTTAAATGCATTTAAAATAAAAGCCAAGAAACTATAGCTTCAGGCTAAAAGTATTACAGGTAGGAATGGAACTTTTTACAATAAAATGTAATAATAAATCACAGAAAAATAGTTAAGATGAAATAGTTTACTTGGGTATGTGCCATTTTATTTTATTCTGAAATTTTAAAACACAAAAATATATAAATAAATAATAAGTAAATAAATAATGCATAAGTATTAGTAGTAAGGATGTTGTCAATTCCTTTTTAAGTAATTGAATAACAAAAGTATGCCTGCAGTTGAGTACTGAAGCATGGAGACAGATGTGTACAGCAAACATTTTTTCTACCACCATTAGGCAGTCAATGCTTATTGGAGCTAGGTAAATACCAACTACCTTAAAATTAGTTTTACTGTATTTTGTCAGCTTTTGTTTCTGCAATCATTCCTGAAAACAAGAGTTGTTTGTTTTTTTAGAAAATTCAAAAGTCTTAAGAACATCTGTGTTATGAGAGGCAATATAATATCTTGTAAACTTTCACTTTCTGTAATTGTATTGAGGAGAACTATTCCTCTTGATGTGCCTATTCGTTCTTTATCAAATAAGCCACTTTTTGTCTTCCATAGTTTGCAATAGCATAATTTTTGCAATGGAGCTACCCTTAAGGTAGCCCGTAATAGTACTTGATTCGTGATATATTACATTTATTTATTGCAAATATTTCAAGTAAAGGTGTTAAAATCTTTGCATCTGATTCATGGAATCATAGGATGGTTTAGGTTGGAAGTGACCTGAAAGTTCATCCAGTTTCCAACCCTCTGCTGTGGGCTTGCTGTCTCCCATCAGATCAGGTTGCTTAGGGTCCATTCAGCCTGGCCTTGAATACCTCTAACTGTTCTGGGCAGCCTGTGTCAGTGCCTCACCATCCTTGAATATATTTATATTTTCTATCATTAGCTAAACCTATATTTTTTCTGTTTCCAGAAGTTAATTCCTGCTGGAAAATCTTAGCCTCTGCTATTCTGAATACTGGAATAAGCTTCATATGCCTTTTTTTTTTTTTTTTTTTGTCTCATGAAGTTTCCAGCAAGTTTTGCTAATCTCAAAGCCCATCACTTATAGATTCATGCAGTCACTCTTAAATTCTCTGTCAGTATTTATTCCTGAATCCTGCATATGTTTTGCACTGCTCTCCTGCAAGCTGGAAGTCCAGTTTGTATATGAAGAAACCTGCAAGGTGAAATTCACAGTAATTGTACTGGAAAATCTGTTCTTCAAAGATTGTAGAGAGATGGTAGGCGATTGCAATCAGGTGCCTATAGGTGAAGACAAAAGTCTCTGATACTAACTTACTCCTTTAATGTGTTTTGTACTTTGTGAGATTTGTCTGCAGCATTGCATTTGCAGTACATTTGCTTTGAAAAACTCTATTAATGTAATCAACGGAATCAGAAATTTCCTTGGGAATGGCAGCCTTGCCTTTGAATTTCATTTTCACTTTTACTTTTTGTTTTTATTTCAGACAGAGCAATTGTGCTGCTTTTGAACCTCCCTCAACCTCTGTCTTCATTAAAGTCATTTGGTCCCAAGGCTATTCTGACGGTCCCAGAAATTGACCTTTCCTCTAGTATCTTTTAGAGTCTGCCAAACTATACCTTTTCTCCTCAGTAAGAAATGGACATTACACTAATGAATAGAAGGTCTCAGCAACAGACATCTTCCACACCAGACTGAGAATGAAGTGTGCCTGCTTCTCCAAGCTATTTGGTGCAAGAGAGGATCAGAACAGCTGCAGCCAAGGCTTCTGGATTTACACTGCATACAGCTGTGAGTTTTTCCTTCAGGTACATTCAGTTTTGTCTTCTGGGTAAAGTGTCCCCATCACAAGGGTTTCAAAAACATTTAAAATACATATTGTTGGTTTAGACCCACATAACCCTCTAAAGATTCAAAGCATGTTTAATGGGAATCAGGAATGGAATCAGAAATGTTCAACTCATATGCACCAAAGCTGCTCTGCAAATCAAACCAACACGACGAAAGATTAACACCAAATAACATCAAACCAAAATGTTGGCATAGACACAGACAAACTTTCCTGTCTTACTTTAAATTTGTTTCTTTTAATTTCATTTAAGAATCAGGACTGGGTGAGCCCTTCTATCTCTTTATTCAGGTGAATGCCTGTCCAAATCTCCTCTCTGCCTTCAAGAGGGTGGGATGCATAATAAATGTATCAGGGTGCAAAAACTCCATCAAATTAAATTGAATCTAAGTCCTAGTTCAATTCATCATGGAATTAGATTACCATCAATATTTAGGATAATTTAATCTACAAACATGTATTGCTTGGTACAACTGATATCCAACGAAGCATTGGTCTACTATGGATGGTTTCATGATTCACTAGAAAATAAAATTATATAATTCTTTTTTTCCCCATTTTTCCTCTTACGGCCAGTTAGAGAACAATCTCTTTCCTTCAGGACGTTGTCAATTTTTGCTGAGTTTCAAGATAAAAGCATTAACACAGAATTTGGCTTTCTGAGCTTCATTCATTATATGGAAATTCTGTTCACTAACACAAACTTTTTTTATATTTAACAAAAATGCTTATTAGTTAAGAACTCTGAGAAAAATCTTAATTTTTTGCCAATTGGATCTAATATAACAATTGAATTTTAATTTATATTTATAGGAGTTATTTATGTTGTTTATATATAAAGTTCCTTTAAAGTGATCCAATTACATTTTCACTGCTAGACTCGCTTTTTAAGTAAGAATCTATCCATATGCTTTCCTTAAGCTAATGTTAAGTAGGTGTCTGGTCCTGGAGACAGATCTACTTCCATTTACACAGTCACAGCTCACAGTAATTTTAAAACCAGTCTGGTGATTGGATCTTTAAGTCTTATCTCAATGTTGAAACTAATTATGGGAGAGTTAACAAAAGCTGAGTAAGTGCTGAATCATAAGATGATGAGTATATTCTTACCAGCATTCCAGCCATACCAGTATAGATGGCAGATTGGACTGCTGCTTTTCATTCGTTGCGGGTTTTTAATTCCCCTTAATTACCAGTTGCAAAATACAGGCTTGGAATTTAGCGTCTGTAAAACACAATAAAAATTACTAAAAACCCTAATATTCTTGAATCAGGACATCCCATTAATGCTGAGCTACTTATCTGATTACATACTTGCTGTTTGTTTGGGTTGCATCACAAGAATCTAGATCAAAACCGGTTAAGTCCACAGTTAAGTAAGCCACATCTTTGCACCAGAGATATTATACGTCTTAGCAAAAAGAAATTATATCAACTAATAATTGTTGGAGTATTTGGTCTGGAGCTGCAAAAGAGGTTTATAGCTACTTCCTGGTCCTTGAAATTCTCAAAGGAAAGGCATTCATTTATGGAATTAAAATGAAAAAACACAGATGGCCAGTGTTGATAACCATACCAAACACAGTAAGGGGCCAAACCTGGAAACACTTACTTACTCAGATAACTTATTCTCACGCAAATGTTTCTATTAAAACAAAATGTTTTACAGATATGAAAAAGGACTGAAGTAGCGAAATATCAGACAAACAGTTAAAACCTGTAACTACATGTGTATTACAACTAATTGAAAATATTGCAACAAATAGTCATATTCCTCAATCTTTTTACTTCATGAACATGTATTAATATAAAATGTTCCTCTCTTTGCTGCCCAAGTGATCTAAAGATGTGCAAAAGCAAGCAAATACTTCTCATCAAACCTCCAGGTAGTAGTAGGTTGAGACTTTATAGATTAGCTAATCAATAAGACCAATTTAAATTAATTTAAATTTTAATCAGTACAAACCTGACCTAAGATTTTACTGCTCTGAGATGAGATGAAATTCATAGAAGAAAGAATAGAAGAAGAACATTTATACTGAATGTTGGAGCAATGTCTATTAAATTGGAAATTCAGTGTATAAGATTTTTTCTTAGACTATCCCCTTGAGGTTATAAATCAAGCGTGTAGGCAATCATTTCTAATGTCAAGAGCAGCCATTAAATATCATTTATGCTGACAGTTCCCTTCACTGATCAGAGGACAATTTAGGCTTCATAGCCACACATGCAAAGAAATGCCCTGTATTCATCTTCCCATGGAACACATGTACATTTTTGAGAGGATCATTCATCTATCAAATTTTTAAAGACATTTCCCTTAATAATGACAATAATTGCTGGAATAAGTTTTTCCTATTCCTTCTCTCCTTCTCACTCCCTTTTCTCTTTGTTCCATTTGCTCCTTGAATGGATTTTTTTTCCTTTACAGCCTTGTGTCACCCCTTTGCTCTTTTCCACAACCTGTGTTTTCTTTTCTGTTTGTCTTAGTGTCTCCCACTCTGATTTTAACACTCTGCTTCTCGTATCCACTCTTTATCTACTCACCCATCATTTCTTCTCAAGCACCGTGTCAGGGAACACTACCATTATAGTGTGATTCAGTTTTTCTAAGGCTGTTGATCATAGATGAGTCTTTTTAAAGGCCATATTTTAATGAATACACCTAGATTTATTAAAACAAACAAACAAACAAAAAAACCAAACCAAACCAAAACAAAACAAAAAAAGCCTGAGTACAATGAAAATCATTACATTGCAGGAGTAGACAAACAGAAAGATCTTCTATCTACCAATTAATCTGTTAATCCAATCCATCACTGCAGAAAACTACACTGCCTTGCCAGAGCGCAGATCTCCTCACTTGCACCACTAATTATCTAGGAAAGCAGAAGCACAGCCATGAGCATTCCCTGAAGGTCAAAAGAATGTGAAAAATATCCCAAAGCTAGTGATAAATTCCCACTGTCTATCAGGGCAGAGTGGGCATCAGAATTTCCAGGGCCGGACAGAAAATTTTGCCACAATCTTCTCTGGCCAGCTCATCAGATAGCTGTACCTGACCTTACATACAGGTGTGTTTTTAGGCATATACGCATTTGGAACTGATACATTTATATTAAGCCTTCTTTACATAGCTCTGCCAATGAAAGAGTTCTGAGTGGCTGTAAACTACATTAATCTGAGGCCGATGTGGTGGAGTGTTCGAGGACAATGGTTACCGGCCCCTGAAATTTGGCTCCAGCTCTGCAGGAGCTGTCAGGAAGAGCTGGGTGCCTTTCTAGGGGGGTTGTGCTTTGATGGGAGAGAGATTAGCTGAGGAAATTCTGTGGCACAGACTACACCTATGATGTGATGGAATGCTCACAGTAGTAACTAATAGCCATAAAAATCCACTCATCATACTTTATTTTTGTAGAATTTTATCTCATTTTTTGTAATTCCCCAAAACTATAAAAGGTATAGTTTTTTAACATTGACAGATGGATAAAGATACAGTAACATCCTTTACCCTTAAACAGGATTAACATGGGCAATCATGAATAAGACTTAAATAGAAGGAAAAGCCATGCACAGGATTGGTGATATGAATAAGATAACTAATTTTGTATTTATAAACTCACATGTCTCAAAAGCAGAGTCTGAATGGAAACCTCATGTTCATACCGAGGTCACTGATGAAATCATTGCTATTCATGTACTGTGATTAATTCAGCTCTGTGGGGTTCAAGTCCTTGTCCTTCCCATTTGGCCTCTATTCTTCCACCGCAGCCTCCGCTGTCTTAGTAGAGTTATGATCTGGGAGACAGAAATACATGATAACTTAGAAATTACGCTACGAATGCTCTGTAAATGTATTTTAAAACAATAATGAAAACGTGTGAGTAAAAACAGATAATCCTGGAAAACTTCTCCTATTGCATTAGAATATTCACTCAAATGTAGTTTCTTTTTCTGTCAAAAAAAAAGAAGTTTCTCAGAAGTTACATCTAGATCATTATTTCCTTAAGTTTTAGCACTGGATAGATGGATATTCAGAATGGATGGAATATCAGCTAAAGGAAGCATCAGAAAACTCACCTGTTGAGTCAGTGAAACAGCATAGCCTCAAACAAAAATATCTTCTGTGGCTGGTACAAGGCTTTACAGACTGGTGGTGGCCTGAGAGGAGAAGATGAAGTGAGGAGAATGTGTTTGAAGCTAATGATGAGCTAATGATATCACAGATCTGAGTCAATTATTAATACAAAGGTAATTCTTCAATAAGAACTCTACACTGGAGTGAAAAAAAAATGCTCTGCCTTCTGAAAACCAGGGAGACTTTTACCATATCATTTTCATAAATACCGTTAAAAAAATCTGTACAATGTGGCCTCACAAGCAATTGTATTCATTCGTCTGAGGAACCTGTGAGCTGTAAGCCCAAATTCCAGGCTGGAGTGTGTAATGGGAACTCTTTATGCTGGCCTTATTGTTGAGGAAAAGTAGAAATGATGTGGAATTCTATCCTTGAAGATGCTGCCTGTGTATTTTTAAGCTTTGTGTATGTTTGATTTATAAACACAGCAAAATCACTCTGAGCTTTACATGAAAATTTGTAGCTCAGAAGGACAGAGGAAGGGAGAGGAGAATATTGAAAAATTTTCTGCTTGTACTTTCTGACCTTACTAACATTTAGGAAGACTGGCAAAAGCAGAAAATGAACAAGAAATATTTTTTTATGTGCATGCATAAAGAGAAATTTATTGCTGCTTGTTTGTGTGTAGAACTGCATTCAGCTAACATTGAGAATATATAATGAAATGGGTGTGGGAACTTGTTTTCAGGGTGTGAAGGAAAAAGTAATACTAAAATATAAATGGCAACTCAGTCCACAAGGGTTCACTGAACACAGATTCAACATTTCATGTTTCTTGCTGCTGTTTTTCTGCTTTTCAATTTTTTCTTTTTTGATGCTACTTATAGCTTTTCTCTGTTGCTCCTTGTATTTTCTTTCTATACTTGTATTCCCCATTGTCCAATTTCTTCTTTTTCTTCCTCTGATTTCTCTCACTCCTTCTTTTTGGAGATACTTTAAAAAAAATACTACTACTATAGCAAAAGAATAAGATCAACACTCCTTAACCAATTTTACAGATCTTTTGTTTTTTTTCCTACAGTTTATCAGGACACCTGCTGTCACTGCATGCACTGCCCTGGAGAAGCTCTTGGGCGAGCTCCCTGTGTAAGTGTGAGTATGATCTTCTACAACCTAGGTTAATATAGACTGAAGCAATGCAAAAACTGATGTAGAATGAAAGGTTGTGGTACAGCTGCTTGGCAAACAAACCTTAGCCATAGCCAGTAACAGTACAGAGTCACAAATTAACAAGCAAGATGGAGTTGATCTACATTAAGACTTACTGATGCAGGCATAGTACAAGTATAGAATTTACAAATGGAAAGGAGAACGTGGATTTTAAAACTAAGTAAAACAGAGCTGACATGGCATTTTTATACATAGAACTATGAGGAGGTTTTGCTACAAAAGAAGAAATGAGTGAAGGTCATTCCATGGGTTCTGATGGGTGCTGATGTATATCACTGGTGCTTGGCATGAAGAGTTTCTTGTAGGCTGGATTCCAGATCCCGGCCAGCAGTGCTGTGCTGAAGACAAATTAGTATACCCTCATCATGCACATTAATTTTCAAAAGTCCTTTCTTGGTGTTCTGGAATAGCAATTTGGAAAAACCTCTCTATCCATTCAATGCAATCACAGGCTCCATAAACAGAAATTCCTCAAGCACTGAAATCAATCTGTCTGTGATACTCCTCCCCCATCACAGACAGAGCAGTAAATTCTTATTTAATTCCAGACACTGGCCTTAGAGAACTACTTTTAGCATCCTTACAAGTTCCAGTGTTCTCATATTGCATACAAGTCAGCAACACCAGAACTTTGCATTTCCTACCTGACTGTGGAGAAAAAGGAATTCCTTGTCTAGCTAGTTTCTATTACAATTAGGTAATAGTGTTTGTTTAACTACAGCTGTAGCTGTCTATGGCCTTTAGCCACAGACCTTACCAGTTCCCTTTTCCTTTCCTTAGGGCCCTTAAGTCTCTTCATCTTCTCGTGCATACCCTGAAAGTGGTCAATAATTTCGTAGCCTTACAGTTCAGCCTGCCATAAGCAACTGCCGTATTGACAGAGACAGAAAAATTTGCCAGACCAGGCTTATAGTTCTCGTCCCATACCTCAGCTGGGAGATAGACTCATTTTTTGATTTATGAAAGCCTGGACCCTGCTGCTGGTGGGAATTTAGAAGCTGTGTGCTTAGGAGGGAAAACAGAAGGAAGTTAAAGGACACAAGATCTCTTAAGATAGCTCACAATCCTTTGCTCATGTTATGAAAATCATACTATTTTTTCTTCACCTTTTCTCTGGACAGATAGGCACACACAACTCTTAGACAGTCTGATGGAAAACTCCCAAATTCTTAAGGCAATAGGCAAGCTTGTCTTGAGCAGCATCAGATTAATCTGTCCCAAATAAAATAGAAAGGAAACCCACGTGTTTTAAAAAGGAATTTTAGCTGCCAGCCCCCTAATTATGTTTACATGTTTCTCTGCCCAAAACGCAAGTCATGGTACACTGGTGAAACAGGAAACTTTCACATTCCAGAGGATCCAGACATCACAGAAACCACCGTGAAAAGTTCATGCTGTCGGTCAGCTCGTCCCATGTGGCTTCAGCCAGGCACTGTGCGCCTGGGAATTGGGGAACTTATGGTCAGAGCAGCGTGGGCAGGCACTGTAGAAAGTGTGGGACTGGGCAGGCAAGAAACAAGGTGGTGTTAAAACCATTAACTGTCTGATATGAACTTGCTCACTGTTAGCTCAGAGCATTAGTTAAGTAATTCCCACTTCAGGTGATTTTCAGTTGTCAGAAAACTTTTATTAGAGATACAGTGCAGTTCTCTGCTTGGCTCATTTTTCTGACACAGCAACATTCTTTTCAGAGACTTAAAAATGACAGAATTGAATTCCTATATGATGAACATAAGCTCTTCATGGTTATAATATTTATTTTATTTTTCAGGCTTAACCACCATCATATTTAGTGTCCAGCCTTCTTAATTCTGAGAAAATTCATCAAATGGAGGGTTTAAACTAGATAGGAGCCAGAATCAGAAACCTGGATCCTCACCAATACTCTGACCTTGGGCACATTACAGTGGTTTTCCAAGCGTTTCAGTGGAGCCACTTCTGTATCCCAGACCAAACCCAAACCATTGATCTAGGCACACTGAAACTTTGCAAAGTGATTCAGTATCAGATCTAAAAAACACAGTTTTAGTTTGTAAAGAATTGAAACCAAGTTTGTAATTACAAAATGATGACTTTAGATGACTGCATTTTGAGATGTTGGAACCCAGATAAATTTAAGGATTGTTATTTTTTTTTAACGTGGGTGCTTGAAACATTTTGAATACCTTAGTTTTCTTGGGAAATTTACACCTTAAATTCTTATCACTGTTTAAAAGTCTCTTCCTCCACAGAACTGTTTAATGGTAGGCAGGACGTACTTGGAATTGTTTCACAGAGAATTAATGAATTTAATAACAGGGGAAAAAACAAAACAAAACAAAACAAAACAAAAAAAAACAAAACAAAAAAAGAGCTGATTCTATACACATGAACTCATCTAGCACATTTTAATGTATTTGAAAACCTAACCCAGTGTGCACAATTCTATGTTTCTGCTTCACAACCTTACCAGCAATACAATGTGCATCAGTTACTCAGAGATGTCAACTAAAATTTTATGTTTTAATATCTGCTAAAGAAATCCTATAAGCACATTCCAGCACCACAAGAAGCTGAGTCTTTGGCTTGCAGACCAAATGGTGGCCAGGTAAAAACAAGTTATTTAATATTTTGGGTAAAAAAAGTTAATTTAGCCCCCCCTACCATTTAGCAAGCTGAGCAATGTGAAGTTAATGTCCCTCTGTAAAGCTCTCTGGTTTAATGATACTATAGCAGTTAAATGTGGCCAGTGAAAGGTTTTGTTCTGATTTGCACCTTCTGGAGTACAGCACTGATGACAAGGAAATTACCATTATGTAAATGGAAACAGAAGTGAAGCTCAAAGTAAAGTCCATCTTACAGATAAACCAGTTTTATTACTTATTTAATATTGAATATGTTAACCATTACACTTCAAGCTAAATTTCTCGTCCATGAAGGTCTGTGATAGCCTTCAGCAGAGCAGTGTGTACTTATTCCCAAAAACCCTTAAAATAACACTAAGACATTTGCTATAACACCCTTGTTGTTTACTGGACTTTCTCTGTCAATAACTGTGCTTTTTGTATGAACACAAAACATACGTTTTTCATTTCCTTAGAATAGTAAGAAATCTTTTTACAGAAACTGATGCCTAAGCAAATTACAGATCTGTAATATTTCCATTAAGAGATCTTACTTTTCCAATGTTGAGTACTTTGGGTGGTGTGTTAAGAAGTCCAAAGACATGAAGTGAAAATTGTTCTTGAGGCCACAGAAGCATTTTAGATTTTTCCAGTGAGGCCCATATCCAGGTCACTGAAATATGTTTATTTTTTCTTTTTCTATTCATAAGTTATAGGGATAGGGAAGAGCTACAGATTTCTTTATAAAGAATGCTGTCTAAATGGGAGAAGAACAATTTTCACAGATTTACATTTTGCCTTACTGGGGAGAAACTGGCATACTTATTCCCCGGGTCGTAAATGACCTGGCTGATGTGGTTGCTGAGCCACACTCCATCATATTTGAAAAGTTGTGGCTGTTGGGAGAAGTCATTGAGGACTTCAAAAAAGAAACATCACTCCCATTTACAAGAAAGGGAGGAAGGAGGGCTAGGGAACTACAGGCCAGTGAGTCTTACATCTGTGCCTGGGAAGATCATGGAACAGATCCTCCTAGAAGACATGTTAAGGCACATGAGGGTTGAGCAAGTGATCCAAGTCAGCCAGCATGGTTTTACCAAGGGAAGGTCTTGCCTGATCAGTCCGGTGGCCTTCTATGATGGAGTGATAACATTGGTAGACAAAGGGAAGGCAACTGATGTCATCTACCTGACTTATGCTAGGCCTTTGACATGGTCCCCCACCACACCCTTGTCTCTAAATTGGAAAGATACAGATTTGAGGGGTGGATTATATGGTGGATAAAGAATTGGTTGGAAAGCCATAGACAGACAGTTCTGTTGAATGGCACTATGTCCAGGCTGAGACTTGGCAACAAGCAGTGTCCCCAGGGGTCTGTCTTGGGACCAGTCCTCTCCAACATCTTCATCAATGACAGATGATGGGCTTGAGTGCATCCTCAGCAAGTTTGCCAATGACACCAAGCTGAGTGGTCTGTCTGACACATTAAAAGGAAGCAGTGCCATCCAGAGGGACCTCAACAAACTCTAAAGGTGGGCCCATGTGAACATATGGTTTTGCAATTGGGTTGGAGTAACCCCAGGTACATATACAGTCTAGGAGAAGAACTCCTTGAGAGTAACCCTGCGGAGAAGGACCTGGAGGTCCTGGTGGATGAAAAACTGAACATGAGCCAGCAGTGTACTCTTGCTGCTCTGAATGGTATCCTGGGCTGCATCAGAAGAGGGATGACCAGCAGGGACGGGGAAGTGACTGTCCCTCTCTTCTTTTACCTCGTGAGGCCCCATCTGGACTACTGTGTCCAGATCTGGAGCCCCCAGTACAGGAAAGATATGGGACTGTTGGAGAGAGTCCAGAGGAGGGCCACAAAGATGATCAAAGGGCTGGAGCACCTCCCCTATGAAGACAGGCTGAGGGAACTGGGCTTGCTTAGCCTGGAGAAGAGAAGGCTTTGAGGAGACCTCATTGCAGCCTTCCAGTATTTAAAAGGAGATTATAAACAGGAGAGGAATCAACTTTTTATATGGTAAACAATGATAGAAGGAGGGGGAATGGTTTTAAGATCAAGGAGGGAAAGTTTAGATTGTATGTAGGGGGGAATTCTTCACAGAGAGCATGGTGAGGTGCTAGAACAGGCTGCCCAGAGAGGTTGTGGATACTC
Organism: Meleagris gallopavo; assembly: GCF_905368555.1. NCBI lineage: Eukaryota > Metazoa > Chordata > Aves > Galliformes > Phasianidae > Meleagris > Meleagris gallopavo. The sequence goes on along the minus strand of NC_139435.1, from coordinate 10,691,514 downwards.
CATCCCTGAAGGTGTTCAAGCCCAGGTTGATGGGTCCCTGGGCAACCTGGTCAAGTATCAGGTCTGGAGATTGGTGGCCCTGCCTCTGGCAGGGGAGTTGAAACTTGATGATCCTTGGGGTCCCTTCCAACCCAAGCCATTCTATGATTTTATGAGTCTATGATTCTATGATCCGAATGGTAGCTGCAGCAGCAGCTTACAACTACCTCAGTGTCTTTATGGGACGTCACTGTTGGTTCCCACGCAGCTGATGGAGTAGGACACAGGGAAAGAGAAGATGGATGAAAAACCTCCATCCCTAAAGTGGTTGGTGTCACTTTTGCTTCCCCAAAAACTTCTTTTAGGAATGAAAGAGCTCTGTTGCGCTCAACATAGGGAAGCAAAGTGTCAAATATTTAAAGTTGCTTTTCGTAAAATATGTTACAGACTCAAATACATGGCCTGAGAGCTTTGTTTACATATATATGCAATCAGGAAGTTGCTGGCTTTTTTATACATATATTCTAAGTCTACATCAAATCAAACATCACATTTCCAAGTCAGGTTTTCAGTAGCTACCGGTGCAAATTCAGTCATGTAATTACTAAATTACATTTGCAGATATTGCAGTTGCATGTCTGTGTCCTAGGAACTTTGCAGACTGCCTGGTTATGTGCCTGTGGACTGCTACGGGTCAGTTCCCAATGCATGGGGCTTATAAAAAGATATACAAGTATATATAGTCACTGTTCTCTTCAAGTTGTTTGCCATGACATCTACTTCCCATTTCACTCAGACTGAGGAAGACAAGGGAGGTTCCTTGTATTTTGTGAAGTTGAACAAATGTCACAGTGCAAACACCTCAGAGAGGGATGATACACAGCACTTTATTTGCATTAGTTAACTCAAAGTGAAAAAAAACAACACCAAATCTGAGTCCCAGGAAGAAAGGCCACCAAATCTGAGTCCCATTTGGACTACCTCCACCTTCAGAGAAATTTAGGGTTAAAGACAGAGTTAAGAGTTTACTCAGGAAGAAGCACAATCTGGCTTTGCATTACAAGACTGGAAACAAATTTGCAATGAGTAAACAAAAGCAAGAATCTCTTTTTTCATTCTCTGATCCTCACCTCTAATTCCTGCAGCCCACATTTTTGTGTCCCCTGCCTCAGCACCAGGTGAGCCTATGAGGCTCAGGTTTCCCTCCTGACCCCGCTACAGCTCTCCAGTTTGACTGGCCCCTCTTACACCCACAAAAAGCTCCATGGCTTCATCAGGACTGTGATATTCCCTTCCTGCCTGTCATTTGTGATTAGGAGGGGCACCATCTTACATATTTGCCCAAATTTTTATTCTCCAGATAGCAAAATATACATTGGAAATACTTCTCAGATCTGTCAGCTTTGCTATGTAATTCTTGTGAAACAGTTGATGTTTGGTTGTTTTAGTTTTCTCCTGGAGATCTCATACAAGCAAACCATGAAGCATATCAGGCCTCAGAAAAAAAAACTAAGATAGGAGCTGTGGATGGGGGAAAGCATATCTGAACCAAGGTCTGGAAAGACAGTGAACAAAGGCAAGTGGCAGCAGAGCAGGAAATTCAAGTGCTCAGTTCTGGGTTGGATTTGGTGTCACATTGTGAAGGGTAGGGGAAAATTCTGTTCAGCTGAAGCCAGTTGAGGTGGAATGGAACTCATTGCAAGGGACCACTAAGGGCTAGGGCTGATGCCAACAGGGACAGGCAGACTGGCTCTGAGCTGACAGTGCAGCACAGCTTGGATTAATCTCAGGAAAATTTAGAGATAATATTTCAGTTGTCAGGACCTGACAGATCGGGCTGTTATTCAGAGGTGGTGCTGAGCTAGGAAAAGTGAGTAACTCATTCATGTTTCTGATTGGAGCTGAGTGTGCATATGTGGCTTGTGAATCCATTTGTGTAACCTGCTTGCCAGGGGCCAGTAGTCAGCTAGCCAGTGAGAGTTTCTGTATCTCCTTGGTCTTTGGCTGGCTGTGACTGCCTTTTTACCCAGTCTTCAAGTCAAAGAGAAAGGAGATTTGGAAAGAGAAGACAAAATTGTGTGGAGCAGGGAAGGGCAGGTGCACGTAATTTTTACCTAAGCATCCCCACAGATTTGAATCTAGTCTTACGCTTTTTTTTTTTTTTTTAAACAGTGCTTCCATTCATATCAGTTAGGCATAACTGTTAGATGTACAGGCATAGTATGTCTCCTAGGCCCAGCACTTGAAAATGCTTGAACCACGCTGTGACAGCAACAGCCTTTCATTTCATAGGCTGGATAAGAGCAACAGTGATGCACAAATCAATCATCTCTTCTGCCTCAAGAACAGAATCCATAATTTAATCTCAAATGCATCTCTTCTAGACCTGTATGACGTGCCTCAATCTTATTTCCACTCCTCTCACTCCACTGACACTCCCTCACTAATCACACTTCTCAGTAAGTTTTTCTGCCTTGGTTTTCCTGCTGCTTCCTCTGCTGTACTCCTCAGACAATTCTGATTTTCCACACTTCCTGTCTGGATTCCCATCTCCCTCCATGATTTTGTCTTTGCTCTCTCCACCATATTATAGGTTGGTCTTCACATTGCTATTCCTTCTGTCTTTCACTCAGGCTTTTCACACGTGGACCAGCCTCTCCATTTTCTGAGCCAAACCTTGTAGATGCTTTTCCTGACAGCTACACTTGCCTAACCAGTTCCCACCCACACTCCTGATTGTGTCAACCTCATGCCTCCTTATTCTTCATGCTAAAACAAGTGTTTCTGGTGTCACATGTGTTACATGTTGGAGCAGATCTGTCAACTCCTAAAATTTAAGAGCCTATGTGGAAAAGGAGAAAAAGGCATTGCTTGTTGCAATTTGCTTCTAAGCTCCTTGGGCTGCTGCATGAGAATAACACACAGGCAGTGCTGGGAGGCAAATGAGTGTTGGATGTGCTGGGAAACCACAAGCTTCACTTGGTTTCCTTCAGACAAATACTTTGCTCTGGGCACTCTTCCGCACAGACCTTTGCCTTGCCTGTATTCTGTGCTGTCTGGAAGCTGTGTATGATGAGGTTTGTGTGGCCCAGAGTTCCAGTTAACAAGCTCTGTTAACAACAGGATATGTATCAGCCTCAAGCAAGCCTCCTCTGTACTTTGCGTGCTTGTCCCACCATTGGCGTGGACAGAGCTGAATTCCTCTCCTGCAGGCTCTCTTCCTCTCACAGCGCACAGCACCACAGGGGCTCCACATCAACTGTGTCCAGAACATTTTTTCCCGTGATTTTGTGTGCATTCTTTGGATGTCAGTCTCATGGACTTTACACAGTTTGCATTTGCTGCAGTGGTACTACCTAGTAGCTCCTGCTAGTTGCTGCCTTTTCTCCCCTCTCTCCCCACCCCAGAAAACATTTAACATTTAATAAGGATGAAAATAATATTGAAACAAATTTGGAACTGTCTAGGATATGCCCAGCAAATGAAAATTCAGTACTGAGATCCATCCAGGAGAACTTTGAGCTCTATCTAAGCAATATAAGTGAAAAATCTATCTCTATTATTAAGTGGTAGATTGGCTTAATTTTTTTGTTCAAATGCACTAACACTCTGAAATTCACTTGGACTTTTCCATAGTCTTTCACAGCTGCATCTGCTTAGTATTCTCATTCGTGTGGACAGAGTTTTCTGAAGATGATTATTCTGAAGGTATTTGTATTCTAGGTAACACTTTCTGTCCACTGTTCTAATGGCCAAATTAAATAGAAATCTTAAAATTATCAGCTGATTGGCCTATTGCTGAGAAAAACATCCAGGGCTAAAAACTAAAAGGTTGCTTTACTACGATCACTGGAATTCTTTGGCGTGCCAACACAGTTGCCAGCTGGCTATAATAGAAGAAAAATGAGCAGAGCATCTGCAAGATATTTACAGTAAGGGTAAAGGCAGGGTGAACAGCCTTCAGAGTTTATCAGTGGTATGCAAAGGTCAAAACATTTATCAAATCAATTTCATGTGAAAAACCCTAATAAGAAAGGGATCCTGAATATTCTGAGTAAGTCCCATACTGATGAGTTCCGTCTTCCTGAGTTCCCTTGGGAATGGAAATGGGAGGGGAGAGGAGGGGAAGGGAGGGGAGGGGGAGTGGGACGGGAGGGGGAGCGGGAGGGGAGGGGGAGGGGAGGGGAGGGGAGGGGGAGGGGAGGGGAGGGGAGGGGAGGGGAGGGGAGGGGAGGGGAGGGGAGGGGAGGGGAGAGGAAGGGAGGGGGAGGGGAGGGAAGGGGAGGGAAGGGGAGGGAAGGGAAGGGAAGGGAAGGGAAGGGAAGGGAAGGGAAGGGAAGGGAAGGGAAGGGAAGGGAAGGGAAGGGAAGGGAAGGGAAGGGAAGGGAAGGGAAGGAAGTCTGTATATGTTGGTGCATGGCAATGATGTGGAACTGCTGTTCTGTTGCCTGTGCACTGCCAAAGCATTGTCTTGAGCCACCTTTGTTGTCTTACCCACCACCCCCATTCCCTCCACTCTGAATGGATTTCATTATCGCTGTTTGGAATGTACAAGACATTTCTTCCAGACAGTAATGTACATATATAAACAAAGCAAAAAGGCAGAGGAAGCAGATGCTGGTCCCTTAAATATAATGCCATGTCTCAGCTGAACTCTAGTAATTCTGTCCCAAAAGGGTCAGGAGAGTACTAAGAAGGAAAACTCCCTGTAGCTCCCAGTGCTACTGCTTTGCAGTACATACTGCTCTGCTCTACTGCATGCGATGCTCCTGCATTAGCCCTGCTTCACCCCCAGCCGGACTGCTGCAGCTGGCAGGGGATTTCCAGGAACAGGGCAGTGTTCCAGATTTTGCTGTCACTGCTGGAGTGCAGGGGGCTTTCCAACATGCAGAGTCTCATTTCCAACACTAAATCAGTAGGAAAGGGAGAAGGGGTGAGTGTTTCAGTCTAACTCTCCTTTAAGAAATGAAATGCGAGCTTCAAACCCCCTGATTTAAATGAATTGAAATTCTAGGGTATGAAGAATAAAAAAGATGTTATTAAACGAGTTTTGTCTTTCCATCTTCCTGCTCTCACTTTTCACACATTAAGGTCAGTTCAAGGTCTCATCTCTGCCTGCAAAATAAAGTGTGCAGCTCCTATGGCTACTTCTCCCCTCAGCACAATGAAAGCTGGGACCTCCCAAAGAGGAAATTTCAAACAACTCTGCCAGAAGACTTTTCTGTCCTCTCCCTGCCCAGTCTCCATCCGGTATCTCAGTGATGCTGGGAAGTTCAGAGGTGAGTTGCTCAGGCTGGGAAGGATGAATAAGAAGAATTAGTAGTATTTGTGCAGCCATCAGGCAATGCACAGAAGAAGTGTGCTAACTGTGGAATTCCTTGACTGTTTCTCAGAGCCCTTCTCAGCCTGTGGCGAGGCCAAGCTGTGGACAGCAGCAATCTCACCACAGCCATACCTGGCAGGTTAGTCACTGGTTTCCCAGGAAGTGAGATCAAGTCCTGAGGGTCTAACTTTGTTCTCAGCTTTATGTGTGGTGGTTAGGGTGACTCCTCTAAAGCAGTGCAAGCACAGAACTGGTTTAAGCAAGAGCCCTTGGCACTTTTTCTCCCCATCCTGCTGGAGGATGTTTCTTAGCTGCTGGCTGTGGTTGTTCAGAGAGACATGAGTGAAAGCATGCTCTAGAGAACATGCTGTGACCATGCTCACAGCACCTTACCTGTGAATAATAGCAACTGGTTTCAGCTATGTGACTCTCAAGGAGTAGTGGCACCTCCTCGTTCCTCATGCTTGCAAATGCAGTGTACCTTAGAGCTCCTTTCAATGAAGTTAACCCTGGGAGACCAAAACCAAAGGAGGAATAGACTGTATTTAATCTTGTTTACCTCCTCTCCCTGCCCCCTTTTCCTGGGCAAACAGCCCTAGTCTGAGACCAAACTGAATGTGAGGGAGATAAGCTTCCCCTCTGCCTTTAGCCTCAGAAAAACCTGTAGGAAAACTTGCAACAAAGTACTTTATTAAGACATGTATGATCCGTCTATCAAAACTAGCAAGCCATATACCTGACCTCTCATTAGAAGATACCCAGTTTTATTCACAGCATCCTGCAAAACCAAAGCAAACAGGAGTTGTAAGGTGGTTGTGTTGTTTTAAAAGCCAACCATCTGCCTAGTGTGGAAAGCTGCAGGCAGAGAGGAGCGGAACAAGCTCCTGCTATGCTTCTCCAGTGTCCTGTGCTATGATCGTCTGACATTTACAAGTCATTCTACTGCCCTTGTAATTTCCCAATGTATGTTTTGGGAGAATAACAACTCAGTTTTGGAGAGGGCAGAGTGGCAAGGTTTTAAAAGCTTCAAGGGCAACTATGCAGGGAACCTGCAGGCCCCAGTGGAGGAGGGTTTGGTGGGGAATTCGGCCAGAGGAAACTGACAAATGATTGGTCTGTGGAGAAGGGATTAGAAAGAAGAGGAGAGGGGAGAAAAGAGAAGATAATAGGGTAGGAATGTTGTTCTTGGAAGAACACTTTAAAGAGGAAGCAGATCATATAACAGCCATGAGCAATACCACTAGCATCCTTCATAAAACAAAAGAAAAGCAGTTACCACTGATCTTGGGCAAGGGGGCAGTGATGTTCAGGGCTGACTCTACATGTCTCTTGGACAATACCAAGACTTCTGATTTCCCTGAGGTAAATCGGGTCACATCCCTGGGACTAACTCTCCACAGTACAATTCATTGTACAAGATGGCTATTTTCCTCTATCCCTGTTGAAAACAGGGCACACATTACCCTGATGCTGACAGCCCCTGTGTGCTCCAGGGAGCTGAGGGGAGCAGCCCTCAGGGGCAGCAGTGCTGTAGCAGGGCAATGCACAAAATGTCCGCCAGCACAAAGTGCCACAGTGCAGTGTGCAAAATGGCCACCAGCCAGAAAGTGCCACAGCACAGTGCACAAGGCATGGAGCACTGGTGCATAGAACTGATGTTAGCTCCTCATTGCTTTAATGTTTGGAGTGCTGGAGCTCTTCTCCTGTAAAAAAAGGCTGAGGCAGCTGGGCTTGTTCAGCCTGTAGAAGAGAAGACTCATTGTGGCCTCACTGCTGCCTTCCAGGACTTATAATCAGGAGGCAGATCAACTTTTTATATGGTCTGATAGTGATAGGACATATGGGAATTATTTTAAACTAGAAGAGGGGAGATTTAGATTTGATGTCAGGAAGAAATTTTTCACTCAGAAGGTGGTGAGGCACTGGCACAGGCTGCCTAGAGAAGCTGTGGGTGCCTCATTCCTAGAGGTGTGCAAGGCTGCGTTATACAGGGCCCTGGGCAGCCTGAACTGGTGCCTTATTTAGAGGGTAGCAATCAGCCCATGGCAGAATCGTTGGAACTGAAGATCCCTTCCAACCCAACCTATTCTATGATTTATACTGCTGTGTTTCATTCCATTTAGGGTTGCAATTACTGTGCCGTATTTGTTATTCTTTTGCTCAGTTTTGCATCTAAGACTCCTGCCTGTGCCTATAGTTTATTTAACTGCTCCTGTTTCATCCTGAGAGAAAGCAAGCCCTATGGTGCCTCCCTTGTGCCTCTTTTCATACACTGGAGCTGCATGAACCTCTCCACTCTCTCTAAGGCAATGCCTCCTGCTCTGTTACCCACTTTCTTGGGGCATTCTGTTGCTTCAGATTCCATGTGGAAGGGATCTGATAGCTCGTTGTCTGGTTGGAATCATTTCCTTAGGTAAAATGCCTTTTTCTGTACTTGGCAGAGTTGAGCTTCCTAAACAATTTTCTGTGTCTGTTAATATACTGTGTTGTTTCTTTTTCTTTGCCCTTGGATTCTTGATATGAGGAGGTTTTCAGACAGAGCCCCCTCCACAGAAGCACTGTGTACTGAGCACACACAGAGCCCTGAGGTCTGTGCTGCTGCCCTTGTCCCTGTAGTGCCAGAAAAACAGTCAGGCACAAATAGGAAGACACACCCAATAACACTAGAAGGGAAGCTCCAAGAGCTATTAATTTACTGTTCTCATTATTCTGCTGGTTTTTTTTTTTTTTTTTTTTTGGTTTTGTTTTGTTTTGTTTTCCAGTAATACTGCTCCTCAAGGTTTGTCTGTGATCATTTTTCTGTTTGCTACAGACTCCAGAGATGGGTAGGTAAATACAAAGTAAGGACATGCAGACAAGCCTATCTCACCCTACCGTGGCATGCTGGGGACATTAAATCCCAGCACATTCAGCACAAAGGGTGGCCTCCGTCTGTCCCAGAAGCCCACATAACACAGCCTGCTTTTCCTTCAAGGCAACCACAACTAGATTTATTTGTCTAGGGGAAGGGGAAGCAACAATTTTAACTCCTTGCTGGTGCAGCTGCTCAGTGCATTGCTCCCTTATGTAGCTACCTACAACGTGGTCTAAGCCTCCCATATTCAAATAGCTCTGGGAGAGTGGGATGTTTTTTTAACTCTTCCTTTCCTCAGAAGTGATGAAGATGTCCCTCACACGGGAGTCAACACCTCATATCGTAACAGCTGTCCCAGAAATTGCTGTACCCTCACAGCTATTAAAGATTTTGGCTTGATGAAAATCTCCCCAGTCTCAGTGCAGCTGAGCTGAAATTTCTTTGCTTTAGTTTGCGCCAGTTGTCATCTCATTGGTGCTAACACTGTGATCCATGCAGTACTAAGTCTTGTGTTTACGCTGGGACATTTCAGCTTCCATCAAAGGCTCCATGCAGGAACTGCCTCTGTCCCTTGACTTCACCCTACTACAGCTCTGCAGCCTTGGCATGCTCTACTTGGAAAATGCAATCCAAAGCAAATATCAGTGCTACAGGAAATGTGCTCAGCAGTGTGAAAGTATTTTTCTGCTCCCTGCCTCGGCACAAAAGTTCTCCTCACCCCCTCCATCCCACCATCCCCTTATTTTCTGGGCTGTAACATTTTGCTAGCATAACCTTCCTGCTCCATACCTTAACCAGCAGAACCAAATTGATTTGTTTTTAACAGCTTTGCCCTCAGCTGTGCAATGGTCCATTAGTTATCATTCAGTAAAACATGCTGAATCTTTAAGAAGATACATGACTACATTTCTATTCTGCTACAGTAGTCCTCTTTATAGAGGTCAGAGACTGCTTAAAATATGCGCTTTTCTGCACAGCTGAAGTGAAAAGATATTAGGAAAGGAGAAAAGGAAAATGGGGCTGGGGTGCAGTTTCTTTCATTATGTGTTTGTTTAACTGCAATGGCAAACGATGCTGGGGATACACGCAAGGGCAGCAGATGTGCCCATATCCTCCAAGGCTCCACTGCTGCAGCACTCAGCTTTGCAGTGTGCTGCTGCTGCCCATTGCCAACTCTGCTGCTCACAGAACCAGGAAAACCCATTCTTGCTTCCACTGTTGCCTCCCATCTTCTCAATCAGCATATTGGTTGAAGGAAAATGTAACAGCAAAATGCAATTTTCTAAAAATGAATATTCAGCATTCTGTCAATTGATTGTGGACCACAGATAACTTAGCCTGGATTTTCTTTGGATCAGCTGCCTGGGGGCCTATTTATTGTCCTCTGGAACTCCTGCTAATTGCTCTGAGAGCTGAAACCCCTGTTTGGACTGTGCTTTTCCAAATATGAAAGAACACTTGGTATCATTTCACTGTAAGTAAAAGAGGGAAGAACTTCTATCTCTTAACAGAATAATTGAGCCAGAAAATGTAAAGATCTTTGTGACTACAGAATGCGATTCCACCTATTTAATTCTAACCATCTAAAAACCATGGCATCTCACCTCAGCTATTTGTCTGGTTTCTCTCTATAATCAGTAGCAGGCGATAAGCCTGTCTGGAGGTGACTCATTCTATCTATTTTAGGGTAGGCTGAATCACTCCCTTTGCAGCTGCCACGCAAGGAATCAAAACAAGTCCCTTATACCAGAGATACCTAATCTGAAGTAGCTAGAATTACAGCTAAGATCCTTCATTCCTAATAATACCAAGAAGCGAAGCCTAAAAACACATTATGCTCCCTGCATGTTGTCATCCCTGGAAAATATAATAATAATAATAATAATAATAATAATAATAAAACAACTTTGTCTCATTTCTATACGCTGCTGTAGAGGACCAATCACTGCCTTTTGGCCTGCTGCATTTTCATTTTCTGTGTTTTCCTTGGGTGCCAGAGTTGCTTTTAAAAAGCAGTGAGACAGAATGGCTATGAGCACAGTGGTGGCTATGCCAGAGGTGCAGCATGATTGAGTGTCCCACAAGCCCCTCTGCTGACAGGTGGAGGAATTAACAGCCATAAAGGCCATTTCCTTTGCAGCTTAGTCCTGGATTTCTGGCTGCCTGCAGGAGCAGGAAGAACATTCTGTACACTATAATGTATAGAGTAACTACATGTGCAATTAAGCATCATAACACCTTTCCTATGACTTTGACCTGGAGCTGCCTCCACTCTATTTCCTGTTGTGCTCACTTTGACCTCTCATACAGCAGCTGCATAGCAATACATTCCCAACTGAACTATTAGTTCAAGAGAGACCTGAATCCTCCTCCCACCACCACTGCTGCCTGCTGATTCATTAAGAGTGACTAGAGGAGCAGAATACACCTTGCCTAGCTCCAACGGACCAACTTTCACTGCAGCTGCTGCAATCTTCTCAATGTGAGAAGATTTGCACAACATCACAGTGTGCATGCTGGGGGCCCAGTAGGTCCCTGTGTGCATATATGGCATGGACTGATCCCATAGGAAGCTGCTTTGAAACCAAAGCATGATGATGTGTGGGAAAAGGAAAAATTAGAAAAAAAAAGTTTTAGAGAGAGGGAGAGGCAAGGAGTTGCTTCTCTATTGGGTGCATAACATCATATATAATTGCTGTCTTCGTGTCTGTCTAGTTGTTTGTATGACCTTAATACTCCTGTACTTTTGTCACCAACTACAATTGTTTAAGCAGTGTGCAAATTAGAACTGCAGTATGTCCAAGCTAGCTTGTCCTATGTCTGGTTTTGTTACTCAGAAGTACCTGATCTCAAGCCAAAGTCTTTTCTGCAGGATGTCAACATGCTATGTGGCAAGCAGCTTCTGTTTCATAGTTTTCCATCCAGATTTTTGAATCCACGGCAATTGCCAAGCTGCCTGCCAGGCCAGCTAAGAGATCACTCAGGGTAGCAGCCCTGTGTCTGCTTAATCAACATTTTCCTACAGTTACATAAGAAGGGCGTGGAATACACATCTTGGAGGGACAATTCAGCTTGTCTCTAAAAGGCAAAGTGCATTTCCTCCCTTATCTGCTGTATCTGACCTCACCTTCCACTCTTATACTGTCTGCTTGCTCCCACTTGATAGCTGTGTCCACCCTTTATGCTATTGCTATTGTGAAAACCTCTCGTAAGAGCTCACTCTCTGGCCAAATATATTTGCTTATTGAGTATTTCTTTATCAGTTCTGGCTGATGTGTGCTCTCACAGATTGCAGCTTCTTGTTTGACCATTTGTTCTAATATTGTGGCAGTTTGTTTGTTTGTTTGTTTGTTTGTTTGTTTAAAGAGCAGTGTTGTGGATGCTGGAATACCTGGGCAAATTCCAGCTGGAAAATCTTGCTTAAAAGAACTTCCTTTGGTAGTAACTATATGAAGATTATTCTTCCCTTTCCATCCTACCATGAGTGGGTGTGCTCTAGCTGCTGTCATCCTATCTTTGGCTGAATTTCAGTAGTGGGATGGAAACATGATGAAAACAGTTTCAAAACAGATTCATATAAAAGTGAGTGTCTTGAAAGAATTCATAGGACGATCAGTTTAGGGGAAAAAATGTTATTAGCTATTCACAAGTGGGTGTTAAATACCAACCCCCATAAGCTGCTTCTGTGAGTCACCTTAGAATACCCCAGTGATACAATGAAAAATTGTATCTGAAGAAGAGTTGTCATAGAAACACAAAAATAGCTCTAGAAGGGATGTTGGAGGGCCAGCTAGTCCCTTCTTCTGTTGCAAGATAAGATCAGATATAATTTAACCATTTCCGACAAAATTTCTCTCATCTATTCTTAGAAATTTCTTCAGCTTCCTAAGGCCACCTGCTCCATTACTTCAACTTCTCTGGAAAGGTAACAGTTTCTAGACAGCTAATCATTCTTGTTGGCATCCTTATAGTGCTTGGTTTCTGGCTTTTATGATGACAATTTCCCCGAAACAGACACAGGTTCTATAGGTGAAGCTCTACCAGTGCTCACTAGAGAGGAATGATTCCTTTTGAATCTTATTTATTACCCTTCAGTGTAGTGCTTGTATTTCTGCACAAGGATGGCACAGTTGGCACATGGCAGGTTGCAGTCTGCCAGAGCTCCCAGGTAACATGTTCATTTGGCAAAGGAGAGTGAATAAAATGCAAATACATTGTATAGAGCTAGCTTGTGCATATTGTCAAGGGAGCCTTCCTTTCCACAGCAGTGCTTTGAAACCCATTATGTAGCAGGCTCCTGTGGGCTGTAGGAATCACATTGAAACTCAGGTTCTCCTGTTCACAATGAAATGTCTTTTGCTGCTGTTATAGGGCGTTGCAGAAGGATAAATATCATATCTCCTGAATGAGTTCAGAGTTCACTTCCTGAAGCCCTGTGTGCAGAGAAAGAGGCCTGCAGTTTGTCCTGCAGTCAGTGCTGAGTCCTTCCCACTAAGAAGCTGGTATTTATACCACATATTCATCACTTAGCTGTTGGCAAGACTGTACAAGACTGTCAATTAATTTGTACTAAGAAACCTGAACAACCCAGAGTCCTCAACTGCTTTGCTCTGTATTGGAAATGCTTCTACCTGGGAATGGCATGGATTCTTGTCTTAGAGTTCTCCTTTTTAGTATTCTAGTTGTTTTACTTAAATGCCATACTATTGGAAAAACATAGGGTTTCAGTGTATACATTTTGTGGGAGAAAATCAAAAGTAGTTAATTGATTTTTTTCTTAATCCATACAGTGAAACCATTTTGCTTGGATATTGCATTTGAGTCAGCTGGAAGACACTGCAATCAGACTTCTTTATGCCTTTGTACTTTGCTGTTCACTGGCCCCTGAGCTGAACTACATTTACCATAATATCATTCATAGAATCATAAAGTGGCTTGAATTGGAGGAGACCATAAAGAAAATTCAGCTCCAACTCCTGCCTTGAGCAAATTGCCACCCACCAGATCAGACTGCCAAGGGTCCCATCCAACCTGGCCTTGTGTGACTCCAGGGGTGGAGCACCACAGCTGCTCTGGGCAGCCTGCACCAGTGCTTCACTATCCTCATAATAATTTCTTCCTAATATCTAATCTAAATCTCCCCTCTTTTAGTTTAAAACCACTTTCCTTCGTCCTTTGTCTACACTCCTCAATAAGAGCTTCCCTTCAGCTTTTTTACAGGTCCCTGTAAGTACTGCAGTGAGTGGAAAGAGAGAGCAGAGGTGCGAGGACTCTCTGCCAGTGTTCATCAGCCATGAATAAAGCGTTAAATCTTACTGTTTTTACAAAGAAGCAATAAGGGTGTAGTCAGTAATATCAAACAACTTGCTAACAAGTAGAGGAAAATTCAGTGGGGACAATTTTTCCTAGTGCTTGAACAGCCTTTTGGCTTGTGGTGGAGTGGCAGGTTAGTATTGCTCAGGTGGAGAGCTAGATATGATCTAAGGAAAAACGTGCCTGGCAAGGAAAGGCAAGATATCTGTAGTAAATGCAGCTCAAAGTGACCTGAGAACATCTGTTCAAACCATGGTGAAGGGCACTGAGGCCACTAGACGCAGCCTTAGGCACTCACTTCTGTGAGTTCTGTGCAGGGGGACCACAAATCCAGGACACAGCTGCCTGTGGGCAGGAGCACACGTGGTCTTTCCCTGATGCTTAATCATGATCTCACATCTCACATTGTTCCAGGCAACACCAGTGCCAGTGCATAGCATATACTGGGGACTGCTTCTGCTTGAGCAGGGATATGGACATCCTCTTTCTGAGGCAGAATAACTGTAAATAAGAAAATTGTTTTGCTTATAGCTCTCAGGATACCAGCATTTACTCTCTGAAGAAAAATGAGGATCAAATTAAAGTGTGGTGCTCAGAAGACACAGTGGCTAAGTTCTGAGCTACTACGGGCCACACATTCTCTGCAGGAGGTGTTTGAGGGACACATGCCATGTCTTCTCCAGCATCTTTCCAGATGTGCTCCAGAGAAGGACTAGTTCATCTATGACCAGAGACTGCTGTTTGTCCCCAGCTGCACTTATGTCTGTCTCGTCCAGTTAGGTCCATAGGACTGAGTGCCACATCAGCATGCTGGTGGGCAATATCAGGATGAGACACTCATGCCTGCTCAAATGTGGTTGCATATCTGGGGAACCAAGGTAGCTGCAAGTGGGTTGCCAGCACAGTTCAAACAAATCCTGAAGAAAGGTGGTGGAAGTCCTGAACAGAGCACAAATTTTTCTGAGGCTTGTTATTGAGTTGACCAAAGGAGAGCGCTCTTCATGTGCTATGTTAACATTTACTTCCCTGTTTCTCCTCAGGCTCCTGGTCTCCCTTAACATCGTTTTTCCATGCCAACCTATTCCCATGATATCATTTCTAGTTTCTGCTAGGCAGGAATGTAGCAGTGCAAACATTTTCCCCACTTGTAAATAAAAGACAATTAAAAGGCTCAACCTGATCTATTTTCCATTCCCCAATAAAGGCTGTCTTATGCACGATAAAATTATGATTACCCAAATGAAAGGGGGACAATACAACATGCATTAGATTAGAGGCCAGATTTCTAAAGCTAGTAATGGGACCCAATTATTTGAATACTTGAAACTCTCTTAGCCACATAAAGGAAGAGTGCTCATCACCTTGTAATAGTTGGTAGAGCCAAGACTTCTGAAACTATCTGTCTAAAGCCATGTCCCTGAAGCCCACTGCTCAGCCATCTGAATAAACTGACAGATTTTTAGACATTCTGAGCATTTTACAATTCCCATGTGATTCTGCTGACAAAAAATCTTGGCCTTGGAGCCTAGCTGTTAAATTAAGCAGCACAGAGTCTAGCTGCGATTATAAGAGCTGAGAAAAGCTTCCATTTGTGCTACACTGCATGCCAGGCAGAGCTGGCCTGTGTCCTGAGCAGACCTGTGCAAGGTTGTCATTGCAAGCAGATTTGCACAGCTTTGCTCAAAACAATCCCTCTGGAAATGTGACCCCGTGTACAAAAATGCTGAGTGAAAGGACTCCTGTAACTCCAGTAGTGTTGCAGAGCACTGCTGAAACCAGAGGTCTGCGGTGGAAGGGTAAAACAAGCTGTGGTGGAGGAGATGGCAAGAATATGCCCAGCTGTGGACTTTGAAATGTTCTCTGAAATGAAATTGAATTTGCTGAGGTTTCAACTCAAACTACAGAAGAAAAAATCCTGCTTCAACATATGCTTCTAGTTTGTATGCTAAACTACTTCTGCTTCAATTTTTTTTTTTTTAATGTTCAAATATTTGTGTGTTACATAATGCAATACAAAAAACAGACACTTGCAGTCAACCAAAATAAGATTTGCATGAGACAAGGAGGGTTTTGTGCTTTTATTTTGTTGTTGTTCTCGTTGTTTTGTTTTTGTTTGTTCATCTGCTTTTTAATAACATAAATCCAGAAAGTTTATTTCATCTTCAAATGAATCACCCAAAAAATCTTCAAGCCTTCCATAGAAGAGAATTTTCTTCTTACAGATATAACAGCGCTTTCACACCTGTGTGCCTGGATCAAAGGCATAGGAAAGATGGAAAACGGGCAGTGAGATGATGCAGCATTCATCCAGCATGTGACAGTGAATGCAAATATTGGTGCCTGGAATCATGATGTCATGGTGTGAATTATAGACAAACATGGGAGTTCAGGGAAATTTTCATCTCCCTTTCCTGTTTTAGAGAATTTTGCAGACTGACTGCAGCCATGTTTATGTACAAGTCATGGTCAGTCAAACTTTTACATTTCAATGGGAGTTTTGCATTAATCAGGAGTAAAAGCTCTGAAAGACAGGCTGCCACTTCTGCTGTTGCACTGTACTTGTGCATAGAGATGTATTTGAGTCACTAAATGAAAAAGTTGACACAACACTGTTTTTTAGCACGGTAACAATCATTTTGTGCTCTGTTTTTTGAAGGAATATGATGTCAGTAAGATTAACTCAAAGTATCCTAGGATTCTCCAATTCCCAGGTGGTTGTTTTGAACATAATCAGTGAGTTCAAGCGACTTTGAACTCCTTTTGCTCTCCTCCCTCAGTTTTAGTTCTTTAATGATGTCTCTTCATTGATTCATTTTCTGTGAGCACAGTGATAACCTGTCCTGCTCCTTGTAGCTCACATCACCCACAATTGCAATACAGCCCGTATGATTCAGCACTCTGATTATCAGAGCTCCCAGAGTCTGGAAATGAAGCTTCCATCAACTTCCAGATAATCAAGGAGTGAAGCAGTTCATGGGTAATAAATTACAGCCCTTGTGCCCTGTATGTGGCACAGAGCCCTCAGTCCAGCTGAACTCGTTAAAGCTTTATGTGTGGGTGTCAGCTGCTATCGTTGCAAACTGCACTTCCTTGAATGGGGATAGCCTACCAACAACATGAGGAGAACATTGTGCACTGATTCTCCTGAAGCACCATGAAAAGCTTTGCTTAAGGATCTCTGTGTTAACCAGGTCTATTTAACTGTCCAGTGCTTTGCAAACTGTTCTAATTAGAAACTGGAAAGTATCTTTTTAAGCAAAATGAAGTCATGATGATATCTGATAGCAGGACTCCATTGGTGTAAGACTCCTCTGGGAGTGGATTATTTGGAAGGTGAAGGGGGTATTACTGCTGCCTGCAGCTATCTAAAGATAGGTTAAAACTGAGCCAACTAACTGTTCTTGAAGGTGTGCAGTGGTAGGACAAGAAACAGTAGATGCACAAGCTGGAGCATAAAAAAATCTTAATTTAGATAAAAAAGAAAATGTGTGTTTGTGTGTGTGTGTGTGTGTGTGTCTGTGAGTCTGTGTGTGTGTAGGGGAACATTGAAACAGAATAGGGGAATATTGAAACAGCAACCAATGATGTATGGAATTTCCATAGTTGCAGATCTTCAATACACAGACTGAAAAGCACCTAAGCAACCTGACCTCACCTACCTTGAGTAGGGTGAGCTGGACCAGGAGACCTACACTGTGGTGTCCCTCCCAAATCAAAATTGGCTTTTTTATACCTGTGAATGCAACTAGGTGGGGGGGAAAAAAGAGTGATGTATACCTCAAATAAAAGCAGATTCAGGAAGAGAATGTCTCTGAAGGTGAAGTTCTAGGTAACATCTAGCAGCTCCCTAGATGAATGTCCCTAAAGAATGCAGCAAGTCCTCACTCTTCTTCTCCCAGACATCTCTTGTGTTTGTTGTAGCCATTGCTGGGCTTTTCATGGAGCCACTCCTATCTCAGCTAGAAGACCTGCCAGGGTGACACAGGATCTGGGAAAGGCAGGTCTGGCACAGTGGTGTCTGGAGTGGGAGGGGAATGTGGCAGAAAAATGTGGCCTTTCAGCCACACTAGTCTCTTTAGAGAGCTCTAACAGATATATAGCTGCATTCTGGAGCTTCCATAATGGAGACAAATCAAAAAGCATAGCGCTTCTAATTCAGCATATGGCAGTAAAATCTTACTTTTAATTTATAGTTATCCCTAAGAAACGCTCAAGAGATATTAGGAAATCTAAATACCAGTGTGCTCATGATACAGTCACTAGGGTATGTTTTACTCTTTCAGAAAGATAAACCTGAGGATCTCTGCTGTGATCTTGGCCAACATAGACCTGTGTCTGCCACCTAGTGGGCTTTGCTTTTCATGCAAACTCAAGACAAATCTGGAGCAGCCAGCTAGAAGTAGCTGCGCCCTGCTTGTTTGCTGCAATAGCTGGCTGGTAGATTGGCCCACTCTGCCCATCTCCAGAGTTTTGTGATAAATGCTTTGTCCCACAGGCATTTGCAGCTGGAATTGTTACTGACCCAGCCCAGTGGCTGGTACCCTGCTTCTATACAGGACAGGGCATGAAAGATAACACACAGAGAAGCCCAGGAGGATGTACATTCAATCTTGCACCAGCATGTGTGGTCCAAGATGTGATCCAAGACACCATGTAGATCCCCTGCCAAGTGCTACTGTCCAGAGAGAGCAAGTCTGGGAGATCTCCTGCTCAAGGAAGGTAATCCAGAATATTTTCTGAGAATTGCATCAAGTAGATCCAGTGGATGATACCAAAGAGACTGGGCATACTCCCTTGGGATGTGAGACTATTTTGCATCTCCTGCTTTCTTGCCTTGCGAACTACCTTGACAGACAGTCATCTCCAGTGCTATATGACCTTGGCAGATATAAATGGCTTGAGCTCTGACGTGGCCTCTGCTAGATGATGCTGCCTAAGAAACTGCAGCTCTTCCATTTGATGTCTTCCCATGTTAATAAAGGTGGCCTACAAGTATGTAGCCTTGGCCAGAGTTCTCTCCTATAGACAAAGATAAGAACCACTAATCAGATGTGGACTTGGGCTTCCCACCATATTTTGGGGGAAGGAAAAGCAGTTCTGGTTAGGGTCAGGGTTTGTGTGTTGTCATGTACACCCTTGCGAGATGCATCTGTGGCATGGGCTGAGGGTGAAACTACTTTGTTTCTGTTTGACTTGTGAAATCAAATGGGGCCTGCTTATCTTTTTCATAGACTTGATGGTTGAGATCATCCCTTCAGGGTAGGAAAAGAGGGTGATAAGATGCTAAGGGAAACCATGGGGAGAGTCAAGGTACCGGAGGGATGAGTAGCCCTCCCAGACTCAGCCATAAGGCAAACTGGGAAGTGAGCCAGACGGAACCTGAACCATGTCACCCACCTCCCTGCTCCCAGGCATCACTAGAGGGAGATAGAGCACTGTCTTGTAGCACTGCTCAGGATCCCCCTTCTTAAACGCCAATGCTCCAGGACTTTTCTTTCTGTTCGAAATTATTGCTGGAAATACTTCATTATGGAGCACACCAGGCTTCTGGGGACCCTGGGCCTCCTCCTGTTGGGACCATGCAAGGCTACCCCACAGGAACATGGAGCCCTGTGATGCCAGATGGCACTGACCATTTTCCCCAGTGTCTTGTTGAATAACTCTCTGAAGAGCTGGAAGTTAGCTTTCTTAAAATTTAGCATCCTGATTTTGCTCTTTGGCTGTCTCATATCCCTCTGGAGCATGAACTCAGCTATCATTGTCACTACAGCCCAGCCAGCCTCCAATCCTTATGTCACTAACTATTTGTACTGGTGAGCAACAGGTCCAGTGTTGAATCCGGCCTTCTATTGGTTGATTCAGGAGGTTATCCTCAATGCATTCAATGAGCCACTTGGATTGCCTGTAGCTCACCATGTTACTTTTCCAGCAGATGTCTGGGTGATTGAAGTCCCTCAGCAGGACGAGCACTTGCAATCATAATACCTCCTCTCCAGAGGTATAAGGCCTCATTAACAAGCTCTCCTTGATCTGTTGGACAATAGTAGACACTGATCACAAGGCTCCCTGTGCTTCCTTGGTCTCTAACCGTCACCCAGAGGCTTTTGACTTGCTCATGGCTGGTTTTCAGGTTTTCAGCTCTCCACATTCTATTCCTTTTTTGATGTAGATAGCAGCACTACCTACCCTCCTTCCTCACCTTTCCCTTCTGAACTTATAGCCATTGATAGCCACACTCCAGTTATGGGAATCATCACACCAGGTTTTAGCAACTATATAATGTTTTTTTAGTGCCTGAAGTACCTGCTGGTCTTCTCGATTAGGAATGTAAGCGACTATGGGAAGATGCAAGAAGCTGAGAAAGGCTGAAGTGCAGAAGGATGCAGGATTTGAAGCAAGAAATCTGTTCTTACTGAGCAATGTCTACATAAATACAGCCAGGGGTGACTGTTCCTCACATGACAAACAGAGAGGCCAAACCTTGGGTTAAAATGATGTGTGATGACAAGCTGATAGAAGCCTGAGGAAGTACTGCAGTGGTCTCCCTGGTCACTCCAGCTCAAGAGTGCTGGGACTCACCATGCATAATTTTCTCAGAGGCTTAGGCATCCAGATGAACTTGTTTCTTTTCTTAATCCAAACAACAGAAGAAGACGCCTCCAAAAGGCAATTCATCTCCTCTTGAGACTGGCATCTGTGTTAAATGGTGTGATCCATTCTCTTGGTTTACTTTCTCTGTTGACTACAGAAGGAGTGTAGACACCTCTCTACAAGAGCTGCCTATCTGTTGTGCTGAATAGACTGGGGGTAGCTTTTATTTTGATCCATCTTAGCCCATTCCACAACAACTTCTTTCTTCTCCATGATGAAAAAATATGAATTTATGTCTTCCAGCAGAATGCCTTTCAAGCATATAAAGGACTGGGCAATGCTCTACTTTCTTAGTTCTCTAATTCTGATTTGAATTCACCTGGTTTTATGGTCTAGTTACAAGTTTTTACAATGTGTTTGTCCACTGATATTTCCTCTCCATTTGTTTAGACAATATATGAAAGAAAATCAAGAGGACTCAGTTTCTTTTCAAAAAAGAGATGAAGGAAGGTTGTCTTTAAAGGCAGTTTGAATAATTTCATGACCCTCTTCACCAGTTTGTTCTAAAACTTCAAAAACACTGCCAGCATACTTGTTTGCATGTTTCCAGAGCTGAGCTCATTAAGACTACACTTAGGATCAAAACTACTCCATGTGTTGTTGTTCATTGGGTACAAATTTAACTTTGCCTGGGGTCTTTGGTTGAGTTGTTGAACCACTATGTCTGTCATACTATTTCACTGCCAGAATTTCCCAGAACAGAAGGTGGATGTTTTTTTTGACTATAGCTTTGTACATTTGCTTTAACTGTATTAGAAATACGTTTTTAAGGGAAATTCCAAGATAAGTACAACAGTATTAGAAATTTTGCCCTGGAATTTTTCTACTTGATGATATAAAGGCTTTTGGAAAAGATTAATTCTGTGTCCTATATTTACACCTTTCCTGCTTGTCCTCAGGACAATCTTGCTAATACAGATGAATATGCAACATATTTTCTACTCTTTGTCTTGTGGATTACATTACCAATTCAAAATTTAAGGAGAAGCCTGTTGGAGTGTTTGCATTCTGAAATATATATGACAAATGAGAAGATTACAGCAAATAGCACGAAATTCAGCTATCATACTGTTCTCAGTAGTTATATTTTTCTGGTACATTATACTTTTAGATTTATATAACTGCTACTGGAACACTGTTGTATGTATAAAATCACTGCAAATTCTGCTCTTGAGAAGCTCTTGTGCTTCCTTCAAACTTTACTCTAGAGAAAGGATGAAATTTCAATCCTATGTCTGGAAGCTGGAGATGCTCAGATTGAGGACTGAGTTATAGCACTGGCTTAGACCAGTGTGGAAATTGACTCTCTTATTTTTTCTGTTTAATTTATACACTTGTCAGATAACAACTACAATATCATGCTGTCATAGCTTCAAAATGACTTGAGATCTATGGACAGAAAGTGGGTTTAGAAAATTATTGAATATTAGACTAATGCATTGGAAGAGATCTTAAATAGAGACTTACGATTAGAAAGAAACAATCTGCAGTCGTATCAGCTATTGATGTACATATGAAGGAAAGGTTAACAAAAAGCATGCTGTTTTTCATGTTGTCACCACAGTCCTGGGGAAAACATCCCCTTACTGCAGCACCATCATGGCAAAAGAGGAGTGCTGGTATCTGGGAAACAGCTGGCTCTGCCCCAAGGAGCACACAAACAGGGTGCTCCAGACTTGCCTGCAGCAGGAGGAGCACCCTTCCCAGAGCTGCAAGGCTGTTTGGCCTGGCCAGAGAAGCCTTGTGCTCTCCTTTGAAGTGAGAGTCACTTTTGCCCTTTTGGGTTCACAAAGTTTCCACAAACGTCCCCTTCACTGGGGCCTGGCCGCCTGCCCTGCCTGGCTGTGTGAGCTCTCAGTGTGGCTGGCAGCTGCCTCTCGTGCTGTCAAACCAAGCTTTTCATCATCAGGATTCATTGCCTCTCCAGGGATTCAAAGAAACACCTCCTAGGCTTCTCATCAAGGCACTACAAGCCTGCTTTTTTCCAGCTCCAGGCAGACAACCTGGCTAAACAGAGCCCTTCATCATTTCCTGATGAATGCAAGAGCTACACCGAGCACTGCAGCCTCTCAGAGCCCTTTGCCCATTAGCTTGTGTTGCTCTGCACATTATCTCCTATCTCCTCTTTCCTGAGACAGTTGGTAACAATCTCCATTATATCTTTAAAAAAAAATAATAATGTATGAAATTGTTACTATTGTGGTCTATTAGCCAAGGACAGGAAAATTAAAAAAGAAAAAGCAATCTACATGTTTCTTAATTATCTCCAGGAATGGTGACTCAATGACCTCCTTGGGCAGTCTGCTCCTATGCTTGGCTATTTCTTTGGAGAAGAAATTTTTCCTAATGTCCAAACTGACCCTCCCTTGGTGCAACTTGAGGCCATTCCTTCTCATAGTACCACTATTACGTGAAGAAGAGGCTGACTCCTACAATGCCACAACTTCCTTTCAGGTAATTGTATAGGGATAAGGTCTCTCCTGAGCCTCTTCTTCTATGGACAGAACAACTCTATTTCCCTCAGCCACTTTGAGAGTAAGACATGTGCTTCTGCCCTCCTTTTGACACAATCCAGAGTCTTAATGTCTTTCTTGTTGTGAGAGGCCCAAAGCTGCGCACAGTGCTCCTGCTGGCTACACCACTTCTGATGGAAGCCAGGATACCATTGGCTTCCTTGGCCATCTAGCCACACTCTTGGCTCATATTCAGCTGAGTGTCAACCAGCAGCCCTAAATCCTTTCCCTTCACTCAGCTCTTGAGAGGCCCTATCTGGAGTACTGTGTCCAGGCCTGGGGACCCTAGCACATGAAAGACACAGAGCTCCTGGAGCGAGTTCAGAGGAAGATCACTAAAATGATCAGGAGTGGAGCACCTCTCCTATGAGGAAAGGTTGGGGGACTGGGATTGTTTAGCTTGGAGAAGAGAAGGCTCTGGGGAGACCTCATTGTGGCCTTCCAGTACTTGAGTGTATAAACAGGAGGGGGAACAACTGTTTACTTGGGCTGATAGTGACAGGACAAGGAGGAATGGTTTTAAACTGAAACAGAGGAGGCTTAGGTTAGATATTAGGGGAAGTTTTTCACACAGAGGGTGGTGATGCACTGGAACAGGTTGCCCAAGGAGGTTGTGGATGCCCCATCCCTGGATGTGGCTCTGGACAGCCAGGTCTAGTGATTGGCAACCCTGCCCACAGCAGGGGGTTTGAAACTAGATGACCTTTGAGGTCCTTTTCATCCCAGGCCACTCTTCGATTCTATGATATGATATCAGAAAGTGTGAGTAAACTTTGGGAAGAAAGAAAAGAAATGGAACTAGACCCCTCCAGTACAGATTTTCTGAACGATTTTTGGAGGTAGAGTGAAACCCCCAGAAAATGCTGCAGTTCCCATTTATCCCCTCCCTTTCTCCCTCCCCCCCCCCCTTTTCTTTTTTTAAGAAAGAAAGAATGAAGATATGCAGATGTATGCAATCATCCTATTTCACTCAGACCTAGGGTCACAGAACTACAGAACGGCAGAATATCACAGACCATCTGCCCCAATCCACGTTCACACAGGGACACCAGAAACAGAGTGCCCAGGTCCATGTCCAGGTGGTTTTCAAAAAACATTCTTCAAATACTGATGGAATGCTCTCAAGAAAAAACAACATACTTAATAATCCATGCCTTTAGAGTCACAGGTCCCACATCTGTGCTGGGTCCGGTCTTGTTCAACATCTTCATCAGTGACCTTGATGAGGGGATAGTGGCCACCCTCAGCAAGTTTGCTGATGATACGAAGTTGGGAGGATTGGCTGACACGCCTGAAGGCTGTGCTGCCATTCAGCGAGACCTGGACAGGCTGGAGAGTTGGGCAGTAAGAAACCAGATGAGGTTCAACAAAAGCAAGGGTAGGGTCTTACACCTAGGGAGAAATAATTGCGTGCACCAATACAGGCTGGGGGATGAGCTGCTGGAGAGGAGCTCTGCAGAGAGGGACCTGGGCGTCCTGGTGGACGACAGGTTGGCCATGAGCCAGCAGTGTGCCCTCGTGGCCAAAAAGGCCAATGGCATTCTGGGGTGCATTAAGAAGAGCGTGTCCAGCAGGTTGAGGGAGGTGATCCTCCCCCTCTACTCTGCCCTGGTAAGGCCTCATCTGGAGTACTGTGTCCAGTTCTGGGCTCCCCAGTACAAAAAAGACAGGGATCTCTTGGAAAGAGTCCAGCGGAGGGCCACAAAGATGGTGAAGGGCCTGGAGCATCTCCCCTATGAAGAAAGGCTGAGTGAACCGGGTCTGTTTAGCCTTGAGAAAAGACGACTGAGAGGGGACCTGATCCAGGTTTATAAATATCTGAGGTGTGGCGGCCATAGCGGTGAGGCCAGTCTCTTTTCAGTGGTACGTGGAGACAGGACGAGGGGAAATGGACATAAGCTGCAGCATAGGAAGTTTCGCACGAATGTGCGTAAGAACTTCTTCACGGTGAGGTGACGGAGCACTGGAACAGGCTGCCCAGGGAGGTTGTGGAGTCTCCTTCTCTGGAGATATTCAAGTCTCGCCTGGACGCCTACCTGTGCGACCTGGTGTAGGGAACCTGCTTTGGCAGGGGGGTTGGTCTCGATGATCTCTGGAGGTCCCTTCCAACCCCTACAATTCTGTGATTCTGTGATTCTTTTGTGTTATCCCATGACAGAAATGTGACATTTGGAATAAAATGAAATATTTAAAATCTGTCAAGAAGGATTGCTCTGATACTTCTAAATGTCCAAATTTCCGTGTCCAAATACAGTGGGTGTTCAGGTATTTTCTGATTTATGTTTATGTATTTATTGAATGAAGACCCTTAGGGAACAACTGTGTGGCCAAGCTAGTACATTCTGATAGAGGCCAGCAAGAAGCACTGACCACAAGCACATGCTGCCCTGTGATGGGAGCTGGGCACTGCCTGACACCTCATCAGTTTGTGACAAGTAAGACAGCCATTAAATGCCCTTGCTTTTGGCCAGAGTGAAGACAACCAAAAGATTTCCTCCTTCTGCTTGTTCCAGCTGTGGCCATAGAACTGAGAGTGTGCTGCATATTAATAAACTGTATCCTGCTGGAATGAGTGGCATAGTTAGCTTTTTTTTCTGTAGCAGAAACAAGGGCCAGATATCACTAATAATCCTAGTTGCAAACAGACAGATGACAGATTCAGGAAAAGTAATGTCTATTTCCCAGATGAAATCTCCAAGAGAGTGGTCAGGGTGATGGTTGAGTCACTGTCCCTGGAGGTGCTCGTGAAACATTTAGATGTTATACTGAGAGGCATGGTTTAGTGGGAAATATTGGTAGGTAGATGGTTAAACAGGATGATCTTGGATATCTTTTCCAACCTTGATGATTCTATGATTCTATGTAACATCCCACCCCATCTCACTGTGCTCACATTTCCTGTTTGGTCTCCATAAGTGTTCAGCAAGAGATGATGAATATAATTTAGTGCCATTTTTAAAATTGTTTTATTATTACTATTATTAATTTATTTATTTATTTCTGTAGAAGAATTCAATGACACAGCTTTGCTTTGTCTGCACTTCTATGTCAGATGCTTTTCTATCAGACTGCCCCTCTGCTGCCATCTGTCACACAGCAACAAAATATAATGAGATACTGGAGGGAAGATTCAGCCTCTACAGCCATACCGCCAACATCCACCTCTGATGTTGTCGGCCAACATAATGAAACAGGAAGCATAACTTTTGGAGCATCTGTTGTACATACATGCACTGAGTATACCCTGGAGCTACGATGTGTAGAGTGCTATCTTCTGCTGTCTTCTGCTAGCAGTTAATTTGTGCGAAGGAGATTACATGCCTCATGCTTGCAGATTTGTTCCTATTATTTTCAACTCATGTGCAAATGTTCATACTTGGCTCCTTCTCTCCAAATTAGGGAGTCCTTATGATACACTGCCATTGCATATAGTGAATCTCTGTGAACAATCTGTGAACTATCAAAATTACAAGGGAACAAAGGCCCTTTTACAGCCCTTATTCAAAGTTAAGCTTCTGCTGCATTCTTGCCATTTTGAAATGACCCTTGTCTTGACCCATCTTGTGATGAACCAATGGATTATAGGAAAATGTTTCTAACCTAATGTAACTTTGTATTAATGCAACAGTTGTGTGACTTATCTACATATCTTTGATCTGAAGACTCATTGTTTCATGGAGTCCTCACCACAGCAAGGGAGGAACACTGTGGAATATTACTTAACATTACTGTGCATGAAGAGAATGTAATTTTAGAACATTTTCATAGGATGCTTTTTTTCCAAAAAACAACTGGAATATCCAAAATAGCCTTCTTAATGGATGCCTCTGAATTATTGACAGGCACCAGCTTTCAAAGCAGCAATAAGCTCCCTGGTCCTTGCCTGCATTTCTCATCCAAAATATACATTTTGTATACATAACCTGGCCTAATTCCAAGGAATTTGCTCCAATTTATCAAGTGAACATCAGACGTTTGGAAGTCGTCTGCATACTAATTGACTTTCCTGCCACATGAACTCCCATAGAGACCTGAAAACAGCCCCTTCCCAGATCCCCCCAGAATCTCCTTGTGCTTCCTATTCCATTCCACCACACACTGGAATTCCTGGCCACGTGCCTTGGCACTGACATGGATTTTTGAGAACAGCATGTCACAGCGTCTGAAGAGGCACTTGCCCCTTGCTGTCTGCATTTGTGGAGCTTGAGAAGATCTTCATGTGAAAGAAAAGTGCATTTATTTCTCCAGATGCTTTAAGGCACATGAATAAGCACTGTGGTTGCCAATCAATTTCCTGTTGAAAATAGAGAGTGACCACTTCAGCTTAGACAATGAAGATCTTATCTTGCATCATGATTCATTCCATACCAGACATTTAATCCTTGTGTAGATTACACTTTATCTTCAGTACTAATCGCTTCACTTATCTGGTACCTGGGGAGTAGGTTTCACCCATCTGGGCAATACACAATTCTGGCTAAACCAGTCCCATGATCTCCTTCCTGCCATAAGCTCTCTCTTCCCATGAAAGCACATTCCCAGAGCTCTTCTCTGCCACAAGAAACCTTTCAAAACACATGGCTCACCCACATGAAACAGTTGCTCTGCCTGTTTTTTTGCTTCAGGAGTGAGTTGCAAAGTGAAAGGATTCAGGCTAGGCACTGCAGTCAGCTTCAGTTACAGACAAAGTTAGACAAACTCAAGGCTTTCCTGAGGTTTTCCCTAGCAATGTCAGAGGTAAGGTGGAGAAACCTTCAGCAACAGAGGCAGAGGCAGCAGCAGTGTCCCATTCATCCATTACAAAGACAGGAAAATATACAGGAGGAATACATCTATCAGCTGTAATGATTTCTCCCTGTTTCAAATTACATTGCCACCGAGTGGGAGGCAGAATATAAATCACACTGCAGAGCGAAGAGAGCACACTCTGGCTCCCATCAAAGCAGCAGGTTGGGTAGAGGAGGGTATGCAGGGGAACATGAGAGTCATGGGGGAAAATGGAGAATTCTGTAGGAAAGAACCCATGAATAAATGAACTTCTGTGACATCTGAAAGAAAAATGTATCTTCTGAGATATGAGTCTTTCTTAGAACACTGTAAGGTCATCAGCATCAGCAGCAGATGCACTGCAACTTCTATTTGAGAGGGAACTGCAGTCAGGCTTGCAGTTAATAAGGATAAATGAAGACATTTACAGCTGTGCAGTTTTGGCACCCCACTGTCCTGCTGTGTTCAGGTATGTGCACCTGTGGTAATGTCAGCCTGTCAGATGTAATCTGAAGTTATTAGTGCAGTCCTACTGAGAAAACACTTCTATTCCTGCTTATGCTCAGTTCACGGATACCAGCTTCTCCTCATAGCTGTGAGGAGCTATTTACTCAAAACTAAGCCCAGCAATGTGCCCAGAGGTAATAAATAGATAAATAAATAAATAAAAATAAAAATAAAAGTGTGGGCTGTATGTATAGGTGTAAAGAGTTAAAGAGTTTGTATGTGAATATACAGTATAGACCTGCCACTGCTGCTGCTCATACCCTGCTCCGGTCATGTAAATTTCGGGCCCTGCCTGTATTGCAATTTGAGATGTATATGTATTTGAGATACTATGTTGTATTTTGCATTTCTTGACTGTGGCACTAAAATTATGGGCACTTTTCTTCAGAGAGCTGGGCCATGGACTTGCTGTCCTGCATGGATGAGTGCAGAAGATGTCAGGAGTAGAGAAATCAGGTTTTCAGTGTTGGTATATGAAAATCCAATGCTAGGAAAGGGGAGCTGGAGAGCTGCTAAGACATAAGTGGTGATGGCTGGTGGAAAAGGGCCTTGCAGGGCTCTGAAGGTCAGTTTGAACTAGCAGTTTGAACAGTGCTTCCTTGCAGCACTCAGACAGCACTCAGACAACTACAGAGAGAGGGATTGTTTCATACATCATTCTAATTCATTTTACTAGTGCCAATTAACTTGGAAGTCAAGCTTCTCAGGACTGTTATGTCAAAATCTGTTGATACTGATTTTCTGCTGTGCGTGCATGTGAAAGCTACAGGGGAGGCTCCTGTGCATCATCCATGCAGGCACATCCAGAGAAGACTGGTTCTTGTTAACAGTTAATCCCACCCTCAGCAGGGTGGATGAAAGGATGCTGTAGGACAAAAACTATGTAAAGTCAAAGGACAAAAAATATAACGTGAAACTGCAGACGTCTCTCCTCGCCATCAGATTTTGCTCTCATTTCCCTCCTAACCTACTGCAGGCATGATATTGTGCCATTAGCTTGCATTTTATTCCCTCTTTTTTGTTCGCATGAAGGCATCTGACACTGGTGTCAAACTGTCAGTCTCATCACCCCAAGACACTGCACCTAAGTGCAAGAAACTCAATAGTCAGTGCCTTGGATTTCACAGTACACAAAACTCAAGAATTGTTTGTTTGTTTGTTTGTTTGTTTCCTTAAATGTGCATTTCTATTACTTTGTAGGATTATCTTAATATTGCTTTTTAGATTATGATGAATATGCTAGTCCTGGACACATATGAAGAGGAATGCACTGGAATTTAAGTATTGAAAAGAACTGTGGTTGATCTAACATAACTGAGGTCTCTCCATCTACAACTGTTCCAGGTGTCTTAAGAAACATATGTGCCACTGGAGCCTGTAGTTGTCACATTTGAGCAGGACAATACAGCCCCTATTGCCAGAAAGGAACTGGGTTGGCTCAGGTTTGCCTACAGGTATGCTTGATCTCTTTGGGACTCCTCTCAGCCAGGCTACAGTTTCCCTTGATCACAGAGATACAGAAACCCTGGGTGGAGGAGAACAGAACAGTGGTGAGTGGTTGAAGAGTAAGAGACGTTGGCTGGTGTTGTGGAGGAAACACTTGGGAACATTCAGACATTGCCGATCACCCACTATAAGCAATTTGTTATTCACCTCTGCTTCTTTGCTTCGAGAGTTATACTGAAAAGCAGTATATCCTCTCTGGGATCTGACCATCATTTCCCAAAGGGGTGGGGAAAGTGAAAGAGAAGTGGTGGATAGAAGGCTCATATGAACATCATTAGTGTTTAAGAAAAGGGCCCAAAGCTGAGAGGTGTCTGTGTTACAGGAGCGTTGCTCCCAAGTTTTTTTTTTTCTTTTTTTTTTCTTTTTTTTTTCAGTCACCTACTTTGCAGGCTTATAATATATCCCAGATGTCTTTCCCAGCACACTCCCTAGCAGTGATGGGGTCTCTGCTTTATTCATCATGGAAGATACAGTCTTCATAATTTTCTGGTGGGAAATTATTCTGGTTTCTATTATACCTTGCTAGACTGCTGCATGGAGATTCCTTCCTGTGTCCTTTACCACCTCTGGTCTGGCCATCCTTTCTGTGTGTCAGTCTTACCTCAGTCTCTGGGGTTGTTTTCTCCCAGAGCAGATCATTAGCTGTCACCTCACATCCTGCAGAACGGAGGCTACATTACTGGAGATCAAAGTGTTTCTGGTAATTTTTTGGGAGGGCTGTCTTGGCGGTATCCTCTTTATTGTAGCTGGCAATAAAAAGCAGAATAAACGAAAGCCAAGCACTGACATGGACACTTACTTTCCTTGGTTTTCCAGACCTCACAGAGAAAGAACTAACACACCAATACTATGCACTTTTGGCTGGAGTGCATTAGATTAACTTTGCACAACTGTTTCGTCCTCTAGCAGCAGTTGCTTCCTAATCTAATGGGGACAAGTTAGGAAGGTTCTATTCCACTGTGGTTATACCCTGTGCTGCAGTGGATAGTATTGATGAAGGAGAAGCTCCAGCTGTACCTGCCTTATCCGCAGAAATTAAATCATGAGCTGAGAACTCTGCTAAGGAAATGAGAGCACATTCAAAGGAGCTGATGAATTCCACAGTTTTCACCATTAAGTTTAAAGGGAGTGGCTAAAAAATAAATCCACTTCCAACTCCTGCTAGCCTGGAAATCCTGTACTCATTCAGTGGTACACGCTGTTTCGTAGGGTTACTTCCAATTTCAGACAGCTCTCACAAGTTCTGTCTGCATGGGAAGAACTCTTCATACATTTTTGCCAAATATATTTCCATCAAAGTCTGTAGTGTAATTATGAAAAAGCTTTGATTTTTGACAAAAATATCAGCATGAAAAGTACAAATTAAATTGCTGAATGCAGTTCTGAGAAACAGCTGAAGAACAAGAAAAGCAACTTTTAGTTTCACTGCAGTCTTTAATTTACTGCTTCTGCCTTTTAAAACTGCCATTTCTTCCCCTTTTTTAACATCTTCACACTTTTCCCCACAAGATGAAAAAAGAAGGTATTCCAAAAAAGCTACAAGCAAATCACTTTTTTCTTCACATGCTCAAACTTGAAGTGAAAACCAAGACTCGATGTGAAACAAATGTCAGTTTTAGTTTGATATTTTATATAAAGAAACCAAATACCTGAGCATGGGGAAAGAGGAGTGGAGGGGAAGAAGTTACATTTTCCACCAGGCACCCTTAGGATATCTTGACCATAATCTTATGTTCAATTTTCCAAGCGCAGCTTTACAGTGAAAAAGAGCAGCAGCTGCAAGCTTCCTTCAAATCCTTCAGCCCCCTTCTTCAATCACTCAGAATAGAGTAATTTGTTTTTCTCACCTCGTTTTCAAAGAATATGAAGAAAACTACTGGCACTAGGCCTGTGGAAGGGAATAGGAAAGGCTGCGAATGGGGTACGCTCTCCTCCAGTTTGCATTGTAAATCTGGAGATCCCGTAGACTCTGGTATCACCTGACGCTGGGATTGAGTATGAGCACAATACAGAGCCACACTTATGCCCTGAGCCAGCTCCTGAGCATTGCTTTGGGTCCAGTGCAGGCATATGGTACAGTGTTTGGATAAAAATATCATTATTCCACTGCTTGTAAAAAAGATCTTTCCTTGCCATGAATGTAATGGGTAAAACTGAAGACTTTAACTGCCTATTGTTTTTATTAATAGCTTATAGTGTAAGACCCTCTTTACAGCAGATCTATAGAAATTGAAGGTCTTCTCTCCAAAATGGGGTTATTGGGGGAGCATGCAGAGACTTCCAGATTCACCTGTGCTTGTACACCATCTGCACTGAGAGGAGGCACATGAGATGGAGGCAAAACTGAGACAAACAGCAGTGTTTGTCTGCAAGGCTGTGGGCAAGCATCATCATCTTCAGGAGCAAATTTGCAAAGTGGTAGATTGCATAAGCACAACAGCACGAGAGTATCCTGTTCAGATTTCTGCCATGGTTTGCCCATGGCTGCTGCTTGTCGCAGACACCCTTTCATAGACTAACTCACACCGTTCTGTGGAAAGTGAAATTTTCCACCATTGCTACCAGGGTTCAGCTGCAGCAACATGAGAGCATTGCTGTAAAACAGGTTCCAGCTGGGAGCAGGATTTTCAGCACATTGTCATCTAACCCTTCTGGGAAAGCAGTCTGGGGAAATGTCTTATGTCAACCAACCAAATAATGGATGGTGCTGTTCGGATAAGATGCATCTTGAGAAACATACTCAAGCTGACATATAGAGATCAGACTAGACTGAGAAATATTTTCCATTCCTGGTGGTTATGATTTTATGAGGGTCATTCCTACACTGCAAAACTGTTGGAGAAATGTGAAATCAGTACTGCATTTACCAGGTTCTTGAAAAAAAATTCGCAGATTGTCCATTGTTTCTGTAAAATAAAAAGGCAGCTGTGATTCATCTTACATATCAGATGGATCAGGTTAAATTATTCGAGTCTGATCATATCTTAAAAACAAACATTTTCCTCCTCATTTAATTTCTTTTGTGTATGATTGATTTCTTCTTTTCGTCCTCTGGGCAATGAAAAAGCTTCTGTGATTGATAGCACAAAGAGCAACAGATGGTGCTGTTTCTGTTCAAGTGAGAGCTGGAGAAACAAGGCTACTACTGGCATTACAGACTGCTGCTACAACTTCATCTCATTTTAGCTCAGTATTCTGAGATGAGTTTTGTCAACACCTTTTCAGTCAAGCACTCAGATACACATCAATTTTAAATTAAAAACAAGAGCATGTGTAGACCTGCATTCTTTAAAAACATGTCTTACAATTTTAAATGCAGATGCTTTGTCACACAAGCATCAGAAGGGTGCTGGACTCCAGAGCAACATATTTTGCACATGGTGCAAAATTTGAGGCTGGTACTACTTGCTGTGTTGTACCAGATAGAAGAGAAGCTAAATATCACAGTACATATCACAACAAGAACAGAATAAGTTAATTGCTTGAGTGCATATACAGAATAATTACAGATATCATTTTGAAATAGATTGGCACGAGTGGGAATACCTTGTGCTTGTTTGAGTAATTCAGATAAAACGTGCTCAACAAATTTGTATATTGGATTTCCCAGAGAATGAAATTTCTATTAATTTTTTTCTGTGCAGTCAAAGTATAGCAGGACTGGCAAGTAAGGCCCCAGTAATCCTGATGCTAAGGAAATCTTTCATGTAAAGAAGAATTTCAAGTTGCTCAGCTACCTTACTGCTAGCTTCACGCAGGCTTCCTCGTGTTTTTGACTGTCTAGACTAGATATTTCTATTCAGTACTACTGTGGTTTTTATTATCTTTATATTATTTGCCTCTAGCTCCCCACGCCACTATGTAAATTAGAGAGCTGTTTCTTGTAGGACATCAGACTGACAAAGCATTACCTCAGGGCTGTCATGTGGATGCACTTTTCATTGTCTGACTGCTTGTCAAGCCAAAGGTCATTTGTCAAGCCAAATGTCAGGGCCATTCCCTGCAGGGCATGGGAGTACTTTGTCTTAGCTCAGATTTCCTTTGTTCCTAGCAGAACACGTCTCAGAGCCCAGAGGAGGCCAAGCTGAATCAAATCATACCTTCAGTAGCAACACTGCATATGAAAATATTCACTGCCTGATTCAAAGCTTACAGGCAGTACACGGCTTCAAGTTGCACCAGGGTAAGTTTAGTTTGAATATCAGGAAAAACTTCTTTACTAAAAGGGTTGTTAAGCACTGGAATAGGCTCCTCAGGGAGGTGGTTGAGTCACCATCCCTGGATGTGTTTAAAAACCGTTTGGATGTGGTGATCAGGGACATGATTTAGCAGAGGGTTGTTAGTTAGGGTAGTATGGTTAGGCTGTGCTTGGACTTGATGATCTTTAAGGTCTTTTCCAACCTTAGAAATTCTATGATTCTATGGTTCTACCTCTGCCCAATTTATCTGCTTGGATACATCCTTTCCCTTGGGGCCAGTTTCTGAATTGCCTTCACAAGCAGTCCTGTGAATGCGATCCATTCTTGATTTCCCACTCTCACTGTGCAGTGT
Source organism: Meleagris gallopavo (assembly GCF_905368555.1). Taxonomy (NCBI): domain Eukaryota; kingdom Metazoa; phylum Chordata; class Aves; order Galliformes; family Phasianidae; genus Meleagris; species Meleagris gallopavo. The sequence continues at coordinate 10,657,550 of NC_139435.1, read as the reverse complement.
TGCACAGAGCATTGTTGCTGATGCAACACCACATTAGGAGAGCAGCATAAACATTTTGCTGAGTTGAGATGAATACACAGGTTTAAGGACTTTCATGAATTGGGATCAAAATTGAGATGTTTGATGCTACCTCTCAGCAGCAGAGATTTACACAGTACTTCAGAGACTTCAGACATTACTTTTGCCAGATTTGTTTTGAAAGAATGGATGTTCAAAAGAGCTGAGGAAAATCAAATTTGACCTAAGAGAGGGCTTTCTTTTTTTCTCAAAAGCCAACTACACTCTCTGACCAAAGAGCTCTGAGATCTGCATGTATAAGAGAAACTAGGTACTTCAGTATGCTTGAACTTCACATACCTTTTATCACAAAACTGTAAGTTCATCAGTTTTTGACATAGTGTTTTGACACAAACTCAGCGTTCATGTCTGTGAACTTGCATTGAACCATAAGCTTGTGGCTTATAAGAATAAAAAAAGAGAAGTAAATATCTTGATTTTTCCACTCCTTTTTCACACCAGGGAGTAGACCATGCACATGCCAGAGATGGTCTTTAAACATCCAAGGACCATTCAGCTTCCAGTGGAAAGGCAGTGACTTGTAGTATTAAGCAATGGAGGCAGTAATGTGAAACCTACAGTGCTCTGGATGACATTTTGTTCTCCACTTTAGTAAGTGAGGAAGAAACAAAATTCCTTAACAAAGCTGATGGGAGCCTCAGCTTGAACCATGAGAAAACCTTGTCTCCAGCTTTCAGCATGGATTTATGAGGTAAGGTTATTAAAGCCATGAATAAAGGTATGTGGATAGATGAATGGATATACCATATGAACTGCTCTTATTCGCATACTAAGTATTGAGTGAGGAAATCCTATGAATACCATATAAATTAGATGCTTCAATTAATGTCTCTGAAGCCAGTTTTCTGCCCCTCGGACTGGAACAAGGGTTATTTAGTACATAATGTATTCCTTCAGTGAACTCGTTTCTTTGAACACCCACAGTCTGATGCTGACAGGCATTCGCAGGGTACAAGGTCATCTTATCTGGCAGGATTCACCTCATCTGACAGCAAGCTGCAGGCACTCTACTCTCCCCTGGGTGTGGAGACAAATTGAGCTGCCTCCTAACATGGCCTATTTCTCTCTAATGATGAAGTTTGCACTAAATATGAATACTTCAGATTCACTTCAGTGAAATGTTCCTTTTCTCTGGTTCATTCTTCCCTTCTTCCCTTTGCTTTTCCCCATGTCAGTATACTGCATGGGGTCTACCCTGCACAGTCTTTAGGAGCACTGATCTCATGGCAAGTCCTGTCACACTGATCACTGAAAGAATAGCACTGTGGGGTCCTGCTTGCTTTGGCAGTAAATTAAGGCCAGATCAATAGAAATTCTAGTTCTTTCAGGGTGCTCCTCTATCTGAAAGCAAATACTTTCTCTTTATTGTGTCCATGACAGCTGAACTCCATGTCACACAGCAGCTCCTCCACTGTGTGAACCTCAGTTTGAATGCAGAAATTAATATACAGCTAATCTAGGCCATGTCAGACAGAGGTGTGTATTGAAAGTGGCACTCAGACATACAACACGCACTCTATGGCTGATAGAGTGGGAGATAGGCTGCTCCCTCCAGCCATGCAACCTGCAGTAGAATGGTAAATCTGCATTTCTGAAATGCAGGAGTGCTTCTCACCCACCAAGCTGAGTGAACTCCTTTAGCTTCCATCTCTGCTGCTCATCCTTGCCTTACTGGTATAACCTCCTCGCACAACTCTACAGATGGGAACTGATTTTTCCTAGTTTTTAGAAAAATACATCCTCACCTATTGCCTAGGACATTGGTAATCTTTGAAATATGGAATTTTTAGAAGGCAGGTGGAAAACAAGTTGAGGACCGATGGCAGAAACTAGCTGGAGAGCAAGGTAAAGATATCACACTGACATCTTTCAAATTACTTGAAAGAATTCAATTTCCTGTCCAGGAGCACTCTAAGAAGCACTATCTTTTTCTCTTTAAAAAATAATAATAGTAATAATAATAACTTAAAGGAACATTGATAGATAGTGTCCTGGATCAGCTTTAGCAGCAGATGAGTGAAGCCAAGTCTCCAAGAAGAGATGAAAGCAGCTGAACTAGAGTGAAAGGTTAAAGTAAAGACCTCTGAGCCCGGAGGCACTGCTCTGGGCTGGGTGAGGCATATCCATGCCACTCAGCCCCAAGCCTATAGCTCTGCATGGTGTTATTGTGGCCAAAGTACAGGACCTGGCACTTGGCCTTGTTGAACCTCATCCCATTCACCTCAGCCCAGTGATACAGCTTATCCAGATCCCTCCGAAGGGCCTCTCTACCCTCACACAGATCGACACTACCTCTCAACTTGGTGTCATCTGCAAACTTACTGAGGGTGCACTCAATCCCTTCATCTAGGTCATCAATGAAAATATTAAATAAGATGGGCCACAGTACCGACCCCTGGGGGACACCAGTCATAATGGGTCGCCAGCTGGACTTAACTCCATTAACCACTACCTGTTGGGCACGGCCTTCTAGCCAGTTCCTTACCCAAAGAAGAGTATACCTGTCCAGGGCACTGGCAGCCAGTTTCCCAGCAGAAGAATACTGTGAGAGACCATGTCAAAGGCTTTGCTGAAGTCTAGATAGCCTCCATCAACAGCCCTTCCTTCATCCACCAGACTGGTCTCCCAGTTGTAGAAGGAGATGAGCACGATCTGCCTTTCACGAACCCGTGCAGGCTGGGCCTGATCCCCTGGACACCACGCACACGCTGTGTGATCTCACCCAAGATGATTTGCTCCATAACTTTCCCTGGTAGTGATGTCAGGCTGACAGGCATGTAGTTCCCCAGATCCTCAATACAGCCCTTCTTGTAGATGGGACTCACATTGGCAAGCCTCCAATCCTATGGGACCTCTCCAGATAACCAGGAGCACTGGTAGATGGCGGAGAGCAGCTCGGCAAACACCTCTGCCAGCTCCCTCAGCACCCTAGGATGGAGCCCGTCCGGTCCCATGGACTTGAGACAATCCAGATGGAGGAGGAGCTCTAAGGCAGCCATCTACACCAGTGCCTGAAGCTACTCGTGGGTGCTGATGCTTACTGATGGTGTTCTTTCCACACACCACTGCAGCTCAATCTGAAGGTGGAAGTCCGGGCTGCCTCCTGCCTGGTGTGGTTCTCTGCTCAGAGGCAGGCTAACTATCCCATGGCTGAGCCTTTCAGAGCAGTACTCAGGTTTCTTTCCTGTCAGTAACTGAATCTGACACTACTGATGAAGTTAACAGTAGTTACAGACATAGGGTGAGTTTTGTTGAGCCAGAGTGCCCCACTGCAGAAGATCTCTTGGCTGTAATTCAGAGCCCCATCTGCTTTTCTTATGAACCAGTGAAGAACATTAAAATCAGATCAGCAAATTTAACATGTGCTTTAGTAACTTCTGTGTCCTGAGGTTTCTGAGGTATTTCTAAAGATATTTTGCAGGAATAAAGTCTATTTATTTGTCTCCAAGGCCCATATTGGCTAAATGAATATAAATCCATATGAAAAAATCACACCTACTACCAAAGCCTTTCAGTTCTTGTCAGTTTTAAAAGCAAGAATATGCCAAGATGACTGATTTCTCTAAAAAAATTACTTTTTTTTTTCTCCTAAATAGAAAAATGATGAGTGAACAAGAAACCAGTTTAATTTGTATACGTTAAAGGTAATCGATTCAGGAAACAATTTTGTCTCTGTCAGTTTTTCCTCCAAAAGTCTTGTAGAAGGAAATACTTTCATTCCAGAAAGCACTGTGAAAACAAAAAGCAATATATATTTCCATAACATGTTTCAAACAATGTAAGCAGACATAGCAGTGATGTGGGTGGCCATAACAAATTAATTACACATGATAAGGAGAGTGCTTTTGAAGGAAGATGATAGCAGACACCAGCTGTGCCTACACACTTTTTAAATACCTGAAGTTTTTTACTTTATATTTGGCCTCTTAAAATAAAGCTCTGTGATGGGTACCTGAGTCTGTATCTTCATTATCAGCTGAAACATGCGACTGGGTAGCTCAGACAGCCTTTCATTGTACTGCCTCTGCTTATGTGTGGTTTATACCTTATTTGAGACATTGGATAGTATTATACAAGGTCCTCTGTCACTGTTGTGACTTTTATTTTTCTGGTTATTCTGTTTCTTGACAAAAATCTTGTGGGATCAGTACACGGGAGAAGCAAAGCAAAGGATCCTGTTGGCCTTTTCCCTCACTCAGGGGAGCTCAGGGAGAGTCAGAACTACTCTGTGAAGGAATTATCAATAATTGTACAATCCTATATCAGGATCTCAGATGGAAACATCATTGTTGGCAGTTGAGGCACTGCCACAAAGGTCATTCAAAACTGGTTTTGGATTATCCCATCAGTGTCACCAGAGAAAGAGGAAGGACACAGCAAAAAGAATTTTGGAAAATCCAACAACACTTGTGGGCCTAAAACACAAAAACCTTAGGTAGCATTGCTTTTCCACCTATTTTTCACAGTGCTGCACTACCATCTGTGTTTGATTTATACCATGACAGAACATATTATTCATCTTATAAATGCACTCAGTTGTGCTCATGGAAGTCGGCTCACATGACGCATGCTGTTCCCTGCAGGGCAGCACACCACAGGCCGGACAGACCGCCTATGCCTAGCCAGGCCTTGCAGTCAGGAGAAGGGCCTAATCCAACTTTGGAGAGCCACGTCACCTGGCTGACACTGAAATGTTTTACAACTCTCAGAAGTTATCACAGTTTTAGAAGCAGCCTTGCTCTGTAAAACGCCTATTCCTGTCACCACTGTCTTCTGAAGAGGCTGTGCTGATGCACTTGGCAGGTTACAATATAACTTCTTTAACATACAGCCATAAACACTGCGCCCACATCCTCATTTTAAAGATCAAGTAAATTGGGTCCTTAATTACGAATATATGGACAAGATGTAGAATACATACAAATATATAATACAAGAGGTAGTATTTGCAGTGAGCATTACAGTAAGGAATATAACATGTAAAATGCCTCCCTTAGGAAAAGAGCACATAAAAAGGATGATGTGTTGCTTCTCAGGACTCAGACGTAGAAGGACTATACAGCAAACAGCCCCCAAACCAGCAGACTATTCTCTTGTCTTTAATACAGTAATATCTTAAATTAAAATGACTACTGAAACGGCAGATAGAGGATCAGTGATGCTGATGGCACTATCGGAGAATAGAAGTGTCCAGTTAAAAAATATTTAGGTCTAGCTCGCAACAGATACAGACTGCCTTCCATATTCTGGGGCTTTTATTTCATTTCACTCACTACAAATCAGGCCAGGAGCTGTCATAAGCAGAGGAACATTTGCTAACAGCTGTGGCTGCCAAAAACTGAACAAACTTCTGGAAGTCTTACAAAATCCATCACCTCAGTCAGAGGGAGTCATTACTGAGAGTCCTGAGACAAAGGTCTGGACGTAGTTGGTAACAGGTCTACAAGTGTGTGGAACATTATAGAAGGTTTGTCTGCTACTCCCCATCCTTTTCTTTAGATGAATAAGGAATTCCTTATGTGTATAAAGCCATAATCTTCTACAAATGCCCTTCAAAAACCACTGCAGTAATATAATTTCCTTTTCAAGCTATCTTTTTTTCCTCCCTTTGAAAGTGAATATTTAGAAACCAAATTAGGAAGACAAATACAGCTTTTGCCTTGCAGGAAACACATTCTTTTGTATTATAAATGGTGCAAGTTGGCAGGGCTTTTACCCAGCAAGAGCTGCCAGTTCTCTAAGAGAACTCACTTTTCCCTTCAGTCCATGTGGCTCTTTCCCAGTTATTATTACAGCATATGTTTTTAAAAATATTTTTAGCTTACACAGGCAGGCAATGAATGAAAATTAAGAAGTTCTATCTCATGCTGTCCCGGATGTCCCTCTTAATTCATGGAAGTGTCAGTTTTTGCCTTTTCTGGGGTGAACAGATGTCCGTGGATTGGGCATTCATCAAATAATATTTTCAAGGGGAAGAAGTGAAGAAAAGATCTTGTCCTAGTCCTGCAGCACACTACTCTCGCTGGATTTGTATGTCAGTTTGGCATCTGGATCGTGTTGGTTAGACAAGCCTGACCATTTTCCCTCTTTCTAGGGCTGGTCTCTTAGCTCCTTTCAAGACAGTCCGTTCAGAGCGTGTAGTGTTGGTAGGAGATGCAAGTAGTTCAGAAAATCAGAAAATAAGTTGGTGATGGACACCCTTCTTTTTCCAAAATGTCATTTGTATAAATTGATTTGTGACCCAAGGACACTGACTCAGGTTTTCTCATTTTGGAGCCTGGATATGGTGCATTCACAATTCCTCTCCTGGACCTATCTCCTAAAGATCTCTGCTGGTCTTCCCAGAAGGATGTAATCCAGAGATTTGGTGCTGCCTTGCTGGCATTTTCCTAATGCTTGAACCACAGCCTCATTCTTGAACCTCTGCATTTCAATAAGAGCATAAAGCAAAGACTTTAATAATTGGATGTGAACAGTCAGGAACTATCCCTGTGATCAGATCTTGCTGGGTTAATAGATCATGAATAAGACTGTTCATCCAGTGTTCAAGTAGGGTAGGAAGAACTCCTGGAAGAGGTTGATGATCTATACAAGCCCCATTTTTCACCTGATATCAGTTTCCTGAAGATGTAATGTCTTTGATATGTTTTTGATATGTCTTATAAATCTTCATCCTTAAAAAAGATTTATGTGAGATCATGTCACCAAAGCAACTCTTACAGATGAAGGTTGCACAGTTTATTCTTGGCCTCTCCTGGATACTGGGGCATGCTGAGAGCATTTTGTCTTTATGCCTATCATTGTGCAGTCCAGAAGAATAGTCTTGGGTAACAGTGGGCCTGGGACTGTGCCTCAGTTTCCCATCCAAAACCAGCATATCTTATATGAACTGCTCACATCAGCTGCACATGTAGAACTCAAGCTGGGGATGCAATCAGAGAAGGATTTCTCACAAGATATTCCCTATTTCCTGTGGCTTGGTTAAACTAATGAGCAGTTGTTCCTGTGGTATTTTAGCCATTACATATTTGATCCTGTCCAGAAAAGAGAATTGCAGAGAAGAGCACATTTCAAGTAATAAATTTAAACAATTTGAAATTTGAGAAAAAGGTGAATTAAGATAGAGCCAATGATTCAGGTTAGATCTCATTTAATCCAAACCAGAATATCCATCCCTGACAAAATTGTTGACCATGGCCATTTTTTTGGCGCCGTGTCTGTTTTCTCCCTGCTCCAGTTTCTTGGAAGTCACTGTGCTCTGGTGCTGCAATTAGAGAAGTATAATTGATGCACTGCAGACTGGAAAAACCTTATCACACTTTATTCCACCACTGAGGCCCTATCACCACTGTGAAATCTATTTATTCAAGTTTGTAAGAGACTTGGATAAACCACCTGGTGATCCTGTCTGGGACTGCTGACAGTCTGATCCAGTTTGTCACGGATCCTTGGAAATGGCATTGACAGAGTGAAGGAATCTGTTTCGCCAGTGCATACTTTGGAGCGAGGCTTTGCGCTGACAAGAGCTGTGCTGTGTAATGGAGGATCACCCAGACTGTGGCTCTGTTCAGAGCCAGCTGCTCAGGCCCATGCTTCTATCAGTTGCTGTTCACAATGAATTTCCTTACCACACGTATCTCAAAGCCAGCCTGAACCTACAAATTCTTCTCTGCCCCATGGTTTGCATGAACACCTCAGCCACTGCCCCATCTCTGCAACACCAGGCTGTATCCAAAAATTGCTGAGGGAGAGTGCATGAAGCCATTTGGGTACATGTAACACCAAGCCAACAGCTTTAGCATGCTTCATCTGTAATTTAAACCCAACCTTCCCTTGCTAATCACTCAGAGAGACTTTTGCTAGCACTGAGTAGAGCACTGCAAGGGTAGTGACAATCCCTGAAGCAGGAGACCTGGTCATACCAGCAGCATCACGATGAGTGTTTTTTCCCACCAGGCATTTTTGGTGTGCTGAGGGCATGTGGACCACCCTTTGTAAGAGCCTAAAATGCATCCAGTCCCAGGAAAGCCACATCTTTGTGTCTCCCATCTGCACTTTTTAGGACATCCATCTGTGATGTTGGTGGCTCCCTAACCTCTTAGGCTACATGAACAAAAATGCATGAAGGTTGGAAGGAGACTTTTAAGGCTACAAGAAGTCCAGTGATGTGCCAGGAGAGGCAGTTCAGGGCTGCTGCAGTACATCACCCTCAGGAGGCCTCCTTAGACTGCCCAAAAGGGTGACAGACATCAGCAGAGAGTGAAGACTCAGCCGTGGAAACCACCACAAGCTCTCAGATCACACTGAAAAGAAAATGCCAGTGTCAAAAAAGGCAGAAGGAATTCCTGCTGGAAGTCAAACATAGGGGAGATCCACAACTCTCTCAAACCCACCCACTTCAGATGAGGGTAGAAACCACGTAACACAGCTGGATCAGCCCCACTTTCTTCCTCCAGCAATTTAACAGTACAAACTGTACACAGCTTATATGTGCCCAGACCAGACGGTTCACTGCCACCATCCACACAGTTCAGTGGAACCAGCTTGCAGGAAAAGAATATGTTTAATCATGGAGAAGATTTTCCTCATAGACTGTGAGTGTGAGCCCTTTCTGGATGCATAGTGCCTGGAAACCCCATGAATCTGCTTTCGCCTGGATAGCTCATGTCTGTGGGATCTGCCAAAATTCCAGCTGCTGACCAAAAGTCCTGTAGAAGTACAGAGCAGATCACAGAAGCCTTCCATGAAAATACCTCACTTGCTCCTGTGGGTTTGCAGTGGGCAGCACAAGAGGTGAGAAAAGGCTTCAAAGACTTAATATGAAAAGCAACTGCATAGCTCATTGGCTCTTCAACTTCCATCCATGCTCCCAGGGGATGACACTCACAAATCCCATCTGAAAGGGAAGTCTGTATTCTCCCTGCAGCCACGCTGAGCTCCGAGAGCTCTACCCACTCCTTGAACATGGCTGATAGAGAAGTAAGCCAATGAATGGCACAGTGCCAGGCATTGTGCTTTGGTACTGGGGAGAGAAGCATTCATTTGTGTGTGTCTGCAGGAGCAGCAGCAGTGCCAGCCAGATGGAGAGAGCTGGTGGCCCCACAGAGCAGGATAAGGTGCACGCTGGGAATGAAGGTAATGGAGAGCTGTGATGGAGCCAGGAGTTCTGTGACAGTCATGTATCATGGTGGCATGGAGCTGAGTGACCTTCACCCTGCCATCTGTGGAATGGCTCTGTCAATATTGCTCAGTGGAGATGACTGGTGAAATAGTGGGTACAGATTACCTCTGTGTCTAGCATAAAGGAGTCAGCACTGTAAATGAATGATTTCTAAATAAAGGAACAGTTAATGTTTAATCACAGATACAACCCTGTCTCAGTCAAAGCAAGCTTTAAAAAAAAAAAGGTTTCACTTTGTTGCCTCTTGAAGTGGTGTCCCACAGTTTTACATAATAATCTCACTAATAACCTACTTTCCCAGTGTCAATACGGGTAAGATACAGGTAGTAATGGTCACCTTCCACACAGGGCAGTGTTTTTCCTTGTGGAGAAGGTGGCAGCGGCTTTTACCTATCAGTTCCTGCATTTCAGCTGATGTCTAATTATCTGACATACAAGATCCATGTTTTTCCCTTCAACTTAAACTGCTGATGATTAGACAGAGGCAGATGCTGCTCTCAGATAACCATGTCAGCAGGGGAAAGGCAATTATGGTGACACTTGAGCTTACTTAGAAAAGCCTGGGAAGGTGAAGCTGGGTTCTTTATTCTTTTTTGGCATTCTTACAATGCACGCTGGTCCCACAACTAAACACAGAACCCAACCCTGTAGTCTTTTTCTCATCTCCATATCAGTAGTGAAGCATTCTCGGTGTCCTATTCCAATAAAAACCAAATGCTATTTCGATGTCCTATTATTTTAGATTCTCCTCACACATTTGAACAAGCATATTTCACTATTTGGAGACCAGGAATGGAGAATCAGTACCTCCATTTCTTTTTAATTCCAAGTCCAAAATTTCTGTCTGCAGACAGTGACTTTGTGGGTCAGATATTCTTTGCTGAAGGCACAGAGGAAAACAATGGGCAACAAAGCTTCTGCAGATGGGATTCTGATCAGAAGCTTGAAAAAAGAAGAGCAGAGGCTAAACTGCATCATTAATTTGGACCAAAAAATATGCGTAGCATCAAACCACCAGAGCAGTGATGGACAGCAACCAGGTGGACTCTATTAGAAAGCAAAGAAAGGAATGTTTTCTAATAGCTGCCAAGAAACACGCTTGTTTCAGCTTTTGCGTGAAATGATAGATGGGATCTTTAAAGCACAAATCTCTGCTTTTATTCCTCCTTGCTTTGGAACATGGGTGCAGTGGATATTCATTACTCATACTGGAAACATTTGCCACAGGAAGCTCCTGGAACAGAGTTTGGAAAGCCATGAAAGCCCTAACAGCAGCTGAAAATATCAGTGCTGTCCCAGCACTTGCTGAATCAAATTATTGAATGCCAAGATAAATTAATGTTTGTCTCTGAGTCATTCTCAGTTCTAAAGAGCTCAAGGTTTTCAAACCGCTTTCCTACCAAGAAAGTCTTATCTCCTTGAATAAGAAACCTCATTCTGGTGGCATCATCCAAAGTCTGGAATGATGTTTAGAGAAGACTTGTTTAACTTTCCAGTAAATTCCTTTCCATTCTACCTTGCCTAGTGAAATAACTGGAATATTTGCATATTTTTCATATAGGGATTTTTCGGTCATAAAGCATAGGCTAAGGAGCATATTCTGCAAGCCTATCTAGATAATTAATATACACTGAAGCAGGGCTCAAGGGCTAATCTGCAAAGTGTATTTCATGATCCTGAATATCTGGCTTTAGAATCCAAGATTTCACTGAAATTTAATTAAAATTCCTGTGATTATTCAAAATAAGTGAGATAAATGCAGCAAAAGTATAAAGCCAGGAGACACATCCATACCTTCCAAACCTGTTAACTGAAATAATCATGAGCTGAGTAGAGGAGAAAATGAGGAAGAGCTTCACTGATGGCCTTCATTCCTGGCAGCCCTGAGCACTGCCTGTGCTGTCTCTGGTAAGTCTCTGCATGTCTATGGGAGCTGACAATGCCTCTCTGGGGACCAGCACAGCCCCACACTCCTCTCTATGGACTGCTAAACAGCAAATAACAGAGGAGATTGGCCAGACATAGGTCAGTGCTGAGAGTGGCCAAGCATAGTCTCAGTGCTGACACCTCTCCAGAATTCGGTGAGGAAACTTCTGAGGTTCAATAAGGGCAAGTTCTACACCTGGGGAGGAATGCCAGCAGCAGTACAGGTTAGGGGTTGACCTGCTGGAGAGGAGCTCCATAGAGAACAACCTGAGGATCCTGGTGGTAACAGGTTGCCCATGAGCCAGCAGTGTGTCCCCGTGGCCAAGAAGGCCAATGGCATTCTGGGGCACGTTTAAAAGAAGGTGGCCAACAGGTCCAGGGATGTGATCCTCCTCCTCTACTCTGCCCTGGTGAGGCCACATCTGGAGTATGTATCCAGGTCTGGGCTCCCCAGTTCAAGAAAGATGGGGAACAGCTGGAAAGAGTCCAACAGAGTCCACAAAGATAATGAGAAGCCTGGCGCATCCCCTGTATAGGAAAATGTTGAGACACCTGAGGCTGTTCAGCCTAGAGAAGAGAAGAGTCAGAGGGAGTTTATAAATATATCTAGCAAGCAGATATCAGGTAGATGAGGCCAGACTCTTGTTGGTAGTGCCCAGCAACAGGACAAGGGGCAATGGGCACTAACTGGAACACAGGAAGTTCCATACGAACATGAGGAAGAGACGTTCTTTACTGTGAGGGTGACAGAGCACTGGAACAGGCTGTCCAGAGAAGTTATGTTGGAGTCTCCTTCTATGGAGAAATTCAGGACTCAACAGTACGCTTTGCTGTGCAATGGTCCAAATGCTAAACAGGGTGCTTCACCTTGAGCAACTTCATTATGAGCCAGTCCCCTGTGGGACTGATGCATTCAGTGATGGTATTGTAGCTGTATTCTGGGAAAGTGCTTTTCTAGGCCAGGATGCTACCTGCTCTCAGGAGGACTGTGTGTGCACGTGTGCAGGCCTATATATGTGTGCATTTGCAGGACTTTACTCTGCAGCTGTCGCAGTTCTACTGGATACTAGTGGGTGGTTGAAAACATGATAAAGGATATTATTATATATATATAATTTGATACTTTAGTCTGAAATATGCCGCCAGTAAATATATATTTACTTGGCAGAGAAGATATAAAATTTGGTTTGGCAGTTGATGTAGCAAAACACTGGAAACTCAAGGGAAAAAATACTGCCTGGCTGAGTGGGTTGAACTAATACTGAGAAATGGGTCTCTGTAAATCTGAATTCAACCCAGTTTTTCAGAGCTACTTACCCACTCTACTTCCACCATTGGCCAATTGACAGAAATTCAATATTTTTCTTTTAGTGAATGAAAAGCATAGTCAGAAACAGCCACTGGGTCAGAATCATATGCAAAAGCTCCTCTTGTGCTTTTGTTTCCTAATTGCTCTTGGAAGGATTTTTCAGACTGGGCTGACGCAGTTGTGTGTGTGAATTTCCTGGCAAATGAGGAAGGTGACTGTGTCCAAAAGACATTTTAGAGTGTGAATTCACAGCTTTTCCATGTCTAATCAGGGAACATAAAACATTAGCCACATGCTCTCCATTTCCATCACATTTTTTCACACTTAAACAGAAACATGCCAAAGAAAAGGTGCTACATTTTTTAATGCCCCCAAATAGGAACCATGGGAGTCCGTTAAATGCTGTGGCCATTTCCAGCATACAAATCAATTTTCCTTGTGGTGGTGAAGTGGTGAATAATGCCTGGTTTGTTTAAAGGAGCATGACTGATTTTGGATGAAGTATCCTGTCACTTTGGCATTTTCAGTTTTATTTATTACGCACAACAGTATAAAACCTGGTACTGGTCTCAGTGCCAGGCTTACGAGTGGGATAGCTGAAAGGACTACAGAACTCCTGGTGCAGCACAGAAACTCTCCTTCTGCAAGACTTTTGCTGGACTCCTGAGAAATTATTTTGAATAACATGGCAGAGAAGGATTTCATCAGTTGGCATCTGCTGGCTTTATTTTTTCTTCCATTTTGCCTGTGTCAAGATGAATACATGGAGGTGAGCAGAAGATCTTATAAACCAGTGGCCAAAGTATTGCAAAGTCACCACCAGACTGGCCACAAAGGTTCCAGAAGCAGGGAAATTTTGAAACAGCGGAGTCAACTTATAGAGTGGACTGTTGCTAATAGCTCTTCTACAGACCAAAATGTTCTGAGACCAGAGGTAGATGATGTAGAACTGACTACCTCAGATAGAGTCCAGGTACTCTGAATTAATCTTCTAAAGATAACTTTACAGCTAATGAGATTTTTTTTTTTCCTAAGATTACTAATAATATATTTATGAAATGAATTTTATTACAGCTGTATAATGGTCTGTATTCTGCTGGGTTGCTTAATACAACTTTTAAATGATCTAGGAGAGTCGACAGCATATTTGGGGATGATGGTAATAACACAGATAGAAGCCCTCTCTGGCTGAAACTTTGATATGTTGGAATCACGTACTGTCAGATAAAGCCTCTTAACCATTTCAAGTTGTTACTTGCTTAATATATTAAAGCTTCAGAATCAATCAACTGATTTGGCTTTGGAGGAAAAATAAAGAATTTCTAGAGATATTTACAAAGATTCAACTAACAGAGAATGAGTTTACTTGAAAATCATATATATCATATATTGAGACAAACATAACAAAACTCTGAATAGTCAGAATTACAATTCTGAAGGAATGCTTGAAAAAAACCCACAGGTACTTGTGTCTGAGATCTGAGTAGCTTTAGTAATTGCATATAACAACTTAAAAAGATTTGGATTTGAATGAAACTTTTAAAATCAACCGCAGCATCTGCTTTTTAAACCGGGGGTGTTTTATGCCTTTTACATGGCAATTTGGATATTACAGTCATCGGCTTACAGCAAACTGAATAGTTTGATTATACATAAATACTGCAATCTACATTAAAAAAAAATAAATCTGAAGGGCAGAAGCTTTTTCTAGTACAACAAAATGCTACTCAAAAAAAATTCTGTTGATTGGTATTTTTTAGAAATAACGTGAGTGTTTTGTTCTTATTACTGATACAAATGTTTGGTCCTGTACAGTTCACTTTTTGTCATTTGTGATTTAAAATTCTTTTAGATCAAACCATGATATTTTGAATTCCAAAAGTCATAGACATACAGAGAAGTGTTGAATAACAACCTACTCCTCAATCTGCTTCATGATAAGCAGACAGGAGATTCGATTTTAACCCCGTTTTATGCTTAAATGACTGAAACACACCAGAGTATGGGCATGAGTTTAATACACCACTATATGCCTTGTCTTTAAATTTTGTAGTTGCATTTCATATTTCCTGCACAAGAATTTTATGTTCTTCTAGTGCAATTGGCAAGATAGATACTTGACTGTTGGTATGTTGAATGACATTTGCAGCATACAAATAATGTAATCAGTTGGGTATGTTGTACAATGAGTCAGTTAGCATGTGTGTGTGTTTGTCTTAAGTGCACAGAGAATTGTACACTTGCATACTATAGACCCTATGTTGCTGGTAGTTAAAGACAGCTGCCAACAAAATATCAGATAATGCAAGAGTTAATGCAATATAATGATTTTTTTAAAGGTAAAATTCTCTATCACAGTAGATTCCACTGCTTCTGGGTGCATGTGTCTCTCTTACCGGAGTTTAGTGTCTGTGTGAAGTTGTCTGCTGCTAGAAGAAACTGTGACATTAAAATTGAGCCCAGCAAGTCTGAGCACAGCTGATGGCAATCACTTACTTGCCAGTCTCCTCTCTAGGAAGCAATCTTTGCTGGAGAAATGATGAAATTTTTGGCTTACTGAAATGAAATGGAGCACTAACAGATGTGTGACAGGGCTAATCCATCATGGAGTGTCTGATGCAATAGGTATTTTCAATCTCGAGACTCCAGGGGCTTCCAGGCAGAGGAGGAAGAAAGATGGAAAGGACATATTCTAATGTCAAACCTCTCCGTTCTCCATGAGCTGTTTGGCAGCTGCTGGAAACACCGATCAGTGAAATCAAAGGTTTCACTTCTAAGTCCCTACTTTCTTGATTATCCTAGCTGTGGCTGGAGAATTCTTGCTAAAGTATAGTAAAGATCCTGCTCCATGCTGTGGCACTGAAACAATTGCATTTGCTTAAGAAACCAGTTTCTGTACTTCCAGTAATTTATGAAAAATATAATATGCTTTTCTGAAACGTGAGAACCCAATGAATGGAGAGACATTTCTCCTTTTTGAGAGTGCTCCTTGAAAACATTCAGGTACTATACAAGATACTGGTGTTTTGCCTCAGATGCTGATGTTTTTCTTGTCTTATTGCGAGAGAAGTAGCACAGAGAGCTCTGGTGCCCACACAAACATGCTATTATGTATTCGGAACAGGAGCCAAGAGCAGTGGGTGCACATTACTTGTCTTCTGCATTATCTTAGATAGCATAACAGAGACCCATAAAATTAATCAGGAAGTAAAAAGAACTAAATCTCCAATTATGATCAGTTCATAAGTTTAAATTAAGGGAATTCTATAAACCATCTGCTGCCTAAAGCTGCCTTCTACGTACAAAATTATAGGAAAATCAACAAATATCCTCGCTATCACTGTTTCCAGTCTTCTATTTGTTTTAGGCTAGTGATGTAGCAGATACATTTCAAAAGCCCCTAAATCATATTTATGTTCTGAAAGCAATGCTAAAGATTCATTGTGCTATAAAATTTATGTGGAAATGGCTGCATAGGACACCTTTGGCAAGTAAGCTATAATTAATCTCTATGTCCCACTTGAGTGTACTTTTACATTAGGCACAGGCTTTTCTTTTTACTGTAGTTTTCATTTAGTTCTCTGATTTCAGAGATTTAAAAAGTATCCTCAGAATTCATTGTTCTTGGCAGCTGATTGTGAACATTTTTTTCCTCCTAGTCAAAGAATTAGTAAAGTTAATAAATCAGTACTTCTTTATGGCTTGCATAAGTATTTATTTATAAGCCTGTGGGACTGCTCCAGTATAATCAAGCTGGCAGGATTGCCTTCCTGCACACGTAATTACCTGTTGAGTTTTTGGAGAGATTATGTCAAAACAGGCTTTGGCTATGACCAGCACTATTGTCTATTTTACAACAACAATGCTGGTAACCTACTACCATTTGGTCAGGATTTCAGTGAACTGTGTAAAGTAACAAATCTTACCTGCACAGAGACACTCGCATGCCTAAAGTGAGGCTTTCTGACACATATATTTCATTTTGGGGAGTAGTGATTTCACATAGCAATAAGACACAGTTGTAACTATTTGGGTATTTCTAGGCTGATCACACTTATTTGCACTTGGCAGATGTCTAAATGGTTGGCTTTTTCATTTAACTTGAATATCAAGCACTATCAAAGAAAAAGCTGAAGACTTTGCTTCAGCCAAACACTTTATTCTGATAGTGCAAAATGTTTGCACAGCTCCCATCCTCCTAACTACACTTCGAGGACTGAAAATGAGCTGAAAGCAGTCACTTCTCTCATATTCAGAAATGTTTGATCAGTGTGCCTGGTGATTATCTGTTCTATTCTTCATTAAAGCTAGAAGACATACAGGCTCTCCAGGAACAAACAGTCAAATAGGTAGAACTCATTTTTCTCATACAGCATAGACTTTACCCAGAATAAAAGAGAAAAAGCAAAGAGTTGACCAACATTATATAAATCCAAAGCCCTTTTGTCCACTGCAATTATTAACTTTTCTATAAGTCTGTGAATAATGAGTATATTTATTTGCTGAGCTGTCAGATTAGCCTTTAATCCCATGAAAGCTCCACTGTCAGTGGTTCCAGCTGTGGAGGGCACATGTCTGTGGCAAGCAATATTTGGTGGCATGAAAGGTATTTTCTGTATCAGTGACATAAATTTTAAAGCCTCTTGAAATTAATGAATTTTGAGAGTATGAATTCAGGGGGGTTTCTTAAATGCTTTCAAAACATGGGCATAAAACTTCAATATTTCAAATCCAGCTGGTGCATCGAGGGCAGAAATACAGCATATCTGTATGATCATTTGGCAGTTCTCATCTCACCAGAGGCTAATTTGCTGTTAAACCAATAGATCTGCATTAAGCAAGTCATTAGATGATGATAAAGAGGAATGGAATGGAAAGAAAGTAAAGGAAGTGAAAAGGAAGACAAATTGTAGAATGCTGAGAGAAAAGGTGCAGTTGGAATTACTGCCCTCCAGAATTTAAGAACCGCACATTTGTGACTCTGGATAGTAGCAAAGAATTTTTAAGAAAAAGCAACAAAACATGAAGAATGAAGATATAGAAAAATAAAATAAAATCCAGGACATCTGCCTCAGTTAAGCCATCAGAAGCTTTGTGACCACTAAATCACTACAATGAAAACTAACCAGGATTGAACGAGACTCCATAGAAACAAATATAGTAGGATGCAATTTAAGAGTACTGAAATAAAGCTATTATCAAACTACTGTTACAGAAACTGAGCTGTATATATTTAACCTATTAGTTTATTTATACTACTGTATTACTTTTATCATGCAAACTATTAGAGATAACCATCCACAACTGCTAATAATCAAGTGCCAAGTGCCAGGTGTTATGGTCAGTTCAAACTTTTGTCTCATAGCTTGGTAATTCTTTAGGTTCCCCAACTTAAATACCTGGCAAATACACAAGACTGAGTTGTGTATTTTTAATGTCTTTCTAGCATTCTCACCCAATTTCCTTAATGCTTAGCGGAGGATCATAGTTGATGGCCAACTGAAGTCCCTTTTTTCCTACCACTTGTTGCCTATTGTGGTAGATGAACATAAATTTGTTTGTCAATAAAGGTCAGCTGAAATGTGGGATCAGCAAAAAGTAGTATTGATGCCTAACTGGAATATTAATCTAGCTTTCATTACTTGGTATTATTTTATTTTCAAAACCCCCATTGCGTGACAGAACTTTTTTTTTCCCCCCTTAAATCTTTTGAAAATAACATTTTTGGAGAGAACCCAAGCATAGCAGATTTCAGTCCAGATAAGCATTTTGAAAAATCAGCATATATGCAGAATCTACATAATGAAGAGCCTGTGTCTGACATGCACATGATCAATTTACTCCATGAATGAGTTATTTAAAGCTTACTTTTGTGCCCTTAGCCCCCCCAGACTGGACCGCAGAATCCAGACTGTAGCTCCTGCTGCCGTGGTGACTTTGGAGTTCGACTCTACCAAGGGCCTCCAGGACCTCCTGGACCCCCTGGGATGCCAGGTAAAGATGCACTTTAATTATTTTTGAGCAGCCTAATTTTAGGCTATAAATTTCAGGGTAAGTGAAGTACTACAGAATGATCCAAATCAGCATCACAAAATGGATTTGGAAGCAAGCTTTTCTAAAATTTCCTGAGGGGACAAAGGTTTTCAATTAGACTCTTAAGATTTTTCTAGTGAAAAAATATTTGATAATAAAATTCAGTTTTCACAAATTCGTGTTGAAAGCAATCTCATTGCATTTCTAGCCCAAATTATTCTTTCTCTTTAAAGCAGCATGAAGCTTCCATTAAAGCTGGAACAATTTATTTCCTGGAATTGATTATTGTTTTCACTCTGAATATCCTGTAACGCTATTTTGTGCTGCATTCAGGAGATGTTTTCATCGGGCATACTGCTAGCCAAATTTCTATAGAGACACACATACTATTCTTTCATTGAAATTTCTTCCTTTCTTTCTCGCTTGTTTTATTTTTCCATAATAAAAAGTAATTTTTTAAGGCAAAATATGCACACAGAAGAACATGGTACAGAATAGGAATTTATAGTTTCACCCAGAAAAAAAGAAGGGCCCATAGAAAGGAAAAAGCTGTATGTTGGTCTATGTTCATTACAGAAGCTACTGGGGGATAGGGATTTGAAAATTACCATCCCTAAAGCAGATAGATAATGTTAATGAAACTAATGGTGAAACCTCTTACGTGTTTTGTATCAGTTCAAAGCAGACTTAGAAGCCACACACGATTTTGTATCTACCCACACTTTCAAGGCTGCCAGCTGAAATACTGAGACACAGCCTAGTCCACCTTTGCCTTTTCCTCATATGAATGTGTAGCTCAGACACATTCTCTTACTATCAGAGGATGCCAGAATTGTATGGCCCATGGCATCCCTCTGCAGTTTGGAATTTCTCCGTTTTCTTCAACTGCTGTATTTGCAATCACTGCACACTTGAGGTGAAGGGCAACAGCTGTTTTTCTCTTGACTGAATCAAGTATGGTTTGTATACTTCTGTTCTGAGCTGTTAGAGAAGTAGTTTTCTTGTTAGACAAAGGATCAATCTTGTAATTTTTAGGAGTTACTGATTTCCCAAACAAAAATTTCTTCTATTCTTCTGTCATTCAGACATTTTATTTGAAGTCATTTTCCTAATACAAAAACTTCGAAGAATCATTTACTCAGACTTGCTCCATTCTTGACAACACCATTCTTGACAACACCATTCTTGAAAATTCAAAACTAAAGTGACTAATTAGAAAACAAGCAGAGTGACAAAGAATATAATTTAAATTCAGGTAGATCACTGATGACACTAATTAATCCTCTGAATAATTAAATGAAAGATCAAGCTCTTGCTTTAAGCAGGCATAATAATTACTCTGTTATCTTGACCAATTTTAAAAATTTGTCAGATGCGCAGACCCTTGGTCAGTAATTTCTTCAGTAAACAAGAAGAAGTAATACAGCAGATGCAGAAATGCATTTGTTGTAATGACCCCTATAAGGAGCCCTCTCAAAAAAACTTCACTGTAACATTGTCTTCAAGCCTAGGAACAAGAAACCAACCTGTTAAAGCCAACCAGCACACGAAGAACACAGCTCCTCCAATTTTTGGCACGGATGGGCCGGTTTTTAGCTTTAATAGTTGAAAGTTACACACTGCAAGTGTTACCTTCAGTTTTAAAGTTTTAAGGACAGCAAAATGTTTTTCAAAATTATCTTATCCTATCCTAGTCACCTTGAATTAATAGGAAATATTTTTACAAGAAAAGTAAGACTGAAAATGCAGACTACCTGATATGTCAGCAAACAGCGGCCTTCACTTTACCCAAGCCTCGTATCCTCTGAGGTCTCCTCCTTGGACATCTTCCCTGTATGGCAACTGACCTGAGACATCTGCAGTTAGTAGAGCAATAACAAGATAACATGGTGGTTAACTCTTAAACATCAGTGTACATCCTTCTGGAAAATGCTCATCTTTATCCAATGGTACTGAAAAGTGCATGTGTTGCAAACTGCTAAAAAAGGACCCTGATACTGTATCTGTTATAATGCATGAAATGACTGAAGTTATACAGGAAGGTCTATTTCTTTCAAGGAAATCATGGAAACAATGGCAATAATGGAGCAACTGGCCAGGAAGGAGCCAAAGGTGAGAAAGGAGACAAAGGAGATATGGGACCAAGGGGAGAGCGTGGCCATCACGGACCCAAAGGCGAGAAGGGTTACCCTGGGATCCCTCCAGAGCTACAGGTACAAAACATCTGTCTCACATTTGCTGCAGTGGAGAACACAATGAAAGGCAGACATAGCATTTGTCGTGATTGACAGATATGCTCCACCAGATCTTCCTGGAAAAGAAAATCAGCAGAGTTTACCATTTTAGACTAAGAATTCATCAAAGTAACAGCAGGAAATATGGCTCCCTTTTACACCAGTAAGCCAGTATCTGGGTAATTAAAGATGAATAATAAGGATGAACATTTTTCTATTAAGTCCCATTAAATTACATAGCTCTGTGCTTCCTAGAGAAAAGAGCAAGGGTGTTACTTACACTCATGCTCCTTAAGTCAGTTAGGCCTTGTGAGACTCACAGAGTATATGTATCCAAATCATACAAATATTGGGTCAAAACCTTTGAACTCGAAATAGAGCCCTCTTGTTTTGAAAAACACCATTGAGCTTTTTTTTTTTTTTTTTTACCTAGTCTTCTAGCTTTTAGATTAGAGTTTATTCATTCTACCAGGAATGTGGGAGGTGGTGGAGAGCTCACATACATGTATCTGCAGTACACCAGAGTCATGATGATGTGATTGGGATTGTCTAGTCTGCAGAAAACTCAGGAGAGAACTCATAGCTCTTTACAACTAGTTGAAAGGAGGTTGTGATGAGGTGGGGGGGTCAGCTTCTTCCCCCAAGTAACTAGTGACAGGACTAGAGTGAATGGCCTCAAGTTGCACCTGGGGAGGTTCATGTTGTATATCAGGAAAGATTTCTTCTCTAAGAGTGGTGGGCTGCCCAGAGAGGTATTTCAGTCACCATCCCTGGAAGTGTTCAAGAAACATTTAGACACGGTTTATTGGGGAAATACTGGTGGTAGGAGGATGGTTGGACTAAATGACCTTGGATATCTTGTCCAACCTTGATAATTCTATGATTCTATGATCCTAATCCTGCTCTTAAGGCAAGCAAAAGTGAATGAAACTTGGATATCTAAGATCCTTGCTTACAGCTGAAAATGGATTTTAAGAGTTGTCCGCACTGTACACAACAGTGTAACGATATGTGATCAGTCCATCAGCAGTAGCAGTAGACTTGAGTATGTCTGTGGAGTGGTATAGGTACTAAAGGCAAGATTTAGGTGTGTGGAAAGGCCTTAGGATTAGAGTCTCCAGCTGCCACTGTGGTGGCTTCTGTAGGTCTTACGTCAGATCAACCAGTCTCACGTGGGGGAGTCCTAGAGCACTTCATATGGCTCTAGATGCATTTGTGTGAGCCACTGATTATGGTTGGACTTAGATCCAGATTAAGGAACCTACTTATGCAGGGAGCATCTAAACTCCTTTTATAATTATTGGGGACTAGAAGAACAACTCAACTTCATCTAACAATCATTGCTGTTTTTGGGCATGTGGGTCTTCAGACTTAAGGAGCCTATAGATAAAATCTCCAGTAATTACAAGACAGTTTACATCCTTGCTCACATGTACATACTCAAATGGAAGTGTTTTAGTCTTGAGCTGATTCATATCCCCAAACTCTGTTCACCTCTGAAGGTATAAAATTGGGATAAAGCAAATTTACAGAAAAATTAATTCTACATATAAACCCTCTGACTTTGGGCAAAACTGAAGTTCTGATCTACTTGAAAATCTACTTGAAAAAGTTTTAACTGAAATGTGTTTTTCCAAATAAAAGTCATTCATATCTGTTTTACATCCTCATTAAGATTATGCAAATTAACAGCAGAATCACTGGTATAACCAACCTGTGCAATGTGGGAAAATGACTTCAGATTTTTGGTGTTATTTATGCTTGAATTCTCAGCCCTAGGTTGCACAAAGATGGGATAATTTATAGAACAAAATAGTGAAAATGAAAAGAGTTTCCAAAACTAATAGACATTTATAATAAAGCATAATTATCTTAGCAATCTTTAAAAAGCAAGTGGAATTAACATTATAGCTGAATATCTTGGAAAACATATTTGTTGCAATTATGTTCAAGATAGATCTTTTTGCGATATTAAGATGAGCTACCTATTTTTTCTTATATAAGAAAATGGTAGTGATTTAGTCATAAGCTGAATAATGAAATGGCTTGAATAACAAAGGCTCAGATTGCAGTAGATATTTTAAGGTAAAGGTTATTCACTCTTTGATAGATGTGCTTAAAAATTCTTTATACAATAGAGTACATAATTTCTTGTTAACATCATACTTAAGAACTTTGGAGAGAGAAGAGGAAGAGTAAAAAAACTTCTGAATACAATACTCGTTTAAGTACAGAGTTATTTTGAAAGACTCCGTGTCAAAATGAGACACAGAGAAATTACATTTTTTTCAGCTGTTCTGATCAGCCCAGGAAAGTACCTTGGGGTTAGAGAGAGAATGAAATGGAATCTGAACAAAGAGTAATAAATTCCATCTAATGGCCATTACAGCTGCTTTGCTTTAACATAGAATGAACTTTGATGTGAACCTGGCTGAGAAGCAAGAATGTAACCGTTTACTGTCAGAGAAAATGTACCTGTGTAAGGATAAAGAAAATCAGCCCAAGCTTTCAGCTCACACCTGGAGGTCCTTAAATTTCTGAGAAAATGGCTAATGATTTCCATTGTTGGATCACAACTGGTGTCTGATTTCGCCTCACTTCTCATTTGGATTTGAAATCAAAAGAAGTTTTGGGTGTTGTTTTTTTGTTGTTGTTGTTGTTGTTTGTTTTGTTTTGTTTTTGTTTTTAAATAACTGTTTATCTGGAATCTCATTAAAAACTGGTTATTGTAGGGAGCACTTAGCAACTGTAATTGAACTCTCTTCTTCTAACTTTTCTTCAGAGAAATTAAGAGAGAGGAATAAAGTGTCTGTTCAGTCACCATGTGACTTTCTAGCACGCAGATGCTGCAATTCTGCCTGTACTCTTTCTACTGACAATCAGATGGGGGGATTATAGACTGACAAAAGAGACAACCTTCTGCCCCACCTATACAACACATGGGTTGTTCCTTGGTATCTTATTGAGGTAATTTGAATTGTCCAATGTGGAAGGTTTTGCAATGCTTCCTAAGAAAAAAATTCACAGCCAATATACCTCCCTGCAAAATGAGAACCACTCATGCCACAACCACAGTTCTCAATTTCTTCTTACCATTCTCTGTTATGACTGAGGAATATGGGGCAAGAGAGGAAAAGTGCTGATTATTGAATCCCAGCCACTGAATTTCTAGAAGATTTCTAATAAAAATACCTAATTTATCTCTGAAGGTAGTTAGCAAGTAACAATCGTGTATGGATTCTACCAAGATTGTTTATTTAACCTGTTCCATTTAAAGCAATATCCAGCCTAAGTACATGTGGGAGCATATAAAAACCAATTAATTCACATTTATCTAATACACCATACCAGTTGATTATTGCATCATTCTAGAGAGACTTGAAAGGAAATAAAATCTAAAACTAAGGTTCTGCCCTGCAAACACTTGCCCATACATTTACCTTTACAGTCATGAATAGTTCAATTGAATCTAAGAAGGCTAGCACTCTTCTAGCTTCCTTCAATGGGAGTTTTGTTACTGGAATTTAATGGCCTTGGAACAGGCCCTAGAAGAACATCTCTGTCAGGAAAATAAACAGACTGCAAATCCAGGAAAAAATAATGTAAGTGATTCCTCGACATATGTACATTTAATGAATGACTGACTAAGAAGTACATTTTTCCAGGTTGCATTCATGGCTTCCATGGCTACTCACTTCAGCAACCAGAACAGTGGGATCATCTTCAGTAGTGTTGAAACTAATGTTGGGAATTTCTTTGACGTAATGACTGGGAGATTTGGTGCTCCAGTGAATGGTGAGTATTTGCCAAACAAAAGATTGCAATTCTCAGACCTCTGGGGAAAAGTGTGGTCAGTAACAGTGAGAAAACAGTAATGAGTTAGCACAAGATCAGACTCACTCTGGAAAATGATTACCACCTGTTTTCAGGAAAATGAAACTGGAAACTGAGTAAGTCAACAGAAGGCTTGCCAGTCATCAAGAGGAGATGGAGAAGGGACAATAGTACGTGTAAGTGAAGACTAAGAACATCTTCCTCCATCTGGCCTTTCTCACCCTTCTATTCATCTACTTACAGTTATGGCACGTAACATTTAATGGAAGTCAGGCCCTCCAAGCTTGCTGTGTCACTTGTCTTACTGGCACTTAGGGGCATAGGTGATTTTCCTCCCATCTGCTTTCTTTTGAGGTTAATATACAGAACCATAAAAACCTGAGTTGGAAGGGACCCATAAGGATCATTCAATACAACTCCTAGCTCCACAAAGAATCACTCAAAAATATGTGCGCAGATTAATAAACTTTGACCTGTTCAACAACTTTGATGCATGCTCCAAGCTCCCCATTGTAGGGTCGATGCTACAAAACTACAGTTCAAGAAAAAGAAGGTAGGCCTCCCTCCTGCAGGCATTTTGTAAAGCTTGTGGTACATAACAGGGCTGCACTGGTAACGTTGTTGGTACCTTTCAGAAATGAAAGAGCTCAGAATGATGATGGAGAGGGACCTGCTGTGCAAGCAGAAAAAGTAGTGCATTGCGCAGGATGCATTACAACTAGGAGAGCAGCAGCGAGTGCTGTTACAATTGCTCATGCCCTGAGTGGTCCTGGTGGCGTGCTGGCTATCTGATGGCCTCCAAGGCTGAGCCCGTTTAGGAGTAGGCAGGAGCATGAAAACAAGGAAAAGAATGGGAAAGGAAAACCACTTCAGCCTTTGGGAAATTTCACTTTCAATCAGATGGAAGAGATGGGCAGTCCAGCTGTGTTTATGTGAAGTCATTTCTCTGGAACAGGACATGGCTTAACTCCCAACACATGCAGAATAAAAATGAACCAGGTTTTGGTTTCACTGCAAGCAGAAGCAAAATGCCCACTGAAAAAGCTGAAGTAATTTTGACCTCAGCTGTTGTTTTTTTTTCCTAAGCAAGAAGAAGTAGTCTGTAGAGTGGCTACTTCCCTCTATGAAGAAAACACTTTGGTAATCATTTCAGGGGTGTATTTCTTCACCTTCAATATGATGAAACATGAAGATGTGGAGGAAGTGTATGTGTACCTGATGCATAATGGCAACACAGTATTCAGCTTATATAGGTAAGTAGACGACTATGACATTTTCTTAGCAAAAAACATTTGCATCGATGTGACTATATGCTCACATTTCAAAACACAAACTTTTTTTTTGAAGAAATTTCATAGGGTGAAATAACCAACTAAGGAAAAGTATTACATTTTGCCCTCCTCAACTTGCAAATTTACATAGCATCTGTCCCTGAGACAAGGCTGGAAAATGATCCTTAATCAGAAGTTCCTCATTGCTGAGGGGAAATGAATTCTCACTGCAAGTCAGGATTGGAGTCTACTGGTAGAATGCTATCATCTTGCCAAAATATATCTTCACCCTCTTTTTTTTTTTTTTCTTTTTTTCTTTTTTTCTGTCAGTGAAAGGGTATAATGAAATGTTCAGCAACTAAAAATAGTCTCATGGAAGGTTAAGGGAAAGCATTTTACTTTAAAGGTGTAGAGCAGTAGTGAAGATAAGTAAGAAGAAAGGGTGTTCCATTTACTGGCTTTGTTAACATTAACACAATTTGAACAATAAATTTCTGAGCTGTATATATTTCTTGCAGATTCATGAAGAACAAGATTCACTTTTAACTTAATATCTTCTATATCGACCAGGTCAAGAAGCTTATTGCCAAGTGGACATGTGCAAAAAAAGTGTTTGAAAAAATGTTATTTGATTAATATCAGTAAGAAGTCTGGAGACAAAATCCAGTTTATCTCTGAAACCTGATAAAGCATACACAAAAGCTTAGATTCAGCAGAACGTATTTTAGGCACTTACAATGAGAGCAGCTTTATTTAAGCTGTCTAGATTTCTTCAATGGCCAGTAACAGAGGCACAACAAAAGGGTACTCAGAATCATAGAATTGTTCAGGTTGGAAAAGACCTTAAAGATCATCAAGTCCAAGCACAGCCTAACCATACTACCCTAACTAACAGCCTACCACTAAATCATGTCCCTGAGCACCACATCCAAATGCTTTTTAAACACATCCAGGGATGGTGACACAACCACTTCCCTGGGGAATCTATTCCAGTGCTTGTAAAGAAGTGTTTTCTGATATCCAAACTAAAACTCCCCTGGCACAACTTGAGGCTATGTTCCTGCATCCTTCTCCCCTTGTACTTCATTCCCAGCAGATCTTCTCTGCAAAACAAAAAGCACCCTATTATTTCCCCCTAAAGCACTGGTACTAGAAAAGGCAAAATGTGGGGGAAAGAGAACCGACAATCAAAGGAATAGTTGGGTTAGCCCACATTAAACGCATCTGTATTTCAACAAAAGACCTCAAGGTGATTTGAGTACCCTGTCTGCCTGCTGCCTGTGCAAGAAGTACAGGGATCCAGCTCACATGAAACTTCTGATCTTGAGGCATTTAAATTTGACTGTGATGAATCACACAAAAAGAGAGATCATCTAAGAAAATCAGAGGGTTGCAAAGAGTAAGCATAAGTTTATTTTAAATAGTAAACTCATAACCTGTATGCAGGAAAAATACATAATTTAAAACTTCAGAATTTCAGAAATTTAGAAAGAAATGATGAAATTAGATAAGGTGCAATGTTTGATTTAGAGATCAAATGCAAAATAAATAAATGAATAAGCAAGCCTCCAAAATTTCAATATTGGCAAGCCTTAATGTGCTTTCTTGGATTAACTTTTTTTTTTTTTTTTTTTTTAATTGTTTCTTTGATCATTGCTGACAAAGAAAAACTGACTTGTTAAAATGTTCATCCTCAGCTATGAATCAAAAGGGAAGGCGGACACCTCAGGAAACAGCGCTGTGCTGAAGCTTGCCAAGGGAGATGAAGTTTGGCTGCGAATGGGAAATGGAGCCCTCCATGGGGACCACCAACGTTTCTCTACCTTTGCTGGGTTTCTTCTTTTTGAAACCAAGTAAAGAAGAAAACAGCCAAACATCTGTTTATGTGAAGAAGCTTCTTCTTGGAACTGCATTTTTTTTCTGGACTGTGGAAATGTATAGGTCAGGAGGCTTGTTTTGATGCAGTGCATTGCTATTTCTGTATCAGAGATGAGCTAGATACATTGGGTAGTTGACACAATTGTTATTGCTCTCTTCTTCAAAGAGAAAAACAACGGCAAAATAGTTTCAATAATTTAGAGAGCAGTTTGCTCAGTAAAGCCAATTTTGTCTTGTTTGTATATACTTAACAAAAGTATATACCAGGAATTGAGCAATTGATTTTTTTTTAATTTTTTTTTAAACAGTGTGTTCATTTAAATTTGCATGGAACCAGGCCAGAACGAATTATAAGTGGGCTCAGCTGAGACCAATTTTAAAGGAAGACATTTTTACTGGACTAGAATGAACTTTACACACAAAAGAAAAAAATGTGAAAATAAAGACATTCAGGATTCAGCGTTATTCCATTCCCATCTCAAACCTCTGAAGATGCCTATGATGTCAGTTTTCACAGATTTTAAGTGTGTATTTATGCTTGCTTGCTCTCTCCAAAAAACAAAGAGAAAAAAAGAGTGGCAGTAATTTCTGCCTTAGTAGCAACTTGACACTTAGGTAATCCAGTCTGCAGAGAGCAGGGAACTGGACAGGGGACCTGTTATGTTTCCTCCTAGCCTTTAAATTGATGAAACCTGATGTGACGAATGCAAGCTGTCAAAACAGAGAGAAGTTGGGACATGTCAACAGCACAGAGAAACATATGAACTATGGAGTTTGGGGATCTTTCAGAAGGATGTATATTTTAATATAGCATATTTACTTAAAAGTGAAGATGTTGATATAGTTTTCTCACCAGCCTTCCTAGAGCCAGTATTTCAGGAAAAGACATTGCAGCCTGGAAAAGCTGTAGCAACCTAGTTCAATATTTAGCTGGTGAAAGCAAACACTGGCTGGCTCAGCAGTTCTGACCACAGTAAATTGGGCCATTCTTCAGCATTAACATTTACACCAGTTTTTCAAAATCCGGGTACCTGAAATCCTGCCTTACTATTTTCTTTTTGTCAGAATCAACAAGAAATATACTAAAGAAATACAGAAGTTTGAATGCATCTTCTGCACATTCTGGCTCTCCACCCATGAACTATTGAAATACAGATTATATTTCAACAGGGTAAAGACAACACTACCTGTCATTAATATGTAACAAGCAGGCAGGCTTAGGACAACATTTATTTGAAATTCTCTTATACTGAATAAAGATACCATTATTGGTACAACAGAGAAGGTGAATAAAATCTGCTCTCTGTATTCTTTCTAGAATATGGAAATCACATCTTACGATGAATAGTGCCTGTTGATACTTGATGACTGTAATCTGTGACTTTTTAGGTTTATGCAGCAACCACTGAAAATATTCATCTTAATGAACTGTCCTCTGATGACTTTTATTCTCTCATGAATTTGGGATGGGTTTGTACCAGGTACATTTTAAAACCCAAGACCGTGTTATTATGGTAAGTATTTTAGTAAGATTCTGGCATGCCTCCCATTTTAAACCTACCAATCAAGTATTCAGATAATGCTGTTCTTCTGAAATAAATACAAAAGGTGTATGAGTTGTATGGCATCACAAGCTAATGTTCAAAGTAAGAAAAACCTTGGAAAAATTATTCTTTGTACGTGTTAGCAATGTTTGCTTACTTTGTAAAACATACATTTACCCAATAAATATTAATAGTCATAAAACTACAATGGGTTGTTCATACCTGTATTTTCTATTATACATCTGAGATCAGCCAAAGAATTTCACCACTTGAAGACTATAGAGATATATGCACAATACATATTTCTTAAGCATTAATTTTGCTATAAATTGGAGAAAACAAATATTAAGGGTCATAAAATATATTCTTTTTACATGCATATATATATGCACACATAAAAATTTAAATCTGTAAGGTTTCCTTTAAAGAATTTGTTTTCCTTTATGGTATGGCTATTTTCATTATTTGGGGCAGCACAAACTGCTTAAAAACAAGGATATCCACAAGCATTTTAAGGTTCTTTGTATTATCTGTTATGATGGCCAGTGATATAAAATATAGTTTTGCCATTCTCATTTTACATAATTTTCACAAGTTTTGTACAACTTGGCCTGTGAAGACAGAGTGGGAAGCAACTGAAACACACCACAAAAACTATCTGACAGACAGCAATATGGGAACACATTCTCTATACAGGAACTGAGTGTTTGTGCCGTGAGTAATGTGAAAAGTCCTGGATGAAATTTACTTTGTCTGCTTTTCATCTTCTAAACTACAAAGGAGTGGACACATCATTTCAGATGAAATATTTCAGATAATATGTCAATTCAGATAAATGCTTTCTTTCTTTCAGGAATACATGTTCCTCAGGAAAGTCCACCTTTGTTTTCTCAAACCATCTAAGGATCAAAAAATGAAAAAGAATATGAACTAATTATAAACTAAATAAATTTGGCCATAGCTGAGGTGCAAATTAATGTCTTATTGGTGACAATGTGGCTGTGTGACAGAAACAGTTCGTAAAAACAAAGGCCTATCACACTGGCAAACCTAGAAAAATTGCCTATGGTGCGTACTGTGGAAGACACTAATCAGCAGGGATGTCTTGCTGGAAAGGAATTAGGGCAAGATTGGCAATTAGTGGAACATATGATGCCCAGTGGAGAACTGAAGCTCAGTATCCAAGCAATCAAAATCCAGGAATAATCGTGGTGTAGACTTTCCAGTCCAAACAATAGCAGTTAATAATAAACTTGCAGGAAAATATTTATTTTCCTCAATTTAGTGAGCATAAGGGTTGGTTGAATCTATTTGCCAGTCTCTTTGTCTAAATCAAGAAAGCACAGTAATACCATAAGGTACAGCTCAAAGGTGAATACTCTAGGCACTCTAGGTACAAGGGTAGAGGTCCAAAGTACGGAAATCAGTCACAGACATCAGTAACTTGTCCTCCTGTTTCAACAGAGTAATAGGGAGTAAACCAGACATTAATGGCAAAGCTTATTCCTTGCAGTAAGGCCAGATCTTCACTCTAGTCACTGCCTGGATTGAACAAATCAAAAAGAGCAGAATTTCTAGGATATGTTGATTTTAATGTAATATCACACATCTGTTCTCTGTGGATGGGAGTGGGCTTCCATTTCTAAATCTGTAGTTCATAGTCTCAAGAAAAACAGATTCTTGAGCAGTATGAATTCACAGCTACTTCAGAGGGATATACTGACCTCACTCACACTCATTACCTCTGCAGTACTGAATTTATACAGCCATCTATTTGTTGCTGCATGTTAATGAATCATAGTAAATGATATTGCGTATATCAGCACTGTACTGTTCTTACTGCAAGCCTATGAAAGGTGATGGCTGCTTGCTTTCAACATATATTTTGTGTAGTGTGACTTGTTGCTTTGGGAGAATTTCTTGGATGCAGATCATTAGTGTCATCCCTTGGTAAACAATTATATCTGTTTCTCTCTTATACCTATATATTTCTTAACTTGTTAAAATGCAAATTTCAAAGTGAATTTAATGCTCATAGTTTTGCTCTCACTTTCCTGAAACTGAAATCATTTAATAATGTTCTGACTTGGATGTTGCTACCACAGAGTACCCACTGAAATGGCTAATAACAGCAAAAAAAAAAACAGATGTACAGCATTACATAAATGGGTTGCTCTGACAAAACTGGCAAAATACAGAGGTCACCCAGTTTGTGCTTAGAGCATTATTTAAATATGTTAAACCAAAAAACAGCAGGTGAAAAGAAGAGGATGCAACAGAAATTGTCTGTTCCTATTTAGCACAAACTCCAAGACCCTAAGATGAAAGGAGACAAACAAAATTGACAATCACTTAAAGAAACATAGTGTCCCAGTAATGTCATGGTAACATGGAAACAAATCTGTATATGGAAGCGGGTCTCTAAAGGAGGTGAATTATAGAGGAAACAAGCCAGTTCCACTTGAATGAAAATGCATATATTTTTATAATTCTTGTAAATGGCAGCATACAGTGGATATACAGCGGATACAATCTGTGCTCGCATTAGAGACCAGGTACCTATTTGAAAAACTGAACATTCTGGATATAGTTCTTTTCTTCTGGCTAGCACAGAGTGAAAACAAATTCAGTGTTTGCATTTGCAGCCCATACTTATTTTAGTAGTCCAAGTAACTTAGGAATAAATGAAAAAAATGTGTAATTATCTTTAAGGGCCTTTTTGCTCTGCTAACCTGACTGGGAGTGGGACATACACTTGAAAAGCCCTGTTACTTTGTTGCCTGCTCCGCTGCTTTTCCGGAGTGGATGTCCATTCTTACCATCAGCCTAAACAGAAACAAAATGACTGTGGCCTCCAGTCAAATATGGCTACTTTTCAGGTGGGGAGCATTAAAAGAGCAACTGTATATGAATACAGGCTTTATTAAACTGAACAGAACTACCTGTGCTGTGTGCAGGGGAAGTGGTGAAATCATCAGGAAGACTTCATTCCAGAATCTAGAAAGAGCCTACAAGAAATCTATAGATGGACACTTTGTCAGGCAGTGAAGTCATAGGACGAGGAGTAATGCCTCTAAGCCTGAGAAGAGTAGATCTAGATTAGACAGCAGGAAAAAAATCTTCACTGTGAGGGTGATAGGCACTGGCATAGGCTGCCCAGAAAAGCTGGGGTTGTCCCATCCCTTGAGGTGTTCAAGGCCAGGTTGAATGGGGCTTTGAGCAACATGGTCAAGTGGGAGGTGTCGCTACCCACAGCTGGGGTTTGGAACTAGATGATTGTTAAGGTTCCTTCCAACTCAAGACATTCTATGACTCTATGGTAAAACAGGAGACATTTCTGGCTTAAGCTCCACCATGCTCTTCATGAGAGAAGGGCAGATGGCCCCACAATTAAGATCTTCCCTTTGTGGCACTGCTGAGCTGGTGGCTCCAATTGGGTGAGCAGTGAGCCCTAAAACCTTTGTTAAAATTTTTGTTTATTTAAAATCTCAGTGACATATTTGCTATAAGCAGCTGTGCCAGTCCTGTCTTGACCACTTTACCTGGGGGACAGGCTGTGAGAGGTGGGGCTGTTCAGCTGGGAGAAGAGAAGGCTCTGGGGAAACTGAGAGCAGCCTGTCAGTACTTAAATATGGGCTGCAAGAAAGAGGGGGACAGACTCTTCAGTAGGGTCTGTTGTGAGAGGACCAGGGGAAGTGGCTTCAAACTAAGAGGGGAGATTTAGATTGGATGTAGAGAAGTTTTTAAAATATGGGTGGTGAGGCAGTGGAACAGGCTGCCCAGAGAGGTGGTGGGTGCTCCATCCCGAAGAAACTGAAGGTGAGACTGGAGAAGTCTCTGAGCACCCTGATCTAGCTGCAGATGTCCCCATTCATTGCAGGAGAGTTAGGCTATGTGACCTTTAAGAATCTCTTTCAACTCAAACTATTCTGTGATTCTATGATCTGCTGAAGGCCATCTGCTAAGTGGTTAAGATGTCCATGTTGTGAGAACTGACTCTCAAGCAGCGATTACAGCAGCTGTAGCAGGACCAGACAGCCCAGCTGAAGGGCAAATCTTGTGAGGGGAAAAAAACAAACAAAAAAATTTTTATCAGCTCATCCACTTATATCCCAGAGTATGCCACAGGGAGACTGACGAACGTGTGTGTTTGCACTCTCATGAACCCTCCGCAGCAGCTTCACAAAGCAAGGAAAGACGACTAGATTTTCACATTCCTCGCTGTCTGCCTGACCCTGATCCGGAAGGGAAAGCACATCGTCGAGCCTCAGCCTCACCAAAAGCTAACGGCGCGAGCGGGAAACCCGCCGCCCGCCAGACAACGGGACCCAGAGCGGAGCACCGGGGCCGACCCAAACGGCCCGAGGGGCGGTGCACCCCACCCCTCTAGGGCCGCCAGCACCCGCTGCGGCCGCTCGAGGATCGATGTTTCGGCGCTCGGCAGGCAGCGGCCGCGCCATGGCGCTGAGCGGGCTGCGGGTGTTGGAACTGGCGGGTTTGGCGCCGGCACCGCTGTGCGGCATGATCCTCGCCGACTTCGGGGCCCGCGTCGTGCGAGTGGACCGGGCCCCCCGCTCCGCCGTGGCCACCGACGTGCAGGGCCGCGGCAAGCGCTCCTTGGCGCTCGACCTCAAGCGGCCCCCGGGCGCGGCGGCTCTGAGGCGGCTGTGCGGCGGGGCGGACGTGCTGATCGAGCCCTTCCGCCACGGTGAGGCGGCGGAGCCCCGGGTCAGGGATTGAGGGCTGCGCCGCGGAAAGCGGCGCTCGGGGCGCCTCCACGGCGGCGGCTCTGCGAGAGGGAGAGGGCGCGTGCAGTGCAGAGGGGGATCCCTCAGTCTGTGGCCTTTTTGATGTGTGCAGGGGGAATGGGAAGGGAACAGCTTCTGGGAGTTTATTTCCCTCGGCTGGGTGGGACAGACGCGGATTTGTGGAATCCATCAGGCCAGCTGCACCAAAGGGAGAAACCGTGCTCTGCCAGGCCGTGCCCCACACTGCCTGGGGCAGGCTGAGCACATGGTGCTGGGCAACGCCCGTGCGTCTGAGAAGGCATGTGTGAGTGTGGACGGCAGTCCTGCGGAGTCTGTCGACCCTGCTCACACTTGTGAGGTTAACGTAGTAGGTAGTCCCGGAGCTTGTGATTCCTCTGCAGGCAGCAGATGTGTGTGAGATGCTTTATTAATTCATAAACCGTGTTTTTAACTTCAGGGATTCCTAGTTCAGAGGGATGGAACTTCTCCGCTACAAGGACAGAATGAGGGAGATGGGGCTGTTCAGCCTGGGGAAGAGACAGCTCTGAGGTGTCCTGATAGCAGCCTTGCAGTGTGTAAATAACAGCTGTAAGAAAGATGGGGACAGACACTTCAGCATGGTCTATTGTGATAGGACAGGGGGAAATGGCTTCAAACTAAGAGGGGAGATTTAGATTGGATTTACAGAAGTTCTTTACAGTAAGGGTGGTGAGGCAGTGGAACAAGTTGCCCAGACAGGCTGCGTGGATGCCTCGTTGCTGAAGACATTGAAGGTGAGACTGGAGCAGTCTCTGAGCACCCTGATCTAGCTGCAGATGTCCCCATTCATTGCAGGAGAGTTAGGCTGTGTGACCTTTAAGAATCTCTTTCAACTCAAATGGTTCTGTGTTTCTATGATTATCTGGAAATGCAGTCAATTCTTTAACTAGACATTAAGGTTTATGGGCCTGAAACTATAAAAGGTAAATGTTTGATCCAGCATAAATTTAATGTGAACCAAAGAGATGAGAAGGGTCTAAGTGGAAGGAGAGTTTCTTTAGGCATACATGGACTTTGACCTTCAGACAGTGATCTTGTGGCTCAGTGATTGTTAAACACCCTATCCTCACTCGTACTTGAAAATCTTGCTCATACAATAGCAGGAGAATCAGCAGAAAGTAGCTTTTGACTTCGACTGTGTATTCTGAGCCAGTACTGTACCTTTGTTGTCAAATAAGTGAATTTATGGAGGGAGTATATTTCATTTCCTGTTGGTAATTAGATGGATCTTGCCTTTCAGAATAGATGTGAGTTTGTAGAACTGTGGTACTAAATGTCACCCCCTTTCTCTGTAACATTAAATATTTTCAATGCCCAGTAATACAAGAGAAGTAGACCTGAAGGATTTTGAAGATGTAATAATTCTATGAACAATTTGAAACAAGTTGCACTAATAGGTTCTGGAGTAGAACAGACATATCAGTTATGTCAGTATTGGGACCTGTCCTGTTTAATATGTTTATTGATGACCTGGACGAGGAGATTGAGTGGACCCTCAGTAAGATTGTGAATAATACCAAGCTTTGAGGAAGTGTCAATTTGCTTGGGGGAAGAAAAGTGCTACAGAGAGATCTGGACAGGCTGCATCACTGGACTGAGGCCCATAAAGATGAAGTTCATAGAATCACATAATTTTGTGGAAGGGACCTTTAAAGGTCGTTTAATCCAACTCCCATGCAATGAACAGGGACATGCACAGCTCAATCAAGTTTCTCAAGGCGTGATACAGTTTCACTTAGAAGTCTCCAAGGACAGGGCTTCAACCACATCTCTAGGCAACCTGTTCCAGAGCCTCACCACCCTCACTGTAAAATACTTTCTGCTTATATCCAACCTAAATCTACCCTTTGTAAGATTGAAGCCATTTCCCTTGTTCTATCACCGCAGACCCTGTGAGTCTGTCCCCTTCTTTCTTGTAGCTTCTCTTCAGATACTGAAAGGCTGCTATCAGGTCACCTCAGAGCCTTCTCTTCTCCTGGCTGAACAGCCCCAGCTCTTTCAGCCTGTGGTTGTAGCAGAGGTGTTCGTTCCTTGGATTGTTTTTGTGGCCCTCCTCTGGATGCACTCCAACAGGTCTTTGTCTCTCCTGTACTGAGGACTCCACATCCAAATGCAGTACTCCAGGTGAGGCCTCACCAGCACAGAGTAGAAGGGTAGAATCACCTCTCTCGCCCTTCTGGCCAAGCTTCCTTTGATGTAGCCCAGGATACAATTAGCATTCTGGGCTGCCTCATGTCCAGTTTCCCATCCACCAGTACTCTAGGTCTTTTTCAGCAGAACTGCTCCTTTCATCCCCCAGCTTGTAGCGGTAGTGAAGGTTGCCATAACCCAGGTGCAATATCTTGCATGTGGATTTGTTGAACCTTGTGAGTTTCACCCGAGCACACTGCTCAAGCCTGTTTACGTCCCCCTGGATGGCATCCTGTCCCACTGGTGTGTTGCCCGCACCGCACAGCTTGGTGTCAGCAGCAAACTTGCTAAGGGTGCACTTGTCTGCACTGTCCATGTCCTTGATGAAGATATTAAAGAGTATAGATTCCAGCACTGACTTCTGGGGACCTCACTTGTCACTAATCTCCATCCAGATGGAACCATTAACCACCACTCTCTAGACTCAATCCTGCAGCCAGTTCTTTGTTCATTGAACAGTCTATCCATTAAATCCATATCTTTCCAATTTGGAGAGAAGGATGCTGTGGGATACCTTTTCAAAGGCTTACTAAAGTCCAGATAGATGACATCAGTGGCTCTTCCCTTGTCCATTGATGCAGTGACACCATCATAAAATGCCAGTAAGGTTGGTCAAAGAGGATTTGCCCTTGGTGAAGCCATGCTTGTTCTCCCCTGTCACCTCACAGCCTTCCATGTGCCTTAACATAGCTTCCAGGAGGATCTCCTCCATGATCTTCCCTGACACAGAGGTGAAACTGACAAGTGAGCAGTTCCTGGGGTCACCCTTTTTACTCTTTTTAAAAATGGGTGTGATGTTGCCTTTTGTTCAGTCACCTGATTGCCGTGACTTTTGAAATGTCGCTGAGAGTGTCTTGGTGACTACATCAGCTCATCCCCAAAGGACTCGCAGATGCATCTCATTGGAACCCACAGACTTGTGGATATTCAGGTTCCTCAGGTGCTCGCAGACCTGATCTTCCCACATCATGGGAAGGATGTTATTTCCCTGACCTCCCACTACCTAACCAAACATTTGAGGGCTGTGTGGCGAGCAGTTGTCAAGGAAGATGGATGCAAATAATTTCCTCAGCCTTCTCCTTGTTACTGTTTTACCAGCTTGCCCATATCACTTACTAGGGGAGTTCACCCTCCTAGACTTTCCTTTTGTGGCTGACGTACTTGAAGAAGCCTTTCTTTTTGGCATCCCTTGCCAAGGTCAATTCAAGCTGGGTCTTGGCTTTCCTGACCACATCCCTATGTAGCCCATCTTTTGACCACAAACTCATTGCCATGTAAGCCATTTTGTTGTCCAGAAAACCAAAGTTCTGGCAATGGCAGCAGCCACAAAACCATTTATTAAAGATAAGATCCTTTGTTTTGTTTCTGTGTCCTTAGCCAATACAGGAGGCAGAGAGAAGATGATCAATGCATTCAATTCCTTGTTGTCTCAAGGCCCTGAAGCCCTTGACCCATGTATAGCTGCTTCATCTTCCCCTGTATGGAAAAGCATACAGAGTTGTGGCCTTGACAGCTGGTCGAGGTTTCCTGGTGACATCTTGAGTCCCAGCAAACTTCTCTAAGAACAGGGTCTGCTCATCATGTTGAACATCAGTTCCTTGGAGAGAGTAATCACATACAACTAATACCCATCTCTTTTTTCTGCAACATGACTCAATAAGACCAAGTACCAGGTCCTGCACTTTGGCCACAACAACCCCAGACATTGCTACAGGCTTGGAGTGGAGTGGAAGACAGTGTGGAGGACATGGACCCGGGGGTGCTTATTGATGTTCAACTAAACATGAGCCAGCAGTGTGCCCTACTGTCCACGAAGGCCAATGGCATCCTAGTTTGTATCAGAAATTCTGTAGCCAGCAGGAGCAGGGAGGTGAATGTCCCCCAGTACTCAGCTCTGGTGAGGCTGCACCTCAGGTACTATGTTCAGTTTTGGGCTACTCACTACAAGACAGTTGTAGAGGCCTAGAAGCATGTTCAGAGAAGGGCAGTGAAGCTGGTGAGGGATCTGAAGCACAAGTCTTAAGAGGAGTGTCTGAGGGAACTGGGATTGTTTAGTCTGAAAGAGACTCAGGGTAGACCTTATCACTCTCTACAGCCACCTGAAGGGTGGTTGTGATGAGGTGGGGGTTGGCCTCTTCTCCCACATAACGAACAATAGGGCTAGAGGGAGTAGCCAGAAGTGGGGCCATGGCAGGTTCAGGCTGGATAGTGGGAAGAATTTCTTCTCTGAGAGGATGGTCAGGTGCTGCAAGAGGCTGACCAGAGCGGTAGTTGAGTCACCGTCCCTGAAGGTGTTCATGAAACATTTAGATATTGTACTGAAGGACATGGTTTAGTGGGAAATATTGGTGGTAGGTTATGGTTGACTGAATGATCTTGGAGGTCTTTTCCAACCTTGATGATTCTGTGATTCTATGGGGAGTCAATCCCCTTCTCTCTGAACTGACTCTGCCTGCAATCAGTACAGATAATGGCTTATAGTCTGACCAGAAGGCACTGAGCCAATAAAGATCTGTATTTATTTGCAACTTAAATCTGCTTCTTTTAAATCTGTTATTTTAGAATGCAAGATCAAAAATTTAGGCTTGATTACTGTAAACTCATGCTGATCAAGCCTGTATTTCATTGATTTCTAAAAGTTCCTTTTTCTCTGCATTAGAAAACAACACATTTTCTTTTGTGTAATTATTGCAAATAAATTGTG
Source organism: Meleagris gallopavo (assembly GCF_905368555.1). NCBI lineage: Eukaryota > Metazoa > Chordata > Aves > Galliformes > Phasianidae > Meleagris > Meleagris gallopavo. Next base: position 10,618,581 of record NC_139435.1, on the reverse strand, counting down.
GAATATATAGTGGCACGTCCATTTGCATTAGCGAGTTAAAAGATACAGGAATGCATGTTGTACTGAGAGGCTAATATGATGAAGAGAATGAGCCTGGTCTAGTGGTTGAAATTAGATGATCTTAGAGGTTCTTTTTAACCCAGGCCATTCTATAATTCTGTGATATATTCCAGTGAAAAATTGAAGCAATTTCATATAATTTAGATGTGGAAACTGTAAGAGTAAACTCTTTCCTGGGGTGAATTGTTTTAAAGTTATGCCTGCTTTTGGTCGCTTTCTACTATAGAGCAGAGCAAGCTATTGGCCTGCTTTTGGAAAACAAAACAGAAAGCAGAAGAATAAGAAATGACCCTAAACCTTAATTTGCATTTAATTGGCTTGCATTCAAAATGTATGCAGTTAGCTGGTAATTTGTTACATTCTGACTGTTAATGTTTTAATATGAACAATGATTTAGAATATGTTTCAGAAATGGCAGTACATTTCTGTTGTTTTATGAGTAAACCTTGAATCATCTATATTATTGAACATAAACGTGAATTAGGATTCTGTGCTTTGTCTCATTGAGGTGTCATGGAAAAACTTGGTCTTGGTCCAGAGATCCTTCTGCATGAGAACCCCAGACTCATCTATGCTAGACTCACTGGATTTGGTCAGACAGGAAAGTATGCCAAGTCTGCAGGACATGACATCAATTATCTGGCTTTATCAGGTAGGCTGTAAAATTTTCTGTTGAATGAAGTGTTATTTTTCTCCTCAAGACTCAAGCATTCACTGAGAAGTTCTTTGCACGTAGCTCAGATAACCTCAGATGCAGTCTGATGAGACAACTGACCTGCTCTAAAGCATATCTATCAATGAGAGGAGGATTTCTTTCTCCTTCTGCTGCTCCCTGCTCATTTCTCCAGTCAGCTCTGGTGCTTGCTTAACCCCTGTGGAAACTCACTCAGCTCCTTAACAAGTCAGAAACTAACTAGGAAAAAAGAGGATGTTTTTCTGGCAGGAAATTGAGATGAAGCAGTTTATTAAGAGGTCTGACAGATATAAAATTCTTGTATGAGAAAGGATGAAATGCTGTCTGGACTGGACAGTTCTTTTTGGCAGCAACAGTGAGCTGTTAGGCTAGACCAACATGACTTCTCAGACTGTACAGTTTTTTCCTTCCTTTGTGTTATTTATTGGAATAAGATTTTTTTCTTTATAGAAAGGATGGAAGTTTTTACGTATTTTTGTCTTTCTTTGGGGCTTTTCTCCTAGAAAATTTGATATAATCCCCAAAGTTCTGTGGATAATTTTGTGTATATTTGTGAGCATCTGCTTTAAAGTAAAGGAAAGGAAAGGAAAATTAAACAGCCTAAGTTATGTGAGCATGTTTTGCTTTTCTTCTCTAAATATCTGTATTGATACCAAGTGAGGAGAAAGGAAGTTTAAAATAACCTGGTTTTGTCTGTAGTGCTGTTTTCTTACGGTATTGTGTTATGGACAGAATGCTGATTTCAAGTATCACAGTTCTACAGGTATGCAGCATTAAACAACAGAATTACCCAACTCTGATGATAGCAATCAGTGCACCATCAGTGCTGTCAAGCATGGCCTCATTTACTGCTGTTCTCACTACTTCAGATTCTGCTGCTTCTCCAAATGTATGTGGGAGGAGAGAAATCGGGCCAAAAAATTCTTGGTTTCTGCCAACTTGAAAGAAACAAGACAAAGTATTTGAAAGATATCTGTCCTCAAAAATTAGATATTACATTGTGGGTAATTTCCTGATGAACTCTGGCTTTCTTTGAATAAGTATGTTAATGTGTTGGTGACTAAGAACCCTAAGATAGTTAAAAGAGATTTCAGTCGGTGATGTGGCTTTACATTTGCACTACAAACTTTGCAGAATTATTTGTACAGTCCACTCTGTTGTCTGTACTCAGGAAGTGAGTTAGAGCATTAGCTAGCTAAATAGTGCCTTAGAATCACACAGTTCTCAGGAAATTTTGACAATGTATATTGTGAGTCTCAGGCCTTAGGCTAAAGGCTTAGGACAGACATGACCATGTGCATACTTTTATTTACCCAGAGGGACCTACAAGGAAACTAAGAAGAATGAAGTGACAGTAATAAGGTTGTTCAGGATATCATAAAAATGCTGACAGATTCAGAGCTCTGACTGAAGTAAATTTACCTACCCTTTACTCAATCCTCTTTCATCTTCTGCATAGTTTCTGGCATAAACATAGGTTCCTAGTGTCTGTTGCATGCAATCAAAGGTTACCTTTGTATGTTATTCATCCATTCCTCTGATACACAACCTGTTTTTCAAGGATAGTTCAGGTGAGAGGATAGAAGTGAGGATGTCAGCGTGAAATCCTTTGTTAGTACTGTTAATTTGTAGGTTATGTGCCCTGAAGATTGCACATCTGCATTTTTACTTTAAAAGCTTCAAGTGAGAAAAATTCACTGTTGTTGCTCTGGGGAATGTTCATAAAGCCTACTGAATTTTTTGTGGGGGTTCTATCCATGCAGAAGTATTAATATAGAATTATTGCATACAAGTTAATTTTCTGTGAAATGTTGTACTTACGTAGCCAAATGATCGGTGATTTATCTACGAGATCCTAACTTCTTTATTAATTTATATATTTACATATGTCTTTACTGATGTGATTTCAGATATCCTGTTATTTTGTGAATGACAGAGTAACTATTTGCTAAAACATGGCTGGAGATGAATCAGAAAGCCATTGGGAAAAGTTTGCTTTGGCCTGTATTTGCCTGCATAAATTGAAAAGAATGAAACTTGGCTTACAAATATCTGTTTTAATGCGTATGTTTGCTTTGTTTGCTCTGCTTTCAGGTGTGCTGTCAAAGCTGGGTAGAAAAGGTGAAAATCCATATGCACCTTTAAATCTCCTAGCTGATTTTGCAGGTGGAGGGTTGTTATGCGCACTGGGCATTATTATAGCCCTTTATGAACGTACCATATCTGGCAAAGGGCAGGTTGTTGATGCAAGTATGGTAAGTCTTCTCTTGGGAAAGGGGTGGAAAAGTGGTTGAATTTGTTTGTTAAGACTTTTTTTTTTTCCCCCTACTCTAAATGTCTTAAAGGGAGGAAGTTGGAGCTATTGACAAAGGTTTAAAATTGCGAACTTGGAGTGGGAAAGTAAATAACCTCATAAAACGGCTATTTTTTCTACCTGTAGGCAGATTTCACAGGTCACTGTTACCATGACATCCTTTCAACATGGGAGACATACTGAAGCTCTTCTGCAGTGCCTTTCCCTATTTTTCTTCTGCCAGTCTAACTTATCATAGAATCGTGGAATGGCCTGGGTTGAAAAGGACCACAGCGATCATCTAGTTTCAAACCCCCTGCTATGTGCAGGATTGCCAACCACCAGACCAGGCTGCCCAGAGCCACATTCAGCCTGGCCTTGAAAATATGGAAATTCAGAGCAATTTCATTCAGAGCACTTCTTTAAAAACTGTTAGCTGTGTACATTTGGTGAATAAATTTGATATTTGGAAATAGGGTATGCAATAAACAACTAATACATCACAGCAGAAATAATGGTCCTAGTAAAATATTTACATTAGTTTTGTCCTAGATAAAACTGCTTGTCAATTAGAGGTGGATCATGTCTTATGAGAAGCACTGTTCCCTAGAAAAAATTACACAGCCATGCATCATTGGCAAGAAGTTAATTTCAAACACTTTGCATTAATGTGCTGTAAAATAAAGGATAATTCTTTTATTGCTTAATAATTAATATTGTAGAATTTTTAATCACAGAATCATAAGATGGTTTGGGTTGGAAGGGAGCTCAAGGGTCATCAAGCTCCAACCCCAGTACAAGGCCACCCATTTACACATATAGAAATAATATATATTTACATTTATTCTTGAAACCTTGCAAGTGTGCTGTCTTCCCTCCTCCCCTCCTCTCCTCCCTTCTCTCTTTCACTTTCCTCCTCTCTGAATTTGTTTGTGGGCTTATTTTATTTCTAACTATTTTTTAAGTGTTTTTTGCATTCAGGTGAATGATGGGCAAAGGATTGTGTTTAGTAAATTCACAGAGGATGTGGATGTGGGAAGAGCTGTAAGCATGTTGGATGACAGGATTAGAATTGAAACTGACCTTTACAAATTGGAGAGATGACCTGAAAAGAATTGGCTGAAACTAATTGAGACCTCTGCTCTGTAATTTTCTAAAGCAGAAACAATTAGCTGCACAAATGTGATATAAGAACAATAGGCTGAAGTATCATCCTGAAGATTTATGGTAGTCACAAGATTAACATGAGTCAACAATGTAATGTTGTTGCAAAACACATACATACTGTATTGGGATGTATAAACAGGAAATAGAGGCGGCAGGGGTTCTTAAGTGATTTTCCAATCTGATCAGTATTTCTAAAGCCTCAGAAAAATACTTTTTCTGACACTGGACATTGTCCTTCACAAAAAAAAAAAATAATTCCAATTAGAGGAGATTCAATGAATATAACAGAAATGATTGTGAGCGTAAAAAACATGGCCTACAAAGGAAAATAGAGAGGATTTGCATCTTTGTGAAAACATATGGCAAGTCTTCAAATACTTAAAATACTTCTTGTAGTTCAGAATAGAATGGTTCAATTGAAAGGGACCTTAAGAGATAATTTAGCTCAATTATTTGAAGTATTACTTCATCTTCACTCACAGAATCACAGAGTTGTAGGGGTTGGAAGGGACTTTAGAGATCATTGAGTCCAACCTCCCTGTAAAGCATGCTCCCTACAGCAGGCTGCACAAGTAGGCATCTAGGTGGGTGTTGAATATCTTGAGAGAAGGAGAATCCATAACCTTCTTAGGCAGCCTGTTCTAGTGCTCTATCATCCCTACTGTGAAGAAGTTCCTTCACATATTGGTGCGGAACTTCCTATGCTCCAGTTTTCGGCTGTTACAGAATCACAGAATCACAGAATGGCAAAGTTTGGAGGGACCTCAAGGATAATGAATCTCCAACCTTGCTGCCACATGCAGGCCCACCAAACTCCCCATTTAATACTAGACTAGGCTACCCAGGGCCCCATTCAATCTGGCCTTGAGTACTTCCAGGGATGGGGCATCCACATCCTCTCTGGGCAGCCTGTTCCAGCATCTCACCACTCTCTCTGTAAATAATTTCTCCCTGACATCCAACCTAAATCTTCCCTCCCTCAACTTAAAACTATTTCCCCTTGTCCTGCAGTTATCTACTCTTTCAAAGAGTTGGTTCCTCTCCTGTTTGTAGGCTCCCTTTAGGTGTGGGAAGGCTGCAATGAAGTCATCCCGCAGCCTTCTTTTCTCCAGGCTGAACAAGCCCAGCTCCCTCAGCCTGTCTTCATAGGGGACATGCGCCAGTCCCCTGATCATCTTTGTGGTCCTCCTCTGGACCTTCTCCAACAGCTCTCTGTCTTTCTTGTACTGGGGGCTCCAGACTTGGACACAGTACTGCAGATGAGGCCTTGTCCTGTCCCCACAGACTGCTGAAAAAAAGTTGACCATGTCCCTCTGACTTCCACACTTTAGATATTTATAACCATTAATAAGATCTCCTCTGAGTCTTCTTTTCTCAAGGCTGAACAGATGCAGGTTGCTCAGCCTTTCCTGATAAGAGAGGAACTTTATATTACTAAAAAAGTGAAAGTATTAGTATAAGTTACTAAAAAATAAAATATTTTAAGTTACTAAAAAAAGATTATGTGAGTTGAGTCAGTGCAAGTCTACTAATGTCCTTGTAAGATCTCTGGCTCATTGGGAATGAAACGTGGGATATTTTTTGGTTGTAGAAACATGTGTCAGCTGCTTACCTCAGAAGAATTAAGTAACTGGTCTGGACAGCTTCATGTATGATCTCTTCTCATTGACTCATTGACTAAGGATCATAGATTTCAGTACAATGGGCACAATAGTTCCCACATGCTGAGTATGATGTAGGGTGGATGCCATGAAGTAGTATGGCAGGCACAGTGATGCTTCTGCATTCTCACATGTGTGAGTTAGGACAACACTTTGGATTCACTTGAAATTTAGACACAGAGTCTACAGCTGTTGGTAGGCAGCTGATCAAGCATGACTCACTGCTTGTGAAAAGACAGCCACAGGAAAAGATGGTGATAATGATCACTGCATAATAGTCCCATGGCAAGAGCATTTAGCTGTCTGACAGAGGCTGGGATTCCAGGTCTTTCTCAGCCTGGAGATGTTCAAAAGTAAAACTCCCACGTCCTGGAAGAGTTCCTCAGTCACGAGGATAGAAGTTAGATTGGTGTGGGTTTATTCTCAGTTTTGTTTGAACTGTTTCATTTCTGCAAAGGGAACAGAAGACTCATGGAACTGACAGAGGTCAGGTCAATCCAGGCGAATTGTGCCTCTGGATTCTCGTCCCTTCTTCAGAAGCTGTTAATGCTTTTAGCATTAGGATATCATTAAATGAAATGCCTAATGATTATGGTAATCACTGTACAGTTAGGCTAAAGTGAAGTCTTCCCATGTTGTCCTTTTCATGTTTTAAAAGAAAGTGAACCACATTAATGTATGTATGTGGTGTAATTTGAGCATGCCTTTGTAGATTTGTTGAGGATGCTAGGTACTTTGATCTGAAGTGCAGCCGACTTCATGCAGAAGCTAGCTTCCCAGGGATATTTTGAAATCCATATATCAGACCAAAATAGTAGTGCTATTTTTGGTGTCCCTGGGGCAGATAGTACAATGGATAGATATTGTCAGTAGTTCTGACAAATTTTTGGAACCAAAATCTGACTTGTAGTTAGAGCTTATTCTGGAATTAGCCCCACTTGTTATTACCCTTACTTGCAGTGTTTTTTATGTAATTCTTTGTTAAAATGAGCAGTGCAAGATAAGATCGTTAATAAAGTAAGCTCTATTTTGATATCTTTGCTGGTCTTGCAAACATGTGTATGATAGTACATATTATTTTTTCCTAAGAAAGCTAACCTCATCATATGACAATTAGGGCAAAAAGTATTTCTGTATTTGTGGCAGGAATTGAGAAAGAGGTCAAGCAATACCTGTTAAATGAAAACGTCTTCATGACTGCATATATCAAAGATTTGCACACTTTAAATTCTTGTTTTAAATGGTAGAAATTAATATATATGAAAAATTAGTAGCTTTTTATTGTGATGCATATACTGTGAAAATATGACATCATCTAATTTTAATCATGATGTTTACAGAATCCTTAGTAGCACACAGCTTGAGGAATCTTGTCTCAATCTCATTGACATTTCTATGTTTTGAGACTATACTGCATTTCTCTTAACAGTCATATATAATGCCCATATAAAAGATGTATGTGCATTATTACATGCTTATTGTATATTATATACATATAGCATATTAGATATGTATTATACATTACATACAAATATATTACATAGTATGTATAATGTGTAACAAATGCACATAGAATACTGGTGAGAATGTCTTACCAAAAAAAAAAACAACCAAACAACCTGTAATAAAACAAAATTAATACTATTTTGCCTTTCAAGCTCCTTGTATTACTACAGAGATGTGAGTGTTGACTAGATAATTACACAGCTCAGGTTTTTCACTTTTCCATTGGGCTGTTTCTGGGCAAGCCACATCTTCTCTTACAATTTTTCTTGTGCTGTCATGTCTTCTCTTACAATTTTTCTAGTGCGCTCGGAAGAAATTAGACCCTGTTGGTGAGCAAAACTGTAGAGGATGGTTTTGCTTGGAAAGACGGGAACAAGTAATTACATAAAAGCTGAGCAACCTGAATTTTCAACTAATTGTACTTTGCATAACCAAAATTTTGAGAAGAAATCTGAAACAGGATTAACCATGTTTTCTAGTGCCATATTCATGAGACAGTTGCCTATTCAAAGATTACCCTGGTACGTTGGTATACTTCTCAGTGACAAGAGGGGGAGAATGTATTTTTTAACTTAGGGATCCAGATGAGCTTTTCGGTTTTCATGTTGTAGTAAAATTTTAACCTTCAATTTCCTTCTAGTTGTAAAAATAACAGTATAGTCAGTACATTCAAGAAAATACAGTGTTCAGAATTGTATGTTTTTATATATTTTATATAGTTTTATATACAAAATATAAATACATGAAGATAAAAATAGAGAAAAACTGGTACTTAAAGGATTGATGCTTACTGGTATAGGTATCTTGATTTCTAGAGGTAGAACACTTGATGGTATGCAGTGTTCTACAGAGGCAAGAAGTTTATTCTTTCAATTAAAATTACTTATTGTTCTCTCTTAGTGGATATAAAATCACTAAAGATTTACTGAAGCTGTTGTTTTGTTTTTCTGTGCATCTTTAAGGTAGAAGGAATAGCATACATAAGTTCTTTTCTGTGGAAATCACAAAATTTAGGACTCTGGAATAGACCGCGAGGTGAGAACTTACTAGACAGTGGTGCACCATTTTATGAAACCTACAAGACCTCGGATGGAAAATTCATGGCTGTTGGTGCTATTGAGCCTCAATTCTATGACCAGCTAATAAAAGGTGAGTAGCCTTGAGTAGTTTTTTCTCATCAACAATGCATTATTGAATGACATGAAGTTAGTCCTGTTGATTTCTTTGTAAAAGCCAAACACTTCTTGAAACCAAATGGATAGTATGGTAGCAGAAGACTTTCCTCTTCTAGGAATTGATTTGTTTGTTTTTCATCCTTTTGTGTTACCCTTGGATACTACACTTAAATGAGAAATTTTATTCTGGAATTACAGCATTGGTACTCCGTGATGTGGCTTGGTTTAAGCACTAATAAACTATTTTTTGGAACCATTTTCTTCAATGGAAAGCGAATATGCTTTAAAAGAAGGCTTAATTATTTGATACAGCAAATAAGATTGAAAGCAGTTTCCATTATTTCTGCTATAAAATATTTAAAGAGGATTGAACTTATTTTAGAAGTAAATGCTTATTGAAAATAATTAAGGTAAAGTGGAAAATTTTATAAAAAACAAAATTTTATGTATTAATTTCTGTTGCAGATTTTGAGTGTTCTTTTTTCGTGTGTGTCCAGCTATGGATGTGATTTCTGTATTTGAGTTAAGAGTTTTGAAATAGGATTATAAAATTCAGTTTGCCTGTTTGATAAATTAGAGTGAGTCATGATATAAAAACTATATGAAATGATTAAAAAGTATCTAGGGGAGTGTTGTGAAGATGGTGAGCCTCTGGAGGGCAAGATGTGTGAGCTGAGGGCTCTGGGTGTGCAGGGCCCAGAGCAGAGGAGCTGAGGGGAGCTGATGGCAGCTGCAGCTCCTCACAGGGAGCAGAGGGCAGTGCTGAGCTCTGCTCTGTGTGAAGATGACAGGGCCCGAGGGAGCGGCATGGAGCTGTGCCAGGGGAGGGGCAGCTGGGGGTTAGGGAAAGGCTCTGCTCCAGAGGGTGGTGGGCATGGAACAGCCTGCCCAGGGCAGCGGGCACAGCACTGGAGCTGCCAGAGCTCACAGAGCATTTGCACAGTGCTCTGACATTGGATTTGGATTCGGGTGGTGCTGTGTGGAGCCAGGAGTTGGACTCAGTGATCCACGTGGGTCCCTTTCAGCTCAGAATATTCTATAATTCTGTGCAGAATCATTATTGCATGAGCTTAAAACATACAGTAATGTTTTAATTTCATAAATTTATGGCATTAATGAAATTAAATCTTACTTCCCAAGATAATTTGATATATGTTTTCTGTTTCTAGTGTTCTGAGTATGAAATATATCAAAAGTTGTCAATCTAATTTTAATTTTGTTTAATGAGGAGTACCAGCATATGATATAGCTAATGTGGATATATTCAGACGGTGTTACGTGTACAGCTTTTTTGTACAGATGACTTAAACATGGTAAATCTTTGCTGGGTGAGGATGGCAGTGCCTTATTCAGTGACTCTTCACTGATGATTCCATCAGCTGTAGATTTGGTACCTTCTCATAGGCAGTTACTGCCAGCTCTGCCCCAGTCTGTCCTAACAAGAGCATAGTCAGTGCCAGGACCTGCACTTTTTTAGGAATTTTTGAAAATCAGGAGTGCAGTTAAGACAAGCCGACATGAAGGTATCTGGTTGTAAGATCAGACATGCCTTTGATAGCTGAGGACTGTTTATCAGAATTGTTGCATGTTGATATGTGAAATGCAAATGGCAGGCTTCTGAAGTAACTCACTGATTTGCTGAGCACTATGTGCTGCATCCAGATGGATGCCAGGTTTGGAAGATCCACATTCCTGCCTGAAGATAGTTGTACACCTGTTTCTAGTTGACCTGAGAATACCTTGTATGTCTTTAAGTTCAATTTCTATGCTACTCTTTCTTGAAAGAGTCTGTTGTTTATTTCATGCTGCAATTCTTGGAAATGCTATTTTCATCCAACCTCTGGAATCTTTCTTCACCTGCAAGAAAGAATTTGAGATGAAAAATAAGTATAAAGCTATATTGAAGTAAAATTTAACCTCCTATTTTGGAAGTTAGGGAATTGGAATTCCAGTACATGTCTGTAGGGAGAAGGCCCATATTAAATACAAAGGAAAGAAAAAAAGAAAAAATCTGCACTACTCGTGGCTACAGTGTTTTATTCTTCTCAAGAGGGTAAGTTGCAGGAATGGAATAGAATCCATAGTTGTTAGTGAAGGAAGTAGATTCTGTAATGGAGTCAAGTGTTGGTTTGTCACTTTTTCTCAGTGAACCTCTGCTGAGCACCACAGCATCCTGTGCTGATTTTTGTCCAGGATGAAGTCTTAGGCTTTTCTGTGTCAGCAAGCAAGTCACATTTTCCGCAAAAATCGTTGTGATAGATGAATCTGGTGTTCACACAGTGTATCACGATTACTGACTAATTTCTGTCTTACCTGGATATCTATTTACTGAGAAAACTGCTGAAATCTATTTTCCCCTTTGTGATTTTTCAGAAATGTATAGTGTAAATTTGGAGCAGTAGCTATAAATTCATCTGTCTTTGCTTTATTTTCATGCTTGAAAATAAATTCCATTTGCTTAAAATGTGTGTTTATTTAATTTTAACAGCTGAAGTTTCAGAAGTTATTTCAGCTGTAAAATAGCTGTGTACTTAGATGTAAGTTACAGAATCACAGAAGTCAGGAATTGGAAGGGATTTCGGAAGATCGTGTAGTCCAATCCCCCTGCTGGAGCAGGAACACCTAGATCAGGTCACACAGGAATGTGTCCAGGTTTTGAGTGTCTCCAGAGAAGGAAACCCCACAACCTCCCTGGACAACCTGTTCTGGTGTTTTGTTACCATTACTGCGAAGAGGTTTTTTTCTCATATTAATGTGGAATGTCCCGTGTTCCAGCTTGCACCCATTGCCCTTTGTTCTATCATTGGTTCTAAGTATCTAAGACTGAGATGTATAATCACAGTTGTGTGTATTTTAGCTTTTTTAAAAAATTCAATGTACAGACTGCAGTCCTTTAAGGAAATACTGCTTTTTGCCTATAATTACATTTTTTCTCATTTCTAGTCACTAATTTTCTTTCTGTTTTCTGTGAGACTGAATTAATATTTTTTCACTACACTGTTTTTAAAATAAGTTGTCTTTCCTCATTGTATTCATGAGCATATTATGAATTTTTTATACTTTCACATAGGAATAATTACCCTCTTCAGTAGCTCTGCTTGCAAGCTTTCTGAGGCAGTAATGTACTGAATTAGATCAGATGATTCGTCTTACGGCTTTGAGAATTTTCTTCCTTTCTGAGACATCTGTTACAGCAACTCAGTTTGGAATTCAAGCTTTTAGAGCTTTGACTTAGGCTGAGTTGTCTGTTCAAGGTATTAACTCTCTGCTTTGAGGTAGCTTTAAAATAGTATGTTCCAGTTTCCATAATTTTATTTCGTATTTATCTTTTTCCCCCTGTAATTCTGGTCAGTTCTGCTGGTGCTGTTCCAGATAATATCTAAAGCCTCTTTATGTCTTTCTGTCTATACTCACAGAATAAGTTACTTTTACCATTCTTTTGTAATGAGAACACAAGAATAGAGGTTTTGTGGAAGTAATAGTTGCAGATTTAAGGATTCCAAAAGTGAGTAGAGGACGTGATTTCGGAAGGAGTTGTCACTGCTCTGAGAATTCTGGTGAGCAGAAGCAAAACTGTCTTTTGGCTTTTGGTTCACTTCAGTGTTTTCCTTAAGAATTAGGAACCCAGTACTGGAATTGAATGCAGTTAATGAAATAGCGAGGAAAGTTCTTTCTTAAAGATCTTCAGAGGGAGACTTAGTAAATTAAAGAAAATACATCTTGGTTTGATAAAAGTGTTGGCTTTTGTGGATTGTGTTCAGCAGGGAAAATTAATTTTTTTACTACAAATTTATAAAATTTAAACATAAATTTGTTATATGAGAGACCGAAGCTGTATGAAATAGATATGGTAAATAGTAGTGTAATACCTTCAGTATCATGAGTTGAATTCTGATTTCACTATTTACCTTTTCCTGTTCACAAGCATGCTTAATCTTATTGCTTATATTAATTTTATTATTACAGAAGTTAGCCAGTGAATAACAAAAATACCTTTGCATTTTACAAGAAACCTGGTGTAAGGTACATGTGCTACTGATATTAAGTCTCAGTATTTGGATAAAAAGAGTCAGAATGTCTTCCTGCTGAGCTATAAACTGGCTCTGCAAGTTTCTCTTGATGTTTAGCAGTACAGTATAAGCTTAGTATTGCAGAAGCCAAGCTAAGAGAGGCATGTAGAACATGAAGTTCATATATCAGGTAAGAAGCATGAACATGTGGCAGCGGGGCTGGAACTTGATCCTTGGGGTCCCTTCCAACCCAAGCCATTCTATGATTCTAATATTCTATAATATACTTTACTGTATAAAGTGAACTTTGTGTAAATTTGCATTGATAGGAAAAGCAGAAACGGTCACAAGAAGTATGAACATGTGTTTAATAAATGTTTTACAACATTGAGCACCTTCTATTTAAAAGGATGGAAAAAAATTTAGAAAGCACTCGAAAAACATGATTAAATCTTTATGAAGGATTTCTCCAGAGCTCTCCATTTAGTGATGGTGACATATCATATACTGTTTCAAAAATTTATTACTGTTCTGAATTCAATGCAACATCGTTATTAAGAAACACAGAGTGCATGAACCTTATAGTTCACAATTAAATTGGAGGTAGTGGTCCTAATGGTTTCCTCATTACATTTTGGACAATTTTCCCACATAATTTTAGGTCTTGAGTTTGTTTTGTATGAGTTTGTTTTAAAATTTCTGCAGAAATTATGTTTCCAGTTTGTTCCAATAGTGTGCAGATAATGATTCAATAAAGCTGTGGCAATTATGAGAAACTTAAAGCATTGCAAGGAAGCTTAATTTTTCTTTTTTTTTTTTTCAAAAACCATTATGTCAAAGCTGTACCAGGTAGGTTATTAGGCTTTTTTAAACAAAAATCTTTAGATGAAAATTGAACAAGAAAAGCTTGGAAACCAGTCTTGATTGCTCTACCAGATACTCTGTGTAAAGGATATTTTGCTTTTGATTATTTTGGGTGAAATATGTCATTTTGCGGTATCCCAAACAATTCTGTGCTGTGTAATTCTTTCCTTGTTGACTCAGTTGTTCCTGCTGCAATTCTCTTCATCTGTACCACAAATGCTTAGCACAAGCTGGAAAATGAGAGGCTTTGGTGCTTAAGTGTTGTCAGTTCATACTATTTAAAGTTGAGGTCTTCAGTGGCCCTTGGAAAATGAGCATATAATATTAAATTCTAGGTTCTGCATATTGTTCTGTTTAATAGAGGATGTGTGGTTAGATTCAGCCAACTTTCCATCTGGCACAATCTCCAGACATAATTGTGTAATGGGATAACAGTGTATCTTTATTCATATTGGACTGAATGGTAGAACGAAAAGCAAAATTAATAAGCATATTGATGCTAATCAGACAGTGTTCCCAGTTTCAGGCATTGGGATGGAGTCTCAGGTAGTATACTGTTACTTAGGTTTCCACCTGTTGTGGAAGATAAATTTAAATCACCTCCTAGTTCTTAAGTAAACTCTCACACTGTTCATTCTCAGTTAAATGATCAACTCTGTTTTGTAAGGATCATTAGGTTCAATTTAATGATGGATACTTAACCACTGTGAGTACTTAATCCTTTTATGTGAGTAGTTATCCCATTATGATATGAATGGCTAGGAATATTAGTGATCTAAGGTGCATGTGAGCTTGTGACTTGATAAGGACGAAGGCTTATCATGTAATAGTAGATAATGGAGTATTCTTGGGAATCTCTAATGTGATGGGAACATTATTATTTTGCCTTTGCCTGTCTTGATTTTCTTCTAAATGTGAACTACTATATTTCTGCCTCTGGACATTAGCAATTTTCTGTGCTATATTTTGCAGTATCAAAGTAAGATTTAGAAGCATGTGTTCATTTTAAAATTACTGTTTAAGAATCTTGTGAGCAGCACCATTTCATATTATAACAGCTTTGTAATTTGGAGGCAACTCTGAGGCCCAAGAAATGCATGTGGTGGAGATTCTGAGGAATGAGAAAGAGAATGTCTTCTTTTCTTCTCCTTTATGTTCCACTTAGTTGCATTTCCACTCCTTTCAGTGATAACAAAGATGTAGAAATAGTGCAAGATACAGAAATTGCTGTTTTCTCTTTTTTTTTTTTCCTATCTGCAGCTGAAGGTGGGCGTTCTGTGTAGATGCTACATGCAAACAGCATCTGTTACATAAGCTTGTTAATGGTTGCACATCAGATCATTGTTCTGATAGTAGCTGTATCAAAAGATGTAAGGATGACTTGAAACTAAAATTTTGCAGAGCTCCACATTTCCTCTGCCTTTTGCATGGAACAGTTTTCTCCCTTTTTGTTTGTTTTAAAGCGTTATGATATAATTGTTCTCAATTGTTCAATTGTTCTCAAGCCTTTCTTAATTTATGAGATTAACTTCTGTCCTGTACTTGATTTCTGCGTTTTATCTGCTTCATTGAAGCTGTTTAAATTTCAACATGTGATCATTTTGGGTAACCTTCTATGTATCAGTTCTGAATTCTGTTTGATATAGACTGGAAATACAGGTTAATTATGTCTCTTGTTTCTGACTTCTTTTTTGCTTCTAACTTAGAAGAAATTTTAGCAATTCTTCTATCTCCTTCAAGTAGGAGTATGGAGTACAAAGAGCAGAATACATGAGAACAGAAATAGAGATGGGAAATTGCTGCAAAGGAGAGATCTGAACCTCCACACTGAGAAAGAAAGTGATGCCTAGTCGGGAGAAGGGCTTAGGACCCCTTAGTTCAGAAAATTTTCAGTACGAAGCCTACATAACAAATTGTTGTGTCTCAGAAGGGCTGTGTGTATTGTATACCTAGGTAGCCCATGTGACTGACCTTGTAAGCTGGGTCCTTAAGTAGTTAGGGGTGTAGGTTTAAGAGCAAAAGCAGAAGAATCTGAACCTAGGAAGTGTGCTGGAGAGTTGAGAGCAGTGGAAGCAGTGGATGTTGCTGGAGCCCATTTGGACTGAGTGGGTCTGAGAAGCGGATCAGTTAGCCTGTAGCCACCCACAGCCAAGCTATCTCATTTGCATTGAGCCTGACCATATCCATCCTCACTGTCTTCTCAACTCTAGCATGGAAATACCCCATGATTTTGGACTCTTAACAGCTTCTGAGCCATAAGTACATTGCTGCATCCCTCAACCCACTCAGCAGAGTTCTGTACTTCCTAGTAGATAGCACAGTATCTATTCCAGAAAATGTTTTCAGGATGTAGTGTTACCTCTAGGCAGCTGCTTTTCTTACGAAGTGTTTATAAAAATGATGAACTCAGTTAAATACTGTTTGCTTTTTTTGGAAATCATGTAACATTTTATTTTTCTGTTCCCTCACCTATGTCGTCAGTATCCTAGTGATATTTTTTTTAGTGAGTATGACATGCTGCGTTGCACTGTCTGCAAAATAATAGCATATTGATAAACATACTTAATTAGGGGCAGCATTTTATTTAATCTAAGCTAAGCTGTTCTGCTTTTCTCCTTTCAGGTCTTGGGCTGGATTCAAATAAACTTCCCAATCAGTTGAGTTTCTCTGATTGGCCTGAAATGAAGAAAAAGTTTGCATCCATCTTTGCACGGAAGACACAAAGTGAATGGTGCAGTATATTTGATGGAACTGATGCCTGTGTGACGCCCGTTTTATCCTTTGATGATGCTCCCTTGCATCAGCATAACAAACAAAGAAGTTCTTTTATCAAAAATGACCAGGAAGAGATAAGTCCTCGACCTGCTCCTCTTCTTTCAAGGACCCCTGCTGTTCCATCATTTAAAAGAGATCCTTTTATAGGCGAGCACACAGAAGAGGTACTTCTAGAATATGGATTTACTCAGGAAGAGATTGCAAAACTTTATTCTGATAAAGTAATAGAATCCAACAAACTAAAAGCTAATTTATAATCCGATTATGCAAATCGGACTTTGGGCTGATGCAGTAAGATTTAACGTATCGAATAACATTACAAATGAATATTTTTGTGTGTTGTTTCTTTTAAATGAATATTTTAAATGATGTTTTAAATCTAATGGAAAACATTGGGAGTTCTGTATTTGTGTACCTGGATGGTTTGTGGTCTACAGTGATACCAAAAATTGTTCTGAAGTTCTGTGCTGTTTGTCATAGCAGATATAAGTCCTCAAAATATTTTTTTTAACAGTATATCCTGTGAAACTTTTGGTTCTTTTAACTCGTAGTTAAACTGTTCCTCTGTAATGTATGCCATAATTAATTGAAGGCAATTCTGTTCTTAAAGTACAGTTGAATGCTTACTAAGCAGTTGATTCTTTACTCATAGATTAATGGGGATCTTAACCATATTGCTTGATTTACCTTATCATACCAAAACAGTGATAATGCTGTTTCCTTGTGTTGCTGCAGAGTTATTATGATAAAGTAATTGTATTTAATATCCTGTCTATGTTTTCTTAATACAGTCTCCTGACTGTGTTATGTTCAGCATCCCAGTTTGCCTAAAAAATAATTTCGGAAATAAATTCCCTATTATAAAATATCTGCCAAATATTGATCCTTTTTTTCTGGAAAAATGAGAGGCACGGGTAGTTGCACAGGTTTTAAGCAAAAGTTATACTGTAGTGATTGTTATTTCCTTCAAAATTACTAATTTGAAATGTTCTTTTTTCCCTCAACACAAATTATATATATTTAAAATAATTAGTTATATATGAATTTAAATATAATTTTCTTTAGTTCAGTGAGTCAAGAATTTTGACACAAAGGGTTGTTATTTTAAATAATTTTGGTCATTTTTTAATCTTGCTGAAGATAGGCTTGTTGCTTGTGAAGATTTCCAAAGCTGAGATACACTTTATTTTACATTTGTCATGGGAAAGTGTCTGCCTTACTACTATACCAAAACACCTTTTACATCCTATTGCACAAACAACTGCTTGGAAGCAAGAATTATCTAGTAGACATTGACAGATTAGTTAACAATCATTAAAAGCATTTTAAGTTTCCCATTTATAATCAGTTTGATGAATTAGAATATTATATACCATTGCATTATCACAGAGCCATAGAATATCTTGAGTCAGAGTGGACCACAGCAATCATTGAATCCAATTCCTTCCTCCACACTAAGATCTGGGAATTTGCTTAGTGTCATATGCGTCTGATTGTATTGGAGCAGAGTAAATACAGCCAAGCATAATCTTCAGCACACTTAGGTTCTGATCCAAAATTTGATGGTATTGTTAAAAAACTGCCATTAACTTTAGTTGCCTTAGTCAGGTGCTCACCTGAAGGGGTGGGATTTCTGGTATGTTGCTGTAGATTTCTTTAAAAACCTTCTGTTTGCTTTCCAAATATGTGTGTGCACAGTAGGACTTCCAAAAAGAAAAAAAGACATTAAGTCATCATGATACACTCTGCTTTTCAGAAGAGGACAGAATAATCAGTTATACTGAGAATAGCACAGAACAGATAAAAAATATTCACCAGTTGCAGTTTGACAGATTTCTATCAAGCTTTTTGTTTGCTGTTGACACTCTAGAACAACAGTTCGGTCTACTTCTTCAAGTTTGTTGAAATTCTTTCCTGGATGGCCTTTTTATATCCCTGCCTGCAGCTGGTCAGCACTCTTGCTGAATGAAAAGATGAGGTTTCCTCATTCTTGGTGGCACCATTGACTTGCAGCAACAAAAGGAATGACCGGCTTTGTGTCAGGCTAATCCTGCATCTCTCCCATGTGATGTGTGTTCCCATTGTAGGCGTGTTTTGTGCTGCAACGATAATGCTTTAGTCTGGGATAGTTGGGAGCTCTGCAAACGCCCTAGAGCGCAGAACTGCTGATGTGAACGCAGGCTTCCCCGCCCCCTTCCTTCATAACTTGTGATCGCGGAGCCATGAAAGTATGCGAGTCCCTCCCCCAGAACAGAGCGATTGCACCCGGCATATGATCAGGGCTCCATGTCAGCCACACCAGGCAGCACTGACCTGCCTGAGCGCTGTGCATAGCCAGAGCGATGACCTTAACGGAGCAGAGCTTTCAGGAGTCTCCTCCACCCCCTTCTGAGGTGGCCAAGGCAGACATGGATGTCTCAGGAGAGAAGGAGAAGGCTGCGCACCTCTCCACGGCAAGGACTGGAGTGCTGGTGCTCAAGCAGCGAGCAACGGGAAGGCTGATCATGCACAGCATGGCGATGTTTGGAAGGGAGTTCTGCTATGCTGTGGAGGCTGCCTTTGTCACGCCGGTGCTGCTAAGTGTGGGGCTGCCCAAGAACCTGTATAGCCTGGTGTGGCTCATCAGCCCCATCCTGGGCTTCGTGCTACAGCCCGTGGCAGGTTCTGCCAGTGATCACTGCGCCTGTAGCTGGGGCAGGAGGCGACCTTACATTCTGGGTCTGGGCATCATAATGCTGGTAGGCATGGCTTTGTACCTCAATGGGGACGAGATAATCTCAGGTAAGTGAGGGGAACGCACTGTACTGACAGACAAAACTCACCCTACTGTTTTGAATTGGAAAGAAGGATGGGGTCCTTTTTTTTTCCCTGTTAAAATTGGGTGTTAAAATTGGGTATCACGCTACTGAGCTGCACTGAAGGAGCTTAGGAACACTGCAGTCTCTTTAAGTTCAATCCTAATGCTGCGCATTATATACCCTGTATGTAATGTTCAGTAGTTCGTGCATGTGATTGCAGTATTATATGTTGACCTCTCTGCCTGATCAGTTCATACAATAAAGCACTACTTAGGCCCAGAGATGTATTTGATAGCTAAAGTTTTCCTTCTTGTGTTAAATGATTGATGTTGCTCATATAATGTAGTACACATCCTAACTAAATCTGTGTTAGTTCCTATTTTACATGCAAAACATTTATCTTAAGTTATTGTAGCACTGGCTTGACTCAGGAATGTGTCATGTGGATGAATAATAGAAGTCACAACTCCATGAAAACAATGCACTTGGAATGTGCAAATCCAATAGGACTGTCATCCCTAGGCACTGTTCTAGTTCAGCTTGAGATGTTACTTCTCAAAGACTTATTAGAAAATTGTTGCTGTTGTTGTGACTGGAGGCTCCTCCTCAGGGGGAGGAGTGTGTTTTCACAGGTTGATTTGTTCTCTGTTTCTGGATATCATTGCTGTTGCATATATTTGTAATTGTTTAGCCAGGAAAAGATATTAGGCCAACCCTGATTGCCTAAAATTGTGGAAGGGTGGGACAAACTGAATAAAACAAAAATGTACTCCAAACAACGTGTGTTTTAGGCTAACAGAGCATGCAGTGGAAGTGCAAAGGAGTAAGGAAAGGTGAATGATACTCTTGACTGTGAAGCTGGGGATACTCAGAGCTTCAGCAGGACAAGGGGAAATGGTTTTAAGTTGAGGGCGGGAAGATTTAGGTTGGATGTCAGGGGGAAGTTCTTTACAGAGAGAGTGGTGAGGTGCTGGAACAGGGTGCCCAGAGAGGTTGTGGATGCCCATCCCTGGAAGTGTTCAAGGCCAGATTGGATGGGGCCCTGGGCAGCCTGGACTAGTATTAAATGTGGAGGTTGGTGGCCCTGCCTGTGGCAGGGGGGTTGGAGATTCATGACCCTTGAGGTCCCTTCCAACCCAACAGAATTCTGTGATTCTGTGATTCTGTGATTCTGCTCATCTGTGGCTCAAAGCGAACCTAGCACAGTTGAGTGCTGCACAGACTCAATCCAGTTATCCCACTTCTCAGATGCTAATCTGGTATCACTGGTCCCTCATACATAACTAAGCATTGTTTAGATTTAGAGGAATCTGGAAAGATAAAATGAGGTTTTGTGAAACACAGCACTATTGCTGTCACAATGAGAGTCTTTTTGGTTTTGTAGCTTTCATCGGTGAAAGAGACAAGCAGCGGACATGGGCAATAGTCATTACCATGCTGGGAGTAGTGCTTTTTGATTTTGCAGCTGACTTTATTGATGGCCCCATCAAAGCATATTTATTTGATGTCTGCTCTCATCAAGATAAAGAGAAGGGTCTGCATTATCATGCCCTATTTACAGGTACTCATATCCCTTCTTTTCCTTCCTACTTGGAGGGAGGGGAAGGAAATTGCATGGATTTTGTAGTCTCTGTGTACTAATCTTGAATGAACTGATCATCTGATTCTGTGCTTCAGTCACGGGTCCGTTGCTGGGTTTTCACTGCTACAGAAAACTGCAGCTTGTGGTTGCTGCTGCAAGATCTCTCTTTCAGGAGGCTGCAGGCCTAACAATTTACAGTAAAATAGCTGTGGCTAAATTAAGAACAATTAACTATTATATAAATGAAGTATTTATTCATTTTATTTTGATCCTCAAGTTTTGATGTAGCCAAAATTAGGGGAAGCGACTTGTTTTTTTGACATAGCACTTACAAATAAATAACTTTTCTACTCAGCTCGTGACAGAGCAACTATGCAGCAGTGCAGCCAGCATCCATTCTTCAGTGGTGGTTCTACATCTGGTGCCTTCCACTATAGAAACAGAAGTTCTATGTAACATTCATAGCTTCACAATTTCCACAAAATAAGTTCTGGCTCGAGCTTCATTTGGTTGCCTTTAGACACTTGTAATGTTGCTGAGTTACAGAAGGAAAAAGCTCACATAAAACAGAGGGCTTTTTCCTGTGTTGAGAAAACACACAAGGAACGCACGTAAAGCTGTGTACTTGTTATGTGAGTCAGGAAGTGCATGGGACCACCCCCAGCTGTGCATGGGACCAGTCGCTGTGACAGCACTGGACAAAAAACAGGCAAGATAAGAAGTCATGCAGCCTATGCTGATGCAGATTTTTGTGGCAGCTGAGCTGTAGCAAGAACAGAAGCACATAGGCTCTGTGGCAGTGATCTGCGCTGCCCTCCACTCCCTGTGAGGAGCTGCAGCCACTATGAGACCTCTGCTCAGCTCCTCTGCTCTGGGCCCAGCACACCAGGGCCCTCAGCTGCCCCTCGCACATCTAGTAGAGCTTAGTAGTACCAACAGTGATACACAGTAGTATTGACAGTGGGCAGACTTTGGATATTTGAAATAGCTGCATCCTGGAACCTGGGCACAGATTCTAGGGGAACCTGAAAGCCATGTGGGGTTGAAATGAGTTTTAGCTTTTAGAAATAGACACAAATTTTTCTAATCACTTGTTTGAACAGAATGAGGAGCAAGTCGCGAAGTATATTCCTGTCTACAGCAGAACTCTGTTTACTGTTCTTCCTATTAAAAAGTTTTGATTTCCACGTTTAGAGCTATGGATTGAACTGATTCATTTGTATGGCAAGCTGCAAATGGGGGTGATGGCTGAATCGCATTAGATAGGACAGACAGATTTCTCCATGTTATTTGGACCAACACCAGATGCTTTCTGTAGCAAGGCTGTGCTTGCCTAAGCCCTTCTGAATAGGTGATTGCCCAGCCCATTCCTGAAGCATAGAATCATAGAAACATTAAGGCTGGAAAATACCACTAAGATCATCTTGTCCAACCATCAATCCACCCACACCATGCCCACTAACCATGACCCTCAGTGCCACATCTGCATGATTCTAGTTTTCAAGTCTGCCCATGAGAGTGGTCCTACAGCCCCCTCGGAGAAGCTTGTTCCAGCATTCCACTGGCCTTGCTTTTAAACTGCATTCCCTAAAATTTAATCATATTATCCATCTTCTACATTTCTGACATTTGTCACTTCTCTTTTCTATCTTTTTCAGACACAAGAAGCATCCTTCCTTCTTCATTTTTCCAGCTTCCATATTGTGTATTGAGTTATCACTTTTCCACTATTTAATTCCTTCTTTTTATATTAAACATCCTCAAGACTTTGCTCTTCAATCTACCTTCTCTGTGTTTTAAGTCTAAATGTGAAACTAGATAGATTGTTGTTATAACAAGACCGCTGAGACAAAAAGAAGATATATGGTACATATCTGACACAACTTGCAGGCTGCGCATTCCAATGCCATGATTACTTTTAGTCAAAACAATATGCAAAAAAGACCTCAAGCATCAAACATGAGCTGCAGTGCAAACATTGAGTGTAGATTTTCTTCCAGAAGACATTAACTGCTTAATTGTTCTTCATTAAAACAACCAGTGATACAGGCCCTGTAGGATTCAGTTAGAGGGCTGTAATCACACATAAGAGGAAAATAAGTACAGAAAACCCAGAATGGAATTACAATACCATGGTTTTTAGGAGAGGCAAATGTACGCCTTGTTATTTCTGTTTCTTTTTGTTGCACAGAATGGTTCCACCACACGTTGTCTTCAGTTCCCTAAGCAGAAGGATAGAAATACTTCCAATCCTTCAAATGCTCTGTGCTGGGCCACTTCTCCATCTTCCTGAGCCACCTGGATACCAGGGAGGGCAGGACTGGACAAACACTTTCTCTACCAGAGCCATGTGCTGAATGCAGCAGAGTCCTCTACCTCTCAAACTGTGTGCACTATCAGCAAAGAAAGAAGTTGTTTTAAAAAAATAAATAAATAAAAGAGAATGAATTCTTCTTTTATTAACTCTGAGACACAGAGGCGTCTCTCCTAGTGGAGAGATGCTTGGATTTCAGGGTTTACAAAACCCTGTTTTTAATTTTAATCCCTTTCGAAAAGATAAGTCATGTGGAAGCAGTATTTCTGTTTAGAGTCAGCTACCTAAGGTACAATTTACAAACTCCGCTTGATATAATAGAAAAATTGTTTGTTCCATGAAGTTTCAAAAAGCATATTCCAGTAGAGTTTTGTTTCATTATTCATTATTCACTGTTTCAGAGAAAAGGCAGCCTTAAGGAAATGTTTCTGAGTCATGCAGAGCATTTGTTGGAAAAAAGATGGAGTCCCATGTTGCATATATTGAGATATTTTTTGAGTGCTCCTGCACAGCTCTCTCCAGACCTGAGGATATCTTCTTTCATATTTTGATAACTGCTTGTATGTGTGATTGCCTCTGAGTTCCAATTTCTTTTGATTCTTCTTGTATATGCTGATACCTGAGGAGTGAATACCCTGATATCTGAGAGTGATTATTCAGTCATTTCTAGAGGGAATCACACAATGAGAGTGTTGTATACTGTTTATTTATAAATGCCAGTAGATTTTTTTTCACCCTTTTCCTTCCCTGTAGGCTTAGGAGGAGCGCTGGGCTACCTGACAGGTGCTGTGGACTGGGGTGAAACTGTACTAGGATACACCTTGATGTCAGAATTCCAGGTGATTTTCCTCTTGTCAGCCTTGGTTTTCCTCATCTGCCTTATTGTACATCTACGCAGTATTCCTGAAGTCCCACTCGGATATGACAACGAAGAGACAAAGCTCTTGATGGAAGTGACTGAGCCCTGTAAGTACAGCTCCATAGAGGAAATCAAGAACGGATACTTAAGTACTGACTTAAATGCTACAAGTAAGCCAAAGAAAGATACTGACAGATCATGTACAGAGGTAAGAACAGAGATGATTTTATAACCCATATTATTTCATTATTGAAGACCATCAATAGCCTTTTAATTAGCTATTGCTGGCTGATTGAAGTAGAGTCCTTTCATACACGTATTCAGAAAAATATTCCCTCTGGATTCTTTTTTCTGTTGACCTGGATAAAGGGTCAGATAAAAGTTTTTCTTTTCTCTTTGGTTATTTACGAAGTATTTCCAGCAAGTGGGACAGAAACAAACTTGTCCTGATGTTTTGGCAGGGTTGAGGGAGAGCCAAATACAATTTTCTATTCTGTATCAGTTTCTTTGTATCCTACCCATCTGAATTTTTCTATTAGTCCTTGTAGAATTAGCATCACATTGTGGACAGGAGTTACAGAGCATTGGTATTTGATGTAAGCCTGTAATTAACTTCCATTGAAATCAAGATACTAATACATGTAGTACATGAAAGTGTTCATTCTATGGTCCATTGGCTGCCACTCAGCATTTCACTGAGGATTTATTGATGACTCCGATTTGTCTGAAATTGCCTAAGCAACAATACCACATCGCTTCTGGGGTTTTAATTTTATTTTGAAGTGTTGCTGTGGCTGTGCCTTTGGCATAACTTTGAGATGTCAGGGAGGAACTTGTACTTCAAGTAATCAGTGGTGTTTGTTTATTCTTTGATCTTATGAAAGATTCACCTAGGAAAAGGTGAATCTACCTGAAAAACATCTGGAGAGATATATGTAGAATAGTCTTAGGAACAGACAGTGGTTTTCACCACTAAAATACATCAACAGGAATCCTCTCTGCACTTCGATGGTATACTATTCACACAAAAGCTAATACATATGTCTGTATGCAAGCATTCTAATGAATAATGGAACAGTCACCTGTTGCTTTAACTTCACTTCTTATCTCTTAGCATTATTAGGTATATATCGTGGATACAAGTCTTGGGAAATCAGCTAAAAATTACCAAGAATGCTCAGGTGGTTAAGTTAGATATGATGGAAACATAAACTAAAGTTTAAGCTACCATTACAATTGATCTATTGTCTTTTACTATTTATCATTTGTATTCTAATAGCATTTGTTATTTCTAAACCAAACAAAAATATCATCACACTACATACTACAAAAAGCTAGACTAAAAGATGAGCATTGACTGACGAGAATACCAGATGAACAAACAAAGCAACAGTTTGTTAGCAAAGTATGGTTGGCACGCTGTGGTGTGCTTCCTGTTTGCCCACCCGGCTTGGGGCACAGTAAACTTCACCAGCTCTGTTCACTCTGATTGTCCTGTTGGAGATGCTTGGTTGCACTGACTGGCCAGCATGCGCTTTGAAATAAGGGAAAGTGAATGAAAAAGAGCAATTTCCCCTGCAGAGAGCATTCCTTGAGAGAGCCAGGGAAGCAGGGGATTAAGCATACCCAAAGGCATTGGGTAGCCTTTGGCTTGGCAAGAATCCCAGTGAATCAGTAACATCTGACACCCTATGTACAGCTCTGATGTTCACTGTGGGTCAGTTTATGCAATTGCCCTCCTTTGTAAGTTCTCAGTTGGTCAGCCTGTCAGAGGTTTGCTGAGCTTTGATCTGTCTCATGTTCCTTTGATGTGTCCAGGCTTGGATAGATTCTAGACGCTCTCACCACCAAAGTGTTCTGTCTCTTGTGGCACATGCTTTCCAAGTTCCTTCATTTCTGTAATTACTTCCTTGAAGATATATTTTGGTTTCCTGTTTCTCTGTGTCTCTTTTTTCATTTCATGGTGGGCATCATGGCCCCATTTCATCTAAATTAAGGAGTATGCTCTTGCATACTAATAGCTTCCATAGTTATTAATGAGATTTGATCCCTTACAGTATGAATAAAAATCCAAAGTTATTCTACTTCCATTATTTGCTTTGGTGCAAAGTCACTGAGGATCTGCTGTAAAACCTGTACTAAGGATTCCTCTCTATCCGTAATAATCATGTTAGGCTTTAAGTTGCGGTGATTTTGTAGGGAAATGGGCTGGACATTGTGAACTTTTGAAGGATAAACTACTTAAACAGAGGCAGACTTCAGAACTTCATTTACAAATAATAGTGTAGAATGTGTTTGCTGTTAAGTATTGAATGCATGCATTAAACACTTATTTCCATTTCCACTTTCTAAAATATCTGAATAGAGAGCAAACATTCCGCTCTAGGTGTGAAATGATCATTTGTAGTTACAGCGGTGTTCCTTGTAGTACCCTGACATTATACTCAGATTAGGAAGAGTATTTTAAATAACTCTGTGGAAGAGTTTAATAAATTATATAAGCTAAGTAAAAAAAAAAAAGTAATTATCCTTGAAATAATACTGATGAGTCAATATGAGATTTTTTTACTATTATTTATTTATTTATTTTTGTATAACTGTAGTAGAATTTATAATTTCCTCTGTTTAAAGCGCAGTTAAAAGAGAAAGTGATGCCAAGAGAAATTCCAAGGATTTTACACGGCATTCAGTTCAAGATAGAACTCAGCAAAATGAATTCCTATGAGGATTAAAATCCTCTCACTGGAGTAAAATATTTTCTAACCTCATATGTGGTGATTTTTCATAGAGCAGCTTGCAGCATAGCCTAGTTCAGAAGAAGGCAGAGCTATGAAAAATAACTAGAACACTGAAGGAGAGTAATGATGTACTGAGAAAAATCAAGTGATAGCAGTGATTCTGATTGTTGTGGTTTAACCCAGCAGATGGCTGAGTATCACACAGTCTTCTGCCCACTCCATCCTTTCCCAGTGGGATGGAAAGAGAATCAAAAGGAAAGAAAACAAAGCAGAATTCATGGGTTTAGGTAAAACTATTTACTATGATAGAGAAAATGAAAAGGATAATAATGATGACAAATATATATGTGTATATGAATGTATATAGCAACTCATGCACGAGCAATTTCTCACCACCTCTCAGCTGATGCCCAGCTCACTCCCTCGCAGTGCGAGAGAGTGAGACAAGCTCTCCTGCTCCCTTCAAAACTCCTTCCACTAGATGTCAAATTGTATGGAATACCCTTCTGGCCAATTTAAGTCAGCTGCCCTAATTCTGCTCCTTCCCAGCTCCTTGGGGGCCCTTTGCTGCGAATGGCTTTGGCTCTGTACAACACTGCTTGGCAGCAACTATAAACATTGTGTGTTATATCAACATTGTTCTTCTCCTAGAGCCAAAACAGCATCGTATCAGACACTCTGATGAAAACAATTCCATCCCAGCAGGAACTATGACACCACTGAATGTGATTGAAAAGGGACTGAAGTTTTGAGCATAAAGTTCAGATGAGGAGAAAGAGATAAAATAGAACGTTGAAGATGGTCAGAATATTTTCCCAGCCAGTGAGATTTTTTTTAATGTATGCCCATCAGGTTTTGATTTTGAAATGTTTTGTTTTTCCCACAAGATTGGGGGTGTTCAGGTACTGGACCCAGTAGGGTTTTTGCTGCATCCTCCATTTTGGGTGCTACTTCTTCTCCTCTTACGAATCACTGTCTCTCACTGCTTTTTGAGGGAGGATGCAGTCCATAGGGAAAATTTCATTGTCATTGTATACCAAAATAGGTGGTACACAAAATTTAGTAGGGAATGGAAAGTAAGTATAAAAACTGCAGTGTTCTACACATGATGTATTTTAATTCTAAGGAAATATTTTTGAGTTTCATTTTTTGTATGGCAGCTATAAATCTGCAGTGGTAAGCTGATTGTCCCCCAGGAAGAAGTTCTTCTGGTGCTTATTGGTTTATTTTGGTTTGGTTTTTGAAACTGCTGAATCTGTTTGGCAGAAATTTTTGCCTTGGTACCCTTAAATAATTATCCTAATGGCAGGAAATACCACTCTGATGTACCCCAGCTCGTGGAGAGTTCCTGTCATCCATCAGATAACTTTATTAGGCAATGATTCTACTAATCAAATATGTAGTTAAGGACGTTGAGCACCCAACCAACCCATTCTAGCAAAAGCAAAATAACTTTGGAATTTTAACATGAAAAGATGCTGAGGTCTTCTCCGCATACTGTCAGAATTTTATTGGCCTTAAGGGCAATAATGCAATATTATTGTTAAATACTTGCTTTTAGGCTCAAAGGCGGATGACACTTAGATCACTCTTGAAGACTCTTTTAAGCATGCCATCCCATTATCGCTATCTCTGTGTGAGCCACCTCTTTGGATGGATGGCTTTCCTGTCCAACATGCTCTTCTTCACGGATTTCATGGGACAGGTAAAAGTATAAAATCCTCTTGCTTTTCTTTCCTCGTAGAATTGTCTTCTACTCCAAAACCAAATGAAGGTATTGTTATGAACATGAAGACATGACTCTGGCTCCCATGCAGTATTCCACATTTCCTTGCCTTAGTGTTTTTGGTTTTTCTCTCTCTGTGGAAGAAATAAGAGGTAGTTTTTGTTTCCTTCAATGTATATGAACAACTAAAGAAGAAAGAAATAGAAGAAAGAATTTTGCTTGCCTGGATAAGGGGTCAAATAGGGGATTGACTGAGTGGAAAAAATTGAGTGTGTGGGGGTAGGCCTGGAAAAAGAAATCATTGTAGCTAAGTTAGGAGTAAGCAGATTAAGCAAGAAGGCAGAAATGGAGGGAGGGAGAAGGAGAGTAAAAAATGAGAAACACCCAAAGAAAAAAGAGCAGAGGAGCAGATGAGTCTCTATAGAGTGGCTAATCCAGGAAAAAGGGCAAGAAATGAGGGAGAGCCTGTGTGTGAGAGTCTTGGGAGAAACGCATGTGAAATACAGAGTACAACACAGAGGTGATGAGGGCACTATTAGAAAGATTTCCTGGGTACTAGCCAGTCTTTCTGTGCAGGAGGTATTATATATATACAGTAATTCCTTGCCTTTTGTGATCTTCATGGTTTCTTTAGGTTGTGTACCAGGGCAGTCCTTATGCTTCTCATAACTCCACACTTTACCACACCTACAGAAGAGGAGTGGAGGTTGGATGCTGGGGGCTGTGCATCAATGCAATTGCATCCTCGGCCTATTCTTGTAAGTATCCAAGAATGTACTCCAACAAACAAACAAACAAACAAAAACCTCTTTGTTGTTCACTATTCCTTAAAAAAAAAAAAAAAAAAAAAAAAGTTGCCAAATTAACTGTTGATATGTTGATATCTTTTTTTTTTCTTTTTTTTTTTTCACATGAAAATTTTAACAAGTATTACATTCTCAGCAGTGTTAGAAACCTGTATCTTAACAAGAGCAGTTCTTGCCTGGACAACATGAAAAGGGGTCTCTCTGGGAGAAAGGCATTATCCTTCATGTAAATTGACCCTAAGTACCAAAAATCATTTTAAAGCCAAAAGTCAGAGTGAAATGGATGCTGTGGGCATCATTCAGAGATGCTTTTTCACCTAGCAGTCCTGTAGCTATAGGTTTACAAAGGCCCCTCTCAGCCTCTTGCCATCTGCATTCCTCACAAATAAACTTTTCATAATTACATAGAAGTCCTTGCCAAAAACATGGACCTCATTCCCCAAAATTGTGTGTGAATATACTAGCAAGTTTCCTAGATAAATCTTACTATAGCTATTTCTCAGGACTAAAAAAAAAAAAAAAAATACAATCCAAAAACTAGTAGTATTTTGGGAATTGAATTGAGCATTCTAAAAGAGTTGAGGGAAATCCCCTTTGGAGCTTAACTACAGGCATTTATGTAGCACCTCTCTGAGCTCAGACAGAGGTTGATGCCAAATGTTTTTATTGTAATCCAACAGCGGAAATGTCTGAAGTTGTCTGTGGGGGTGGTCCTTCCAGAATGGCTGTTAACTTCTTCTCTGAGCTTGGTTATGCCAGAGTAAGAGTCAGAAAGAAGCATTCTGCAGCAAATTTGTAACCACAGTAATTTCAAGCAAGTTTCAAAATCAGTAAGACTTTCCCCTTCACAGCATCTTATAAAACAAAACTCCTAAATGAGTTCCCTGATGAAATGCTGCTTGTTCTGTTTAACTCTTAACAATTTCTCTTTCTTTCCACAGACCTGCAGAAACTCCTTCTGCCATACACAGGATTAAAGGGACTTTATTTCATTGGATACCTACTTTTTGGGTTAGGCACTGGGTTGATTGGCTTGTTTCCCAATGTCTATTCCACTTTGGTTCTGTGTTCACTTTTTGGAGTCATGTCCAGCACTCTGTATACTGTGCCATTCCAGCTCATTGCAGAGTATCACAAAGAAGAAGAGGTAAGTTGAAAGTCTAAGGAAGGGTAGAAGGGGCGAACGGGTTTAAAATTATACATTTCAAATTGTTTATGGTGACATGATATGAACAGAAAGTTTCTGTTAATAGAGATCTTTATTAAACAACACTGATATTATAAGCTGTGTTGAAGCTAGATGACAGCCCTCAGCTAAGGCCCCAGCTCCAGAGAGTCTCCGTAGTCCCACATTAAGATGAAGAATAATAATCACAACTGAGATAAGGCCAATTGCAGTATGTGTTCAGGCTGCAAGCTACTTATAGAGAGCCAGCCAACTGTGTTGCCTTCAAGGATTCCCTGCCTGAGAATAAAATCTAAATCACTAAGTTTTTTTGTCCTCTTTAAAAGCAAAGGGAAGGCTGGGGCTCAGTACGAGCAGCTGCTGTTATTTCAGGGAAGATGAGCTTGTTCTTGTTAGCTGAGGAGCTGACTTCTGAGTCCCTGGGGTTAATAACCACCCTGCGAAGGCTACCAGAATCTTTAGCTAACTGCAAAGTGTTACAAAAGCCTGTTATCTAATAAAGATATGCAATTCAAGTACAAAGAGTTTTGTGTAGTTCTGTAGTAAGTTGAATTCGGTGTTCTCATTCTTCTGGCATTCTTTTTGGTCCTTCACATTCTGTTTGCAAAGGGAATCTGGAAAATCCTGAGTTCTTTATGCCATGCTACTAGGCTCAGCTGGACCTTTATGTCTTGTAAGGTGGTGTAGTCTTCAATGGAAACATGCTAGCAAGTTAGTAAGAAAGTTGGAAACAAGAAGGATAGAGGAGAGTTGGAAGAACTAAGGAAAAGTCTTCATTATGTCCAGTGACATTTGAAGAAATGAATAAAGAAAATGCTGGAACACAACAAAAGATAGTTTAAACCAGCTATAAAAAATATAGTTGAAAATGGGACTATATTAAGCCCTTGAGAGTACCTCCTACTATTCTATATGATTTCTCAACACCACCATTAGAATGATGAACACAAGGAAACTCAAAATTAGTCAAAGAATCCTATGAGGACTTTTCAAGTTGATTAAATATTTCATAATCTGCTTAATCATTTTTCAATTAATTTCTGTTCATTCCAGTAAGGAACAATTATGATACAGAACTTCAGAAAGATTTTACAAAGCGCATGGGTTGAACCCTTTTTAAGGTGAGATCACAATCCTGACTTTGGGACAACCAAATCAGAGAGAGGAGATAAAGGCAAAATTACAGCCCAGTTCTGAACTAGACCTGTTCCAAAACAAAAGTGAAATGAAATAGGCTGAAGTGTGCATGGACTTAAAATATAATAAGCTAATATCTTCAAATGCCATTTATGGCATGGCAAATGGCTATGCCATTTGATAAATGACAATCATATGTTAGGTCTGACATTAACAGAATTAGGTTTGTCTTAAATCTCCTATAATGTATGAGATGTAGGTTTGTCTTAAATCTCCTATAATGTATGAGATGATAGAAAAAGTATGATAGAAAAGGAGAAGTCAAGTGCAAAATTGCATTCACTTACACATTCAAATTATTGTGGTTGGAACAACTGACACATAGGAATGCCTGGCACAGCCCAACAAAATACATGTAATTAAAAAAAAAACCTGTATCTTGAATTGAAAACACCGCATTATTTTAGAACAAAGAACAGCCATTTTTCCTTAGTATACAATCTACCAAAATCATACGCTGGGTTTTAAATTGCTGCTACTTCAATTCCTGTTCCACACTGCCATTCCCTAGGACCCTAATTCATTTTCAGTCCTGCTGGATTAGGAAGGCACGATTGGCTTCTGCTGCTTTTCAGCTTTGTGTGGTAAAAGCTCAAAGGCAGTGTAACAGGTGTTGCAAAAAGCATCCTAATCACAGTCAAGAGCATTTGGATACTATGAAAGAGCAGCTCAGCTAGAGCACAGCATGGAAACTTTCTGTTACAATGCAGACCTCTCCAAACAACAGCAAGAACAATAAACATTTAATTATCATCATGTAATTATATTGTGAAATGGAATAGGTCTTCATGGAAAGGATTCACAGAATTAAACTTGAGTCTGTAAGGAACCTCCAGAGATCATCTGGTCCAATATCTCTGTGCAAGTAATGTCACCATGAGCAGGTTGTCCATGGTCTTGTCCAGTCCAGTTTTGAAGATCTTCCTGGTTGGAGTCTTACAGCTCTAAACAACCTGATTCAATATTCTCACCTCACAGCGCGTGAGGTTGTATATGAGATGCTCATAGACAATAAATGAAGGCTTTTGCTCAAATATGTATGTAATTTTAATTTAAATCATTAACAATGGTGTTCTGTATGTAGATCAATTTATCTCCTCATTCATTTTCAGAATTTTTTTTAGCAATAAAAACATCACATTTAGATTTTAATACTGAACTCCCTTATATGCTATGAGACATAATTTCAGAGCATCTAGTATAACTTCAGAGCTCCATTAGAACAAATTATGATCTTTATATGTGTGGGATGTAGTATGATTCAGTATGACCCGAAGCTCCCCGTATGATTGGACTTGACCTTGAAGGTCTTTCCTATTTTTTTTTCCACTTCATTACTCTTAGGTGATTCTGTGATTCAGCCATGTGAGAGTTGGAGCTAAAATATTCTTGATGAGGTGTCCTGCCCTGTAAAATTTTCTTCTTGTTTTAGTTTGCCAGAGCTCAAATAGAGCTGTACTTCAAGGAAACAGTTGTTTTTTTCTGATCTAGTTTCAGTTCTTTCCTTGAGAGAAGAGATAAAGTTGCTGATGACGGAAACAGGACAATTTGGAAAAATCATTATCACTTGAATAATCTCTGTTTGAATTTTGTAACCTCTGTGGGACAGACACTAAAACCAGAAAAGAAGCAAGACAGCTATTGGCCTGTTTTGCTGTGTCTGGATGTCATGGCATGAGGGATTCAGCTTATGTCTAAGTCCTCTGAGTCTTGTTTTGTGCTTATTTCCAGGACCTGAATCTGCAGCAGAAAGAGCAAGGTGTGGAGTACAGGAGAGGCAAGGGCATTGACTGTGCTGCTCTCACCTGCATGGTACAGCTGGCACAGATCATTCTTGGTGTGGGCCTTGGTCTCTTGGTCAGTGTTGCTGGCAGTGCAGTCACTGTGATTTCGGCATCAATGGTGGCACTGATTGGCTGCTGCTTTGTTGCTTTTTGTGTTCGATATGTGAGGTAAGACTGTGTGAAACAATTGGAAGAAAAAGACCCAGAAGATCAGCACTGGTACTGTTGCCATGCTGATACTGCTGGTACATCCTCCTCTCTTACCTGCTTGGAGCAGCTGCAATTACAGAGCATCACTTAACCACAAAGTGAAGACTTGATGAAATTGGTTGCCTAATGCCTCAGATAGAAAGCTTCTCCATTCTGAGCGCTTTATTACTGCCTTCCTGCTGACCTCAGTGCATGAACATGCTATTACACTTGAAGACACATCTGCCTGTGGTATCTTGATGCCCTACATGAGGAGTCATTGTGAAACGGATTATCAGTTTGTGGAAGAGAATAGATGAAGTATGTGTTGAACTGAAGAAGTTGAATTGAACAGAGCTAAGATTAAACTTCTTTTTTTCTTCTCATTTTTCTGTTATCTTAATTTTGAGGATATGCAGAAGCATCAAGCAGGTGTCAGAGGTCATGTGCCATCATGTTGTATGGTTAGTATGTAGGTCACTCCAAAAGTAATGCCTCCTATTTATTTCCACAAAAGCAACGACAATTTCAAAGAGCACAATTACACCCTTTGATAGAGCAAATTCTCATCTGCAAAATGCCACCATTAGCTATGTTTTTTTGCCAGTGATGAAAGAAGGTCTGCATTTGCCAGTGGAGATGAACCACTGTCGCACCACCCACCACCATGCCAATATCCACTGTTTGATCTCCACAAACATTCAGCAAATGTTGATGAATGTCAGTGGGTGATGTTTTTTCACAAGGAAGAATTCAGTGACACACCTTTGCTTCATCTGTACTTCCATGTCAGATGCCGTCTAGTCAAACTGCCCTTCTGCTGCCATCTGTTGCAAAGCAACTAAGTGTAATAGAATATTGGTGGGAAGGTTCAGCCTCTGCTGCCAGAGCACCAACACCCACCTCTGACATTGTGAGCCAATACAATAAAATAGAAGGCATTACTTTTGAAGCAGCCCTCATGCTATTTTTAAAGGGGATAAGTTACCTCCCTGCTGCCATGAAATCCTGTTTGGGTATGGAAGGTGGCTGGAGTGTAAAAAAAATTGAAGCTTATTGCTTAAAAGTATATCTGTAAAGTTGTTTTATTGTATCCTGCTGTTTGTGTATAATTGAAATGACAGCACTGACTGAGCTTGTCATGAAAGTCTGCCTAAGGCTGCTCTGCAAATCTTTGTTTAGGCACCTACACAATTGATCTACAGGAAACACATGCCATTCTTTTTCTTAAAATTCTTGCTTCATGACTTCATTTATAAATGAAATAATAAACTTGGCCAAGAAAAAAATTACATTCATGGTGGTATAC
Organism: Meleagris gallopavo; assembly: GCF_905368555.1. NCBI lineage: Eukaryota > Metazoa > Chordata > Aves > Galliformes > Phasianidae > Meleagris > Meleagris gallopavo. Next base: position 10,583,888 of record NC_139435.1, on the reverse strand, counting down.
CACTCAAATCTTGACACTGAATTTTACAATATTCAACTTATCTTATATCTCTATTTTCCATGCATACGTATAGCTTTGATTTATTTTTGTTCTTTACAGACTACTGTAAATTAATCGAGGTCTGCGAAGTCTATCATGAATTATGTACAAAGATACCTCTAACTTCTACCATAAATACTGAAATCTCCTTATTTGTATTTAATTGAGTACTGAGCTTCATTCCTATGAATTTTCTTAGTCCTGTCTGTGAAAATTATATGCTATACTTATGCTGCACTTCCTCTATTCTAGAGATTGTCATACCCATTTGCTACTCCTCATGAAGACATCCACTAATGCAGTACTGTTAATGAATAGCAGTATGGAGAAAAACTGTTGCCAGATAGGATTTCTGTTTCTTTGTTTGTTTTTAAACACATGTTGCACATGTGTGATCAGCATCATCATCTCAGAACTGATTAGCTCTTAGAGTAGGGACGTGGAGTAAAAAGGCACTGCTACATACAAATGGTTGGATTTGAGGGAGAGAAGCCTTTGCGCAGTTTCACCAACTGCAACCTTGTTTTTGTTTTCAAAACCGGGGTGAGCCATTTATTCTCAGGAAAAAAAACAAAACACAATTTCTCTTACATAAACTTACAAAAATTATATATATAATATATATACTTATGTATATAGTAACAACTCTGTGGAAACCTCTGTTGCATTCTCTTGGTAGTTGTATCTCCATTGCAGGCCCCATGTGGGGCTCAGTTCATGGCAGACCTTGCTTTTCTTCACAGCTCCTTCATTCTGCCTTGTGAAGAATCTGTGGTCCATGGCTTTTTCTGCCTTGGGGCTCTTCATTAATCACTCTCATGTTATACCCATAGAATAGAAGAGATTGAAAGAGTGGGCATGGGACTATGCTTGAAACATTCTGTGAGTATTTTGTGGGCACTGGGATGACTGGAGCAAAAGAGCACAACCAGGACAAAAAACAGGAGAAAGACAGAAAATGAAGGATGGTTTTAATCTCAATTCACTTATTGCCATCATTGTTTTCCATTGATGCGCTATCTCTCTGGGGGAGGAAATTTTAAGGAGAGAGAAAGGCTAAAAACAGGGAAAGGAGGAGATGTTCAGGACTACTGTCCTGTTCAAAAGCAGCATGTAGGTCCATCTTCTAAGAGCTGAAGATGAGTTACTACGTAATGCTCAATTTCTAGAAAAGAACTTGGCAGCATTTACTTATGTCTTTATCAGTATTTTGCTTTAGGCTTAGTACAATCAGAACATTGAAATTCAAATAGCTGTTGCTATCTCTGCTCTCTTATACAAAACAAAAGCTGGCATCGATTCGCATCCACAGAGTGACTGAGATTTATAGCAACATCAGAATCGTGAACCTGAAAAAAGAAGGGAGATGTCATTAACTTATATATCAAATACTTTTATTTACAAATCTGCTCAGAGAATACTGTTACAAACATTCATATCATTGTTCTCATTATCTTTCTTTTTAAAATGAATTACAATCTATAGAACAGGCAACAGACTAGATTCAGTTTTTCTGAATTTCTAAATAGAAATTCTTCCTATATTTGATTCAAAGACTTAAAGTAACGTCCATCTTAATGTGTCGTTGTCAAAAGGCAAGAAAACAACAAAAAGAAGTGCAATTTGAAAAACAGTATTTAAAACTGAAGATTTATGAAGGTGCTCATTCTAAAGCCAAAAATACATTTCAGATTTCACTGAAAATAAACTAAAGTGTTGGTAATTCATGAGAAGGAAGAAAGCAGGTATTTTTTTCAGCACTTGAAGTATATTACAGGCACTGAAGAACGTCATTGTGGTGCTATTATTTCAAGAAGTTCCACCTTTTCGATCTCTTTCTATATTAGTTCAGGACTTGAAATGAAGTATCAGTATATTCAGTTAAAGCATTTAATATCAACTTTTATTGCAGTAACATGAGTTTTGAAGTTAAATGGGACTCACCGGATCTTTGTAGTTTTGCTTCCATATACATAAAATCAAATAAAGGTCTATGTTGTGTTTAGGCAAATGATGCACCTAGATGAAGATGCAGATGTTTTGCAATAATCAATCCCTCCTCCCTCCCACTTTAACAGAACTAGTTGTGGTTTAATGAAAAGAGGCAGAAAACAAGTATGCCATCTATCTTCCCACCTCTTTCATTTTTCTTTCTCTTAGCAGTGCCTTTCATTTATTCCCATTTAATAAACTTGTTACCCAACTGACATGTTAGAGGAAGTTTTGATTCTCTTCATAGAGTATCTACAATATTAGTAATGTCACAGTTTCTTTTTTTCTCCCTCAGTTTTCATCTTTTCTTAGTGATTTCAATAGATTTCTCTGACTTCTGAACTAGTAGGGTTTATGGGTGACAATTTCTCAGTCATGAATCATTAATATCTTTGGGTGGTAAAATTCACAGTTTCAGCATTAGTGTCTGCAACTTGTTACCAGCCCCTGCAATATGTCAAAAGATAGGAAGAAAACAGTGTAACTATGCGTGGCAATGATGTTTGATAATTCTGGACAAAAAAATGAGTTACTTCATGCAGAAAGAAAGTGGAAGTATCTGTGATAAAGTGTGTTCAAATTATTTTTGTCATGATAAAGCTGTATGAACATTATGTACAAACCTTTTCCCTGTAAGTTTCCAGCATTCATTTTTCATTCCATACCTGCTCCTTCTTTGTTCATTTAAGCAATGTTTGAAGCTATTCGTGCAAAATAAAACTCTGAAAAGCTATTCATAATTCAGTTCTCTATAATGCTTTTTCAGTTTCATATAAGCTTGTTTAGTTACTCAAGGTGTATTCATTAGTTGTATTTCATAAAGCTTTTTCTTGAAAATTAATGTACTATCTCCCCTTTTCTACTCTTTCGTCTCTGTGTTAAAAGTAATGATTTCATGTCGTGCAGATAAATCCAGCCAGAGAGTACTGCCTTGTGTTGCTTTATGTAATTATTTGCAGAATTAAGGGTGGTATTGGGCTGGAGGGAAGGACTGCTTTAGAAAGGAATTATCACCAAAGAGGAGAATGCTCCAAGGGGGAAAGGCAACGGACCTGCTGTCTTCCTAAGAATAGAGTACTTCTTTCCACCCCTAAGGCTGAGTGCTTGCTTGCCCCCCAGTGTCCAAAGGCATTATAGCACTTCTCCAGAGCTCAGGCACTGCCTTCCCTTGCATTCTAACCTAAATCTCCCAGAGGGGAGAGTGGAGAGGGAGAAGAGCTCGTTGAGAACAGTCCTGTGGAGAAAGACTTGGGCATTCTGATGAACAAAAACAGCCCAGGAGGCCAACAGTATCTTGGGCTGCATCAACAGAGGGATGGCAGCAGGGGCAGAGAGGGGATTGTACTGCCCCAGCTGCAGTTCTGCACCCAGGTCTGAGGTCCCCAGAATGACACTGGAGCTGTTGAATCAGGTCCAGAGGAGAGTCATGAAGATGGTCAGGTATTTGGAGTACCTCTTTTATGAAGCCCAGTTGATGGAACTGGGCTTGTTCAGGCAGGATAAGAGAAGGCTCCAGGAAAAAATCATTGCATCCTTTCAATACATAAATGTTGCTTTCTAGTAGGAGGGGATTTACTTTTACACAGGAAAATAGTGATAAAACAAGCGGGAATGGTTTTAAGAGGAGAGATACAGGTTAGATGTTAGGAAGAAGTTGTTTACTCAGAGGGCAATGAGGCACTGGCACTGCTGCCCAGAGAACTGTGGTGCCCTATCCCTGGAGGTGCTCATGACTGGGTTGGATGGGGCCCTGGGCGGCCTGAGCTGGTGGGAGCAACATGAGCTCATGGCAGGCCATTGGAACTGGGTGGGCTTAAATTTCCCTTCCAACCCAAGCCATCTATGATACTGTGATCTCTGAAAATGTATCCCCGGATCTTAAATTCAAACTAGGTACTTTCATTATTTATGGTTGGCTGCACAGGTTCAGCAATTGTTCGATACCCCAACTACATCTTAGAGCAGTAGGATTCCTGCTTCCTTCAGTTCATAAGGAGTACTCTACCATATATGTGCATCACTACCAATAAAAGAGGTACTGGAGCTCAGTAGGAAATAACTTTGATGAAATAAAAATTAGGTTATATTTTTTCTCATCCTCTGAGCTGTTTCAGTGGAAGTAGAAAACAGAGCACACATCTTCAAAATCTAAGTGTTTATTACTATAAATGCATAACATGAGTTTATATCAGAAATATATTGTAGAAAGGATTTTACTATGGAAACTGAAATTTTTAGAGCTTTTTCAGAATAAATGACGAGTAATACTGATGTATATTTTCTCTATTGTATTGGAATACAGGTGTATTCGCAACTTACCGTCATGGAACCACACAGAATCACAACATGGTTGTGAGTTGCTGATGGAGATCATTCAGTCCAGTGCTGCTGCTCAGGGCGCAGTCAGCTAAAATAGGTTGATCATGAATATGGCCAGTCATGTTCTGAGCACCTCCAGAGATCAAGACTCTGCCTCAGTGCTTGACTGTATCATTAAAAAAAAAAAAAAAAAAAAGTTATTTTCCTACAATTAGGTGAAATATACTGAATTTCTCTTTCTGCTTATTTCCAGTTATCCATTCTCTGGATAGCACTGAGAAGTCTGGGTTTGTCTTCTTCTCCTCTACACCACTGGTTCCAGCAGGTATTTATTGATAAGATCCTCCTAAGAGTGCTCAGTTCCAGATTAACCAGTCCCAGCTCTCTTGGCCTCTCCTTGCGTGTCAGATACTCTAAGTCCTCAGTCATCTCCATGGTCCCTCACTGACGAATTCCCTCCAGTAAGTCTCTCTCTCTCTCTCTCTCTCTCTCGTGCTGGAGAGAATAAAACTGGATACAACATTTCTCATGTGGCTTCATCAGAGCTGAGCAGAGTGGGGATCATCTCCCCTGACCTGCTGGTGATGCTCTAACTAGAAAGATGTTGGTTTTCTTTGCTCCAAGAGCATCTCTCTGGCCCATATTCAACTTGTCCAAAGGATATACAAGTTATTTTCTGCCAGCCTGCTTCTCCACCACTCAGCCCCCGCCTGACTGTTGTGTGGGCACTGTCCATTCCCTAGTACAGAACATTGCAATTTCTTTGTTTGAGGTTCTTGTCAGCCCATTTCTTCAGTCTATTGAGGTTCCTATGAATAGTGGTGGCAAAACATTCTGGAATATCAGCCACTCCAATTTTTGAATTATTTGTTGGGATACATTCTGTTCCATGGTTAGATCATTATTAAAGTCTTGAACAGGATTGGTTTTGATTTTGACCTCACATACTCTTCTGGTCACTGATCTCTAAGTGATCTTCATGCTGCTGATTGCAACTCTTTATGCCCAACAATTCAGCTAGTTTCAATCCAGCTCACTTTCCACTTATCTAGTCCATATTTTACCAGCTATGCTATGGAAGGTCATGGAGAAGAGAATAGGTGTCAGAAAACTGAAGGAAAGCCATAGTCATTCCAGTCTTCGGAAGGGGCAAGAAGGACAACCTGGGAAACCACAGGGCAGTCAGCAGTCCACGGGAAGGTGCTAGAACAACTTACTCTGGGTGTCATCTCCAAGCAATTAGAAGAAAAGAAGTTTATCAGGTGTAGTCCACATGGATTCACCAAGGGAAATCGTGGTGACCAATGAAGTAGCCCTCTGGGATGTCAAACTGAGTAAATGAAGGAAGAGCAGTGGATGTTGTGTACCTTGACTTCAGCAAGACTTTTGCCATTGTCTGCCATAATATCCTTATAGTGAGGCTTTGGAAGTGTGGGATAGGTAAGTGGACAGTGAGGTGGACTGAGAACTACCTGACTGGAAGAGCTCAGATAATTGTGATCATTGGAGGCCTGTAAGTGGTGTTCCCCAGGCATCAGTATTGAGTCCAGTCTTGTTTAACATCTTCATCAGTGTAGTGGAGGGCTATAAAAATGATTAGGGACCTGATTCATCACTCTTATGAGGACAGAATGAAAGACCTGAGACTATTAACCTGGAACAGACTGAGAGGGAACCTTACGAACTCTCATATGTATCTAAAGGGTAGATATCAAGTGGATGAGTCAGGATTTTTCCAGTGGTGCCCAGAAATATGACAAGGGGCAGCAGACTATTCTGCTCCATCTTCACTTCATCTTCGCTAAAGATGAAAAAGATCTTCTTGATTCTGAAGGTGACAGAGCACTGGAACAGGCTATTCAGAGACGTAGTGGAGTCTCCTTCTCTTAAAATACTTTTAAAAACCCTGACTGCTTTCCTGTGCAATGTTTTGTAGGGAACCTGCTTTAGCAGGTCTCCAGAAGTCCCCTCCAGCCCCTATGACTGTGATTTTGTGAAACGTCATGGGAAAGAGCATCAAAAGCCTTACTTAGATTGAGATAATCAACACCTGCTGCTCTCCTCTTATCCACCAAACCAATGGTATCTTCACAGAGGATTATCAGGTGTATCAGATGTGATTTCCCTGTCATTTTAACTCAGAACTAATTGTTGGTAGATATAAATAACTAGCAGCTTTATTATCTCAGCTTCAGCCTTTGGCCTGTAATTGAAGGAATTTGATTTTCATATTTTTTGTCTGAGCTGATCAGAGACTTTTTCTTAAATGCAGAGAGGAGTCATTTTTCCTCTGGATTTCAATTTCATTCAGCACAAAGTTAGGCATGACTTCTGAACGAAAGTAGAAAGCTTAGTTAAACACTAAAAGTCGATGTTGAACCCGGACATTGCACAATGAGTGTTGGCCTGAGCAAGGAACAACACAGATCCCGTGGAGAAATACTATCTCATTTTCACAGTAAATAGGTGAGTGAGGAAAGGAGTTAGCATCTGAATGAACTACTTTATTTTGCTGTTTCCCAAAGTGGACAGTCTGCTGTGGGTCACTTTAACCTTTTTCTAGCACTCCTAAGAGTATAGGTCAAAGTTTCAAAAAACTTGCACACAAAAAAGGCAAAACTTTTCTGTCTCCAGTCAGTTTTTGTTTGCTTCTATTTTGGATTGGTTTTGTTTTAGGTGATTTGTTGTTCTTGTTTTTTGTTTGTTTTTGTTTAGTTGGTTGTTTTGGGGTGGGGGGGAGTCCTTTTTTTTCCCCCCTCATATTACACTGGCATCTCACAAGTCTATGTTTTACAGTTAAGGTTTTGGGAATGACTCTAAGGCTATGCACAATTAGAAGCTTGAGAAACCTTCGCGCATGTGCAAGTTCATTTAGAGCTGGAATTGTCTATTCTAAGAAGAAAAAATCCCCGCAACTAGGGAAGATATATAAGGCATGTTAGCAGCTACACTTTCCCAAAGGAATGAGTTAACTTTTCTTGTAGACTTTGTCTCAGCCTCTACCGCAGTAGCTGACGCTGAGGCTGTGTCTGGAAGAAGCTCTTGTGGCTAAATAATCATGACAAAGAAAAGTATTTTCAATACCCCCCTCTGTACACCTTAATCAGAATTTTCTTCTGAAGCAGGAGAGAAGTAACCCTCACTGAAATTACAGATTGAAGCTGCCAATCTTAATGTCCCTGAGCTGCACTGCATCTACGTTGTTGCCTGCCCAAGCTCATGTATACCCACTGAATCAAAGCTTCCTGCGCAGGCACTAAACTAAACAATAAATTTCTTAAGAAAGAGGTACTGAAAGGAAATGAATGGGTTTTCATGTTTTATACCGCTAAAGTTAGGGCAAAAACAAGTCGAAGAGAAAGTGACATAATATTTATACTGAAGAGGCATTTCAAAGAGAGACCTGGAAATTCAGTTTGAAGTTGTTAACATTTTTAGAGCTCAGTTCATTACATGGGGGAGGTAGGAGAGTGGGCATTTAGAACTCTTTAAGCAGTCTGAGTTGGTATCAGAGTATCTGGGCTTTTTAGAATCTTACAGGCTGTCACTAGGTGTCAGTCTGTACCTTTGTGTTCCTATCGTTCCTTAGCAACACGTTCCTCTCCACCAGCATCCCGAAGGGAATCTCTTACAGGACAAGATGCGTCGCAAAAACCTCTTAAAGAACTCTGTACGTATTGTTTTGTTTATTTCTGCTGTGTTTATTTCATTCCATGAAAATGAGATTGTTACAAACACAACATTTGGAGGAAATAGGAATGTTCTTGAAGAGTGTTGTACTTACTGCTTATTTAGGACAACCCACAATACCATACAGTCCCAAAGCTGCAGCTGCAACGACCTTCTGCTGTGGCCACATTCCCAAGACTGCATGCACAGCAAGCACTTACAGTGTGCAGGTTGGTGCCACTGCCTGTACAACAGAGCACAGATTTCATGCACAAATAGTTACAATTCACAGCACATGTGGAACAAAACTTCTCTCTACTTGTGCATATTGACTAACTATATAGTTGTGACTGCAGGTCAGGTACAAACCAACATTTCACCAGTTGTGGGTAGGTTGTGTCTCTTTCAAATACCACATATGTGGTTTAAGCCCAGTGGCTTAAGACACAGGTGATCTTTACAAAATTAGTCAGGTCCCTCTCAACACACCCAGAGCATTTTCTTACTTGAGTGATTTCCCATACAAAAGCATTTGGTGTCTTCAGTGATTGGACATCTGAGGCTTTCTCTGATCACCAAATCTTGCTAGGATTCTGAACTAATCGTGGGTTGTCCTCAACTATGTGCTATTTTGCTACCATAAAACTGTGTGTACAATGACATCCACAAAAACACACAAGTTTTGTCATGCTAACCACCACAGAGGATGTCTTATAGGCAATTCACCACCTACTGAAATTCAAAGCTGTGTTTTAGATACTTCAATAGCTTTTTATGCCGTGCACAAGATCATTAAAGCATCAGAGAATAGGAATTACAGAGCCGCAAGCCACACAGGAAGCTACACTGCTCAATAGCAAACACTAAGAATGCAGTTTCAAGGTCCATTTCTCCTCTTCATTCACGTACTTGCTCCTGTCTTACAGAAGTATGTTTAGGCCTGTCTGAACTCTGGATTAAGGTGGCATCCTTCTCCTCATGCAACAGTGTAATTATCTGCTAGCACAAGTATTAGGGCTTTCTCCCTAGAATGCACGAAACCCAGTCGCATTTCTTGCAAATCTTTTGACACATTAGGCTACTGGATTCTTGGGGCCAGAAAGCTCTCAGTCTGTGAAGCCAACGCATCACGTACAGCACTGAGACATTAATTGAACCAGGACCTGGAAGCAAGGACAAGCATGTAATCATAAAGCCAACCAGTTAATCATTATCCTTGAGAAGGTGAAACCTAGAATTCAGGCCCGGATCCAATTTCTCTTCTGTATTTATCTGTACAAGAGAAAAAAACTTCCTCTCTAGGGCTCATGCCCTCACCATAATGCTACAAAGTATCATTCAGTGGTTTGCATTCCCTTTCTGACCCTGTAACAGTGAGCATCTCATGCAACAGGAAATTGTTTCAAGCCAGAGGATTCAAGCACATCCCCATTAATACGAAAGGTGAAAAGGAGCATTTCCTACACTGAGAGCAAGAGCTCTGCCCACGGATGCAGTTTTTAAAAAGGCAAGAGCATAATCTGCACATGCATCAAAGACAGGATAGGAGAAGCACTAGATAAAGGGACAGGGAGAATCAGTTAAGCTTACATCCCCTCTTAACTTTGTGTGGCCTGGTACAGGGTGTTCTGTGTCAGGGTGCAGAGCTGCCTCCATGGCTTACAGTGCGCACAGCAGCGAGTCCTGAGTGCAGAATCCCCATGAAACATAAACAGTGCTACAAACTCAAGTAGATTCAGGCATGCTCAGAAGCAGACTTTAGGCACAGAAAGTTTTCCAGTTAATATTTAAGTACCTACAGATTTCAACTGGCATCCAAATCAGCATTTAGGAACTTAGAGGGATTCTTGTACAGTACTTAAGTGCTCCAGATTTTCTGCAGATATCTGTTGTGGGTTTTTTGTTTGTCTATATTTTTACTAAACTCTTTGCATCTTTGTAGATGCAACCATCAGCTGCCAGCTCACTTCTGCTGTTCTCTAAGCTCCTTCCAAATCTCAGCATCTTCCCCATTAAAGGCAACCAAGACTGCAGTAAAAGTTTCTGCTGACTCGAATAAAAGAACAGTGTCTCATTGCAAGAAGCAGAACTAGCTGCTTCCAGACCAAACTGGGATTTTACAATGGGATTTATTGACATGTTCAGTAAAACCAAAGGATTCTGCAAGACATAACTGCTACTAAAGGCATTGCACTTTTCTCCAAAAAAAAAAAAAAAAAAAGTGAGTTTGCTCTGTATCTGCGCTTAGAGGTGACAAACAGCCCTCTACAGAAATGCTTCCCCCTCACAGAGTCAAGTACACAAGTTACACTACAGGAGAGGAAAGTGGAAATAGAGAGGGTTTTTTAAATATTGTGTTGATATTTTTAACTCATTTGCACTTTAAAGTATTAATCAACACCTTTTGACCAAAAAAAAAAAAAAAAAAAAAATTTCTGCATCCTCTAAAAAGGAACAAAACAAAACAACCTTGACCTTTCCTTTTAAAATCTTCTACCATGCTTAAAAATAAATAAATAAATAAAAAATTAGAAAATATATAACCTTAACATAAGAAGTTTCACAGCTTGGAACTGTACCTTTTTTTTTTTTTTTTTTTTAATGCTTTTATAAGTTCATTTCAGATCAATCCCAAATTATTCCCCAGCTGTTTCTTTGGAATACTGTTTCAGACAGTAATTTTCTGCCCTTCTCTGGGATGCTGAACTGCAGCTTCTTGGGCTTGTCACACCTTAAGATTTAAGACTGAGTTAACTGAAACACTGGGAAGTATCAGTGCAGATCCCACAAAACCTTGTGATTTGTTTTAGCTGAAATAAGTAGTATCCTGGAGCAAATAGTTTGAAGTAGATTTTTCCCCTTTTTCTCCTTTATTTACAATTGTGCTCATCTCCTGGAGTGAACTGCCCAAGAGTCTGAGGCACAGAACAGAACCTGCAGCCTCCATATGTCTGGATCTGCAGGTTTCCTGCTTCAGCAGGGCTGGGGAGCACGATGTTAGGAGGTGATAGGGTGCAACTCCCTTCCCTCCAAACCCAACCAAAGCAACCCCTCTTTGTGAAGCTGCAAGTCCTGTCCCAGGCTTTCTCCTTGGCTGTCCAGGATCTGTTACCCTGCTCTGTATGCTGGTAACAGCAGATAGGATGAAGAAGCCAAAAAGTTGATCCTGCAACTATCCAAAGAGAAACATGGCACTCCTTCTCCCCTCTTGGTTGGTCCCTGGGAAGAGAGAAAAGAGCAGAGCCTGAACAAGCAGGAGCCCTGTACCTGCTTGTCCTGGCTCCTTCATGCTCATGCTAAGATGCAGTGGGAACAGCTTTGCTTCACCCCAACAAGCCACACCCTCGCTGGCTGAGCTGGAGCTCCAGCAGGAGCTAGGACAAGTGCAAATAACAAAAAGCATCTCTGGGAGACTGCCTGATCCCTGGCACACCGCAACATCCCTTCCTTCTCCTGTTCTCCATTCTGGGGCACACTTTCAAGACAATTTTCATCACACAGCTTCCAAGAGCAGACAACTCCAGAAAAGCTTCTCCCACCCTCGTCCACCTATTTCACCTCCCCTTGTTCCTAACAGGTATTCAATGTCCCAGGGCCACATCCTGCAAAGAACCCCCTCCCAGTCCCATCCCCACACCTATCTCAGTAGTGTTGCTGCGTGGAGGCAGTGGGCAGCATGTCACATCGGCTGCTGTACACCACCACCCCAGGCGGGTAGTAAGCCAGCTCCGGCTGCACAGCCGCAGCTGCAGGAGGTGCAACAGGTTGGACAGGCACCAAGGCGTGCAGGGCTTGCTCCTCCTGCTCTGGCTTGGTGGTATCGGTAAAAGGACGCATGGTGGTGAGAGAAGGCGAGGTGATCCTCCAGAGGAGGCTCTTCAGTGCCTTGCGGAACTCCCTGCGCATCAGGCAGTAGAGGACAGGGTTGAGGCAGCTGTTGGAGTGTGCCAGGCACACGCTGATGGGGAAGAGGTACACCTGGGAGAGGAAATACTCAGCACTGAAGTGCACCACATTGAGCTTGATGAGGATTCCCCACGTTGTGAGCGCTTGGTTGGGCAGCCAGCACAAGAAGAATGACAGCACCACGATGGACACTGACTTAGTCACTTTAGAGCGACGTTTGGTGCTGGCACTACTGCAGGTGCTGCCAACGTGCTTTTCACTGATGAAGCGCACCAGGAGCAAATAGCAGAGGCTGATAATGGCCAGAGGCAGCACGAAGCCCAGCAGCACCTTTTGGGTTTGGTACAGACCCAGCCAGAACTGTGCATTGCTGCCTCGGCCCTCAGGGAACTTTACAAGGCAGAGGACATCATCAAAGACGGTGGCAGTGGTGGAAAAAATGGCTTGGGGCAGAGAAGCCAGGATTGCCAACAACCAGATGAGTGCACAAAGCCACTTGGCAGAGCAGCAGCCACCCAGAGGGTCACTTCGCCCCTGGTTCTTGAGGGCTGAAGCCACAGAGCGATATCGAGCCACACTCATGGCAGTGAGAAAGAAGACACTGGCATACATGTTCATGGCTGTCACATAGGAAACAATCTTACACATAGCTTTGCCGAAGAGCCAGTTGAAATCTAGGGCATTCTCCACAGCCCAGAAGGGTAAGGTCAGCACAAACTGGAAGTCAGTCACAGCCAGGCTGGTCACAAAGAGGTTGATGGAGGACTTCCTCCAGCCTTGCTTGTTTTTCATCAGGTAGAGAACCAGCAAGTTGCCCACCAGTCCCAGGACACACACCACAGAGTACACCACGGAGATGACAATTCGCACCACTTCAGAGCTGTCTCCTTGCATCCCATCGGCTCGCTCCACGTTGAGATTCTTGAAGAGCTGCAGGAAAGACACATTGCTCTTGTTGCCCATCTGGCCGGCCTCCAGCAAATCCAGCGGTGCGTCCCAGGAATCCCGACCCGCTCCTTCTTTTACAGCCGCCGAGCAGGAGTCTTGCTCGCAGAGCTCATCCATCCCATACTCAGGGGGGCGGCGGAAGATTCGATTCTCTTCGCTTCCCCAGCGCCGGAGAGCGAACCGTCGGAGCACGGCGGGCAGCAGCTATGCCGCTCGGTGCGGCGGTGCGGCCGCCGCATTTATATCCGCTCCCGAGGGGCCGGGGCATGCGCGGCGGCGGCGGCGGAGCTCTCCTGGGTGCTGAGTGCTGTGGCCGCGCCCCCGTTCCAACCCCTCCTGCTCCGTGTTCCAGCCCCGGCCAGGCAGAGGTGGCCGCACGGCTCCAGCTCTTGGTTGTTAGGGAGTTCGCTCCGCTCCGCTGTCCCGCGCTGGGACGGGAGTGTGCGTCGGTAGCTACCCATGGCAAAGAGGTGCTCAGCCGCCTCTCCCTGCATCTCCTAAAAAAAATAAAGTCTGGCCGGTGTTTTATGTTCCGGAGAGCAGCCCTGCCTTTCTGCAGCCGTCCGGCGGAGCTTGAGGAGCGCTGGTGGCGCTGATCTTTGCTTGGCGGCTCCATTCTTTCCGAGGAAATTCTGCACGCAGGGCAGGGGCACACGATTCACAGAGCCACGGGACGTCCCGAGGTGGAAGGCACCCACAAGGATGACTAAGTCCAACCCCTGGCTCCACACAGCTCCACCCAAAAAACAAACCCTATGTCTGAAAGCAGCGTCCAAACAGTCCTTGAGTTCCGTCAGCTCAGGGCTGTGCCCACTGCTCTGGACAACCTGTTCCATGCCCACCGCCCTCTGGGGCAGAATCCTCTCCTAACCATCCCCGACCCGCCCCGAAGCAGTTCCGTGCCGTTTGCTCGAGTCCTTCCAGCACCTTTCTAGCTCTAGCGAAATCACAGAGCAGTTATCGCTGATATTAGCGGAGCAGCCCGGCGAGGGGCTGAAGCCGCGCTGTCAGCAGCTCCGGCAGCCGCCCGCCCGCAGGGGGCCCCGGCGTACCGGCAGCGGCTGCGCCCGGTCTGGAGCTCGGAGACTTCGGGAACCCCCGCTGCCCGGCACCGCGCCTGGAGGCGACTCCCTGCAGCAGAACGGAAAGCAACAGGTGAGAAGTGAATCGGAGCTTTCCTCCTCCTCTTCCCATGTTAAACGGAGCAAAATTAGTGCACGTTTTGAAAAAGGAAACAGATCCCACAAGTACTTAAATATACCATATCAGGTGACCACCTTCTCTGTAGTCTCAACGCAGATTTGTTTTACTGAAATTCCTGCAAAAACACCAATGTGTGTGTGCCACTTGTTGCAAGTGGTCCACTTTTCACTATGTTCTACATTTGTGGTGACCTTGTGAAAGTATCAGCCAGTTAATGGAAATGCTGACAGAGAATGTGAGTAATCTGGAAGTTCTTTGCATCAACTCTATTGCACATAGCAAACGAATAACTTAATGGAATTAGCTCTGTAATTAACTATAATGCTCTGGGGAGGTTTAGCCTCCAGATTATTTGCTATGCTAAATACATTGGTACTGGAATAAAAAAAAAAAAAAATTACAGTGGGAAGTGGAGAGAAACCGTAGCTGAAAATACATTGTTTTTTGTTATCTATGCAGAAAAAGCTACAGAGTGAGAATGGAGGTACCTGAGGAGAATATTGATAGTGGATTTTGAGCTCAGGAATGCAAGTGCAAGGTCTTTTGCTTATATTCTGACCATCGGACAGATTTCTTTGTAGCTTCAAATGGTTTGTCTTTTTCTTTCATCATCCTTTAACAAAGAGGATTTTTAGAGGCAATAAAGAGAACTTGTTACAGGTAGGTGAATAGCCGAAGAAATGTTCACTGTATGTTCACAATAATTTATTCATCACATCATCAGGACATTTCTGTAGCTGGAAAATGTATAAAACGTCATCTGATTTTTTGAAGATGTGTTGCAAAATTCTTCATTCACATCGCCCAATGTTTTTTTTATTTTATTTTGGAGAAAGCTACTTTCTACTTGCTCCATGTAAATGCAGTAACCTTGCCAAAGACTTATTACTAACACGTGACTTTCTGGAGTCTTCCTTTTATCAAATTGTTGGTGCAGCTGGCTTTATTGAATCGATCTTTCTGAAAACCCTAACAAACATGTTGGGCTTAGGCTTCCAAGAAGTATTCCAATGACTGTAGTAAAAGTGGATGATTTACTTACTTCTGAACTCTCAAGCAGATGGTTTGTGTGAGTCTTTTGGGGTTTGTATAATGCTGTACTGCAACAACCATTGGACCATCTTCACTTGTTTTAAGGCAGCATTGATCTAAACAGCAAATGTAGAAGGCTGTCACCAGAGAGTTGCAGTGGCAACTGCCCCTTGGGTTCAACTCCATCATGTCAGAGTGAATGTGACAGAATGAAACGTGCCCCTGCAAATGCCTCCTAAAACAACCTTTAGGAGTGTTTCAGATAAATATGCCAAATAAACATTGCTGAAAATTGTCATTTACTTGCAGTACACCTTGAAAGATCTACATAATATTTTCACTTACTTGACAAACCTCTTCCAAAAATGAAACATTGCCTATGATTACAGCAGTGGCTGCACTGGCTGTACACAATTCTAGAGCATCTTGGCAGAGGGAGATGGGGCTTTGTTTTCATTTTGAAACTTAGTTTTTGTTTGTTTGTTTGTTTTGTAGCTGAAACTATATTTTTGAATTATTGAATGTATATTTATTTCAACTACAGAAACGCTTTAAGTGGGACTGTTTCTTAGGGCATTTTTGAGGCAGCAAAATTGTTTTATTTATTTATTTATTCTACATACCAAAGAAAGGATCAGTAGTATAAAGGTCTTGATGCAGTTCATTAAAAAGAGTTCATAATGCATTACTTAAATTGACTTGACACGATTCTTGAATGATACATTCTTTTTATAGTTCTGTTTCTTTCAACTTTCTTTTCATTTATATGTATGTGTGTGTGTGTGTGTGTGTGTGTGTGTGTGTGTGTATTTGTGAGAGAGGCAAAAACAGAAATAGGAAAAAATGAAAGAATATTTAACATTTACTTATTTTTCTCTGGTCTATTTTCTAGAACTTATATGGTCTCCTCTTGGCTTTTCATGAGCTCATGGCTGAGTTCTCATGCTTCTGACTACTCTTAGATAGTCAACTCTTACATTTGGAACTGCATCTTATGGCACTGCTATCTCTGTCCTGATTGGTGTGTATCCCCTACAGGAAGGCATCTGTGGCAACATGAGAGATAAACATACAGCTTTTCTTTACAAAACCTTGCCTAGATAACACAGTCATCATGTCCAAGCATAAAATCCTTGTTAGGCTTCATGGAACATGGTACACTCTCCAGAAAGTATTGCTTGAATGTAGATATAAATTTTAATGATGTATGTGGGTCCCTTCGAATTTGAGGTATTCTGTGATTTTTTCCATGTGCTCTCCTCATTGAATTTCTACACACATCACTAAGAACATATTTTCATGACACTAATTAAAAAAAAAAAAAAAACCAACTTAATTTCAAAGTGAACTACTGCTCCACAATTTTGCTTTAAATTAATACAGACAGTAAGATCAAATGAACTTTTAAATTTACATGGACAAGTGACCATTTTGAATACTATCCATCCAATTACAAATAATCCAAGTTTGAACACAGGAATCTGAATGTAAACATCCCATTTCCCCACTTCCCCCCAATTCTTTTAATGCAACTACTCACTGCCTTAGAGTTTGTTTCATTCTATTATTAGAATCTGCTCACAAACGTACCATAAGTGGAATGTAAGCAAATATTTTTTGCATGAGTAACTAACTTATGATATTCCGGAAATATTTAGAGTAGAAGTGAAATGGAATGGGAGATCCAACATTGTCTCTATTCCAGTTACCAGAAATTTGCTGTGTTAGGAGCAACGGAGAAAGAGGGGAAAAGATTATTTTTTAAAAATGTTATCACATACTCTCATCTAAATCTGAAAAGAGCCAGCAGATGCACAGATGCACTCAGCATACTCTCTAGTGCCCTTGGGATTCGGAGTCATTCCCTCAAAATTCGTTTCCCTGCTAATACTTTCTAGCTTTCACACGGCTCACCACAACACGTGTGATCTGTCTCCTTAGCATTTCTAATCCAAGCAGATTCTTAAGCAGCCTGTATAGTTAACAGGCAGTCAGGCCCAGAAGATGTTTCACCTTGTACGAGACAGATAAGGATGTACCTTCCTCCAGAGGCACCCCTCTGCTGACAGAAGGAGCAGACAAGCAAGCATTTATTACATGCCTTTTAGATCTCTAAACTTAGGCTAGGAGATGCTAATTCTCATTGTCTTAGCTGGACTTCACCTTTTCGCAGCTCCTTGATGTCAAACCACGTAGTTGTTCGTGGTGCTGTTCCTCACTTTTCTTTAGCTGCTGCTTTTCCACTTCTCTACACACATTTATGCAAATACGTGGAATTCTATACACACGGTTCTTTTATCTGAGGTCTGGAGGTCCACTTAGGGAAATAGAGGGGGGTTCCGGGATGGATGACTTGGCAGTGTACCTTGACTCTATGTCTTGGCATTTCTGATCTCCTTTCAATAAATGTACAGGTACTGAACCACAATACCTTTGCTGTCACAGGAATATAACTGATGTTGTGATGTGTTCTTTTACTTTTTGTAATTGAAGTTGAGTTATAAAAAGAAAAAAATAGCGCTTGCTTTCTCAAAAGGTTCTAAAACTCGGGTTATGACTCTCTTGGAACAGGAGACAGCGACTTAATTCCTTATCATGAGATTTTAACAATTTCTTGTGAATGACAAAATGGTTTAATATGTATGTATTCTATTTTCATAGCCCATAAATGCACTCCTATGTTGGATCTGCTCTGAGAAGACACAGTTTCATGAATTTGGAGCACCAGAATAGCTGGCCTCTGTACGTCTGAACAGCATGGAAGTGCTTTCTGCTTGTGCCATTGCTTCACGTTTTAAGTGTCTGTCAGCCAGCACCAGAGCAGCCTGCAGCTGGAATCCAGCTTTTTTCCCCAGTGTATTTTCTGACATTACACCCAGTATATGTGTATGTGAGTGCTGGCACAAAGCCCAGGAAATCATAGATGTTTCGGATCAGATTCCCACAGTTCTTTTCCTCTGTTGTGTATGGCTTTTACATCTATAATTTTTGTTTGTTAATAAAACCTAATCAAAACAAGGCACCCACATTCTCACAAATGCTCTTAAGTTCCTGAAGTCTTCATTTCTTTATTATTTCCTGATTTTTTTCCCTTGTTCTCATGTCTGGAGAAGAAATATTAGAGAAGAAAACATGCAAGGTTGCAAGGTTGGGAGATTTGAACCAGTACAAACTCTGTAGTTTTGGAGGAAAAAAAAAAAAAAAAGCAGGAGGAAAAACGTCTCATGCTTCAAGAGAATTATGGGCTTTTCCTGCTGAAGAAACCAAGATGGGATCCTTCACAAAATATTAGTTGCCTCATACCAGATGCAGCAAACAAAAAGATGAGTGGAAATTCTAGCAAATGAACAGTTACATGCTTCACACGGAAGACTCTTTTTTCTGAATGCCTTGCGTAAGTTTTCCAAACCAGGACTTTGTATACACATGCCCATCCCTTGAACTTTCAACTCTTCTTTCCAACGCTGGTAGTCAGTTCTGCTCATTTTAGTTCTTCTCCTTTTAATTCCATTCATTGTAGGCGCGTCCTTACTATCCAATTTATTTAAAAACTTTAACTTAATTTTTTAAATGTTAAGTTTTAAAGACATCATATTGATTTCAGGTCACACATTCCTTTAAATTAATTTCAGTGATGTGCTAAATAGGATACAATTTCAAATGTCACAGAACAGTCCAGTGCCTGATATGTGACTAGAATATTAAAAAACATTCTAATGGCAAGTGCATCAGGGAATTTGCCACTGTAACATGAAAGATTCATATGTAAAATACTGTTGTATTAAATAAATATGGTCCAATGAAAAATTCTTTTGGCAAGTGTTAGGATATCAAATATTACACAAAATCACTCTTTTCTGCAAAATCTGTGCCATTCCATTCACATTCTGTTAGCCAGAAGAGAGCAGATTATGACTCGTAAATAAAATATTGCTACTCTTTCACAAATATGTCTTGTTTCTGGGGCTATCATGGCCCAAGTTTGGGAGAATCTGCATTTCTAACTCAGGTGGAAATCCTTGGATTTTTAACTGTTTCTTGGATTTTTATCCTTTGGAGTTTGAGAGGTGTTTGCAATTAAGTAAAAATCTTCACCTTTGGGTAACTTTTAACAGAAGAGGGAGCATTGTTAAACACTGATGGCCAAGAAATGATCCAAGAAACAAGAGGTATGGTCAGTTTTAAGACTACTGAAAAACTCAGAATTGGTCACAATCACAGGACAGAGCCAAAATGGTGCCATTAGGAAGTAAAGTGGGCTGTTTCTTCCAGTACTTGAAAGAAGCTCATAAGCAGGAGGGAGAGCAACATTTTACAGTGATAGGATGAGAGGGAATGACTTTAAACCAAAAGGGAAAATTTGTCTTAGACATTAGGAAGAAATTCTTCCCTCAGGGGGCAGTGAGACCCTAGCACAGCTGCCTAGAGAGCTGTGGTGCCCCATCCCTGGAGGTGCTCATGGTTGGTTGGATGGGGCCCTGGGCAGCCTGAGCTGGTGGAGGACAGCCAGCCCATGCCAGGGGTTGGAACTGATTGGATGCTGTTAATTGATTGATCAGGAAACTCTCTAAGACTCAAGTTGGAGGGTTAGAAAGCAGACATTCTCTATTCTCAGCACTGGATGCATGGAGGATGAACTCCTGTCATGCATACCTTCCACAAAAGGTCTTCTGTTTATACACACATATTCAGAAGTTTTCCCAGAGGTACATACAAATTTAGTGCTTGCTTTCGCAGCTAACAGATACAAAGCAGAACTTTGCTTATCTACTTGACTTACAGAACTTCTGCTGTCTGCTTCCACTGTCTGCTTGGTTAATCACTGTTATCTACTCAATACAAAAACACAGACCCTTGCCATTGTCTAAACAAACTACATGGTTATCCACCATGTAGTTACCAAGCATAACAATATTGCTACAGATTGTATCAGGATGATCTTCGAGATCCCTTCCAGTCCAAACCATTCTATGATTCTGTGAGGAAGGGCTGCATTTAGTAATTCTTGGTGAAGAGTAGAAAGCTCCCAGTTAAAAATACAAATGTTAAGGTGACTAGAAGCCTTCTCCACGATGGACCAGAGACACTGTGAGAGAAACTATATGGAGGCTGCCCCATAGCTGCCGAGGTGCCATGGGCTCAGCGCCCTCTGGGCATCTTCCAGCTTCTCAAGCATCGCCTCTTCGGTGGGACACACGTTACATATCAGCGCGCTTCGTGCTCCTTCGTGTTAGTTGTGGAACTCGCCCTTGTGAGCGGGGCTGCCTTACGGGAGCGGGGATGAGGGGCTGCTTCCTTCCCATGGCCTTTCAGTGGGGACCCGGGAGGGCCGCCTGGTTGGTGCGGGCCGGCCCTCCCCACGGCCGCCGCCGCACGAGGCGGGCAGAGGGGCCGGCAGCCCCCGCCCGCCGCCTGTCCGGTTCGCTCCGCTCCTCTCGGCTCCGAGGCGCGGGGAGGGGAGTGAACCCGTCAGCATCTCCCTTCCTCCCGGCCCTCCTTCCTCCGCGGGCAGAAATCAGACACCGGGACGGGGACGGCGCAGCCCTTCTGGGGAGCGGCGCCGGAGTGCGGGCGGTGCCGGGAGGCCGCTCCGCCGCTGCCTGGCCATGCCGCGGCCCGGCTGAGCGCTGCCCTCCCGCAACATGCCATGCGTCCCGCCGAGCCGGGCGGCGAGCGGCTCCTTCTGGCTCCTCGTCCTTCACGTCCCGGCGCTGTGCGGGACAGCCGGGTCGCTCTTCCCCGACGGAAGGCAAGGTCGGTAAGACGCGGGCGGAGAGAGCGGAGAGGGAAGGAGGGATGGAGGAAGGCGGCCGGGGCGGGCTCCGGCTGTTCCCCCGCTGGGCAGCCTTGCTCCGGGTTTGCTGTTTTTCTGGTTTTACCCAAGCAGGAGAGGCTGAAATGCGCCGTGCTCCGGCCCCGCCGTGGTTCTGTCGGCGCTGTGCTGTTGCGGAGCGTGAGCTCTGGGCGCTGCCCGTGCGGTGTTGCCGGGGCTGCCGCGAGACTTTGAATTAAACTTTTATAGGGGTAAAGCACTGCTCTGGCTGCGCCTTCTTGTTGCTTTTTGGAAGTCTTTGCGTTGTGCTATGTAGATAAAGGCATTGCTGCATCCCATGTTTCGTTCATGTTCCTCGTTAGGAATCATCTCCTAATTAACAGTGTAATTTCTTACTACTAAACTGAAAGAGCTTACTCCCTGATTATTTTTATCACTTCTGTACTGCAGAAGCTTGGATTGGTGTTAATAGGATACAGCCTGGCTTTGTTAGGACAAGACACAGAAGTTTTGCTCTTCCAGATGGGAAAAAAAAAAAAAAAAGCAACCAAGTATTAATCCCATACGTTTGCATCTGCCAGACATTTGCAGGGTAAAGCTTATCATCAGAGGCTGAATGGCTGAATACAAGTATCCTGCACCCACAGCTCACCAGGTACCAACTCCTTCACCCTAAGTCTTCTTTAGGATGACAGGTGATGGCCTCATGTCGTGCCAGTGGGGGAGGGGGAGGGGTTCAGATTGGATGTTAGGAAATACTTTGCCTCAGAACAGGCTGCCCAGGGAGGGACGGAGTCACCATCCCTGGGCGTGTTCAAAAACTGTTTGGCACATGGGGACGTGGTTTAGAGGGTGTTCTGGTGATACGTTGGTTGTTGGACTTCGTGATCCTACCTGTCTTTCCAGCCTTAATGATTCCACGGTTCTGTGTGCACTGAGGATAGTAGGTTAAGGCTGAGTATTTGTATGCTAGAGAAGCCTCTTGTCGAACACTCCCTGGCCTGACTTCCACAGGTGGCTTAACTTTACCATATCCATTTATAGCTGCTGGACATCTGGGGTAGCGTAACTTAGGAATTCTATACTGTTTCCAGTTGAAAGAGAATTTAGAGAAGAGGAAAGTTATTAGCTGGAAGACTCTGCCAAGTCATCAAAATCTTGAAAGAGTAGGAGAAAATTTTGTTTTCTGAAAGTCCTCCTGTGGTGGACTGTCAGCGGAAGAGTGTGAGCACAGAGAAAGTTTTCTGTGTCCCTCAGAGATGTTGGAAAAAAATGGTTGTTAAATAAACTTTTTGGAAAGTGAGCAACAGTTATTCTGAAGTTAGTTTCTGTTGAATTCACTTACACTGACTGAATACAGTCATTTCTGTCCCTCAGAAAGTACAGGGATAGCTCCATTAACACTTGGTAGCTGTTTATTTCCCAGGTATTTAGAAATGGATGTACAATTAACTTCATTTATAGGCATTGAATCCTAAAGTTTAATAAACTCTGCATAAAGGGACAGTTCAAAATATTATTTTTTTCCTGAGGAAGACAGAGTGCAGATAGAGGTAAGAGTGAAGCGTGCAACATCAAGGACTGAAACAGCATAGGTGTTAGGTGTGTATTTTCACTTGGCATCCATGGTGTGACTGATCAGACAGTTAATGTTGCTACATGACCAAGGCCTCCTTGGATGGCTGTTCTCCAGGATGGGTCTTTTCATAGGAGGGGTATTTCCTGAGTGCAGAGCCTTTCTTTGGCTCAGGGAGTCTCCCGCCAGAGATGAGCAACATTATTTCCTATCCCAGGGGATCAGATGGTTTGAGGGGCAGATGCAGATGGGCTGTGAAGATGAAGATGAGTCAATGCAAGTGATGATGTGTCACATTTTAAAGGAATGTTTTCAGAAGAACGTATTTTCCCCGTAAAATAAATTGTACATTTTCTGTCCCCCATGACAGACAGTGACTGTTTTTTTCCCCTGCTCTGTGTACAGCAGTTCTTAATGTAGGCAGTACTCTGCTACATGTTGTGAGTTTGAATCCACACAGGAGTAGAATGCACAGCAGTACTGTCAGATGTTTGTCAAGTAACAGAAATTGCAAGGTCTGTAGGGAGGTTCCACAAATGATTTAATCAATTCTGAGATTCCTTATGCAAGCCCAATGGGCCTGGGGCTTGTTGGTTTCTCTATCTGAAATGACCCTTGCATGCATTGTGGTATCAAGGCAAACAGCTGATTGAACACGTATGTCCTGCTTAAAGTGATGCTGTGGTCCTGCTTAGGGCAATGATGCAAGCCAGCATGCCCAAATGGCAGTTGTGGGAAGACAAAATGTTCTCCATACTGGTGCTCCACAAACCTAAATGGAGATCTTCCATTTCCTGGCCTGCAAATCCTGAGCTGGGCCACTTGGTGGGACTGGCTTCTCTGGAGGGCAAGGAGAGCGTGCCAGCCCTGAGGCTAATCTGTGATTCTGGAATAGTATCCCTCTGTTCATGTTTGCTGGCAGTAAGTTTTGTGGGAGCCCATAATGCTTTAATATGAATTAAGAAGGAAGTTTGTGGAAGTCAGTGTTGAAGAATTACAGCCCTTACTCTTCTGAGGTGTGGACTGCATGGTGTGATTATTCTCTCAGCTGTTGCTTCCTTTTTACTGTTATTCTTTTCCAGAAGAGCAGAGAGGCATTATCAGAATTGTGTCTCCTGTCTTTGTTTAAGACTCTCGTCTCCAGCTAGAAAGTTTGAGTGATTAACCTTAGCATGGAGCTTAGTAAGTTATTCTAATATTGATAGGTTTGCCTCTGCTAACACTGATAGTGATTACTTGCAGAAATACCTTTTGCCTCATCTTGTTAAGCTTTATTGTGTTGTAATCTTATTCCCTATGGTCTTTTGCAGACTTTTTAATAATTCATTTCTGTGGTTATATTATTGTATAATATTATTTCAGCATAATTTCACTCTCCAGTGACTAGCATTCAGAGATGAGTATTGAAAGAGTGGATGAAAGAAGTTAGACTTCTCTGCTTTGATAACCCTGTTGTCAACAGATGCTTAAGCATTATTTCTAGTTTTTCTGACAACATCTAAATTGCCCTAGCATCTGCACACTAATTACTATAGCAATGAAATAAGCTGAAATGAAACTTCCTTAAACACTTTGAAGTCCAAAACTGCAAGCCTTTGATCTTGAATGGAGCTTAACAGTTGAGCCACAACAAATTAAAGTTAAGTCATCAAGCAGAGTCAAACCACTGAGTCTTCCTCTGGAGCTTTTATTTGAATGTTCTATGAATTGGGCTGAAAAGCAGGCAAATGGGAGCTTGATTTTCCAGGACACTCTGTTCACCCTGCCTTTGATTGCACAGTGTAAGACATGGAGGAAAATACACAGGAATTTTGTTACAACTTCTGCAGGCAAGGTGTGTTTTGGGGTTTTTTCTCTCTCTTCCTGGTGCCCATTCTTCCATCACACTGGACTGTGATGAAGGGAGGGGGACCCCAAAGTAGTTTCAGCTGCTAAATTGCCAAGCAGCAGACACTTGCTATGCTGTCAACAGGCTGCATAAACTCTGGATAGGAGTGAGTGGGTTGAGTTTTCAGCCTCTCATTTCCCACAGATGCAGAAAAGGGCAGGAGGCATCTCTCAGAATTTGTTGTAGGCATGAGTCTTCCCATTCATGAGACCTGCAGCTATGAAGAGTAAGAGCCCACTGCTGTGGCTTTTCCTGTGAAGGCACAAAGTTACTGTAGGCTGCTGGTATGACTTGCATTAAAAAAAATATATTGTCTATTGTGTAGAAGAGCGATAAGCTTGTTTCTGAAGTAGAAGATGATACTGAGTCAAGGCCATATTGCCCTCATAGTTTTATGTATGTGCTGAGAAGTGTGGTGTGTGTTTTTCATTTTGTGTGTGAATGCATGTGTGTTTTGGTTTTCAATTGGGAGTATTTCAGTGGATGTATCTTGAGTGCACATGGCCTGAGGAAATACGAGCAGACATGTCCCATGCTGCAGCTAGTGGGGATAAAGGAGATATCTTCCTTTCCAAAGGCAATGAATCTAGACAGATAATCTGTCTAGGCATGATTTAGCCCGAGAAGCTTTGAAAGTGCAGTCAGTGGAGAGAGAAGTGTGTCTAGAAGTATTATCCTAACAGTCCTAGGGAGGAATAAATGGCTCTGGAAATTTATGAAGCAGGTTAATTATTTTGTTAATTGGCTTAATAAATGAGATGTAGTCACTTTGTGAATGAGTGACTGAGAAAGGAGGAATTGAAGTAGTATGCATCCTCACAATTTCTTTTTGATGTTCAGCCTGTGATTTCTTGGGCTGAAATCACTTATGCCAGCTGAAGATCCATCTTTTAGCTTATGAGTTCTTATGATTACATTTTACATAGTTTTATTATTTGCTTGGGACTTTTAAAGTTTAAACTAATTAAAAAAACAAACAAAACACCAGCAAGAAGTCAGAAACAGCTGTACTGTATCGTAGCAAGGGACAAGAAAGCCAGTGATGTTTTCCTCTGCTGGTTCCTAATTTCTTCTTCTAGATCCTGATAATGCATCCAGTCTTATCGTGGTTGGCAATCCTCATGCGAAATTGTATAGTTATTTCATTCTCCTTCAAACCTTTAAAATTCCTTCCTCTGCTGCAGCATCTGCCAAAGCTGAGGCTACTGATGTTCTTGCTAGTCCTGTAGCCCATCAAACTACCTAGTAGTGTTTTCTTTTATTTTTCTTAATTTATAAGGCTCTGTCTCCTACTTAAGGTGGCCAGGTTTCTGAATGTGTGGAGATATCTGAGCAGAGCCTTTTGTGCTGGGTATGCAAGATACAGAGTGTCTGCTCTTGTGCCAGTAGGATGGCTTGGTGGACTGCTGTCACTCCTGAGTTTTCCTTTAAACCACATGATCTCTGAGCAGGATTGCATTTACTCATTTTGCTTCTTTGTTTTTCCACGTTCATTTCAGGGCAATTTATCAAGACACTGCAAGAATACGAAGTGGTTGATCCAGCAAGAGTAGATGCAAATGGGCATTTTGTTTCTTTTAATTTACACCATCACATCTCAAACACAAGAAAAAAGAGAGATCTCGGCAAAAAAGAGAATGCAATATATTATAAAATTAACCACAAGGAGAAGGATCTGTTTTTCAACTTGACTATCCACATGGGATTTCTTTCCCACAACTACGTAGTAGAGAGGAGACGTGGCAACTACAGTCGTGCGAGGATTGCAATGCACTCAGGAGTTCCTTGCCACTTTATTGGCACAGTATTGCAACCAGGTTCAGGGAGCGGAACAGCAGCAATCAGCACTTGCAATGGCTTGGTAAGTGATGTGGGGCTCTGGGCTAATTTTGGTGTCATTGGAACCGAGTATTTATGAGCATTTATGAATGTGTATGCTTAAAAACTGGATGAATCTATCCAAAACTTTAGTGACATAATTCTCTAGAAGAATCAATTCAGTATTTTGAGTGCAATTTCTGAAAAAGAGAAACAGGAGGTCAGAAGCTGAAGCTGAGGACCCTTGGGGTTTACTATGAAAACTTTACTTTTACTGTTTTTTTTCCTCCAATACTCTGAAATTTTTGCTGTGATTTGAAGCTGTTTAAATATCTACTCCTTGCTTTGAGCCTGTTAGTTGGAGTGCCTTTGCTGTGCACCTGGAATGCTACTCTTCCAAAAGGAATGTAGCTCAAGTGCACCAAAACTTCTTTACAAACCAAATCAGCAGATTATAGTTGGGGACAGATAAAGAACTGTATTGTAACTTCAAAAATAAATGTTTGGGTAGGTGAAACCTTAGCCAGGGCTTTAAATTCAAACCTGAATCAAATGTAGGCATCCTTCATTCAAAGGAATACTTCCAAGTCTAGAGATTGAAGTTTTGTATTTCTCAGTAAGCTGTGGATCAAAGTGAGATAAGGAAGTGGAATCCTTGGTTTTGCTGTGCTTTGTTTTTTATCAGTACTGTAGCTCAGGTTTCTAGTTCAAGAGGAAGAGGCTGTATGTATCTTGTTGTGGAGGGGAATAGGAGACAAAGTGCCTGTATGTGAATAAGGTGATGTTTTAGGGAGCTGTGTAAAATGGCACATAGACTGTGAGAGGCAAAATACAAAGGGCTCTTAGAGTATGCAAGCAGAGTGGAGTATGCAGGCAGTATGTGCAGCTGGCATGTGCTTTGAAGACTTGATCCTGGTGTGATAATTGACAGTAGTTTAAAGTGGATAGAGCAGCATATTGACCCCTCTTGACCAATGCATCTTGGCCTGCAACAGGTTAAGGAATGGCGATTCACACTTAAGCCTGAATTCCTCAGCAAGGTGTCTGTAAAGTATATCTGTTCCCTGCCAACCTATTAGTATCCAAGTGAATATATTTCTGTTGGACTATTACTTGGTCAATCCCAGCAGGAATAGAGATCAGGAGTCTCCTTGGAAATTCTTTCAGTGGGGACCAATTTATGAAAACCTCCCTGAATCTCCTTGTGGTTGAAGGATCTCTAATGTAAAGGTGGTATGAAGATAAGATTAGTTTCTTTGGTTAATTCGTCACACGCTTTGCTGAAACATCTTGGTTAGTCACCCTTAGAATGCAAATTTGAAAATGAAACAATAGAACTTCATTATGCCTTCTGAAGCATTTTGTCCACAGTAAGGATTTAAAGAATAATTTCTTTAATTAAATCATAAAGTCAGCCTGATAATATAGTTGCAGCTACAAACTTTTTGAAGCTTACTTTGATTTGAGGTTTTTCAAAGCAGTTGGCTAGCAGGCAGGCTGGGGGATTTTTGGCAAAGCACTTGTATCCAAAAAATAGTCTCTATTTTTTTTTTCCAAAACTAAAACTTTGAAGACACAGAATCATAAATTAATTCAGATTGCAAGTGGCCTTAGGAGAAAACCACTGTAGCTTTGATGGGGTGATTTATGAAGTTTGAAAATCACTATTCTGAAGAAGTTTCAGTAGGAGCTGGGTCTGAATCTCTTAATACCCGTAAGCACCACAAGGAGAGGAATGTAGTTTTTCTTGTCTTTCCCCGATTCTTCATAAGAGACTACATCACATGAAAACATATTAATCCCTTTTTATCAGCGTTGAGAAATTGTCATGGTTTTATGATTACTGTTATGATTATTCCACATCATAGCAGCATGTAGTACACTGGGAGTTAAGGAGTTAATGCTCCAATTCTCCAGATGACTTTTCGATTCCGTTTCCATTCAGAGGGAAAGATAAAACTATTTGCAAGTCACAAGACGTGCCCCTTTCCCCATTTTTTTTTCCCCTTTTCTGCTCATCTCTGCAGCATATTTGCTCCCTAGTCATCTCGCTTCAGCATTAGAGTAAGACCTTCAGTTTTTGGACACTCGCTCATTTTATTTGATTTATTAGCTCCAATTCCAATTCTATTTTATTATATTGTGTTACCTAGCATTCCAATTATTAACTAATAAATTAACTTTCCTCCTCTACTTGTTGCCACTGTTTTGTTTTAGGCCCATCTCCCTATCCTTTCTCTCTTTTCCACTTCCCCCTTTACTGGGGGCATGAGTCCATGAGTCCCTCTGCCCTATTAGTCTCGGAACTGAGCCCAAACAGCCCTCATGAGCTAATGGATAATTAGAGCTCATAGATTTTGCTCTTCAGCACAATATCTACTTCTGCTTTTTTTTTTTTTTTTTCCTTATTTTTTCTCCTCCTACCTAGGAAATACTGTGTTTTTCCACTAAAAATACATTTTCTGTTTATTCTTATGAGAGAGGGAAAACTAACAATAGATAAACACCACAGCATGGTTAAACATTACTTGAGAAACCAGAAAACTATCCCATGAGGAGAAATGATAAGCTTGTTTACTGTAGGAATTCTGAAACAACTTTATAAGAGTAATATTAAATTGGACAAGTTGATAAGTGTCTCCAGTGCTGAGATGTGAAGAACAAGATGACAAAACAGTGTGGTTGGAAGATAGCTGCTTCCCAGAGTGTGATTAGGCAGCAGTAACTGCTGTGGTTATCCAGTACCTTTCATGGGTCAGGGCCAGGCTCAGATTCAGCACCTCAGCTTACCACAGAAAACTGTTTTCTATTTTCTATCTCCCTTTGCTTTTACTTTGAAATATACTCCTATTTCCATTGGCTGTGCTGTTATGAGCATCACTTGTACAATGATTATATAACTCTTATTTGTAACATATATCAGAATCAAATTTTCTCTTGAATAAACCATGTAAATGGACTGAACAACTGTAGTTTTCAGTGGAGCTTCTAAGTCACATTAACAAGTATGAGGTTCCATCTGGAGTACTGTGTCCAGGCCTAGAGTCGCCAGTGCAAGAAAGATGCAGAGGGTGGATCTAGAGGAGGACCACTAATATAATCAGAGGGCTGGGGCACCTCTCCTGTGATGAAAAGCTGTGGGAGTTGGGATTGTTTAGCTTGGAGAAGTCATCAAGGAGACCTCATTGTGATCTTCCAATACATGAAAGAAGCTTACAAGCGGGAGATGGACAAGATTTTTACACAGGTAGTGATAGGACAAAGGGGGATGGAATTAAAATGAAAGAGGTGAGGTTTAGGGTAGATGTTAGGAAGTAATTCTTCACTCAGAGGCTGGTGAGACACTGGCGCAGGCTGCCCAGAGAAGCTGTGGTTGCCCCCTCCTTGGAAACATTCAAAGCTGGACTTGATGGGGCCTGGGCCTTCTGATCTAGTGAATGGCAACCCTACCCATGGCACGGGTATTGGAACTAGGCTTGGAGGTCCCTTTCAACCCAAGCTGTTCTGTGACTGTGAACTAATGATTGAGAAAGAGAAGAAATGTTTTCAAAACATGGGGAAAGCCTTTGCTCCTGATTTCTGTCAATATGGTGCTCTTTAGCTCGGGAATCATCATACTTGTGGCACGTGGGAGGAGAGCAGATATGAAATCTCTTTGGTATGGGAAAGTGGCAAGAGGAAGTAAAGGGATGAAATGTTTCTGTTCTTGTCCCACTGTAGAAAGAACATTTGGACATGTCCTGGCTTGCCATATAGGGCACACTTCTAATAATGCTTTGTTTCCATGATGCCTTTCAGCAAAACATTACAATGAATTTTTCGCAACACTAATGCCTTAATTCTGAATTGTGTGTTATTCCTTGTGTAGCAGTTCAGGTTTGTGTGAGCCTATCTTCCTAGTGGGAATGGGAGGGAACAAAGCTCAGAAGTAGAATGAATGAATCCTGAGTTCATGCACTGAGTCCTATAGAAGGGGGAGGTTAATTTTTCTCTGGTAATCTATCCTCTTCATTAGGAACAAGGCCCTCTTTTATTCGTCAATAGCTCAGTCACTGTTTATAGAATTTTTAGTTGACAGCGTCATAAAGGCTTTGTTTCCTTGACACTTGTTGTCAGTGGACACTTGTTGTTGGACATCTGGTAATGTTTTAATCTTCAAAGACTCTTTAAACGTTATCGTGGAAATGGAAGAGCAGTAGAAGAGCATTAGCATGGAAATTAAAAATGGTCTGTACCTTGTAGCTGGTAAACTCTTGGGCCTTGCGAGGCATTGAATAGGTCAGCAGGTTGCCTCTGTCCTGATGGACGTGATTGTTTACCAGAAGTGCTGCTGTTGTTTGCTGCCCAGGCAACAACAATGCTGTACAAAGTACTGTTTGCTTATTTGTTCCTCCTCCTGCTTCCCCCAAATACGCACATAGTTTTCCTTGTAAGTGGTGAGCAAGCAAATCAGACCTCTTGGCTGTACACAATTGGGTCAAGTCTGCTGCTTGTGCTCAGGAATTTCAAGATTTTCTCCTCCTCAGTTCTTCCTTCTGTGCCCAGCCACAGACGGGACAGTCATCTGTTAGCTCTTCTTGATGCTCTGTGATAGCTTTTCTTTATATGGCAGCCAGTGGGAGATGTACCAAGGAGGTCCTCTCTCTGCAGATTGGTGCATGCTCTGATGCTTGCAGCAAGCTTTTCACTGAAAAGCAGAATTGCGTTGGGTTCTGCTCATGTGAAACTGTTCTTATTGTGGCATAGCACCACTGTATGAGACCTGAAAACAAACTCTAGCACATACAGAGTGCCACCTTTCATCCTAATCTCCATTCATCAGTATCATTTTCTCTTTCAGTCTTGCTTCAGTTTTGAGAAATACAGCATGATCACTTTCTCCTATATCCCAGAAGGTTTTTCTACTTAGTATGAGATACCTTTTTGATGCTGATCTGCAGAGTATCATCTTTGTCCCACACTGAAGAGTCCTGAGCAGATACTACAACAGTATTGCACTGATAGAGTGTTCTGCATGATTAGTTTGATACCACTATTCTAGACTTTCCACTCTTGTGGATGTAGAAAGCTTGCACCTGGTTGACAGATTTTGCAAAGACAATGTTTTCTTTAGAGAAGATTAGGAAGTAAAGAAATCCCTAGAACACTTTAATAACATTTTGTCTTAAAGTAATAGACAAAATACATCACATAACCACCTCTACAACTTTCAGTTTGTGAGGTTTATTCATTGTGAAGAATGTGCCTGTTAACCTACAAAAGGTAGCTCTACAGCCTTGCAAAACTCCTGTTGGGCAAATTTTGCTTCTTTAGTCCAGAAAAATGGCAATGTTTTTCTATTTCACTGTAGTACACTTGTGGCCAAAAACTGTTTCTCTTCAAGAGCAAGTGGATTTTGACAATCACAAGTGGATAGGTTTTTGGCAGCGCAGAAGTACGCTTCAGGAAAGATCACATTTCATTTCTCCTTAAGTTGCTCTTATGACCGTATGAATTTTGATTCAGTACTGTTCCATCACATGGAACTGTACAGCCCCATAACATATTTGAGAAAACATGGAGTTTTGGTGGTTCTTATCTTAAGAGATGCTGATGGTAATGAATTGAAGCATATTACACTGTGCTACTTCAACAAGGAAGCTCCATTCCAATCTCCATGCCCTTCCAGATAAGTACACAAGTATTTTTCCAGGAGTCTCTTCCCCTTCTCTCATTCCTCCTGCTTTAAGGGCATCTGTCACTTCTTTCTTTGCAGTACTCCAGCCTTATAGTATTTGGTGAATGGTGCTTGTGGTGAGAAATATGGCAGGTGATCTATTTGCCAGCTGTACCTCCTTGTTTAGATGTCAGTGAAATCTCTGCAGCATCCTCTTTTGTCTTGTCCACACACTGGAGCTATGAATGAGGAGTCTGGAGAATGCCAGGCATGAAAGTGATCTGCCTACCCTTTTTTCCCTGGGGTGGGGATTTCTCCATGCCTAGATATAGTGAAGTTTGTGAAGTCTGAATGTTGAAACTTACTTGTTCTGCCATGTGTAAAGAGGGAAAGACCTACTCGGTAACTCCCTAAGTCTCTTTAATGTGTGCTGTACATTTCTTATTTGGGCAATAGTATGAAGCATTTTATAAGCAGAAAAAAATCACACAGTAAATCCAGTATTCCCTGGGCATCTGTCCTATGTCATGCTTTGTTTTCCACCCTTTTGTATGTAATAATAAATATCTGGATATTCTCCTTGCTTGCCTTGTGTTGTGGGTTGTTTTTTGTTTTGTTTTGTTTTATTTTTAAATTTTCCTATGAAAAACATTCAAAAGTAGGGTATGTTGTGGGTGGTGCTTTCTTTTTGTTAAACAGATAAATCATTCAAATTTTCAATAGCATTTATTTCAGTACTTCAACATCATCCTCTTTCTTTGTGTGTGAAATCCAACTTATCCATCTGCCAGCTCCCTTCCCCCCACTCTTTTGTCTGCAAAAATACTCTAATTGACAGGTCAAATGAATCTCATCTGTGATCTCAATACATGAGAATCCAGCTGTGTTGGTGGCTCCTGGTCTTGGCCTTATCACCTTTGACCAATGTGAAGTTGCTGCCCTGGAAACTGTGTTTGGCTGCTGCTCTTACAGTGTTGTTACATATCAGTGAATCTGCCATTGACTGGCTACATTAAAGTACAAGTTAGTTGCTAGTAACTGGTTTGAATGGAATGTCCAGGATTAGACTGCCTTGCTCCTCCAAGATGTCCGTCTTCTGTATTTTCAGAAAAAAGTTATTTATTGTATAGTTTTAAGAAATCTCATTCTGTTATTTTTAACTCTGTGGCTACTTGCTATATGATCTAGAATATCATTATAAAACTGTGCTTTCCAATCATGCTTCTGGTTTCCATGAGTCTATCTAATGAATTGTCTCTGTGTGTATTTTTGTGGTTTCATGTATTTTGTTGATTTTTTTTTCCCCGTGAAAATCTCCACTCATGATTTCATGTGTGGTGTTCCTAATAAAAAGCTTATAATTCACTTAGGGAAAGCTGTGGGTGTGTGACTTCAGACTACAGGTTTGTAACCTAGCAGTAAAAAATACACTTAATGCCTTTTTCTGCTTGATTTTGTAATGCTATGAGGTTTGTAAGATTATCTGTTCCCTATTTTAGTATCTTTGCAAGTTTTCTGGCCAAACTCAGCCTGATTTGTAAGAGAAGTAGAGGAATCAGATACTAAGTTCTCACAAATTTTGCTGGTACAGATGGGATCTTTTGATAAATGAAATGATTGATAAACATACATTGGTGACCAGTAACTCAGCAGAACTGTAACTTGCTGCTGAGGATGATACAGTGCTACCTGTGGCCCAACTGGAAGTGAGGAGGGCTTGAAGAGGAGATTCAAGAGAGACTGGAGAAAACAGCTTTAAGAAGGGAACAGGAGCATGTGGGAAGCAAATCTATGGAGAAACCAGGTTTTGATTGTTCTGCTGTGTATAATTTTTTTTTAATCCATTTTCATGACGCTGAAAGGAAGCTTGCGGATTAACTGAATTGTTTTCCTTGGTTGCCATATGAACAATGTGCTGTACCTGCTGCCCATCATAGCTTATGGATTGTATGTAATCACTGATGATGAGCATAAGGGGAGGAACTCATGCTTTCTTACATGCCCAGTGATGCATATAATGTGACATTAATAAGGACAAATCTCACCAATTGTATGCCCTTTTTTTTCCTCGCTGTTCAAAAGAAAAACAAAAGTACCATGAGAAGTTTGTCTTGCTCCTGTTCTGTGCAGATAAACAGTGGCAGTAAGTTAGGTGGTAAACAGCAATGGGAGTTATAAACAACAGAGCAAAATACATCATCTCCACTGCTTGCGTTTAGAGGATAGATGACTACTGTTGCTTACAGCGCAGCTCTATGAGCGTGGCTTCTGCTGGAGATCAGGCCCTGCTGCCTCAAATTGTCTGCTGGAGATGAGCAGCTGCAGGCCCTGAGGTGGGTCAGTAGCAGGGGCTATTATATATATATAAGGTTTATTATATATATGTACATCAGATGCACACCTAAATGTGTATGTAGCTCTGTCTCGTGCTTTTGCATTAGGAAGACTTCTGTGTTATTCTGTGTACTGGTTATTATTGAGTCATGCCCAAGTGCCCAAACATGCTGGGTTTCTCTAGCAGCTGAGGACTTTCCCAACCCATTTTTAAATTGAAACAGATTTCAAGTAGTCACTAATTTAGGATGGGATAATTATGTGCTTTATGTATATGCTGGCTCCCTACCACGCTCTGGTTAGAGACTGATCTGAAATTGCAAGCTTCAAAAATAACTAATTAAGTAATAATAATAATACTAATCTGGTCGTGTTGTCTAAGCAGTGGCTATGTTTAAATACATCAATTGTTTTCCAAGTTGCTCTAATGGCAAACGGAAAGTTCCTAGTGAAACTGCTTAGGCTTCTGGATACCTGTAAATACTAACAGTAAACCTAAATCTGTTGTATGCTTATGCAAATAAATACATATGTATTCATATTTTAAATATATGTGTCTAAAATACTGCTTGATTAGAGCTCAATTATCTGTTTAATTTGATGCGATATTGATTTGACTCATTTCCTTCTCTAGAACTGTCATGGACCAAATCTGCTAAGAGCAAAAGCACGGAGGCTATTGGTAGGGCAAAAAAAGGGTCTGTTTCACCCAGCATCCTCTATCTAACAATGTTTGCAAGTAAATAGCTGGGGAAGAGTAAGATGAGAGTAGTAGGACATTTCCATAGTGTTCATCTTTGCTTCTGTTTTCAGCTTTCATCAGACTTCTTGATATATTTCTTGCATGTTTTCATTGATGAATCTCCTAACAGATTCATCTTTCAGGTACTTTCTTGGGCTCCCCTACACATTTAAAACGGTTCAGATATAACTTCTTTTGTTTTTACAAAGATTTCTGTCAGCTTCTTCTTAAGTCTTCTAAAATTACTGTCTTAGAGGAGAGAATGAACCATCAAACATTGATTACAGTGGCTTTGATTCAGTGGAATAGTATATTTTGTGTAAGCCTTTTGTTCTCAGGTGATTCTGAACACCCAGTACTTCTTTTTTTGGTAGCTGTTAAGCTGCTGTATACAAGCAACTTTTGCTATGAAGATGTCAGCTTGGGTTCCTGTTTCTCCAGAGCAGCAGGCAGGTCCTTAACATGCACAGAGAGATTGTTTCTCTGCTGCCTTTACCCCTTTGCTATGCCATAATGTACCACTTTCCATCAGTCTTTAGTGAATTCTTACCTTTGTGCTTTGCCTTCTTGGTAAATCATCATGAATGCTCACCACCTCCCAGGCAGCTATGTCTGCAACTTGTTATCCATAGCTATAGGAGTATTTGGAGACTAAAATGTGAGTTGTTGCTTGTCTTTGCATAGATTGTGTTTCTGAGCTCAACTTATCAGAGGTTTTGTTATAGAGTTCTTTCCAGTCGGCAGTTCCCTATCACAGGAGACAGTTAAATGAAAAGGAAAGGCAAGACAGAACTATATTATATCCTGTGTAACAGACTCTAATTTTTAATCAAAAATGTTAATGCAAGGAAAGTTGCCATGAAGAAGGAGATCTGCTTTTGATTCCTTTGCAATATCATTACATGTCCATAGCTCTGGAGCTTAATGGAACTTAATAGTACAAGCAAATATTTTTCTTCATTCTTGTTACCTGTAGTTTATGCCTTCATTTTCTATTCCCCCAAATATTCTCTGAGTTTGAGTTTATTAAAGAAATGAATCAAGATCTAGCCAGGTCTACTGTCTTTATGATTAGATCAGATCAAGCGAATAGTGGATTAAGTATTAGGGGACAAAGCTTGTTTGCTTTTGGAAAAAAACAATTTCTAAGTAATTTATTTTCCCTTTGCAGCAAATCCTTTGTTAGAAATTAACATGCTTCTACATTTGCAAGAGGAAATATAAATAATTTGTATTACTATAAGAACTCACCAGGAGGATTTGTGAAGCAGAAATAATAACTGGAGGTAGTTTTTAACTGTTACTGAACTGTTACATTGCAGTTCATGGATACCATTTGAAAGAAGTCTCTACCAAAAATTAGACTATCAGTGAACTTCTAGTAACTTCAGATAACTACACGTAATTTGTAGAGTTTTGTCACTGAACTCTGCTTTTTTTCTCCATGCTGCTTTTCCCACGTGCCCACATCATATAACTTCAAGCGAAAATTCAGTTACATCTAGAATTAAATTCTTATTTAGAATTTTATCTCCTGGTATGCGGTTCTGGATACCTTCCTAAATAAAAGCTAACAAACCCAGTATGTTTTGGACTTATGAAAAGTAATGGAAAATTCTCCCAGCTTGTTTGTTATATTCTTTTAGATTATCTCAATCTGCACTTTTATTTATTTATTTATTTATTTATTTATTTATTTTGGAGGAGGAGAAGGGGTGGGAACTGACAGAAAAAATCCACAGCTTTAAAGTACTTGGAATTCAGAAATATAACAACAAATTGTTGTTCTCAGCGCACAACCTTCATTAATCAGTCTCTGAATAGGCACCTGTTGCTTTTGGGCTAGATGTGAGGGCAGACAAATTAAAAGAATTTTCTTTGAGCTGTGTTTCTATCGTGGAAATACAGAAAACCCTCCTTATTTCAATCTCCAATATGGAAGAACAAATTATATTGCAGTGGTGCCAAACAAATGTATCTATGATCTTTGATGTTTTGAGTGTTAGATGGTTTTCTTACGGTTTGTACAACTGCCTGTGTAGTTCCAAAGATTTTTACATTTTTGTTACATTTTTGTTTTCCCCTCCGGTCCTTCAAATGAAAGAAAACTTACATAGGCGATTCTTTTTGGAATTGTCACTTGCTGGTAATGACATTTTAATACACCAGAAGTTCATCAATCTTACATCATAGCTGCCCTAGACACTCTAGTAAGCAGTGCTGAAAGTATTTTTGTTGTGCTGCCCAGGTGCTGGAGGGGCTGTGTCTTGAGATATTAATAGTAGTAGCATCTGTGGAAGCTGCAGACTTAAAAACATTTAAATTTAAATTCAGTTTGGAGCTGTTAAATCCACAGTAATCTCAGTACTGTGACTGCTCTGACCCTGCACAACTCTCCCAAATGCAGGCAGTTAAATGAAGAAGGAGCTTTGATAAAAGTTCTTGGTGGGTATAAAATGTCCTTCACTGCTCCTTTGTGCCTCATATCATAGTGTGGAGCCTTTTTTGTGCAGGACATGAATGCAATACTAGGCTGTAAGTTTTCGAATAATGACATTACATTGGATATGGAAAAGGCAGGTGAGGAATGTGTATGAAAGCCAGAGGGTTGAGCAAGCACCTGCAGACATGACATGCCTGGCTCTTCAAGTGCAGTCGTGCATGAGAGGACTGCATTTTTTTCATAATGTGATTTTTATTTTTTTTTAATGCCTTTTCTGTAGCACAACTGACACAAAAAAGAAGCACGTTTGAAGGAGTGCAGTATGATGGCAGGTGGCTGACAGACTAACTGGGGTATGGTATAAAGTGAAGAATAATGTAGTATAAAACCAATCAGTCCCAGCACTGTGCCTCACACAGGACACCATTTGGATATCTCTGGGATGTGCAGGTTTCTGGTATGTGTTCCTTCAGGAAAGGGAAAATATAACATCTTGGAAGAACTTCAAAGTTGACTCAAGAATGCTCACAGTGAATCCTGCCCACTGATGCCCAGAGGAGATATCTTGTATGTAGTGCCTCTTTATCACTGCAATTAAAGTGATAGTGGCTTCACGCCACAGGCACTGGCTTTGTACTGAAGTGTCATATACAAAGGAGGAAAACATGAATGAAAGAAAACTGTTCATTGTAGCATCACTGAAATGTTTGCTTCCCCTTCTGCCTTGCCAGCTCTGCAATATGGCTTGTTGTACCAGCTGCCAGAGTAAAATTACCCATGTAGTTGCTGTATTTCATCTGCACTGTGCTCTAGCTAATACTTCTTTCATCTGTGGCTCTATAATGTCAAGGAAGATTATCTCTGTATTTTGTACTTACCGGTATTAAGCATGTAATATTTGCCCTTCTCAGTCTTTCTGCTGTGTTAAATCACACAAAAAAAACAGGACGAGGAAACTGTGCTTGTCTTACTGAGGCATTGTAATTTCGTATATATATATACCATTTTTGAATAGGTAAGAATTTTATGTTTCTGAATCTGCTGTGTTATTGCTTCTTTTTTTCACAGTGGACTGTCAGGTGTGACATTCTGCTAGCTTAAAAAACATTTTTATATTGTTTCAAGTAAGATAATAAAGTACTAGATTTAATACTGGAGCTCTTAAATCTATTGGAATTGCATGCAGTAATTTCTAGTTGTGAACTTGTGCTGCAGCTTATGGGCCCGATTTTTGTTTCTGTAGATCCATTCTATTATGGGTGCACATAATTTTCAAAAGGGAAAGTGCTTGATAGTGATGAAGTCTAGAAAGTTAGTAGCTAGAGGGATAAGATACTTAAAAGCTATGGAGCTTTGTTTAATAATTTTTTTGGAAGCTCAATACAAATGACAATTCATAATTATTGTTGTCTTATGTGAACAAAAAAAGGAAAAAGAAGCTACTGGAAATAAAGATTTAGAATAAAAATAAGTGAACAGAAAAACAAATCTTTTCTTGAAAATGCAATGACTGCTGGTAAGGAAGGAATTAAAATTAACACTGGAAAGATGACAGGAAAAATGGTTCTAAGCAAAAATTGTCTTGAAGAAAAACTTGTCAAAGGTCCAGAAATTGAGAACTTTTTCAAAGTTTTCAGAATCAGGAAGTATTCCAATGATTTTTCTTTCAAGGTCTGTGTTTGGCTGAGAGTGAAAGAAATGATTGGAGGAGATAAGGCTGCAACAGAGAAACTCTGTTACTCAATGAAAAATGATATCTCACCAGCCATGAGGCACTATCTGTCACTTAAATTGACTTTAGAAAGTGGATAAATATGAGACAATTAGTACGGCAATATAGAAAATAGGTCAAATGTGCAATTGGTGGAGAAAAAGTTTACTCTGTATGTGATGAAAATGTGGTCTTTGATTCAGGAAGTTCCTATGTGGAAGATTGCCAGAATATCTGGAGGTCAGGGATTGTGTCATTTCAGTCTCGCATAGTTCTTATAGCCTTTCTGTAAGAGCATGAGTGTCTGAAGGGCTCTGTGCTGTAATTCGTGTTAGCCATTCTTGTGTTCCTGCAGCATGAGATATTTACCAGCTTTTCATCGAGCTAGAGTATTGTTGCAGCATATCTTTTTAATAACTTAGAAACCCTCATCTTCAGTGTTGAGTTGTGCATAGCAGAGAAGACAGTACCCGACTGCCATGAGATTTCAGGATTTCTTTTGAAAGCTAAGTCTTCCTGGCTCTATCTTCGATGTTATCTCTAGATGTCTTTTTTTGTTCTTTGGACCTCAGATTTTTATCTGTGTTTAAGTCCTGTCTGTGTCTATGCTGATAACAGAATATTTGAACGGCGTTGTCTACATATTTTCATTTTTCATTTTCATTTTCTTCTTCATTTTCCTAATAACTCACAAATGAAGGAAAACTGTGTTTTTTCCCTCACAGTTTTTTTAAATGGTCCATTTAGAGTTGCTCATTACTTTCTGACAGCCTTTGTTATGACTTTATGTATTTTAATTAAAATAAAGCCTGGTAGCAGATATTTGGGAAAAAATGACAAGAATATTTAATGCTTCTTTCATTACAGCACACAGAGAAAGCTACTGTTATTTCTTCTAAGTAGGATCACAGTCTCAACAGCTAGAAAAAGGATAAATTAAAGCAGTACAGGCTTCTCCTCACACAGAGAAATGCATGGTTCTTTTCTGCTAGCAAAGCCACAGGGAGAGCATGCCACCTGTTCATCCAATTAAGTGTTCTCTATCAACTGAGGAAATGGATTTCACTTAGCTTTGGAGAGGCGTTCAGAAGTCTGAGAATAGTAGTATTTCAGGAAAAATGAAGTGGTATTTCAGGAGAGCAATAAAACTTAAACATTCATTATCACTTGGAGGGGCAATCCAAATCTAAGGAGGGAATGAAACTTGAGTGTAAATTAACTGTGACTAACTGCAAACTCCCTGCCTGCATTAATTATTATTGTCTTCCAAGAAAAGAGCTGAAAGTGTATTGAGAGACCAAACACAATGACTTCTTATCCAGGTGACCTTTTAGGCTATCAAATTCGTGTTGTAGCAGTGCTCTGAGTGCTTTGGTTTTCATTAGAACAAAAGGTGATCTCCAATTCAGTAGCACTATCTTTTTGGTTATTCTTCTTTAGGAAAGATGGTAGAGCAGATTTTGAGATAGTTTTTCTTGTCATGCACATGAATGTTGCATTATACGGTGCCTGCTCCAATTAAATTGATTATCGCAACACTTCTCAAGAAAAGCATGCTATAAGCTCCTTGAATGACAGGTATTATGTAAACCAACCACCCTGCTTGTGTTCCACTTACTTACGGAGACCAAAGTTAGCAAAATTGAGTTGTATTTTTCACTCTTGGATAATCATTCCGTGTTTTCTGTTTTCTGAAGAGTTCTTGGGAGTTTCTTAACTCTAGGTTCTGGGGCTGCTTTTATTTATTTATTTGTTTGTTTTTCTTAACACTCCTGGAACAAAATTAAAGAATTTTAATGAAATTTATGTAAGACCCAAAGTGGGAAGATCTCATCAGTACAGAGATCAACTAGGATGTTGTTTCTCTAAAATAGATAGTGTCTGAATTGAAATTCCAGGGAGGAGAATTCAAATGTCATAGCCTAGAATGTTTAATCATAAATTTGACAAATAATAGGAATTTGCATTCAAAAAACATTCTTTGGTTTGAGATATAAACTAAGAATTAAATACACTATCTGATGCCAACATAGCTTATTACTAACATGATATTAACTTGCAAAATGTCATAAATGATTTTAAGCTGATCAGAGATTAGAAAAATAGAGGAAAAATATGTTCAAAGTTTTATTTAGAACAAAACAGACATCACCGTTTGAAAAAAATGGAGGAAGAATGAGTGGGATGTATTATATTCTACTATTTCTTGGTGTCTGCAATTGTCCGTTCTTGGAAATGGTAGGGTGGAAGGTGTTGATCTGAGTCAGTCCTGCTTTTCTTACATGAGACTTAGTTTATATGATGGAGAACTGGCAGCTGGATCTGCTAATTCAGGGTTTTCTTTCAAGCTTTTTTTCTACTCTAGCTTTGCTAGAGTATTGGTTTGGGTGCTCAGAGCAGAGAGTTTTGTGAGGATTCACAGACTCTTGGAACACGCAGGCTGACATTCTTGGAAAACAGACAAAGAGTAAACAAGCTTTGAAGTTAGAGCAAAATCAATTATTTGACTGCGGAAGATGATTTAGGCATACATGAACAAATGAGGGTGGGATTTCGAGAAGGCAGGACACATCCTGTTAGCACTGCTCTGATATCTGATGATAAGCATCTTATATCCTTCACAAGCAATCTTCATTCACTTCATCTTTATCATTTTTTAAAGTTGTGGAAGCCAAAGCGAGTGTAATCCTCTGAGGCACAGTGTGACTGCATTTGGTATGAGTCTAGGTAATGGAACGTATATAGATAAATAAAACCAGCGCATTTCCAAAATACAGCCAAAATACAACTCAAAATACTTCTGAACCAAAAGAGACACCTCATGTGAGCTAAACTAACATACCCAAGGCTTAAATGAAGGGAAACAGGATAAAGAAGAGATAAAGGAAAGGAAGAACATAAAGGGGGAAAAAAAAGTGTGGGAGGGAAGAAAAAAGAGGAGTGTTGTTTATGTAGGTGATTACAGAAAAGATCTTGGCAGCCATAAAGTTCATTAAGTTGCCTGGGATCTGTTATACATCCTGCACTGCCTCAGTTTCTGTATATAGAATGAAAGGAGAGAGAGCCAAGAACTGTTCTTCCAACGTTTGTGTCAGGAAGCACTTAGCAGCAGTGTGCATCAGGAGAATCTGCTTGCAAATGGCTTTATTTGGGAACATAGTTAATTAGGGAGAACACAGCAAAACCTTAGAAACTGCTTAACAGCTTTTAAAACAATAGCAAAATAACCAAAAGGCACTCTGCTTTCCATTAGACTCATAGCATAATAATAATACTTTCAGCCACAGGCAGCAAGATATGGGTACCGTAGCATTGCTCCTGTGGCAACTGGCAGAGCACTAGCCTCTGTCTGGCTGATTCTGGCAGAAAACATTCTTGGCAAAAAGCACCCTTGAAACTGACTTTTTTCAGGCGGCCCTGTCTGCCTTCCCACCTGGGAAATTCTGTTCCCTAGTATTATATGTTTCTGTACTGATCACTGGTGATAGACAGTGGGGGAAAATGATACACATCCTGAAAACAGGCTTCACATGACAACATCTCTGTCTGATCACTCTAGGTCTGCTCAAATATTATCCTGTTCTGATCAGATTTCTGCTCAGCTTCTCTGCTCCAGGAGACCCAAAGTGTCCAGCTCACAGAAGTAGAAGAGATCATCTCAGTGCTATGGCATGTGAAGGGTGCAGTGCTCATGGCAGTATGTGTGTTGGCATTTGGTGCAGTAAAGTGGGGGAGGTAGGTATAAGCTCCAGACAGGACATAGAAATATTTTTATAACTTCTTTCATTGTCGCATTCTGAAATGAACTGCCATACTTCCAACTGGCACAAATACATTGTACACATGCCCACTGTGGAGTGCAGCTTCTGGGGAACAGTGGTCGTGTGGTGTACTCTGCTGCGTGTGGCCAGAGCCACATAAAGGCAGTGTCTGCATGTATTGGTATTCTGGACTGAGTGCAGAGAGTTTCTGATTTGTTCAAGCAGGAAGCACTAAAGAAGTCCGTGGTAATTTTACTTAAAAATACCAAGCAAGAAAAAGGTCCTCCTAATGTTTTCCATTTAGTCCAGTCACACTATACTGACTGTGTTCTGTGTCCATTAGGAATATGCATTAGAATATGTAATGCCTAAATTAAGATCTGTCTTGACAAATCTTTGCCATAACTTTGTTTTTTCTCTTTTTGAGATGCTAAGATACTGATGCTAAGTAGCTTTGTGAGTGCAATTCTGTAATGCAATGCCAGCTTCACTGGGTGTGACTGTCATCTGCCATACACTGCTATATGTGGTACAGCTCAGCTCTTCTTTGTTCATTGCTTGCTCTGGCTTCTGTTACTCCCTCTGACCACTGCTTGCTGCTGGGACTGACTGCTTGTGTGGCCTGTCTGGACTGAATACCAAGAGGGTGATGGTTTTGTAGGCATGTTGAGGCATCCTTCCATCAGTGTCATTCTTTAACACAAAGTGCTGTGGTGCAGCCCTTGTGTGGTGTCAGAAGTGTTGTAGAAGGCTTTTTGGGGGTAGAATTCTCATACATTACAGGAGTGTTAGTCTAAATACAGCCTCTGAATGTTGTAAAGAAATAGGCTCGAATTGCTGCCTATCATCTTTTGTTGGTATCTCCCAGAGAGATATATTTGCTTGTCTGCAAGAGAAGAGTAACCCTAGGCGCTGCCCAGAATACCCTGAAACTCACTGACTCTTTGTCCAAAAGGCTTAATTGCACTACAGCTTTTTGTACTATCACGTGTCTTTTTGGTATTGGTTTCATGAAGGATTCAAATTCTCTGCTTTCTATTGCTGAAACAAGATGTCTGTTACTCTACTTCATTATGTGATCACAATGCATTGGATTTGCAGACAGATAAACCTGGGCATCATATACTTGCATGGTAAATTCTGTAACATAAGAGTCACATTAGCTTTTGAATTCAGAGAATTACTTTCTGAAGAGTTTTCTAGGGCTGTAAAGGCTCTTGGGGACACCTTTCACTTTAAGAAGTTACTGGGAAAGTATGTCTGGCAGTAAACTATTTACTTTCTGGCTGGGATTCTGTTATGTATGGCTTACATTATGTTTAGTCAGACAGCATACATACTGCTGATTCTGAAGTCTCTGCTTTTTTTTTTTTTTCTTTTCTTTTTTTTTTTCTTTTGAAATATGAGTTTGTGCTCCAGGGGCTGTGCTAGGAAAAGAAAGGGGTGAAGATGATGCTGATAACAAGAAATTCTAATTGTTTTGCTCTGTGAGTGTTAGGCAACATCACAGAAAATACACTTGTAGTGCTTCCAGATCTGTCTTGTGCAGAAGGCTGAGACAAAGACCATCTTTGGTTTCCTGTATTGCTATACCATCAAAGAATGAAATGTGCTATCTCTGTTTTCTGCAGTAGCATAAAACTTAATGGCTGCCTTGTAACACAGTTCTTCATTTTCTATTATGCATCATTAGAGCAAAGATTTACCCAGAAGGGTAGTTTCATGCTGTCGTTACAGTAGGAAGAGAGACAGTAGTCCTGGTTGATTTGCTCAGTGGTTTCTAAATCATTGACTGTGACAGATTTCCCACCACCATCAGTAAAGTGAGTGGAATTGTTCATACTAGAGCCAAGAAGGGATGCTGAACTCAGAGATAGAAATGGAGTTGTGATAGTTACAGCAGGGTGAGCAGGTATAGCAGGTGTCCACAATCAATGAAACCCTTGCTACTTTTTCTTTGCTATCTCTATGAGCAGAAGCCAGTCCTCAGTCAAATCAGCCTTAAGCTTTCTGGCTTCCAAAACAGCACAGCTGGCTCCTCTGCCTGATCCTATGGTGTTGTCCTCTCTGCTCTTATCATCTTCCAGGAAATGTGTTCCCCTTCTGATGTCCCCTATCTTGTTAACCACTGCCCCAGATGATCAAATATATTGTGAAGTTATTTAAAATGGAAAGCTGTGAAATA
Source organism: Meleagris gallopavo (assembly GCF_905368555.1). Taxonomy (NCBI): domain Eukaryota; kingdom Metazoa; phylum Chordata; class Aves; order Galliformes; family Phasianidae; genus Meleagris; species Meleagris gallopavo. The sequence goes on along the minus strand of NC_139435.1, from coordinate 10,538,893 downwards.
CAAATTAGAAGTGGTGCTTAAAATGCCTAGTGTTTGCATTTGCACATGACTTACAATGTACAAGGGCTATTTAAGCAGCAGTAGAGCAGCAGTTTGGCATAGTGTCTCCAGGGGGATTTGGAGTATGAGAACAGCAGAGATGTTTGTCAGAAGCAAAACAACACATCCTGAGCCATAAAAGCTCGTAAGGATATTTGCAAAAGGCAGGCACAGCTAAGGAACAAATTCTGTTTTTGTTGCTTGTAATAAGTAGCTCCTGACTGACTGAACTTCTTCAAAGTTCGTAAAGGGAATGTATGCTCATTTTCCTTTTTTCTAGTGCAGTGCCAGATTACAGAAGCTGAGAAGTTTCTTGGCATGGCTGGACTTTGGGAAGACTTTTAGAGAAGCCATATTTCTCACTTGCTGGCCAACTGCCCTTACGCCCCAAAGTTGGTCAGATAATGGGACCTGATGGGAATCAGGGTGCTGCCTGGAGAATGGAAGGAAGGGTGGCACAACCTGGCTTCAGAAGTTGCACTGTTGTTTCCTGCATCCTTCACTGTTACGTTACTATTCGATAGCAGGAATTAGCAGACTGAACTCAGACAAAGACGGTTGAAGTGAAAGTTGGAACAGCTGAACATCTCACAGCATTTATCTTCATTGTAACACTTCCATGCCTCTCTGGATTGTAAACTTTAGTTTGCAGACTGGATTCTTAACTCTAGTTTGCAGAGTGTAGAGGTGTAGAGGAGCTGATTTCACTCGTATCAAAATTTATATAAGACACCCATGATGCTGCAGATGCAAGGAGATAAATTTTGATATATGGCTGCAAGCTTCACCTCTCTTCTTTTGAATCACAAGAAGCAGCATTTGGCAGGTTCTTGACAGAAATGTGAATGTGAATGTGAAATGAGAGTTTAGTGTTTTCTGTACAGTACAGACCTTGCATTGCCTGTTTTTAAGACTTATGGTGGTTTTTGAATGATCTGTAGTAAATAATAAAGTCCAGTATTTTACTTCTTACTTGTCTTACTACTTAATTTGTCTGGCAGGGTCAATATGTATTGTGTTCCCACTGTTCTTGGAGGGGCTTTTTTGTTTGTTTGTTTTGGTGTGGGTTTTTTTTTTTTTTTAATTACTGGGCTGTCTTCTTATATAAAAAATACTTGAGTAGAAGTTTAGTTCTGATAGCAAGATGCAAAAGAGGAAAGTTGTGTTTCAAGATTAGATTGAGTTTGATTTGTTTGTTTTTTTTCCACTTTTTACTTCTTTATTCCTATTTTGATGTGTAGTGACTCGATGGGAATGATGTATTTCAGAAAGACTCTTTTCATGTGGAAATCTCTGGAAAAAAATTGAGTGTGATTGTCATCTAATAACAATAACAAACACTTTATGTTTTACAATAGGAGTTTAATAGAGAGAGAAGTTCAGGCTTTGCTGTGTTAGTGGCAATTATATGGTGGTTAAGTGGTGTTGTACATGAAGTCTGATATTTTGATATTATAAGATACTTCTTGTGCCACTCTTCCCTGTGGGGAGAGCAGAGTTGCATGAAGTTTGGGTGCTTGACATGGATGCAGTGAGCACCTGTACATCTGGTAGTCTTAGTATAAAGTTTTAAGGGATCTTTTTTCCATTTTCCCTTTCCTTTTGTGATCTTCTTTCTAGTAAGAAGGAAACCGGAAAAGGGTATGTTTCTCTTTTAGCAATGTAGTGGGTAGTAAAGAATCTTTTCCTCTCCTGTGCTTCACTGCCTTTGTGTTTATTTTCCTATTGCCCTATTGATATCTTGTATTTTTGCATGATAAAACCTACTTCTGCACTTCTATAAGAATGGTGGTACAAAAATATAGGAAAATGGCCAGTGTGACAGGCCAGGTGACCTTCCTTGGATACATGTAGCTTAAGAATGGACCATGAGGACTTCCAGGTTATCAGGAAAGCATTGAAAAGATGGGAAAAAATACTGAAAATTTTCACTAGTATTTTCTTCATAGGTGGCAGCAAAAAAAAAAAAACGAACCAAAACAAAACTGGAGGAAAAACCTTCTAAAATGTAAGGATGAGGATTAGTGAGATACTAGTGGTCTGTGAAAGTCCTGTTTTGGAAAGTGCTTCTGCAGCACTGTCCTGTATCCCATCAGAATGTTGCTACCAAACTTTTGTTTTGTAGATAGCCTTTTACAGCCGAAGTTGAGAGTAGCTGAAGTGGTAACAATTACACAACACTGAGCATTGGTTTTAAAGTTGAAAACATGTAAGGTTCTACAACTTAGTTGAAAAAATTAATGTTGAAAAAAAAGTGAAAGCCAGGGTAATAAAGGAAAACTTATGTAAAGAGAAAGCAATGCAAGCAAAAGTCTCCCCCAAACTCCACAGTGATGGAAAACAAACAAGCAAATAAAAAAAGTAACCTAAATACTAAAATAAACAAAACAAAACCTGCCAAACACAAAAGCCCACAAAAAAAAAAAAAATCCAGTAAATAGAAACAGACTGGTAAGAGGAAGACAAAGCCAAAAAGAAAGTAAACACCAGATTGAGATGTTGAATATCTTTGTATGCTCAAACAGCTGTAGATCCTTGGCAGTATATTGATACAGATTTCCTTGTGTATGGTGAAGCAAGAACATAGTTGTTCTAAACAATTTTCCATTTTTGTACCAGTGTTAGATAACACAGCTATTAAGTAATCAGCTGTGTAAAAATTATTTTTAAGAGTATTTTTATTTACATAAAATCCCAGGCATGTTAAGGGCAGGATCTGCAAGCCTGAGCAAGTGTTGTAATTCAATACAACATTTTCAGCATCTTCAGACCCAAAACAAGGAGTTCACGTCCACAATAGTTTGGGTTGTTTTCTTATTTATTTGTTTACTTATTTAAATCTAGTATGTATCTTTGAGTTTAAGGGAGAAAATATCTCCTTGCATATTGAAAATTTTAGCAGACCACAACTGATATTTGCTGAAATAAACCCGTAAGAAAGGCAGCAGGCAGTTGAAAAGAATTCCCTGGGTACCGAATCAAAGTTAATTTTCAAGAAGTTTAATGTGTAGAACTTTTCTGCAACCATGATGGTACTTCTGAACTTACTGGGAAAAACAGTAAGTTGTCCTTAAGACTGTGTTGAATTGAGCTTGATTTTAAACCTTTACAGAATGTTCTCTGTAGCTGACACACATGCCATGCTCTTTGTCCACTATACTCTGTTTTAAATATTCTGCTTGTGTCACTTCAGAAACACTTAACAGGGAATAGTAATTGAAGGTGTTGGGGACAGATTTAAGTGCTTTGAGATGTTGATTTCCAATAGTTGGTGTGTGGCTTTGCAAAGGCACTCTGTGTCCCCAAGAGTTTTCCTCTGCCTGAATGAAGATCAATGTAGCATTGGATTCGCTAAAATACGAAAGCTGGACAGAAGGGTGAAATAATGGTTGTTGCTGTGCCACTGAAAAAAAAAGCTCTAATTTTCTTTATTTCTAAGGAAACATAAGCTAGCCTGTACACTCAGATGCAAGCAAATCAACAGTAGCAGTAAAATAACAAAACTTTTATAAGTATAACTTCTACAAATACAGGTCTAGCTGAATTTGTTGGTGAAGACAAAGACACCATGGAGAAAAATACAAAATTGTCACACTGCTCACTGTATTGTGGTAGGTAAGAACTAGCAATTTTCAGGATTGTACTTTATTTCTTGTAATTCTGTGGGTCAGCCCTGAGAATAGGAAGTGCTACTAGACTGTTACCTGCTTTCCAGCAAAGTTTTCCATTCTGAGCGAAGACTGAACACTGATGTAAACAAGGTAGATGTGTTGCCAAGGCAAAGTACAGTTGGCAGAGATGCTAGTAGGCACATGCAGCAATGGATAGTGGAGTAGGAGAGACTCTGATATCCTTCTGTGTGTTCTGGGATTGCATTTACCTTTTTGTCTGCCAAGGCCCGTTAAGAGCTAGTGTTCAGCCAGTCTGAGGTGAGGCCTCAGAGTTGGCTTCACAGACTGCAGCACAGTTTTCCAAGGCTTAATTTCTCTGTCGTGCAACTCTTCATTTGACCTCATAGAATTTTGCTCTCTTTCCTGAAGCTCAGATTGCAAGTGGCTCTGGTTGCTGTATGCCTGCCACCTTTCCAATAACAAAGCATGCCCATGATCTTTGTATTATCTACAGGCAGTGGAATGTTTATGTGCTGCTTTTCAAATCTTCCTAAGAATGTATTGTTCCAGAGGGAAAAATTGATGCCTTCAGAGGATTTTGATAGAAAAATACCTGCTTGATAATGTCTACTGTTTTGTAATTATATGTTAAACTCTCTTAGTCAGCTAGTTTTGAATAAGGTGAATCATTCTTTGTCAAAATGTGCCAAGATAGATATCTTACAGAGCTGAAATGTGTTGTAAGCATACTGTATTTTTTTTCTGGTCAAACTTCTAATCTAATTAGGAAATGCGATTAGAAAATGTAAAATTGTAATCTCATTAGATAGGATCTGTTGTTTATAAAGTTGGCTTTCACCATACTTCCTGCTGTTAATTCTTTACTAGTCTGGCTAGTATCAGCAGTCCTTCCTTTTTTGCCCTGAATCATGTCAAGTTGATGTGACTATGATATCCTATGTTGCGCTCTCTCTTACGCTAACATTGACTTTGCCATTCTTGAGAATATCTCTTATTCCAAAATTTATGGAGCAACAATGTGAATTTCCCATAGTTCTTGGTCTTCTCTTTTACAACTTGTAGATACAAATTGCTTGATAATCCTGAAAGTGCTTTAGTGTTTGCAGTTTGACATGTTCCTTAGTTGTATTAGAAGTAGAAATGATATGACGGCTTTGGAGAACTACATTCCCATACCTAAAAGAAGAATACTTTTATGAATGAAACTATCTTTTCTGAGTGTTGTCAGTTTTTGTGGTTCTCTGTCTATAGCTCTATCATTTCTATTTAAGAAGGGACTAAAATTTATTTCCAGTACATGTTATTTGTGTTTCATTGGCTTTGTAATCACCATCAGCAGGGCAGAAAATATATAGGAAGGGGGAGATCTACCTCAACTGAATTCTTTGATTCTTCTTCTCTGCTGGCTTGAGTGTCTGTTTATTCTGCTTGAGGATACTTCTAGAGGAAAGCCCCTGCTTTTGAGTCTAGTAGCTTAACTTGTTCATGAATGTAAGTGGACACATAATACTTACAGTTTATTAAGATGAGATTGAAAATCATGCACATATTTCAAGGACAGTTAAATTACAATAGCAAGGTTCCATCTTCAGGAGGGTGGTCTTTAAAGTAGCTAACTTGTGCAAAATAAGGTATGATGTCTATATTTTTAACTCCAAGGCTTTTTCATGTTATAAATTGAGTGCAACTTTAGTAGGTATTGAAAGATGCAGTCTCCTGGAACACCAGGGAAGTTAGCAGTTCGAGAAGTTTATTTCACTGAAATATTTTTTAATACCCTACCAAAGCTAAGAAAGCTGAAGAAATGAAGACTTTCACGTCTGTCTCCCAGCAGGTTTAATTCCATTAACTTCCTCTACTTTAAAAATATAATCTGTTTTTTTCATGGATGCTTTTTTTAAAATGTATGGCTGCGTGTGGGCTTAGGATTAGTTTATTTTGGCTTGTTGTAATAAGTACTGTGAGATACAGGCATGAAATAGAATTACATGCATACCAAGCAATACTAAGAATTTTTTATTCTTTGTGAAAGCCAGAAATAGTCTTGAAACAGCATTATGGCTTACACATCAAATTCACCCCTGTTGATGATAGCTTATGTTCACTCTCTTGGGTCTTTTATAAGTTTTGCCTCATTGTGCAGGCTTGTAAATCCCAATTATACTAATGGGTGTCATGCTTTCACAGTATAGGAAAGAAGTGCCAAATACAGCCCACAGTGGGATGCCCTCATCTAGCAGCTAGCTCTTACACTATGGAGCCTTTCTCTTAGCTATCAAAAACATTTAACATTGGGGAAAAGAACATTAATACAGCTTGTATTTGAGTCCAAGGACAATGATCCGGAAAGCTGTTTGCAGTCATGTTCTGTCAGGCTGTTGCATATTGGTACTAGAGATAAAGCAGTTCTCATGTGAAAGAAGGAAAGTGGCATTTGCAGAGTTGATGGTCAGTTCATTATTGCTGAAAAAATACATAGCAACTGACCCTTGTACTTTTTAGAAACATTATTTGATATGCTACCCTCATTTACTGAAATGTCTCATAAAATTCTTCGCTTTGAATTAGAAAACCAAACATTTGCCCTCCCCTGTTTCTGAGAAACCAGTTCTGCAGAAAGATATGAAACGGACTGTTACCACTGTATGACATTTTGATGAGGACTCATGTCCTGTCTTTGTTTTGAAGGAAATCAAGTCACAGATGTTACTCTGCTGGGCTATTTGACTAGGACTAAGGGTTTTATGTTAGCGATTTGGCTGGCAGCATTTTGAGGAGTCTGAACAAAAATGGATGCATTTTATCATCTGCTAGTCAGATATCACACCTCTAGTCTCTTAGAGGGGAGCTCCCAGCCCTCACACACTGTTTCAATGGGACATTTTGGTTAGGTTGTGGTTTCCCAAATTAACTTCTTCTCTGGACAAAATGTTACCTTTTTTTTTTTTTTTTTTTTTTTTTGAAACAGTCATCCCTCATTCCCTTCCATTCTATTGCTACACAGACTTGTATCTTAAATTACATTATTAGAGGTAGGTAATCTATTTCTTCATGTTTTTTTTTTTTTTTTTTAAATGTGAGAACTAAAGTTACATAGTATTTAAACCCGAAATCTGTGTCAACATGTACTCTCTTTCAAGTGGGATGTGTAATATATATGTCATATGGAGGAGCCCGTAGGTTAAAGAAATTGATATCAAATGACTGGAAATAGATTACTTCTTGTTATCTCTGAAGCTTTTACAAGTTGTTCTTTTCCCTATTTCTATGTTACAGTATTATATTTTGTTATGTTTTTGTTTGTTTTTGTTTTTTTTTTTGTTTTAATTTTTAATTTATTTATTTTTTAGTGAACTATCACTAAATGTGTAGAAGAGAATGTTAAATTTTATCGTGGATGGCAACATTTTACTCTTGAGCATAGCAAGTATAAGTCTACTTTGTTCTGGGATTATTTCACAGGATGTAGCTGTAATGAGAAGAACTGACTGCAATGATATTCCAAGAATGAGGAGTTGAAGGCAGGCAGAAGGATTGTTCAAACGCAGCTCAAAACATGACAAGAGGGTTAGGTTCACTTCTGCTAAGGAAAGGGTAGCTGAAGGAGATAGCAAAGGAGCTGCAAGAAATTCCAGACTTGCTTGGGTATCTTGCTGCATTTGCTCTGTATTTTGTAAAGCAGAAGACCTGAAAAGATGTGTGAACAAGAATTAGACTAACATTTCTGGTGTCAACGGTTTATGGGCTGGTTCGGTCCGGTTCGGTGACTAGAAGGGTGGAGGGATCCGTGGATCCGCCCCCCCGGAAAAGGAAAATAGGGGACACCGAAATAATTGAAAACAGCGGCAACAATCTGAGGTGAAACAAACTAATTTACTAAATATGGTATCAGCAGAATATAATGAGAGAGAGAGAGTGTGTGTCTGGAAGGTGGATCAGCCTCACCACAACGCTGAATGAGAAGTGCAGTCCAGTTGAGCCGATGAAGAAGCACAGGCAGAGAAGCGCAGACGGAGAAGCGCAAGCGAAGCAGCGCAGGCAAAGAGAGCTTCAGGTGACTTTGCTGGGAGTTCTATCTCCTCGCTGACCGCAAAGCCCCCTGGGGAAATGTAGTTCTTCTTCTCCTCCGGACAGGCACCTGGAACTTGAGCATCAGCAGTCAAACCCCCAGTGCATTACATGATGTTATGATGTGGAATACTGATAACCAAAAATCATGAAACCGTGACATCTGGTTACCAGAAAGATCCAGTTCCAGCAACTACTCCATTCTGCAAGTGGTGTGAACAGGTCACTCAAGTCCTGAACAAGCTGAATTCAGAACTGACTGCTGTTTTTCATCCCACTGCTTGTCTTGTGCAGTGCCAGAACTAAATATAGACCACGTTTAAATGAAAGGGAGCTTATTGAATTCAAATCATATTAAATAGCTTGATTTTGTGATTTAGTCTTGATACCAACAACTGCTGTCTGATAATCCTTTGGTTGCATAAGTTCTGTCATACAACTGAATTTTAAAGGTAGTATGACCTTTAGTTCCATATGAGATATATTCGAATAAACACTTATTTTTAGAAAGTTAGAGTTCTCCTGCATTGTCATTTACCTGTTTGGCAGCTCTGAAGTAATAAAACAAAATTGTAATTCTCTTTTCAATGTGGCTTAAGCTGTAGGGTTCTTCCCTCCTGGAGGCACATAGGATCGTGATTGAAATCATAAATCTTCTTTTTAGAGGAAACAGAGAGATATGCATGAATGACACATCTGACCTTCATGCATATAGTCTTCAAATAAGCTCCTTTATATTTTTTTCTGTTGCCAAAGGTAACCAAAATAAAGTAAAAATGTACCTAGAGAAATCCTTATCCTTCAAAAAATTTTATAGCTTATATCTGGAGAGAGGAGGCTTGGGGAGACCTTATTGCTCTCTGTAACTCCCTGAAGGGAGGTTGCAGTGAGCTGGGGTCGGCCTCTTCTCTCGTGTAACTGGTGATATGACTAGAGGGAATGGCTTCAAGCTGTGCTGGGGAGATTTAGGCTGGACGTTAGGAAATACTACCTGTCTGAAAGAGTGGTCAGGCACTGGAATGGGCTGTCCAGGGAGCTGATGGAGTCACCAAACCTGGGGGTGTTCAAGGAACATTTGGATTTTGTGTTGAGGGACATGGTTTCATGAGAACTGTTGGTGATAGGTGGATGGTCGGACTGGATGATTTTGAAGCTCTTTTCCAACCTTGGTGATTCTGTGATTCTGTGATCTCATTGTCATTTTTTTCCAAGTCTTGATCTTCTTATGTGTGCAGAGGTTAGGATACCTATGTCAGTGAAATGCTCTTTAACTTTCATGGAGGTGGTGTGTATGAGAAAGGTGAATTTTCCATGTGAAGCACACCTGCAATTCATGTCAGTTTTTTAATCAGCTGTCTGATCTAAGTTTTCAGGTATCTTCTCCCTGTCAAATTTGTATGTAGGGATACAGACTGTTCCTGAAGTTAACCTGCACTTCCATTTATCTTTCTTTGCTGTGTCTGCTCCAAAAGCAGTCTCTGTGCAGATGGCTTCTCCATTCTCATGAGAAAATTGTCTCTGAAAAATAGATAAGTTTGGTGGTACACGTCTCTGACATGCTCTGATTCTGTATGATTGCTATTGTGTGATGTACTTAAGGCTACTCACCAAAGCTTGGTTTGGGGCAATGATCACTTTTCAGTGTTAGTAGTACTAGGCTGGTGACAATGAATTCCATTTCAAAGATACCTGTAATGCAGAGTGAAATGGATATTAATAGCTTGGCTGATTGCATAATCTGCCTTTCAGACTGAAGACTGCTTAAAAGCCGATTTCATTCTGGAAAAACCTATTATCATATGTATTTCTATTCAGGTATGCTGATGGAAAAAAAGGCAAACCAGATACCTAAAGATAAGATCCTGTCTGAATCCTTTTTAATTGTTATCTAAAGATATCTAAAATCGTACCACAGTCCCAGAAAAGAAACCAGTCTCCTTTCTTTCTGGAATTGTCTATTAGAAGCTCCATAATACAGACATCTTAGCCTGAATTAGCTACATGATGCAGATATAGCTTCTGAAGAAGCTGATGGGGAGCTGGTTGTGGTTGTGGCAAAGATTTTTGGGAAGTAATATTTGTATTTAGTATTATAGCATGTTTGTGTTCAGTTCAGTAAACAGGCGAGCCATTTCAAAACTGAATTCAAAACATTTTCATTTTTCTCTGGCATATCTAGGAAATGCAGTCCATGCCATACATAGTCTTGAATCTCTACCGTAAAAGATCAAATGCAAAAACATGTGATACATCTGAACAAATACATGGCTAAATTTGCAATGTGGATTCTATTTGAAGCATCCAAAGCCGCATTGCTAAAAGAAGGATTCAGGTGTGCAGCCCTTACCTGCGACATACCACGTAGTCTTAACCTTAATCCTGTGTTGGGTTGTTGTTGTTGGTTTTTTTTTTTTTGGCTTTGTTGTTGTTGTTTTTCTTTGCTTTCAGCTTTCAGCTTTCGCTGCCAGTTTTTTTTTCTTCTTTTCTTTTTTCCTTCTTTTCTTTTTCTTTTTCCTGAACCTGCAAAACCAGGGAGTTGTGCAGCTCCATTCGAATTGGAATGTGAGAATGTTTTTCTAGTGTTGGAAATGTCTTAGGACTACATGGTGTCAAATTCTTACCTTTGCAAACGTTGGAGAATTGGAGTAGAACATGGAACAAGTAGGTTTTGCTCCTTACTTCATTTGCACTCTTTGCAGACAAGATGGCATTCAATCCAAGTTCTTTTTTGGGGGTAGAGGTGCCAATAAAAATCACTGTGTAATTGTTCAGTAATAAAAACAAGATGGGTAATGTGCAGATTCTTGTTTTAGTTGCCTTTATGCACTGATCACCTAAATTCTATGTCTGAGAAGTTTTTGTTGTTTTTTTTGTTTGTTTATTTGTTTGTTTGCTCGTTTGGATATGCATGAATGGCAACTAGAGATCTACAGCCTGTTTGAAAGCAAATGCCACAACTGGTGTTTCTGTCACTGAAAATCTCTTCATGCTGTTTTGGGGATTTGATACCATTTAATGCCATGCTGGTGAGCCTAGTGTAAAAGAAATATAAATTGTCTTTTTCTGGAATGGGCAAAAATGCTTTTGTACTATTCAGTTTTGAGTCAGTGGACAAGTCTTTGTTTTGAATTCATGTTGGTAAAAATAGTGCTGTTGGTATCATACTAAGTAATTTGTATGTATGATAGGAAAAAGATACTTGCAAATAAAATTAGTCTTAATCTGAAGCTTTTTAAGCAGACCAACATAGATGCTAGCTTCTGGTATGATTTAAAATTCTGCTGTTTTATGTTTGAATTATGGATGATATTTTCAGGCTAGTTACAACTGATCACTACTTCTAAATGAATCCTAAAAGTCAAAGTGTGCTTAGCAGGTGGACTTCGCTTTTTTCTGGGTTCTTTTGTTGCTTTGAATAAATTTCTTTCTCTGCTTACAGGAAAACCTATTATGCTGTGTTAAAAGATGTGGCCATATAGTTTATTGGATTTGCCAGCACGCATTTAGCACAGCTCGTATTGTCATGAAAACATCTCAGTTCCCTCCTATTGTGCCTCTCTGGTGTAGCAGCCAGAAAAAGCATGGAAAGGGAGATGGAAGAGATTGAATGTTTAAACCAATATATTGCAGGATTTGCAACTTTAGAGTTAATATTTTCACACTCTGGTAACATGCTGTGAAATTATTTATTCAAATGATATTGTAACTGCAATGGTGGAAAGATCTTTGTTTCAAATTGATGAGTTGATTAAAGTGTCCTAAGATGTTCTACATTGTCTGTTTTTCTTTTTGAATGGAGACATCAAGATGCTTGCCTTAAATTTCACCCCACTAGCTTTGTCTTGATAGCACTTAATGCTAGCAGTGCACTAAAGTTTAATTTCCTCACAATGAAGAGACTTTAAATACCTGAATTCCCAGAAGCTGTTTGCTCTGCCCAGAGGTTTCTTCTAAGTTTTGCCACCTTGTGAAAGTGGTACTGGTTCCTTTCCTACATTCCCTGACAGTTTGATGAAAGGGGAAAAATCCCTGCATCTGGGACTTAGTTTAATGTTCAAGGCTTTAGCCATGCATATGTGTTTGCTGGCACAGATTATATCTGCATTCTTTCACTCTTTCTTCAGAGCTATGCTATTTCAAAGCAGTTAATTCAGATTATGGTCCCCAGAATGCAAGCAGTGCACATACCAAACAGATCTAGGATGCTTTTGAACATCGAACCAAAGTAGTCTGGGGCACAGAGTTTATAAGATATAACAAGGAAATATGACATCTGGTGAAGCTGAGGTTTCTGCATGTGTTCTTGCTGGGTGTAGTCATCTGTATGAATGCTGTATGAATGCTGTAGAATGAAATTAACTCCTTCCTTTCTCACAGTTCAGACTGAGGAGGAATTTCCACTGATGTAAACAGTAACCATTTCTTTGTTAGGAAAGCTCTTATTTTCAATGGGCTCTGCAGATTTCTCAGGTAGTTCTCTACAGATTTTCCTTCTGCTTCTGCAGTGGTTGAGTGACCTGGACTTTACTCTTCTGATTAACATAACTTTTCTATTGACCGCTGAGAATACCTTTTGATGGAAGGCAGGTTCTTCAGGCTAAGTGCAACTAGGAATATGTTTAGGTTATTGCTGAAGATTGCTAACAGGAGTCTTTGCTCCAATCCTTCTACCAACATTTATTTACATCTGACTCATTGTCCACAACATTAAGAGTCAGATAAAGTTGATTTGAGTTTTACACTTAATTTGAAACATGAAAATGATCAGTTTTTCTTCCACTCACTTGCGCTGTTTGTTTATTTTAATTTTCATTTGTTTTCACACCAAGAAGTGCTGTTTTTCTTATTAGCTAATTTGTGTGGTTGTGGCTTGCCTGAGCCTTGCAGCAAGTTGTTAACAGTGCTGGGACAGGAGAATTGCATGTGAAATACAGACATATGGTACAGTATGCAGTTTGAGCACTGAAAAGTTGAAGAAAGAACTTCAGAAGAAAATGATCCAGAAGAAATAAGCAGCAAATCTATTTCTCTCAAGTCAGCTTTTCTTTCCTGGTGCTGATTATTTCAGAGTAGACTTTGAAATAATGTGGGAACTGCAGGTGAAACTTGTACTGAGTACAAATGGACTGTTGTTGTTCATTGTTGTTTGTTTGCTTTTGTTGTTTTTCCTCTGCTTCAGGAGAATTTTTACTCAAAGTTCGTAATTGCTTAGGAAATACTTGAGAATACAGTACTTCCTCAGACTTCGGGAATTGCTTTCCAATTGCACACAAAAGGAATATAGGGGAGGGCAGATACAAAACAGCAACAGAAATATTTTTTCTCCCAAAGGACTAATATAATCTGGAAGTTTGTTGGAGAACTTGCACAACTAGTTATGTCTGGATGTTTATTTAGGAAACAGACTTTGTGTCCAGCATCATTTTCAGCTTTTAAAAATAAAATATTGCTGATTATGTGGGAATGGCAGACACTTGATAGCCTTGTCTATGGTCCCACTTTCTGTCACTCCAGTGAATTGCTACTGGAAATTAAAAACAACTGCATTAAAACACTGTCTCTTACTCTTCACAGAACACTCTCTTCTCCATCGATTGATACAATAAATGCTGCTATATGTTCTGCGTTATTAATGGTTATACATGTGTGAGATGCTTTGGAGCTGTAAAAATAGCTCTCTTGTCAAATGTCATTCATATCACTCCTGCAAAAAGTGACCATTGTATGGGAAGAACCCACTGTAAATGGCATTGTTATGTGGCTTATGCTGAAGCAATCTCCTGTAATAGCATTCATATTGAGAAAAGCCTGTTGTACTGCTGCTGTTACAACCTTAGCTCTGAAATATTGTGTGTGTGTGTGTGTTATGAGACCTTTAAATGAATTAATATAAATCATAAATGCTTTTTCAATTAATTCCTCTCAAATGTTCTAGCAAGTCCTAATTGTTTCCATTTCAACTGTTATTCATTGCTCACAGTGTGGATCAGTATTTTTTTAACTACATGGTTCAACCTCCTTCTTTGGGAACCAACTGTAGTTCTTCTTGAGTTTTCCTGAGCTCAGCAGCGAACATTTATGTATTTTCAGAAATCTAAAGAGGATATGCTGATTCACCTGTTTTACATCTTACAAGTTTGAGCAGAGAGGTTAAAATCAGACTGATTCACTGCTTTGAGATGTTTGTTGCAGATGAACTCTAATACATACTTTGTATTTTTTAAGACATACTTTATATCTTCCTTTGAAATACAAAACATTCAAGCAGCTTGTAATAATACATATTTGATTCCTGCCAGCTATCATTGGAAGTTAGATAAAAAAAAAGAAAAAAGAAAAAAGGACACACTCAGGAATTGCATACGAAGTTTCGTGTTGATGTGCCCAGCATCAAATAAGAATGCTATATAACAGATATAGTGATAATATTCAATTATCAGATTGCTGTAACAATAGATGTTTTATTCTCTTTCAGAATATGCTCACAAGTATCCCTAAGTGTGGTCTGGTCATACAGATCTTTGTTCTTCTCTCTTTGTAAAATATGGGGAGAAGCAGAGATGAGAACCTGGCTTTGTGTACTGTCCCACAGCTGCGTCATCACCTATAAGCAAGAGAATCCTCCAGCAGTTGTTTGAGTTTGTGGAGGCCATGTAACAAGCCCTTCTGGGAGAGCCAAATCAAGAATCAGGTTTTTGCCAATACCTTATCAATTGTTAGGTCATTTGTTACCTATTGTGATTGTTATCCATAATGATATATTTTTTAATGTCAGTAAAGCACAGAACTTGAAAAACTGTTGCTTATAAGGGGAAAAGCAAAATTACTGTATAAAGTGAAGTAGAATGTACAACTGTTTTCTTTTGGTTTTAGAACTTGGCTGATGAGACACATTTTATGCAGAAATAGCCCATAACATTGTGCCATGGTCCAAAATCTGGAACTTAATGCCTTATTAGGTATAGTTGCAATCACTCACCATCTGTTTTGAGAGATTACACATGGAGACAGGAATTCAGATTATGAACATGATTGTTAGTACATACATGCCATTCTTATGGTTAGCTAGCATTTAATTGTTTGAGTAGTTTGCTTCATTTCAGAATTTCTACCACTCTACTAGCATCTTGAAGTATCAACAAATAAAGTTATACACTGAGCAGCAACATCATAATTCCCAGGTGAAAGCTTACTATTTTCATAAATAAAGCTGCTGGACTTAAAAGTAAGGACATAGAATCATAGAATCACTCAGGTTGGAAAAGACCTTAAAGATCATCAAGTCCAACCACAGCCTAACCATTCTACCCTAACTCTAACAACCCTCCACTAAATCATGTCCCTGAGAACCACATCCAAATGGATTTTAAACACGTCCAGGGATGGAGACTCAACCACCTCCCTGGGGAGCCTATTCCAGTGCTTAACAACCCTTTTGTAAAGAAGTGTTTCCTTGTCCATTTCCCCTCGTCCTGTCATCTGTAACCGGTGAGAAGAGACCAACCCCGCTGTCGCTGTAGGTACCTTTCAGATATTGGAAAAGAGCAATAAGGTTTCCTCTCAGCCTCCTCTTCCCCAGACTAAACAGCCCCAGTTCCTTCAGTCTCTCCTCATAGGGCATATTGACGCTGCCCTTCTTTGTACTTGCTCCAGCACCTCAATGTCCTTTCTGTACTGAGGTGTCCAAAACTGAACGCAATACTCAACATGGGGCCTCACCAGTGCCACGTACAGTGCAGGATGACTTCCCTAGTCCTGCTCACCACACCATTCCTGATACAAGCCAGGATGCCACTGGCCTTGGCCATCTGGGCACACTGCTGGCTCATATTCAGCTGACTGTCTGTCAGTACACCAAGGTGCCTTTCCATCAGGCAGCTTGCCAGCCAGAACTCCCAAGCCTGTAGGGTTGCCTGGTAGTTGTGAAGAGTCTGTTGCATATAGCTGGCAGTGAAGACCTTGTCATTCTGTGTATGTGTTTGTGTGTGTGTGTGTGTGTGTGTGTGTGTGCATACCGTTTTACCCACATTGCTGTTATAAAAGAAGTTGTGAGATTGCTTCCTTAGGATCCTTAGATAGCAGTAAAGCTCTAAATAATAAATGTAAGTTGTGTCTAGTAATAAAACTACTCCCTAGAAAGTAAGTCAATATGTTACCTCACCACTGATACAGGGTAAAAGGAAACGTTGGTTTGCATGGTTAAAACAACAATTGGCAAGAAGGAACCAGATGATGGTTAACAAAAACAAGTGTGGAATCTTGCACCTGAGGTTGCATCAGTATAGGTTAGCAGCTGATGTGCTGGAGAGCAGCTGTGCAGAGAAGGGCCTGGCTGCCCCGATGGACGACAAGTTGCCATGTTGCCATGAGCCAGCAGTGTGCCCTAGTGGCCAAGAAGGCCAATGGTATCCTGGGGTGTATTAAAGAATGTGTGGCCAGCAGATTGAGGGAGGTGATCCTCCACCTCTGCTCTGCTCTGGGGAGGCCACATCTGGAATATCATGTCAAGTTCTGAGCTCCCCAGTTCAAAAAAGATGGAGATCTCCTAGAAGGAGTGGAGGGCCACAAAGATGGTGAGGGGCCTGGAGCATCTCCTGTTTGAGGAAAGTCTGAGTAACCTAGGTATGTTCATCCTGGGTAAAAGAAGACAGAAGATAAGTATCTGTAACTATCAAAAAGGAGGTGAGAGGCAAATGAACGAGACCAGGCTCTTCTTGGTGGTGTGTAGCAATAGTACAAGGAGTAATGGCCTATAACTTGAACATAGCAGGGTGGTTGGACTTGGTGATCATTTGACGTCTCTTGCAACCCCTAAATTCTGTGATTCTGTGTAATTTCATTGGTAGCAGTTCTGTTCCTTAAACAGTTAATACTTTACCACAAAATACGTAGATTTTTATCAACTCTACTGGGAGAGATCTTCAGATTCTGAAGTCATCTTGCTGCAATAATGCAGGATGATGGCAGCAGAAGTTCCTTTCCTCACCAGTCAGTGATTTCTCTTGCTCTTTAAACTTGTATCTTGTATTTCAGCTTGGGATCTCTGACAGCATGAGTGTTGTCAGGAGTCTTCTCTATCATTGTTTCATTGCCCACAGTCAAGTACCCACTGAGGAGAATTTTTTTTATGCTTAGCCAGGTTTACATTAAACTCTTAGTGCCTATAGTTTATACAAGAATTAGAGCATAAACAAGGCTTTTATTTTGCAGTAAATTTGTAAGTGTGTTTGGGTGGAATTTGAACTGTTGTCCAACTGGAACTGGGAAATATACTTGCTTTTCCTGACACAGACAGTATGTGAGATGAGTCCTAGTGAGACTCTTGCTTTTTGAATTTCCCTTCTGTTTGAAGTCATTGCTAGAAGCTGCATAATGCAGATAATGAATTTTTTCTCCATTTTTCTTTCTCCAACTCTTTACTGTTATTCATTACTGCACATATTGCACCAAAACACAATTAAACACAACTTGTGCAAGTTAGAATAAAGAAAGTTAGAATAAAGAAAGGCACTTCCAAGTGTTCTGTATGTCGCCAGTGAAGAGAATAGAATTTTTGCCTCAGATAAAGAACAGAGAGATGCTTTTCATCTTGATGATAACAAAGTATTTATTAGTGAAATATAGGGATGGGGAAACATCACCAGCTGGGACCAGGAGATTACAGATCTTTAATTAAACTGACCACACGTAGCTTCACCTAGCTGCTACTGCCAGGGAGGAAAACTGCTTCCTTCAAGTTAGGAAAGACAAGGATTCTCTTTTTCTTGAACCTTTTTGCAGCTTATCCCCCTTTTTTTTAATTATTGTTTGTAAGCGGCTGGGCATTGGTGCATTGAGCTACTCAGAAAGGGTTTGAAACTTTTCCTACTGGCTATTGGTTGAAAAGCCAGACTTTTAAAAGTAATAATTGATGTCCAGAAAACATTTTCTAGTGAACTAAATTGTTTTCTGCTTTGAATAGTTGTTGAATCTCAGTGTGTTGCATGTCTCCTAAATCACATGCACTAATTCAGAGAGCTTCAGAAAATCACACTCAGGAGGCTCAGTAATTTCTCCCAAGATCGAAAAAATACCTTTGTTCTTCACTGTCAAACTACTACAAATCACCCACATAAGTTCCCAGTTGTGCCCCTCCATGTTCAAGGGGAATTGTTGGGCAGTAATAGCTACACAGGGCTTAGTTATCCCATTAGCCTTGCTGAGGTATCTCAGCTTGGGCTACTTACAAATACAGAATAAATTAGGCACTGCTAAGAGTTCAGAGCTAGTTTTGATTCCCATAGACTGCTTCTGCTAATTCCTCTTGCCTTTACTTCCTTCTATTAGTGTGAATTCCTTGCTGTAGAGTCTTCCCACCTACTTAGCTGAGAATGTAATTTAGATAGCTTAATCTTTTCCAACAGTTTCTATCATCCTATTGGGATGCCCATCTCTTTCCACAGACAACAGTTATAAAAGAGAGCCCAACTCAGTTGTCTGTGTAATGATTTAGACATGAGATCAAAGACTGATGACGTGTTCAAAGAGCTAGAGTCAATTCTAGTCAATAGTTCACTGCTGTGCTGTGACATTAAGCCAGGAGGTTTCAGCCTCTGGCAAGACTTTTCTGACAGAATATCACGTTGCTTTCTATGCCATGCAAGAGCATGCAACCATGGGCTTGTCTATTCACAGCAACTTGGAACTGCAAAAAAATATCCTCAGTGGTTTTGCTTCTGGGAATATACAGCAAAACTTCACAAGAGCTTGAGGACTCTGTGTAGCTCTTTCTGCTCCCTTCCCCTGGCCCCCTGCGTGGGCTCATCTCTGGAAAAAAGGTTCGTATAACTTCAGATCTCTGCATCTTCAGAGAAGCTTTGGTGTCTGACTGAGTAAGGGCTGAGCTCAACTAAAGCAGCTGTACCATTCAGTGATGTTAATTTTTGAAAGGAGCAAGGTAAACATGAAGAAAGTAAAGGTAAGAAGAGCTCAAGAATCTTTCCTGCACCCACACAGCATAAGCATTAGCCTTTCAGAAAAAGTCTTTGATCTCACAGCAGCTCAGTCTGGTGTCCCACACATAAGAGGGACTCCAGAAGTGTTAGGGAGAGTTCACTGAATATTAAAAGACATCCAGAATATCTGCATGCAGAGTGTAGCAGAGCCCTGGTAGTGAAGTCTGTACCTCTGAAGAGTCTGGCTGCTTTCATCAGACCTGCCTGAACAGCACCCACCATCACCCTGCTGCCCACACATCTTTCTTCCCCCAACCTACTGATTGGAGGATGAGTGGAGTTTGGGTGAAGACTTTCAATGCTCCATTGTGTCAGGCTGTCAGCCCCCAGAATCAATCCCTTAGCCAAATTTGCTCTGTTGGTTGAGAACTAGCCCAGGAGAAGATTTGAGGTTGATTCTTGGATAGCAGATAGAATCATAGAATCATAGAATGGCCTGGGTTGAAAAGGACCACAATGATCATTGAGTTTCAACCCCCCTGCTATGTGCAGGGTCACCAACCACCAGACCAGGCTGCCCAGAGCCACATCCAGCCTGGCCTTGAGTGCTTCCAGGGATGGGGCATCCACAGCCTCCTTGGGCAACCTGTTCCAGTGCGTCACCAACCTCTATGTGAAGAACTTCCTCCTAATACCTAACCTGAGCCTCCCCTGTCTCAGTTTAAAACCATTCCCCTTGTTCTATCACAATCCAAATTCATAAACAGCTATTCCCCCTCCTGTTTATATGCTCCCTTCAAGTATTGGAAGGCCACAATGAAGTCTTCCTGGAGCCTTCTCTTCTCCAACTGGAACAAGCCCAGTTCCCTCAACCTTTCCTCATAGGAGAGATGCTCCAGCCCTCTGATCATCTTAGTGGCCTTCCTCTGGACCTGCTTCAAGAGGTCCATGTCCTTCCTGGACAGGGGGCAATGAGACCTTCAAGGTCAGGTGAGTAAAATCCCAAATTTTGTGTTACTTCCTGCCTATGCCCTTGGAAACATGGTATACAATAGCAGTGACATTGTCTTTCACTGCATCTTTTCACTTGTTTGAGTCCAAATGGACATCTGAGACTGCCAGTGCAGGCAGAAGGGCAGTGAATTGCTATTCTTTGCACAGATGCCTGAGATTAATTACCGAGGCAAACATCATGTTCAGCTTACAACTCAGGGCCTTATGAGGGTTTTCTGGGAATGTGAAAATACAGGTTGAAAAGTGGTATATGTTGCAAAATAATGCAATGTAAATGATAAAGTTTGCCTTCCATGCCTCATTACAATTTGAAAGGAGAAAAACTAACACAGTACTGTTTTCGGGGGGCCAGAGGTTGTCTTGTTCAATGTGTCTGCGTAAGTATGGCTACAAAGACAAACTTCAGACAATATTCTCAGGTTGTGTTTCTGGTGTACTTCCAATTATTCTGCACTTGGTGTGCTGGAGTGTGTCAGGAATTTAAAATAAATAAATAAAGCACTTAACAGTAGCCTGTTGTAGAGATTCCCAGCAAATATTCTGTTGAGATGAAGTGTCTTGGCCACTGCACAAAATGTTTACTGGGTACCTCGAGACAGAGCAGGACCCATGGCAGCTCGTAGCTTTGGCTGCAACACTGATGTTTTCTGTGTAGCTGAATGCACCCCATGATGACAAATGAGCATGCATGCATCATTTGTCAAAAGGTTTTCAAGCTGTATCTCTGTAGGGAGCCCAAGTAGTGAAGAAAAGTTAACTCCTGTTGAGTATAACTCACATTTATTATCGTTGTTATCAAAATTAACAATTCATACAGCGGTTGTGCTAGATATCTGAACCATAAGAGTAGTGCATCACCAAAAATGTATAAAGTGTTTTATTCACTATAGTTGGAGCAGTAGAGTACAGGCTAGAAAATGTTATTTTCCCTTGGGAAATTGTACATTTGTTGTGTGTTTTGGTTCTTTACCTTTCTTTTCAACAGAAGAAAATGAGCTTTTTGTGTAATTCTGAGGCTTTTTTTCAACCTTGCAGCGCAGATATCCAACTGGCCAATTCTGTGAGCAGTGGTAAATGGGCAGATGGTATATGTCACCAGTGAGACAGTTTGCCACTGGATGTTAGCATCAGCAAGCCAGAACCTGCGGCTTGTCAACGCTGTTGACCCTGCAGTTTTTGCTTGTGATTTAGAGTTGTGGCTTATGTTGTGTTGTGCAAAAATCTTTTTGAATCCCTTACATTTGAAGGTTCTATGGAAGGTGATTAATAAAAATGGTTTTGCATGCTCTGAATTTCTCTCTCATATATTGAGACATGCTAAAAGCAAGCTAATGTATGGTATTCCTAAAGGATGTCTGGCTATAAAGAAAAAATATTTAACTGCAGTTTTAAAACAACTAACATCATGTATTATTATTTATTTATTTAACAGATGTTCCATCTGGCGGACTGCAAATTTAGTTAAATCCATTGATATTTATTTATATATCACCAATATAATGAGACAGAAGTCAGTTTGATTGCTGCAAGACAATTAGATTAATCAGAAACTGCTGTTGATAGATCTCACTGCATAGTGGCTTGTTACATTTTCTATCTAGTTTCGGGAATTTAACTGAGATATCCATTTTAATTTCTGTTTAACAAATGTGTCCTGTTTGCATAACTGCATATTTATCTTTCCTTCATTAGCTTTCTGCATTTTAAGCTGCTATGGTGGACATATGGAGCTAGAGCTGATTACGTGTTTCTGCAGCTATTATATTCTTCCCAAATTAGTGGCATTATCTTTTAAAGTCAGCAGAGAAGAAAACTCCAACTGCTTTCATGGAACCTCACAAAATACGATGGCTGTTACAAAAGCAGTTCCTCTTGTTTTAGTATTTGGCCCACAGTTTCAAAGGCAGATATATTAGTGGTATGGTGGAGGTTGAATATTCCTGGTTGATGGAGTTAAATCCAGCTGGGAATCAGTCATTACTGGTGTTCCCTAGGAGTCAGTATTGGGGCTGACTCTTATTAATATCTTTATTGATGATTTGGACAATAGGATTGAGTGCCCCCTCAGTATGTTTGCAGATGACACGAAGTTGGGAGGAAGTGTTGATCTTCATGATCAGAGTTGGAAGGTTCTACAGAGGGAGGCTGGATCAGTGAGCTGAGGCCAATTGTATGAAGTTCAACAACACTGAATGCCAGGTCCTTCACACTGGGCACAACAACCCCATGCAATACCACAGGCTTGGGGTAGAATGGCTGGAAAGCTGTTTACCAGAAAAGGATCCAGGGATACTGGTTGATGCGTGGCTGAACATGAGCCAGTAGTGTGTCCATGTGGCCAAGAAGACCAACAGTATCCTGGCTTGTATCAAAAACACTGCTGCCAGCTGGAGGTGATCATCCCTCTGTACTCTGGTGAGACTGTACCTTGAGTAGTGTATCCAGTTTTGGGCCCCTCGCTACCATAAAACATTGATGTGTAGGAGCATGTTCAAAGAAGGACAACAAAGCTGTGAAGGGTCTGAAGCACAAGTCTAATCTTTAAAGAAGCTAGGGGAAGTGGGATTGTTTGGTCTGGAAGAGGCTTAGGGGAGATCTCACTGCTCTCTGCAATGACCTGAAAGGAGGTTGTAGTGAGGTGAGGGTTGGACACATTTCCCAGGTAAAAGGATGAGAAGTAATGGTCTTAAGTTGCAACAGGTGAGTTCAGGCTGGATATGAAGAAAAATTTCTTCTCTGAAAGAGTTATGATGCATTGGCACAGGCTGCCAGGGAAGTGTTGGAATCACTGTCCCTGGAGGTGCTCAAGAACTGTGGAGATATGGCACTGAGGGACATGGTTAGTGGGAATGGTGGAGATGAGTTGATGGTTGGACTAGACGATCTGTAAGGTCTTTTACAACCTCAGCAATTCTGTGATTCTCTCAGATTTAGAGATTTCTGCAGTAAAATTCTGGCATTAGCTATGCATCTCTCACTGATAGTGGCAGCTGAACGTATTGCCAATTGTAAGTATACTGTTTTTGTTAGATGACCTTTGTGGAAGATGAATGAATTACTGATAGTTCAGTCCTGACTTCCTTCCTGACTTTGTTTCTAAACAGTCTCCTGACCACAAGTATTGCTTATTAGATGTCTAGGGGTAAAGTTTACCTCTTTTTAAGAACACTGAGTTCTCTCAGGACTGCATTTGTCTTAGACCTTTTATTATCTTTTATTTCTCCTTGTTATCAAGACTTTGGATGTTCATTAGTCTCTGGCAGGCAAGAATTATTCTGAGTAGGAATTGAAGATGCTTGATATCTCTTAGATTTAAGGCTCGCATGCTTTCAAGAAAGTATTTAATTTGCATAAAACATCTGTCTGAACTCCAAAAGGAGCAGTATGCAGAAATACAAGCATATTCTTCTGCATATTTTCCTACATATCACTTGTTATATATAAAAAAGAGATACTGTGCTGAGTTTTTGGAAGTGCTGAACATCTATGCTTTCTTTTTTCCTTTTTTTTTTTTTCAAATTAGAAGGTGTTTTCATCATTTCAGAGCCCCTGAAAGATGCATTATGAGAATTTCAGAACATGCCAATTTTGAAGACAAAACTTTAACATCCTTTGAGCAAATAAAGAGATGGAGCAGAAGGAAAAATGAGTACTTTTACTATGGCAAAATAATGTTCCTCACCTTCCTGTTTCCTAAGAATGTTTTACTGCAAATTTTTTCCCAAATAAATAGATCAATTCTTCTCTATATTGCTTTTTCTTTGTGCTAAGGGATACCATATTTAAACCTTGAAGGCTGACTGCTGCTTTTGAGAAAGACAAAATGAAATGCTTTTATTCCAAAAGTGTTTTATTTACAAAATAGAAAAAGCAATTACTTCGCAGTTAAAAAAATAAAAGATTTTCAGGAAAAGTCTAGTCCTTCTATCAGTTTCAAATAAAAACAATAGCTTTTCAATTGGCAAAACCTTTTTTTTTCTTTTTTCTTTTTTCTTTTTTTTTTTTTCCAATAGGCAAAACCAGAAGAAAAGCTTAGTTGTCAAAATACTTATAGATGATCGTACATTCATCATTTGTAGCCTGAAATCTATCCATTAGATTTCCATGGGTTAGCTGTACAGCTGAGTCATCCTTTTTGCGTGCAAACAAAGAGACATACCCAAGAACCATTTTTAAAGGTGACAATTTTTAAAGGAAGTAATTGCTGCTTGTGTGAAGGTTTAAGACCCGTGGTAGTACATGGTCAACCCAAATGTCCAGCCTCCAACATGAACTGAGAAGAAGGGCTAGGCTAGAAATGGAAAAGAGTGCACGTTCTCTACTGTGAAGATCCGAATTGGCTGATGTTATGACTAAAAAAATTAGGAACCTGGAGAGTAAAAGGCACAAAGGGAACAAGCTTCTCAGGCTGCAAAAGAGAGACAAGCCAGAAAGCATCTTTCCCCTGTGAAAAACTCTTGACTGAGCAGCAGATTGTGAATTTTCCCTTTGAGGGTGTTAATTTGCCAGAGCCGTGGTTTTGCTGAGTACACAGCAGACTTTCAGAAGGAAATAATGGTCAACAGCAGGTGGTTCCCACAGAGAGGTGTAAATACAGGGCTAGGAAATAGGAACATGTTCTTGATGTGCTCTTTCTGAGCTGTAGGTGGTATTTTTCTATTTGACAGCCTGGAATTAATTTTCCCTAAATGGGTTTATCTAGAATCTCTCTAAACATTTCCCATTTACAATTCTAGTTGCAAATGCCCACTCAAAGTATGTCTTAGATGGAAAAATCTTTTGTTACTGCTAGCTTTTTAAAACTTCCTAGCTCTTGTGCTAGAGCTGATAAGAAACAGGCAGGAACTCTCCATTTTCTCTGTGCCTGCCCCGTGTTGTCTCATTTTTATCTTTTTAAGGCAATCATTCAGCAGAAGCTGCTCCTTACACTTACCCACCTTTCTATATATCTCTCTATTTCTATTACACTATTATTTTAATAAAGTGACAAAACTTTACAAAGTGCTCAATGCATAGGCAGGCATGTTGTGGATTTAGAAAAAGGCACTGTAATTATTTGTGTTTTGCTCTGAATTATTATATTTTGTTTTCTATTTCATGCACTGTATTTTGCATTAGTTTTACTCGTGGATTCACTGAATTCTTGTAATTTTCCCAGAGAAGAGGGACCACCATCTGGTTAACAAGCAGTTTTTTCATAAGTGCTTTAGCATACATTACGGTGACTACTATGAAGCATTTTGCTATATTAGGACATAGCTATCTATAGTTCCTGAAAGTGCTCTAGGTCACTTGGCCTTGAAATATCAGACTTCTTCTGATGAACATTATCTAAACACTGATGCTGATGGAAAGGATGTTTTTCTTTTCCTCCGTTTACACACTACCAGGTTCTGCTGTCTTTGGAAGACAAGGAAATGCTTCAAGTCAAATCTGCTCTCTAGGATACAGTAATAAGAGAGGCTGCTCCTTCATTGCTTTGTCCCATGTGTTGTTTCCTGTTCAAGAGTGGCCTGCTAGTTGATCTTCTCAGTATAAAATAGCAATTAGTGCATTTGTATCAGGCCAGCCAACACTACTATTTGCCATTTGACTGCTTGAATCATAGAATCATTGTATCATAGAGTCATTAAAGTTGGAGAAGACCTCTAAGATCCTCCAGTCCAACTGTCTACCTGCCGCTAATATTGCCCACTAAGCCATGTCTCTAAGTACTACATCTGGTCTTTCCTTAAACACCTCCAGGGACTCCACCACTTCCCTGGGCTACTTTTTCCAATGCCTAGTCAATCTATTAGAGGAGAAATTCTTCCTCATATTCAATCTGAATCTCCCAAGCTGCAAATTGAGACAATTACCTCTCATCCTATCACTAGTTTTTTGGGAAAAGAGGCTGACCTCCAGCTCATCACAACCTCCTTTCAGGTCGTTGTAGAGAGCAGTAAAGTCTCCCCTGAGCCTCCACTTCTCCAGACTGAACAGTCCCAGTTCCCTCAGCTGATCTCTGTGACACCCCTCACAGCTTCATTGCCCTTCTCTGGACATGCTCCAGGGCTTCAATGCCTTTCTTGTAGAAGGGAGCCCAGAACTGAGCACAATATTCAAGTGTGGCCTCACCAGGGCCGATTACAGACAGAACAATCACTGGCATGATCACCTCCTCACTTGACCCAGCAATCTTCACTTTCTTGAGTTTTTTTTTTACTTTTAGGGTTTTTTTTGTGTTTTTTTTTTTTAATGAATTTCAATTTCAAAGCTCAAGTCATCTCTGCAACTTTGAGAGTGGTTGTTCTGCCAGCTAGTTGCAGTATCTCACACATGCAGGTGATTTGGATGATTTATAAGTGTGCACAGTGTCCCTCTCATCTCAAAAGAAATGGATTTCAGTCAGAAGTCAGGATTCGTAGGGGGTAAAAATTAAAATAAGTTTAGAGTGTGCTTGCTTACTTTATGCTCTTAAAATGACCTATG
Organism: Meleagris gallopavo; assembly: GCF_905368555.1. Classification (NCBI taxonomy): domain Eukaryota; kingdom Metazoa; phylum Chordata; class Aves; order Galliformes; family Phasianidae; genus Meleagris; species Meleagris gallopavo. The sequence goes on along the minus strand of NC_139435.1, from coordinate 10,512,735 downwards.
CCCAGTGCTGAATCTGATCAGCTTTCAACTTTGTTATGCATGGGACCTGGACCTTGTACTAGATTTGTGTGCCGGATGCAGTCATAAAATCACTTAGTTCTCCTTCAACAGACAGGCAGAAATAACAGGGAAAATCAAATGAGTGACACGTGGTTTGCCTCAGGCCAACAGAAGTGTAGCAATTCTGCTGCAATTACCAGTTTTTGTCACGCAGGTTCCCAGGCTGCCTTGCGTTACACATCATCTGTGTGCTAAAGACTGCACTTTCTTCTCCGGATTCTGGGACTCTGAAGATATTTCTGATGGTTTTATTTCATTTCTTCATCCCTCTCCATATCTCATTTCTTATTCTCAGTCCTTTTTCAGTGTAACAATTGTCTGTGAAACAAAATAACCTTATCAGTATAGAGTCACTCCCTCAATACTGATATCTTAGAGTCTCCTCAACAGGGAACTAAATTTTCCTGTTTCATAAAGTGTTTTGGTTTGATAAACCCACTCTCCTTTCATCCCTTCTCAGTGACAGTGCAGCATGCTGCCACTGGAATGTGGCTCACAGCCTGCTGCAAAGCTGTACAGAGCAAGAGTGTTTTGCAGCTGTTTTCTCATGCCTCTTACAGAAACAAGGGTAGAATGTTTCAAGCACTTGTTTAACAGAAGGCATAATTTCTCAATAGGCATTGAGCTGAAACTCAGTGTCACAGTGCTGCTCTGAGGTTATGCTGTGATGCAGGGAAGTGATCTTTGGACTGCTGCCTTTTAGGTCACTTGATGTGACAGTGTCAGGTAAGTGGTGCAATAACGCTTTGGAGGTATGCTGAAATTAATTTCTTAGTTTCATCTGCAGTGCACAGACAGAGCTCTCATGATTTTGGAGTAAAGAGAGGCAGAATCCTTCTCCTCTGACATACATATGGTCACAACTGCAGACCCGAATTATGCCATGTGCTCTTGACAACTTTGTAGGATGGAGCTGGACAGAATGAAGCTAGGAGAAGAGAGTCAGCAGACGGGCCAGTGGAATCCAGTTTGATATTGCTCTACCCCTCAATCTTCTGCTTCTTCAAGCAAAATCTTTTCTGCACAGTAGATGTTGGGCTGTGACCTTCCCTTGCTCTACTCTTCAGGAGAGTAAAGCTCCTGCTAGCCAGGCTTTGATCCACAGCAAAAAGGGATAATTGTGCTTTCTTCCATCTATCTGCACATGTCGTGGCAGCTGTCTCTTGTGTTCATCATTTGTATCTCTGCTTTCTGGCTTTTGAGTAGGGTTCCTGTGGGTCACATTAATACAAACAAGACTTGTCAGTACAAACAATGCCACTTGTCACTTGCTAAAATATAAATATTTAGTTATTCTCTAATAAAGTTTGAGCTCTGCGGTATTAACATTGTTATGCTTGCTAGCATGGACTTAGTTTCATGATAGAAGTGAGCAAGAAAACAAAACAGTCTTGGGGCTTTCAGTCTATAGGATTAGGGGCCACATTTGCGGATCATCTTGCTTGTTTTTCCATTGTTATTGGAAATAAAAGTTTAGGCAAGGAATTTCTCACCAATTTGGCATTTAAGTCTTTACTCTTTGTTTAATCTTTTTTGTAGGCACTGAACCTTTAAACATAATCAGCTTCACAAACAGTAAAAGTTTGCTGTCTTCCAAGTAGAAGTATTAGAATTCTTATTCTCTTATCAAAAGTCTCAAAGGTTCTTATCAGCTAAGTAGTATAAAACACTCTTCTAATGTTTATTTCTGTTTTCATGAGAGGCTGTTGTGATATTGGAGTGGGAAAAAGTATTTGTACTGTGTGAATCCCTTAGAGGCATTGCTGAACAACCTTAATTCAGAAGACATGAATTATATGTTCCAAGAGTATTTTCCAAGAATAAAGCAGCTGTTGCTTTTCCCTACTTCTCCAAACTGGGGGTTGTTTTTGAAGGAATTGGGAAAACATACTTTGTCTCAGAACAGTGACACCTGCCAAGTTGTTTTTGGATCTCAAATGAAGGCTAGAATCTCACCTGCTAATGACTATAGTCAGTTTAAGCTTCCTGCACTTGAAGAAGAAGCTTAAGGGTTTTTTTTTAGTTTTGTTGCTTTTATATTGTTATCATTTTTTTTTGTTGGCTTGCTTGTTTTTGGCACTACAATTTGCTATTAAAACTTCCAGTGCACAGGGGTTTTGTGAAACAGGATGAAGAGAGCAAGGATAGGAGAGAGTCAAATTCTCAGAAAAATACCGTGGTGTCATTCGAATTGGGTAGTAAAGGTTGTTCTTTCTTAACTTAGATTTAACTTGCTATTATGTTCACCTTAAAGGAAAGCTGTATTGATACTTTTTCATATTCATTGCTTGCTGTACTGTCCAGTGTCCCCTAGCTGATTTGTGCAGGAGGAAGGACTCCAGCTTGCGCTTTGTGTTTGAGAGTGCTGCAGTAAGCTGCACAGCTGAGCTCAGGGCACAGATGAGGTGCCATCCACTCAGTCTGCCCCAGTGAGAGTGTCATTTCCCCAGCTTTGAGCAAATAGGCAGCCCAAAGGGCTGCAACTTTATCTCCAAAGGCAATGGATCTGTCAGCTGTCAAACTACAAAGGAGCTGCTCATGACTTCTGGAGTGCTGTGGGCCTCAGAGAACCCTCAGGTCTCTTCCACAGTGTGGAAATCATACAGGCAAATAGAATAAGGACTCAAACTGTGTTTGAGTTAATGAATTAGAGTCAGCTGTGTCATGCAATCACTCTGCTGGACACTCAGCCTGTGAAAAACACGATTGTTTCAAGTTAATATAAGCATTGCTGGAAGTTGTGTAAGATTTAATAAATGCCATCTTCGCTGTACTTTAAGATCATAAAAATGGATAGTTACTGTTTCTCCCTAATAGATGATAATTTTTTGTAAATGGTGTGTCTGAGCTTCATATGCAGCAAAGGAGCACCATTCTGGCACAAGAAGATTAAATGAGATATATTTCAAAAGTGGAAAATGAGAATGTGGAAAGTAACAGAAAGACTGTCTGGCAATTAGACAACTTGAAGTGCCTGTGATACATTTAGAGATGTAGAAGCTGTGGGAACACATCTTCATCTTCTTTGTGAGCCACTGGAGATATCAAAGCAGAAGGCTGCACACAGAGATTAATGAAACTCTAAGCAGCTTCATGGCCATGCAGTAATCTTTCAGTTTTGCATCTTCAATCGCAGCAAAAGTAGTCTGATGGGATATGTCTGTGATACCAATCTAGCTAGTGGGCAGCAGGATACCCAGAAGTGAATGTGTAAATAAGTTACACTGTCTGCTTCTTCTAGAGTAACCAACAAAGAGTTAGTAAATATTTTTAGGATGGAGAGTAACAGTTGATAATGAGGGATGCCATGACCTGAATTATGAACAGACATGTGTTTTAAAATTACATGATTGACATTTTGTGTTTTTTAATGTATCCTCAAATTCCAACGGAAGATTTTGAAAATAATTTAATATAAATGAATATAGCCAGGTACTTCAAATTCTTTAGGAGGTGTGAAGCTTACAGTGAGCCAAAGTCTATACAAGTTATTCCTGGCTGTCAGGACCATTTCTGGGGCACTATAGAAGAACAGATGAACAGAGGATTTGAGCTCTTTTGTTCTCTTATCCATTTAAGTGGTGGAATTTTATTGTGCAGCTGCCTTAGTTTTAAATGCAAGATGTCAAGATAACCCTCAACCAAGTTTCCATCTTTATTACACTTTGAGAAGAGGAATGAGCCTGTTCTTCTCAAGTCCAATGTAAAGCAGAAATTATGCTGTATCTAGCCACCACTGAACTGATGCTGGTACTTTCATGCCTCCTCCATTTTGACACTGTCCCTCATGACATCCTGGTTACCAAATTGGAGAAAAATGAATTTGATGAATAAGGCTGGATGGTCACACTCAGAGAGTTATGGTCAGTGTTGGGATCGGTGTTATTTAATATCTTTGTAGACAACACGGATAGCGGGATTGAATGCACCCTCAGCAAGTTTGCAGATGACACCAAGCTGAGTGGTGCAATTGACACACTAGAGACAAGGGATTCAGCAAGATTTGGAGGGACTGGAGAGCTGGGCAGCAAGAAACCAGTTGAGGTTTAAGAAAAACAGGGACAGAATCTTGCAACTGGGAAGGAATAACTGCATGCATCAGTACAGATTTGGATACGACCTACCAGAGAGGAATTCTGCAGAGAAGGACCTGGGGGTCCCCACCGCATCCTTATCCCCAAATTGGAGGGATGTGGATTTGATGGGTGGACAACTCAATGGATAAGAAATTGGTTAAAAGGCTCCAGACAGAGGGTGGTCACCAATGGCTCTATGTCCAGGTGGAGGCCGGTAACGAGCGGTGTCCCCCAGGGGTCTGTCTTGGGACCGGTGCTCTTTAACATCTTTATCAATGACATCAATGATGGAATGAAGTGCACCCTCAGCAAGTTTGCTGACAACATCAAGCTGAGTGGTGTGGTTGACACAGTGGAAGGAAGGGATGTCATTCAGAGGGACCTCAGCAGGCCTGAAAGGTGGGCCCGCGTGATCCTAATGAGTCTCAACACAGCAAAGTGCAAGGTTTGCACTTGGGCTGGAGGAATTCCAGGCATCTATACAGGCTGGAAGGAGCAGTCCTTGAGAGCAGCCCTGAAGAGAAGGACCTGGGGGTCTTGATGGATGAAAAACTGAACATGAGCCAGCAGTGTGCTCTTGCAGCTCAGAAAGCAAATGGTATCCTGGGCTCCATCAGAAGAGGGGTGACCAGCAGGGACGTGGACATGATTGTCCTTCTCTACTCTGCTCTTGTGAGGCCCCATGTGCAGTACTGTGTCCAGGTCTGGAGACCTCAGTACAAGAAAGACAGAGAGCTGTTGGAAAGGGTCCAGAGGAGAACCACAAAGATGATCAGGGGTCTGGAGCACCTCCCCTACAAAGACAGGCTGAGGGAGCTGGGCTTGTTCAGCCTGGAGAAAAGAAGGCTGTGGGGTCACCTCATTGCAGCCTTTCGATACCTAAAGGGAGCCTCCAAACAGGAGGGAATGAACTCTTTGAAAGAGTAGATAACAGCAGGACAAGGGGAAATGGTTTTAAGTTGAGGGAGGGAAGATTTAGGTTGGATGTCAGGGGGAAGTTCTTTACCATGGGAGTGGTGAGGTGCTGGAACAGGCTGCCCAGAGAGGTTGTAGATGCCCCATCCCTGGAAGTGTTCAAGGCCAGATTGGATGGGGCCCTGGGCAGCCTGGTCTAGTATTAGATGTGGAGGTTGGTGGCCCTGCATGTGGAAGGGGCTTGGAGATTCATGATCCTTGAAGTTCCTTCCATCCCTGGCCATTCTATCATTCTGTTATTCTGTCCTGGTAGACAAGAGGTTGGTCATGAGATAGCAGTGTGCCCTGGTGGCCAAGAAGACCAATGGTATCCTGGGGTGTATTAAAGGGAATGTAGCCAGCAGGTTAAGGGAGGTAATCCTCCCCCTCTACTCTGCCCCGGTCAGGCCTCACCTGGACTACTGTATCCAATTCTGGGCTCCCCAGTACAAAAAAGACAGGGATTTATGGGAAAGAGTTCAGTGGAGGGCCACAAACATTATAAAAGACTTGGAGCATCTCCCCTGTGAGGAAAGACTGGATGACCTGAGTCTTTTCAGCATTGAGAAAAGAAGACTCAGAGGTGATCTTATTAATGTTCATAAAGTGTGGGAATTGAAGGGACATGGCCAACCTCTTTTCAGTGGTCTGTGAAGACAGGGGAAGGGAAAACGGCCATAAACTTGGGCATAGGAAGTCCACACCAATGTGCAAAAGAATTTCTTCATGGTGACGGTGACGGAGCTCTGGAACAGGCTGCCCAGGGAGGTTGTGTGTTCTCCTTCATTGAAGAAATTCAAGACCCACGTGGGCGCTAACATGTACGGCCTGCTTTAGGGGTCTGCTTTGCAGGGCAATTGAACTCGATGATCTCTAGAGGTACCTTTCATCTCCTACAATTCTGTTTTTCTGTGATATCAGCTTTTCTCCTTAGCTCTGGTTTTATCATCAGACTGTTTACCATTCAAGTCAAATTGCTAAAAACTGAAAACCAGAAAGTTGTCAGGCATTCTTTTATTCTCAATCACCTTATTTTCTGCTACAAATCTCCATCTCACTGCAGATTTGAGCGTGGATTGGTAATTTTCCCCTCTCCTTTTTGTCTAATTGAACTTTCTGAGCCTGTAAGTGTTATGCAAGGCATAACTCTGCATGTACTGACGCTTCTGAACAGTTTTCTTTATGCTTTAATATTTGAAAGGTGGCAAGCATGACAAAAGAGCATAAAGTCTTTCTTTATCATATTGTCTTGTTCTTTTACTTGCAGTACACTAAAAATAAGTTATTTTAATTTTGGACTAAAACAATGCTAAACTATAAGACTTTTTTTGTCAGTGTCTTATGAGCTTTGTTCACCAAATCCTGATGAAAACATTATTTCAGTGGAACTCTGGAAAAGCTAGAATGCTGATCTTTTCTGTGCATGATGGTCATAATAAAAGTGTCTTGTTAGATTTCTCAATATCTTATAGAGAATCAGCCTTAGCCTTAGAAATATAGAATCATACTGAGAAAGTGTATACCTGAACTAAAGCAAACAAATAGTTAATGCCATTAACTTTGTAAACTAAACAGCTGTTTAAATAGGCCACACAAATCCTGGTGTTTGCCTTTATTTACAGGATTTTTATTTCAGCTTCTTTGTCCCTCATTGAATCGTTAGGATTGTAAAACACCATTAAAATCATCTAGTCCAACCACTATCCCATCCTCACTACGCCCACTAATCATGTCCCCCAGTGCCATATCTCCATGGTTCTTGAACACCTCCAGGCATTGTGACACCATTGCTTCCAAGGGTAGCCTGTTCCAATTCCTTGGAGATAAAAAAATCCTAATATCCAACCTGAACATTCCCTGGAGCAACTTAAGACCATTACTTCTCACCCTTTTGCTGTTACATGGGGGAGGAGGCCAATCCCTACCTCGCCACGACCTCCTTTCAGGTTGCTATAATGATAAGATCTCCCCTGGCCCCCTCCAGTCTCAGCCGTCTCATTTCCCTCAGCTGCTCCTTGTAAAACTTGTGCTCCAGGCCCCTCACGGTTTTTTTGCCCATCTCTGAACATGCTCCAGGGCCTCAATGTCTTTCTAGTAGTGAGGGACCTAGAACTGAATACAGTACTTGAGGTGCAACCTCAGCAGTGCTAAGTACGGAGGGATGATCATCTCTCTGCTCCTGCTGGCAACACTATTCTGATGAAAGGCTGTTGACCACTTGAGCACACTGCTTGTGTTCAGCTCAGCACTGCCCAACACCCTTAAGTTCTTCACTGCCCTGCAGCCTTCCAACCACTCTGCCCCAAGCCTGTAGCATTGCCTGGGGTTGTTGTGATCTAAGTGAACAACCCAGCACTTGGTCATGTTGAAGATAAACCTTCTCCTCTCTGCCCAAGCAAATGGCATTGCAGGTCCACTTCTTTGTAACTGTACCTGAGGAAGAACGTGAAATTTCACTTGGACCCTCATGTCACAATATTTGTGTTTTAGCTGGAAGTAACTGATGACATTTTGCATAGAAAGATCCTGGAGGGAAAAATGCTCAGAAAGCAATTAAATCAGAATCTGAAAAAGGAAAATGAACTCAGCATGTGTAATGTTTACAGATAATTTACTTCACTAGTTCAATTTTGATTATTGGAGTCTGAAGTTTTGTGGTAATGAGTGTGGGAATGCTTCTGTTTCCTATAGTAGAATTTTTTTCTTTAATTAGAAAATTCTTTTATTCAAATTGGATTTCTCTTACCACGCACTGCAGTTGTAATGTGTGGCTGTGGAGTGAATTACTTAAGGGTAAAACTGTGATCTTTTCTTCTTATTTTTGTTTCATTTAATTTCTGCAAACTTACCATGTTTACAGAGTCACAGAATCACAGAATCACAGAATTGTAGGGGCTGGAAGGGACCTCCAGAGATCATTGAGTCCAACCCCCCTGCCAAAGCAGGTTCCCTACACCAGGTCGCACAGGTAGGCGTCCAGGTGGATCTTGAATATCTCCAGAGAAGGAGACTCCACAACCCCCCTGGGCAGCCTGTTCCAGTGCTCTGTCACCCTCACCGTGAAGAACATGCGCACATTTGTGTGGAACATCCTATGCTCCAGTTTCTGTCCGTTTCCCGTCATCCTGTCTCCACACACTGCTGAAAAGAGTCTGGCCTCGCCGCTCTTACCCCCACACCTTAGATATTTATAAACCTGGATCAGGTCCCCTCTCAGTCGTCTTTTCTCAAGGCTAAACAGACCCAGTTCACTCAGCCTTTCTTCACAGGGGAGATGCTCCAGGCCCTTCACCATCTTTGTGGCCCTCCGCTGGACTCTTTCCAAGAGATCCCTGTCTTTTTTGTACTGGGGAGCCCAGAACTGGACACAGTACTCCAGATGAGGCCTTACCAGGGCAGAGTAGAGGGGGAGGATCACCTCCCTCAACCTGCTGGACACGCTCTTCTTAATGCACCCCAGAATGCCATTGGCCTTTTTGGCCACGAGGGCACACTGCTGGCTCATGGCCAACCTGTCGTCCACCAGGACCCTCAGGTCCCTCTCTGCAGAGCTCCTTTGCAGCAGGTCATCCCCCAATATACCGCTGCATACAATCATTCCTCCCTAGGTGTAAGACCCTACACTTGCTTTTGTTGAACCTCATCCGGTTTCTTACTGCCCAGTTCTCCAGCCTGTCCAGGTCTCGCTGAATGGCAGCACAGCCTTCAGGCGTGTCAGCCAATCCTCCCAACTTCGTATCATCAGCAAACTTGCTGAGGGTGGCCACTATCCCCTCATCAAGGTCATTGATGAAGATGTTGAACAAGACGGGACGCAGCACAGACCCCTGGGGGACACCACTGGTTACAGGTCTCCAGCCAGACTCTGCACCACCAACGATGACCTTCTGTGCTGTGCCAGTCAGCCAGTTCTCAACCCACCTCACTATCCACTCATCAATCCCACACTTCCTCAGCTTTGTTATAAGGATGTCGTGGGAGACATTATCAAATGCCTTGCTGAAATCAAGGTAGACTACAACTGTCCACTGCTGCCCTACTGTCAGAACTATTGCAGTCTTCTTTGAGTAAGTAACAAATTGTTCTCACTACAGGTGTTATTTTTTTTTCATTGTTATCAATTTGCTTAGAAATACAGACTTAGGCTGCAAGATCTGCGTTCTTTTTTTGTTCTGCCCTTTTGCCTGATATATATCCACTAATTCCAGTCCTTTCCATGTGACACAGAAGTACAAATTGCAAAACTTATCCAAGGCTAAGACTGCTCTCCTTCCTTCTCCCTCTGGGATGCTGCTTCAGCTTGCCATGTGGAATCGATTAAAAAAAATCTGCCAGAATATTTATTTTGACAAAAACAAACAAAAAAACCCCACCAAAAACAAAAGAAAACCCTGAACATTTCACCAGAAGAAATATTATGCAAAAATTGTACTGGAAAACAAAGATTTCTTCTGAAAATCAAAACATTTGGCTTAAAAACCTCAAGTCAGAAGTTTTCTAGTATTGCCTCATAGTGAGTGATATGCAGTGTGGGAGATGCAACGTATCCACGGAGCTGTTTGTGTGAGGAGAATGAAGCACTTAAGTGAAAAATCCTACTAAATAATGTAGCATCACTTCCAAATACGGCTTTGGAAAATGTTCTTCAAAACATGTCAAAATTTAAAAATTCTAGTTTTTCCCCTGGAGCCATTGAGAGACCCACCATGTTGCTTAATTTTTGGTCAATTTCTATTATTACCATTTTATACAGTAGCTTTTCATGGGAAAAAAAAAAAAAAGAAAAAAGAATCTTAGCTGCAATCACTTTTTTGTGATAAAAACTGAACTTTGTAATTGCATTTTATAATAAACTTAAATGAAGCTTGCTTATTTACGTTGAGGACTTCATAATAGGGATCAATTATGTATACTGAGACTGCGTGGATGAGTGCAGGAGTTCTTGAGATCATCAAATGTGCTACAAGATGTGGAAGAAAGAAGAAAAGTTGATGTTGTTTCCTAAACAACCTTTGCTTTCTTGGTAAATAGCCCACAGAGAATGAAAGTGCAGCTGTGAAGTGCAAGTTCAGTAAGAACTAAAAGTCTTTTGGAAACTGCTTAAGAGCATGCATCTGCATGGTTCACGCAAACGTACAGTCACTTCATCCCAAGCAGCACTGATGAACACAATGTGTTTCCTACTGCAATTATTTCATTTGATTTTACACATAAACTTACACAAATACCACATTTCTCAGACAGAGCAGGAAATTGAATTTGTAAAAGTATATACTTTTGGCAAGTAAGTTAACATTTAAAATATAAGATATTACTCTTTTTTTTTTTCTTCAGTAATAGACTATTTCTGAAAGCTGCACATTTCGCAGGGTTTAAACTTTATCCAAGCACTAATCTTTATTAGTAGGATCTTTATATTTGCAGCTGATAGATTGTGTAATTGTTGATTTGTTTAATGTCTATACTTATACTATACTTATACTACTATAACATTTGTTCGCCTCTTTATGTTTCCATACAGGAATGAAAATAGCTGTTTCTGCCTGACAGCCAATCAATCAGAAAAAAATAAAGCAGTTTCAGGGTAAAGCAAGGATAAAGGATCTTGTTTCAGAAGACGGACTAATGTTTGGGTTAGGCAAAGAGTTTTTTTCTACAGAAAGTCTCTACAGAACAAAACAAAAAAATTAAGAAGCATTCTCATGGTGCTACTTCTACTATAGCAGGAAGTTCTTTTGTGAGTCCTAGCTGCTTTATTGCATTCACACTGTAAACCAGGCATCTCAAAGCTCAGAATTGGACACAATTTTAGGTGCAATAGATGTGTAGAGTGTTTGGTCTCAAGTCTGTTTCTGGGGTATGAGAGAAAATTAAATGTTCACAGTAGAATTATCGGTGGATAGACTCTACAACTATGATGAGGATTTGGTAGGTCTGATGTGATTTTGAACTGTCATCAGGAAAACAAATGCTTTTGGGGGCTTCATTTCTTCAGTCCTATAGACTGCTCAGGTTGTCATCATACTAAACTCACCCACATACTGTCAAGCAAGGACACAGAGTTACAATGGCAGCAAAATACATATATTATATGTAGAATGTTCTATTCGGTGCACTCCACTGCTGAATTGCAGTTCTGGTACAGTTTGTGAGTAATTTGGCAGTGATTTGGAGTTGGGATAAAAAGAGAAGTATTTGAAAATATGTTTGAGTTGTATTTAGCATCAGTGACTGTTAAAGAAAGGAAAGAGACTCCCTAAATTTGCTTTGTGTTAGGATACTTCAGATAACACAAGAAAGAAAATATTTCTGTGCACATATACAGAGTGCTATTTAAAACTGGCCTCAAGAATCCTTACACATTCTCTGACTGGTGCATGGCAGAAATACAGTTCAGATCATTTTCTTTCCTGTATTTCCACCTTCTCTTCGAGCTTTCTTTCCACATATGTATAGCACTATACAAATGCAGCTGCTAGAAAAATGAAGTCTGTGCATGTGCCAATTTCAGGCTAGCAATATAGACAGAGGATATCCCTATACTGAAAGTGCAGGAAAGAGAGAACACTTAGAGATTTTCAGTTACACGGTAACTGACACCTTTGGAACCTAAGATTTGGCCTGGTCCTGTGTGGGAACACATCAAAGCAGGTTTCTTTACAGTAAGATGTAATGGCATTACTTTTATTACGTACTGTAGCAATGATGGTTTCAACCAAATTTCAAACATTCAGAAACTCCTGAAGCACAAACTTCAAGTAAAAGATTTCTTATAAATCTCTAACTTCATTGGCAAATTTATTATACACAAGGCAGGCACCCCTGCCTTATCTGTCTTCGCAACCTTACTAGCACAGAGATTTTTAATTTGCCTTTCAACCCTGCTGTAAGAAACAGGAGTGAAGGAAACATGTTCTTGACCTGAGAACCACTTTTTAGGCTGTGGTTAAGTATTTTTTCATGGCTCACCCTGAAGCCAGAACTAAAATAAACTGCAGCAAGCCTTGGCTGTGATTCAGAAGTGCTTGGTCAAGGTACAGTACAGTTGTACTCTGGTAGCAAAGCTGATGCATGTATTTCCATGCTATCCCATCAGTTGGTTGTGGGGACTTGCCACTGAAATATCTGTGTTGGTACTCCAGTAGAATTGCCAAGCCAACCATGAGGGATTGTGTATAGCCTAAAAATACAATTAGGGTTTTCCTTGTTTTATCCTGAGATGCTGGCAGTTCTAGTTTTCACTTGGCTTTGTTCTCACTTTGGGCTTAATTGTTTTGCAATAAGTAGAGACTTTCTGATCGTCTCAGACTGTCAGAAGCTGTTGTGACAAATTGAATTATGAGTTGATGACACTCCAGAATGTTTGGAGTGCTTCCCTGCTAAAATGGGTACCAGGTTTTTCCTTCATACTTTACAGTGAATTTGCTCTGGACACTGAACATAGAAGAAGCCTTTATCATCTAAAGAGAGAACAATCTGTAGCCAAAAAAATGTGGAATTTCTGGCTGTTATTAACCTCTTTAAAGGAATAAGTGCTAAAGCTGTTAAGTAAAATATTTCATGTATGAACAGGCCTTCTTCAGGGGAAGATGCACAGACATATCCTCTTCCAGAAAGTAAGTGACATCAAAATTTTCAGTTTTTCTGTATTAAGTGCAGGAGGCCTCACATAATGAGGAGGAGACAAGCAGGCAAAGAGGCTTGGTGCAGATGTTTTTCTGTGCATATTCAATTGTCCATCCACACAAAGAATGAAACACATATAGACAAGATTCAAGTAGCCCATATACTCCTGATAAGGGCAGTGATGATAGTCATAGACGTGGAGAGTCATGACAGCATGAGATCAGAGCTCACTTTGCGATAGAGCTGCTATGTAAAAAGCGTTAAGGCTCAGAAAACACATGTTCCATTCTGAGAGAGAATAATGTTTTGGAAACTGAATTAAAAAAATCAATGGAAATTCCAGAGCCAAGTTTTGTATTAGCCAGTGGCTGTTGGCTCAATGAACAACTTTGCCTGTCATGTCTGTTTGCATGGGCAATATGAAATATGAAATGAAATATGATAAATTTGTATTTATTCCCCTGCTCCATAAGCCTTAGTTGGATAGCTGAATTTTGACATGCAAGCATTGTTGTGGGAGCTTTGTAGTTTGTAGCATACATCATTTTTTAAAATTTTGATTGCCTTTCTTCTTACAGAGGCAGCTCTGACACAATAAGCCAATAACTAATCATTCTGCCCTACAAAATCTGGGTCTCAAGTGAAGATGGCTAGTTCTTCCTGGTTCCCTCTTGTTAAGAAACACAAGGAAAAGAAGGTCAAATAGCTCAATCTTATGTAATATCAAAGAAAGATTGAGTCCTGTAGAATAAAACAGGAATGGGCAAAGATTTGGACCAATGCTTTGATTCCTTTAGCAGCAGCAGGGGAGCCACATCCACTGATTTCATGGTCTAGCCTCCATTCCTGCTCTATATGTTCCTAGTTTCTTGACATTTTTATCCATTCTGAACATATGATCTATTGCTTTTATAGTCATTTCAGTGTTAAAAGAAGCTTTGATTTAAAATTTAAAAAGAAACCTGAGAATTTTGGTTTCATGTTTCAGCATTGATAGTCTTGATTTCATTTTTCAAAAAAAGGAATGAAAACATACAAGCAGTAACAGTAATCCCTAATGAACAATCAGATGGGACTTTGAGTCTTGCAGTCTTTGTCTTTTAAACTTCAGTTTGCTGTGGAAAATTAGAAGGAAAGAGCTTTCACTTTTAAGAGATAGTGGGGCAGACTCTGAAGAGTTTTCCTCTTTTCCTTGTCCTCAGGCTGGCTTTCCCAGCTGTACAGGAAAACTGGAAAGCTTCATAGTATTTCAAAAGTGTTTTTTAATTTGTCTATCCTTTTAAGTTTGAATGTGGCAACTAAAGAATCTCAGTCTTGCTGTATTTTTTCGTGTCCCGGAGCAAGTTAAGAAGTCTGCACTGGCCATATCAAGAGCAAAAACAAAGAGGAAAATGAGCTGTAAGAATGGCTGGGATACCTTTATCTTTGTCACATCCATGCTCTGGGAGCTGTGATATTAGTAGATTATTTGCTTTAGACTGTGTATTGCTCTGTGTGCCTTGGAGTGGAAGAACTATACACACATATATATAATGGTTTTGCAATGTTAGCAGTTGCTGCAGAAAAGCAAACTAAGACTCAAGGGACCTAAGCTGTGCTCAGTTGCACGCATCTCTTGGATTGCAGCAGGAGATGTAAATGAATCCTGTGTAGTTCAGCTGGCTTTCAAAGGCCTTGTCAAAGTGTACTCAGTTAAGTTAGTAGTTTGATACAAAAGCTAGCATGGGAAATTTTACTGCCTTTTTTATGCCAGTCTATTGTATGGTCAAAATAATTTGTTATGATCTGCAACAGACTGCTTATTTCTTCTACTTGGAAGCTTGTGGACTCAGGGAGGTGGGGGGCTCGCTATCTAAGTTGAGAGTGGACCACAGTTCAGACGGTTTGTGTTGCGTAATCACAGAATCACAAAATCACAGAATTGTAGGGGTTGGAAGGGACCTCCAGAGATCATCGAGACCGACCCCCCTGCCAAAGCAGGTTCCCTACACCAGGTCGCACAGGTAGGCGTCCAGGCGAGACTTGAATATCTCCAGAGAAGGAGACTCCACAACCCCCCTGGGCAGCCTGTTCCAGTGCTCCGTCACCCTCACTGTGAAAAAGTTCTTACGCACATTCGTGCGAAACTTCCTATGCTGCAGCTGATGTCCGTTTCCCCTCGTCCTGTCTCCACGTACCACTGAAAAGAGACTGGCTTCACCGCTATGGCCGCCACACCTTAGATATTTATAAACCTGGATCAGGTCCCCTCTCAGTTGTCTTTTCTCAAGGCTAAACAGACCCAGTTCACTTAGCTTTCTTCATAGGGGAGATGCTCCAGGCCCTTCACCATCTTTGTGGCCCTCCGCTGGACTCTTTCCAAGAGATCCCTGTCTTTTTTGTACTGGGGAGCCCAGAACTGGACACAGTACTCCAGATGAGGCCTTACCAGGGCAGAGTAGAGGGGGAGGATCACCTCCCTCAACCTGCTGGACACGCTCTTCTTAATGCATCCCAGAATGCCATTGGCCTTTTTGGCCACGAGGGCACACTGCTGGCTCATGGCCAACCTGTCATCCACCGGGACGCCCAGGTCCCCCTCTGCAGAGCTCCTCTCCAGCAGCTCATCCCCCAGCCTGTATTGGTGCATGCAATTATTCCTCCCTAGGTGTAAGACCCTACACTTGCTTTTGTTGAACCTCATCCGGTTTCTTACTGCCCAGCTCTCCAGCCTGTCCAGGTCTCGCTGAATGGCAGCACAGCCTTCAGGTGTGTCAGCCAATCCTCCCAACTTCGTATCATCAGCAAACTTGCTGATGAGGGGCCACTATCCCCTCATCAAGGTCATTGATGAAGATGTTGAACAAGACGGGACGCAGCACAGACCCCTGGGGGACACCACTGGTTACAGGTCTCCAGCCAGACTCTGCACCACCAACGACAACCCTCTGTGCTGTGCCAGTCAGCCAGTTCTCAATCCACCTCACTGTCCACTCGTCTATCCCACACTTCCTCAGCTTTGTTATAAGGATGTCGTGGGAGACATTATCAAATGCCTTTCTAAAATCAAGGTAGACTACATCTACCGCTCTTCCCCCATCCACCCAGCATGTGACAGCATCATAGAAGGCCACCAAGTTGGTCGAGCACAACCTCCCCTTGGTGAACCCATGCTGACTACTCCTGATAACCTCCTTTTCTCCCAGTTGTCTGGAGAACTCACCTCACAGAGGTGAGGCTGACAGGCCTATAGTTACCCGGATCTTCCTTCTTGCCCTTTTTGAAGACTGCAGTGACATTGGCTATCCTCCAGTCTTCAGGGACCTCCCCTGTTATCCAAGACCTCTCAAAAATGATGGAGAGCGGTTCGGCATTGACCTCCGCCACCTCCCTCAGCACACGTGGATGCACCCCGTCAGGTCCCATGGACTTGTGGATCTTAGTACTGCCTAGGCGCTCACGCACGTCCTCTTTCCTGACTAAAGGGAAGTCTCCCATTCTCCAGACCCTCTCACTAACCTCCAGGGTGTGGGAAACCTGAGGGAGAGACTTTTCACTGAAGACAGAAGTAAAAAAGGCATTCAGTATCTCTGCCTTCTCAGCATCCCCCGTTACCAGAACCCCCCCCTCACTTAGTAAGGGGCCCACATTCTCCCTAGTTTTCCTTTTGCTGTTAACATATTTGAAGAAGCCTTTTTTATTATCCTTTATCACTTTAGCCAGAGTAATCTGTGGCATTTCAGAAGGTGCAGAATTACATTTTTAGCTTATGAAATAGCTTCTCTTCAAGGCTTGTTCTCTGAGGAATGGCTGCAAAATGCCAGAAGAACAAGATGCAACTCTTTGTAGTGCATCATGTTTGACTAATTAACTCCTGACCTTTCAGTGGCTTTGCACAGATATGGAAGCGTTTGCCTCACTACATGGAATTTCAGGATATTAGGAAGAAGATATTTCATCTGTTCTCATTTAGCCTCTTACACCCTAATGAGGTACAAAGCAACCATGATGTATGCAGCAAAATGAATGCTGAAAACCTATTGTTTTCGTATTTTGATTCCACAGTGTAAGTGACTCACTATGAGAGAAGCCCAGGGATACTGATGTGAAAAGAGTCTATTTTGTTTTTGACTTCCAGTGCTGGAAAGTAGATTAACTATTTTATGCTTATTTTCAGACCGGATATTTCCATCTGCCCCATGGGGATTACTTCATCGAGCCCATTAAAAAGCACCTACAGAAAAAGGGAACACCCCAACCCCACATTATCTATGAAGCAAATACCCTCCAAAATGCTCTACGGAGAAAACGAGCAATCCCAGTGGAAGAAGAACAAGCATGTGGAGTGAATGGTACAAATGTTGCTGAATTCCTACCCAATTTCCTATCTGTCTCTTTTTAAGTATGTTTAAGTATGTTTATTTTCCACTTGTCTGTGCCATTCCTTATGCCAGGCTTTTCTAAAGTCTGGAAAAGGAAAAAGAGATCATGCAAAATGAGAGCATCTCAGTCAGAACATTTCTGTTACCATCTGTCAAGGTTCTTTTCTCAGCTTGCACCTAAATCTTCTTTGTGGCTACTGGGATAGTTTTTCGCAGCACTGATTCTTTCTATCCCACACTTCTTTCTCAAGCCAAAACGGGTCAAGTAATTTGACTTGTATTCTTGAGTAGTTCTGGAATGACAAGAACTGCACCCAATACTGATTTTCATAAGATATTCTTACTCCACGCAAGTATTTTCCTTAGTATAAAAAATCTCACCTCTAATCTGTGGTTTAAATTTAAGATTTCTGGATTCTTTTTGATTGTTATCAGAATATTTATTTTGTTGTTCTGAAAGTGAAGCACAAAGCATCAACTGTGAGGTGGGATTTTTTTAAGAAGCATAAGTGGAAGTAATTTAAATACTAACACCACAGTGATTAACATCACGTTTTGTTGAAAAAACAAGTTAATAGACTATCCTGGAAAGGGGGGGAGAGAGGAGGGGGATGGGGCATGTCCAAAGGGTAATTGATATCTCCTGATTACAAAATGAGATATTGTAATTATTTTTGTAATCATTTACTTGATTTGTTCATTAGTGAAGTTATAGTGTTGGTAGTGAGAATGAATTACCTAAATGACATAAAGCCCAAGCTACATACAGAAAGAGGTACAGAATACTTAGTGGTTTTTGTCTGCGTCTTTTTTTGATGGGTTAATAGTTATAGAATAGTTAGTTCTTTTCTGAGGGCAGAAAATAAAGGTTATGTTGGAAGTCTTAATTCTCAGGCATGACTGCTGCTGAAGTTCTGTTGCTGTGTGATGTGAGTTGATGATTTAAAGAAACAAACAGTTCAGCCCCAGTCTATTTCTGAGCACAGACCTGGACTGCTTGCTTGACAGTTGAAGGAAACTGGAAGCCTGATGACTAGTGGGGAAATAGTCAATCTTCTGTAATACTGGGTAGGTTTAGGATAAGGGAAAGCCTGAAGAATTAGTGTTGGTGCTGCTTCTCATTATTCTTCATCAGAAAAGTTTATCTACTTGTTAGATAACTAAGCCTTATGTCAAAAAGTTGTGAACATCTGTAACTGTTGTGTATTTTATCTTAAACCTAAGATTAAACCACAATTTCTGTTTTCTTTCCTGTCTGTTGGGCTGTATCATAGAATCATAAAATCCTTAGAGTTGGAAGGAACTTTAAAGGTCATCTAGTTCAACTCCCCTGCAGTTAACACTACATTCACAGCTAGATTATGTTGGCCGGGGCCTTATCCAGCCTTACCTTGGAATTCTCCACGTGTGGGGCATCAACCACAACACTGTGCAACCTGTTCCAGTGCCTCACCACCCTCACTGTGAAAGATTTTTTCTTCATATCCAACCTAAGTCTACTCTCTTTTAGTTTGAAACCATTTCCCCTTGTCTCATCACCACATACCCTGCTAAAGAGTCTCTCCCCTTCTTTCCAGTAGCCCCCCTTTAGATACAGACAGGATGCTCTCACGTCACCTCGCAGCCTTCTCTTCTCCAAGCTGAACAACCCTAGCTCTCTCAGTCTGCCCTTGTAGCAGGGATTATTTTACATTTACTTGTGAAAAGTGAGAAAATATTCCTGCCTACTGTCTCTCATGTTTCTTTTCTGCATGGAATAATATCTGTAAACAGAAAAACTAAATATGGAAAGAAGATAGGATATACAAG
The DNA here is from genome assembly GCF_905368555.1 of Meleagris gallopavo. NCBI lineage: Eukaryota > Metazoa > Chordata > Aves > Galliformes > Phasianidae > Meleagris > Meleagris gallopavo. Next base: position 10,493,849 of record NC_139435.1, on the reverse strand, counting down.
GTATCTATCTGTGCATATGTGTAGTCTGGTAATTTTCTTTCTTCTGCTCACTTTTTTGCATCTGGTGTTTTTTTTTAAGGTACTGCAGAATGAGACAGAAAAGGACTGACTGTACCTGGATGCTGGGACAAATTGAGCATAGCTTCCTTGAGATTTTTTCACTTAACCTAGTTAAGCTTTTATGGATTTAAACTTCTTGTCTTATTCATTTGAACGTGACAGAACTATTCCTGATATTAATAGTATGTTCATGATGTTCCAGGCTAGCAAAGGGAGCATATTATGAATTAACAAAGTAGTATACTGCTACTTATGCTTCTACGTGCAAATGACTTAGTCAGCCTTTGTAGGTAATGCCTGCTTTTGGTCAAACAGTAATCTGCTTGACTGTTGTAAAAGGAAACAATGTGAAAACGTGCATTGCACTGGGAAGATACACTCTTCGTTACGGTTCCACTTTGTGAAAGGGTATAAAAATCCTGGTTCTTCTAAAGGCCCTTAGTTCCTATGTTGTAAAGTAGTCAGCTCTTTGACAAGGATAGAAAAAAAAATCAGTGTAATTTCCTGTTTACATTATGCATTGTTAAAGAGCTGTTGCTCTTGCTAGAGATACAAAACAAAAAAGGAAGGAGAGTTAATTCTCAAATTCTGTGCTAAATATATTCACTGTATAAGCTATGGGGAATATTTGTTGCATAAATAGTTTACAAAGGTGGTAAATTGATTCTTCCCCTTTTCAAGACTACAAGCAGTTCATGCTCTTATGTTTGATGGCAAAGTTCTAGCGTCTGATATCACAGGCGGCCCAGATTAATCCTTTTGGAAACACTTCAAAGCAAAACAATTCCAATTTACCATTCTATTTTACAGATTCAACACCATGACCATTTTTCTGTGTTACCAGTTCTAGCTCTGACTCCTCTACGCTGGGAAGTAACCGGTGAAGAGTTGCCTGCCATATCGCATGTTTGACCTGGTTGTCAGAGTCAAATATTTTAAACTTGTGGGCTGATGTTCATGATAAGTGCTATGTGCTGTTGTTTATTTGATTCGGTTTGTGCTTCTTTTTAACTTAAACCAGGAACAGCTGAGACATTTCTAGGATCTGCACTAGGGAAGGGATGGAGTGCCAAACTTAAAATGTAGTAGTGAGTTTTGCTTGGAAGAGTTGAACTGCAAGGATGTTTTCAAGTTAGTGCACAAAGTTTGGTGCTGATATTGGTAATTGTCTCATCAGAACTAACATATCCTTCAGGTGAGGAGTATAAAGCAAAATCAATGGGAATTCATTTGTAAGGGAGCAGGTGAGGACTCTGACCTCCTGTGCAGTATTTTTAAGCTTTTTTTTGGTTAAGGAACCATGTCTCCTTTTGGAAAAAAAGCTCTGTACAGTGTGTTCATAGCAGCTTTTGGTGTGGCAATGACCAAATCAGTCTCCAGGTTCCATCCCTTCTTGTCATCTGTCTCTAATCTACCCAAAGTAATATTTTGGCAGCAGTTACATTCCAGTGTTTTTGCAATTATTATATTAATTAACTTACAATTTGCAGCATTTCTAAGTTTCATATATTTGGAGAAAAATTATTTTGATAAATAGTGTAAATTAAAACTTAGGTATGTGCTTTACACTCCTACTGCTGCTACGACAGTTGCTAGATGACTCATTCATTAGCTGCATGCAAAACCAAGTGCTTATCTGATGAACAGTGTTATGATACAGTACATTGCAAGCTGCTGTCTTCTTGTTATTTGAAATCTGTGAGAAGGTCCAAGCATGACAAATGAAAAATTGTCCTGACCTTTACAGATAAGTTTTCTAGCCATTTGTGCCTGGAAGGCAGGAAAACTGAGTATTTGAGAATTTGTTTGGTTTTCATAAATTGGCTGTGTTAAAAACTTTACAATGCTCTGACATGTAAGCATGAAAGAGAAGGAATTAATATCTCCTCTACACAATGAGCAATTATTTCCTTCAGCTTCTTTCCCATTTGTTTTCATGAAGTCTGCCACAAGGTATTGGGCTTGTTTGTGAGGTGTAAAATAGAGAAACTTTATGAAGTTTGCAACAGAAAAATGAGCACTTCCAGATTCAGCACTAATGTGAGACTGCAGCACTGCAGAAGGGTGGGTACAATGTGAAAGAGATGAACTCCTTTTTCTTGGTTTGTTGATGGGGTAAAGTAGCAGTGGTTTAGATTTAGGGTAGGTGAGTTGTATTTGGACTGCAACCCTGTGGTTACTGCAGTAGACAGTCTCTGAGAATACTTCATATACTAGTATTTAACATCAGTTTGACTTGTAAGCCTCCAATTCCTTGCCTGCAGAGGAGTTATAAATCTTATAAGCAAAAATTCTCCATAAGATTGAAGGCATTCATTTTCTGGAGCTGTGATAGGCTAAGGCTGAGGTGGGAGGGCAGGTGAGAACCTGGGCTGCTGCTGCATGAAGAGAGTAGTGGGGTGGAGGAACTGAAGGAGCAGAGCAACGTAATCTGTGCAAAACTGGTTTTTAGGACTGTTGCATAATGGTGTTGTTTCATTTACCAGATGACTAGAAAGCTATTAAGATTCTTTCAGACAATAATTACCTGTTCTTCATACAGGTAATGTGTCTGAGTGCAGGATTTTATTGAATAATGATCTTGCCTGTTGATGATTAACTTGCTGCTGCCAGAGAATTTTCATTTCTTCTGTCTGCAAGCATACAGCATGAACTGTTAGTCCTGGCTTGACAGTGAAGTCTTTTGTTTAACTACTTGGAAGAGGCAAAAAAAAACTTCCAGGACACTGTTTTATTCTCAAAGGATAGCCTGCCTTTTTTTGGAAGAACATTGTGACCAATGTAAGCAGCCTTTCTTGCTGGCAGAAACCCTGATACATGCTGTGTGACTTTCAGATCTTTCAAAGAATGATGATGACATTTTTCCAGTATTTGTTTATCCTGTATTTAACTAAATCATTTACTACTCAGCTTAATTTGCATAGTTTCTCCAAAATGCAGAGACTTTTTTTTTTTGAGGATAGTAAATTCAATATTGTAGTAACCAAGATGAATGTAAAGCAGAGAGAAGAGCATCTTTCCCCCCACCAAGATCTACTAACTTGTTTAAAAGATACTTGCTGTGAAAAAAAAAGAGCAAATAGATGCATTTAGGCAGAATTACCTCTTTTTTTAAACCAGGAACAACAAAAGAAGCAACCTTCATAAGTGTGTTTTCATTTCTGGAACAAGCTGCACTGAAGTGAAAACAGTGAGGACCTGCTTGCATGGATAGCAGGAGATCTGGCATTCCAGGGCTGGTGTACCTTGGAAAAAAGGACTTCGTGGCATATTTCTACTAACAGTGGATGTAACAATTGTTTCTAGTTGTTTGATATCAGTATTTTCTTTCCCTTAAGCAAGCTTTTGAAATAAATGCATGTATCTAACTTTCTTCAGCTGAGATACAGTTAATTTTCCTGCCAGTACCTGGTATGGCTCTGTGTTTTGGATTTAGGATGAAATAATGGTGGATCACATGCTGATGTTCTGGCGCTGAGTCAAGAACTTTTCAGCTTTGAATTCTCCCCTGCTAGTAAGGAGATGAGCATACAGAAGGATTTGGGAGGGGACAGAGCCAGGATAGCTGACCAAAGGGACTCCCATCCAACTCAGAGTTGTGTGGAAAAGTAAAACTTGTGGGTTTGGTCAGTAGGGCTGCCCCTGCTTTAGGACTGGCTTTGTTTCAATCACTGTAAGGTGAAGAATTGCACTGTGTGTCACTTGGTTGTTCTTTTTTTCCCTTTACTTTGATTTTTTTTCTTTCTTTCCTGTTAAACCATCTTTATGTCAGCCCAGGAATTCTCACACTTCCACATATTTCAGAACACTCCCCCATCCTGGGGGCGGTTATCAGTTGTGTGGTGCAGAGCTACCTGTTGAGTTAAACCACAACACTTTCAAGTTTCAGAATTTTTCTTCAGACATTTCTTGGTACTTATTAGAAGCTTATCAGAGATACGTTAGATTATTTTCATTTTCTTGTGCTTTCCTCCTGTAGAAAAAGGAAAAATTGACTTCTGTTTCTGAAATCTCTAGATTCTGTGCTGGAGAAGATAAGAAACTTAGAAACTTTCAACTTGCATCTGTTAACATTTTACATACAAATTTAAGGTTTCCGTATTCATTTAACTTTGCTGTCAAAAATGCTGTTAGTAAAAGCAGAGTTTGGAACAAATAAGCAGATACAGATGTGTATCTACTTCTTGCTAAGAAGTACAAAGGAATCTAATTTTCATTACCATGCAGATGTTCAATGGATCTGTTTAAAATATTATTTGAACTTCATGTTTTAAGGACACAGGATAATGCTGATATATTCTAACTTCAGTAGCCTAAGAGTTGAATATTTGAGTCCAAGCTAGTACTGTTACAAGTGTACAGTCAACAAATGTACAGTTAGAAGGGTAGCGTGGCTAAGATGGTACTTTACAGGTGTTATAGTTGGAAAGATTATCATGGTAGAAAAGAGACAATCAAAGAAGAAATGCCCACTCATAACTGACGATACAGGCTTGCAGCGGAAAACTCCAAAAAAGATGGATCTCCAGAAAGAGATCCTTCCCAATGGCTGTCAGCCATTAAGTGGGGTCTAGGAGGGATACAGCCAGTCTCCAACCCTTCTGGTCATACAGCTGAATTGCCTTCACCTGTGATCTCCTGGCTGACCCAGTCCTTGCCTCAGGTGATCAATCAGTGGTTCAGGCCATGACTCAACAATTATCGTACATATAAGCTAGCTTAGTTTACAGTTCTTAGAGAGAAATAATAATTGTCAAAGGATGGTTTATCCTGTCCTAAGATAGAATTCTAGAATCATTAGGGCTGGAAAGATGGGTAAGATCGCCAAGTCCAATTGCCAACCCATCACCACCAATGACCACTAAACCGCATTCCCAAGTGCCACATCTCTTCAGTTTTTGAACACATCCAGGGACGGTGACTCCATCATCTCCATGGGCAGCCTGTTCTGAGGAGGAGTATTTCCTAATACCCAATCTGAACTTCCCCTGGCACAACATGAGACCATCACCTCTCATCCTAAAGAGGACTTAGGGTGAAGCATTTGCTACCTGATGGGCTGTGGGTGCAGGCTGCCTAACAGGCAGTATAAATACTGGGAGAGAAGAAAGGAAGAAAATACTATATTTCATCAATTGTTCGTCTTCGGTAGGATCAACACCAGAATGTTTCTCCAAGTGGATTCAAACGTTATGCTGTTTGTGTCCAGAGAAAGCTCTCTTAGTGTTAGCAGATTGCTGACGCCTGGTTTCCTTGTGCTTTCTCTTCTTCTCTTTTCCAATGGAATTTCACCTTGGTATTCAACTAGCACCTACTAGCCTTAACAGGATGTTTTCCTTCAGTACCTGTATTATCACAGAATCATAGAATCACAAGGTTGAAGAAACTACAAGGTCACCTAGTCCAACCGTCCTCCCATTACCACTGCTAGCACAAGCTACTAAACCATATCTCGCAGCTCCTCATCCAGATGCCTCTTGAACACTGCCAGTGACGGTGACTCCACCACCCCCCTGGGCAGCCATTCCAGTGCCTGACCACTCCCTGAGAGAAAAAGTTTTTCCTCATGTCTAATCTAAACCTCCTCTGACACAGCTTGTGGCCATTTCCTCGGGTCCTGTTTGTTGCCTGGGAGAAGAGACCAAACCCCTCCTCATCATAACCTCCCTTCAGGAAGTTGTAGAGAGCAATAAGATCTCCCCTGAGCCTCTTCTTCTCCAACAATCCCAGCTCTCTCAGCCACTCCTCATAAGAACTTGTGCTCCAGACACCTCACAAGTTTGTTTCTCTTCTCTGGACATATTCCATGGCCTCAATTTCTTTCTTGTGTTGAGAGGTCCAAAACTGAACACAGTACTCAAGGTGCGGCCTCACCAGTGCTGAGTAGAGGGGGATGATCACCTCCCCGCTCCTGCTGGCCACACTATTTCTAATGCAGGCCAGGATGGCATTGGCCCTGTTGGCCACCTGGGCACACTGTCAGCTCATGTTCAGCTGGGAATCAACCAGCATCCCCAGGTCCATTTCCTCTTCACGGTCACAGTCACTGAAATTAGGTTCAACGGTTTTAACCACGTTCTTTGGTAGATGAATTATGCTGAAGGAAAGGGTGAAATTAAGTGGAAACTAAGGAGAATGTCGATGTAACTTGGCAGTAGTAACTTGTTTCCATGTGAAAAAGCATCAGAAACATGATATGCTTCTTCACTCAATGACTGGATGAACTTTAAAGCTCTGTGACTTGCCATTTTTTATATAATGTGAATCAAAGCTGTAAGAGTGGTGGGGGAGAATCTCCTTCCCTGCACTTCAGCAAAGTCTTTCCATTCCTTTCTGTGTCACTGAGAAGGAAGAGTATTTGCTGCGCTGTGCTTACTTAACTATTGTTTAAAAAGTAGATTGGGGTCTCGTCCTTGTCTTCACTGAAAGAGTCTGCTTAACCACTCGTTCAATTAAAGAGAGTCTGGTTGCAGACTGAACTTAGGTTCAACATTTTTAACCATGTTCTTTGGTAGATGAATATACTCTGCTCTTGATCTGTGCTTACAGCTTTCCTTGTCAAACTGTGTGACGTTATTTCACTTTTAGTGAGTTGATATTGATTTGATAAAAAAAAAGAGTTTTTAATGTAAATGTTAAGCTGTTGCAGTATTGATTTGGAGAGCCTTAACAAGCTTAAAAATTAAATTGTAACATTCATATGCCATCCCTCTCTCCTTTACAGAAGAATATTAGCCTTGAACAATATTATATTTTATTTCCAGAGTTGCTGTAAAACAAAGCAAAATGAAACAAAACACACAGAAGGCTGCATTTGGGAAAAGTTTTTAATACAGGAGTTTGAAAACTTGCTCAGAACCCTTGTCTCATTAATAGAGCTCTATTGGCAAAGCTGCTCAGCTTTTAGTGCCAAATTTCACAGTCATACTGAACTTTCTGTGAACTTTCTAATAAGAAACTACAATTACCTTATTATTTCTGAGCAGATCGCAGATTTCTAATTCTTCTGAGAAGTGCTGGACATGTGCTATGGGGCTAATGAACTGATACGAGTTCAGCATTCACAATTAGTTTCTTCAAAGTCTGCATGTCCCTAATGAGCCTCTGGGTAGTCTCCTGTTGTATGTGACCCACTTAAACTGCAAGACAATCACATTGTTTGGACGCTAGGTTATTCTGTGTGAAACACAGCGTCTTTACAGTTTATTCACTCCTTGTTTGGATCTGGTGTTCTTCAGTGCATTCTCCGAAAATCTGCTTGAATTTGGATATGTTTTGTGTTACTGGAGAGAGTTCTCTGCTATGAAGACAGGCTGAGGAAGCTGGGCTTGTTAAGCCTGGAGAGGAGAAGGCTCTGGGGAGAATTCATTGCAGCCTTCCAGTACTTACAGGGAGCTTACAAACAGGAGACAGTCTGACTTTTTACATGAACAGATAGTGATAAGACAAGGGATAATGGTTTTAAATGTAAAGGGGGCAGATATAGGTCAGACGTTAGGGGGAAATTCTTTACTCAAAGGGCAGTGAGGCACTGCCATAGGCTACCTAGAGAGCTGTGAGTGCTCCATCCCTGGAAGTTCTGAAGATTGGGTTGGATGGAGCCCTGGGCAGCCTGAGCTGCTGAGGAGCAACCAGCACACAGTAGGGGCTGGGGCTGGGTGCAATATAAGGCCTCTTTCTACCCAACCTGTTCCATGATTCCAAGGTTCTGTAATGAATTATAGTTAAAGATCATCACACTCCTCTCATAAGTTTTAATTTTATGATTAACAGCAGTCAAAGGTATTGCATAACTTAGGAAGTTGTAAGATTCTCCTGTCATCACTATTTCAGTTGGTTTTTTTAGACCAAACCCTAAATTCTGTCTTTTGAAGGCAGAAGTGTTTGAATATTTGCAAGAGAAGAAAAGCAGAAGTTTTGATTTTCTTCCTTAACTACTATACCAAAGATTCTGTGAAACCATCTGTTGCATGCCCAGGTTCTGCCTAAAAGAACATAAAAGAGAATACTGACCATTGCCATAATCTCTTCTGTACTGTCTTTCTGCTTTTCTTTTGCAAATATTCAAATTTACTTCAAACAATTCACAATCAAGTAGCTAAGCTGAAAAAGATGTATTCTTATTCTTTTGAAACATTTAATGGTGAAGCCTCTGTACACATAAGTTAGTCTGTTAGGTTAGAGAAAGTCTTCTCTAAGCTGTTGCAATTATTTTCAGTGAACACTCTCAGACAGTGAATCCTTTGTTCACATCTTCAAAAACAGTAATTTTATATGTATTTTTAAATGGTCTTGTCTAATGTTTTGCTCAGCTACATAATAGTATTTGAGTTAAATCTGCAGATAAATGGATTTTTTGCATTTTAAATACCTCTTAAATGCAAAGTACACCATTGATTTGAGTCTGTCAAAGTTAGAATTAGAAACAAGTTTCTTGCTTGCCTGGTGACTAAAACCAGCTGAATCAAATTCTTTCCATTCTGAATCTCACTGCTGTCAGTTGATCCTCAAGTCTACATTTCCCTCAGCTCTGTGGAGATTTGGGTGTGGATCAAAGTCTTCCGACAGCCCACTGCAGAAGCTCTAGCGAGGGATTATTCCTGACATTTTATATAATATTTGTCTGACATTCTCCAGGTAAAATATTCTGTGAGCCACTATCTATCTTACAGTATTTTCAGGGTCTCAGTTGCATCCATTGGTTAATGATTCTATGATGATTCTATGAAGTAATTCTGGCAGTCAGGTGCTATTCTAAGGAGTGGATGGGTAAGAGAAGTACTAAATTTTATCTAGTAGGCTGATAATGAAAAGAAAGTGCAGTCAAAGAAGGGGATTCCTGCAGAGCCAGTAATACTGCCAGGCAGCTAAAAATTTTAAAGCAGATACCACTTTATGTTTAGAGAAGGGATTACTCAACAGCCTCTTCCCCAGCTTCTTCTTTTTTAATATAATTTTCTCTCCTTAGGCTATTATTAATCATTTTATAATGTATTTGAACTGGATGTTTTACAAGCAAACACACCTACATTTTTCTCTTTCTGGTCTCATGCCCCTACATACCTTAAAAATCTCAAGACTACCACAGAGAAGAGCCAGGGTGTTTCTGCAAATGAAAACTGAGATTGTCATTTACAGAATAATAAAGGTTGAATCTGTTAACAAGGTTTTGCTTGATTTTCTTTCCAGTAGAGAGCAAATTTCAGTGCTCAAACCCAGTTCTAACCAAATATTTGCAAACATCTTTTTATTTGTCTATGGAAACCACAGTAACTCCTCTCTCTGAATGATTGTAGCATAATTTTCTACAGGCAATCAACCACAAGGAGTCATTAACTATAGCTGGTGTCCCTGGTCTATGTCCATCCAGTGCATGATAAAAATAAAAGAAAATTAACAGAATCACGACATCCAAGAGGTAATAATTCCACTGATAACCAGTGCTTGATAGGGAACATGAATCAAATAAAAAAATCGTGCTCAAAACTCTGGCAAGAGGCTGGAACACACTGGCTTGGGCCACAGCACTCATGAGGAATTCAGAATGTCAGAGGTTGCCCCAGGATGATATGGTAACAGGGTTACTTCTGTGGGCTGCCCGGTGGCAGGAGTCCTTACCTCCCGTATGCAGAGATGCCTCTTCTGACATGTCTGGTTTCATTTGTGCTGTTCGGCTTCTACAAATGCCTTAGTAAGTTCTCTGTAGTCATGGAACTGAGTAGCTGGGACACAGCCTGCTCCTGCTCTGTTGTTTTGACTGCTGATCTGTGAAGGCTTCTGGTTTTGGGAAGGCCTGAAAACGTGCATGTCAAGGGGAGCCTCTATGATGGTCTTTCAAAGAGTTGTGAAAATCATCTGCTTCTAAGAATAGAAGACACTGAAAATAGCGTGTGGTTCAGACATAGCTATGTTTCTGCTGTCTTTGCTGCTATAGTAGCAAGTGAGTTGAGCATGAGGATTTGAAGGTTGAAACGTCATCTGAAATACAAGCAACTTGCCCTCACCCAAAGACAGGAAGGCTTCTCGAAGTGCTAGCACGTGCTTTTTCCTTTGGCAACACTAGTGGAATTGATATATTTAAAATATTACAGAGAAATGCAATGGAAAAAACAACAGCTGGTCCAGAGAAAGCCCAGATATACTCTGTTGTATAAGCCCAGAAATAGGAAGAGTTATAGCATATGCAGCTATAACTTATCAAACCTTGAAATAACAACTGTTCTTTTCAAGATTAATTGCAGACTGTTCTTTTCTTCTTCCCCTAGTAATCTATATTTAAACCAAATTAATTAAAAGGCATGGTGTGAATACAGCTTCAAAGACCTATTCTGTGTGTAGCCATTTCTCTTGCACAACACAGACATTATGAATTAATTTACTTTTGGTACATCACATTTCTTAAAGTACCTGTGGAACATTTAAAACTGAGAGTGTTGTTTTGTTAGGTTGTTTTTTTTTGTTGTTGTTGTTTGGGGTTGTTTTTTTGTATGTTTCAAAATTGGAATTCTGTATTAACTGTTATGATTATTTTCTGCGTATAACAAGCTGCTGAACCAGACATGTTCAGTTACTGATGGTTGGTGCATTCATGAGTACCTGGCCTCTGTGTCTGTGACATGGCTCCAGCATGAAGATCTTTAGAGAGGTCCATGAAGATCAGAGAGATTGGGAAAATGGCATGCAGAATTTCACTGACTTGTTGCTGGTCACCCACCGCTGTCTACTGTCACACCTTGCCTTCAGATCTCATCTCATACAGTGCTGTCAGAAAGATACAGTGAGCTACAGTACTTTAGGAAAGAATTTCCTTTTTGATTTGAATGTTTGAAGAGTGGACATTGAGCAAAGGAGTAAGTTTGAGTCTTTCGAGCTTTAATCTTTGCTTCTCTGTAATGGCTCATGTCCTTAAAGTTCCTTCGTAATAGAAGTAAGGTGTGACAGTTTTGAGTGATGTCTGGAAAAAGCACTATTTTCCTCTTAATTGTTGAAACGGAAGGAGGACACCAGAAAACAGAAGGCAGAGCTGAACTTCTCTTGTTTAGAAGTGAATGGAGATGCAAGTGCTACTGCATAGGCAAAGCTCTGGGGTGCAACTAAGCTAAACGTAGTCTCATGGAGCTCTCAGTGCAGGCTGATTTTTCTGCATTCTAAAAAGGGACTGGTACCACCAATCTGTTGTGGGTAGCAATTTAAACATACAGCATGCCGGAGTGGTTTCTGTTTTCTTCTGTGTGAACATAGCTTAATTACTGAGATCTTGCAGAAGAGCACTGAAAAATTTCCAGGAATGGTAATCACACACAAATTAGCTAATACAAATACCAAACTGGAGTTTCATCTTTGACTTGCTAAAAGCCAAGGACACCGGTATGCTAGCAGGGTTTTGGAGTTTTTGGAGAAGATTGATTCCCTTCTTGCTTTTCAAGCTGTAAAACTTCTCTCTGGTCCTGATACACTATTTTGAAAAACTGAAACTATTTTGAAAAAAAAGAAGGAAATAAAAGATTGAAATAGATTAATGGTTGTGTTTATGTCCAGGAGCTAAATAAAACTTGGAAGAACAGTGCTGAAACAAAGCCTGGCAATTTACATGGGGAACACACATATTTGATAAAGGTTTGTTTATAAATTACAGTTGATATTCCAAATACTTCATTTTTACAGTATTTCCATTTTTCTTTTTTATTCCCACTCCTATCTGTGTGTTTTGCTAAAAGATTATATAATGTGTTGTACTTGGATGAGACTACCATGTACAGTAGGTAGTTCTATGTCTGACATAAAATTAGGAGACATACCTCTTAGTAAGCTTTGAAAGGTATGAGGTTCTGTCTTTTGTATTAACAGAGAGCTACGCTGAGATGTAGAAAAAAGTTAAGTGTGACCTAGATTATTTTCTTCTTCTTTTCATGCTGTCTTTTGATAAGAGTCAGGATTTCAAAGCAGTTGAGAGACAGTTGTAAAACTATTGGCTATAAGATCAGGAAAATCTCATTTTCAGTGCTCAGTGAAATAATCGCACACATATTTTAATGGGTGCTTCAGTAATCTACTTAAGTAAATGCATCCTCATACATTTTTACTTAACTACTGAGGACTAGGCTGAATTACTTCAATTCATCAAATGCTAAGCCAAAGATCTGTCTACAACCAATTTTTAATTTTTGTTCTTTAATTTTTACCTGTTTCATGTTTGGACCTGAAAACATTTATTTCTGTTTAGTGTTTTATAATAGGAATAGCGGTCACGTTGCAGCTGGAGAGCTCTCTCAAATCCACTCTCGAAAAGATATTTTTAGCTGAATTCTTGACTTATTTGCAGATTTGGGAAAGTTAAAATGGATGAATATATCATCTTGAAATCTTGCCAACGTTTCTGTGGTGGTAGGTCCAAAAAGTAAATTGCATTTTGCTGTCAGGTAAGTGCTGAGCCTTTGTTTACTCCCACACCTTAGTACTGTAGGTGTGCATGGCAAGAACTAATCCTACACAATTAAACCACATTTGTACTAATACATGAAATAAGTCTGTATTTTTTGGCACTGCTGCCAAGTAGCAAAGACTGATCTGTGTCCATGCATTTAATTTGACAGTGACCATAAAATGGTAAGATTCTGACTATTGAAAGGGATTCCTGGCCTGTGTATCTTCCTTTACTATTCTCAGGATCTAATCAGGAGCATGGTCTTCATTCCTCCTCAGGGCATGTAATCAATCACTTTAATTGAGTCAACAGGTTCCAGTATGTGTGTTTCTTCCCGAAGCCTTACATTTTACAGTGTAATGAGGCAAGACCTATGCTAGATATCACTGCTGAGTTTAACCTCTTGCCTCATTTTTCCCAGTCTGTTAGCATAGTAAGACTATCCATATAGTTTGATATCTTGGACTAGGAGTGAATGAAGCGAGTTATAAAGAGAGATGAAATATAATGTCTTTAAAAGGCCATTAAAAATAATCTGTATGTTAAGTAAACAATGAGATAAATATCTAGAAAATTAAAGTCCAATATTGCCGAAGTGCAGAAAAGCTTGCAAAATTACTTTTCCTGCTAATAAAAGCTAAAATTGAGAAAACTGCCGTCTACCTGCTGAAGTCAGTGGCATAATGAGAAATGAAGAGTAAATTTGATCTGAATTTCAGACATGCAGAATGACATGGCAAAGACAATTAATTAACAAGGGATACTTTGCAAATTTCTGTTTCTTTACAGAACCTGTTTAGACTGGGAGCAGTCTTTGTCTCAGCAAACTCCATACATTATGAAATATGAATATACAATATGAAATTCCTTATTTAACTCCAAGAAATGCAGATCAAATACGCAGAAACTGTTAGTTTTTCTATAGATGAACTCTTTGTAAAAATAGTGTTCATTCATGGTACCCAACAGGATATCTGTAGGAGGATCCTTACCATGGTCTTGGGGAGATGTAGAGCTCATACATGTTCTTGATTTTTGCAGTTTTGATAAAATCTAGAGGACCTGGTTTGGTTCCGAAATATTTTTAGAGTGTGTGTAAGAGACAGGGCATGTAGGAAGAAGTGCGTAATTTGAAGTGATTTATTTCACAGAACTGGTAGATTTCATCTTAAGCTTTCAATGGGAAGTCGTATCCTGAAACCTTATATATTGCAACTCTTATGTCTCAGATAAAACTGACAAAACCTGCCACTTGTTAAGCTAAGTTAATGCTTCCTTCAGCAGAAAAATCTTCCAATAATTTAATTTTTGGCTAAGAGAATGGGATAATTAATTCGCAAAGTCAGAAAGACTTGACACATACATCTGTCTGCTTGCAGATCTTGAATGTTACAAATTTCTGGAGCTTCCTGGGGAATTAACTGAGCAGCATTTTTTGAAATCTCTGTGACCCATCACAAGTCAAAGAAGAATGGAGAAAGCAGAGCAGAGTGTGCCAAGATCTGGGACAGAAACTGTAAAAACAGCACAAGGAGTTTGGGTGCTTGGGCTTGGGCTTGGAGCTGTGACAAAGCTGGAATCTTATAGAGTTCTTGGGTGGAAGTTGTTCTGAGAATGGAACTGGGGAAGTTAGGGCAAGAGGAATAGAAAAATGCAAAAAGATCAACCCAAGCAGGAGGACAGATGTGACATGGAATAGTTTGAACTCAACATCCACACTTTTCATGGACAGTTGCAAATTAAACTGCTGAGATTCTGTTAACTTGGAAGTTTCTTTCAGAGACTGAAAATAGAAGTCAGGGCAAGGTCACAGCCTGCAGGGAGGCTGCATCCCGTTTTGGGACCACTCAACAGGTTGGGTAAACGCAGGAGTGATGGCATCTTGCAGCTGCCCCTTTGCCTCTCACTTCCATCCTCAGCAGCAGTAGCAGCTGTTCCCAGCTGCTCTGTCATAGATCTTTGCACCAAGAGATGCACGTGGCTGGTTTTTTGCTATGTTTGCTGAAGGGAAATGATAACAAGCCAGAAAGGAGTCTCTGTGACATACAGGCCAGCTTTTGGAGGGCCAGGGGTGACTCTCAGATCTCAGACCCCCAGCATTTCCGATTTGTGTGTGCAGGGGAACATAGGTAGACAAAATGCTGCTGGGCATATCTATTGTGGTGATGGTGACAGTACAGAAGGGATTTTTTGAAGAGTCTCTGTGTGGAGGAAGTCCTTAAACGGTTACTGCAGGTCTGGAATAAGTAAATGCATCTTGGGTATATGGAAGAGCAGTCGGTTCTCTCCAGAGAGGATCTAGGAAATCTTGAATTGTTTGCAGAGAGATGAGCAGGGCTGCACATAGGAGGACAGACTTCTTGATTTCCCTCAAGGGAAAGCCTCTGCAGCTGTTTTTCCCTGGTCAACTCCCAGGAAACTGTTGTCTTGGCTGGAGGGAAGGCCAGAGTGGAAAGAAGCATGTGTTATGGATCGAAGGAGAGCGCTATGCTGATTTACCTCTCTCCTTTGGTCATAGTTCTTCTGGGGAACAGAACAAAATATTTCTTCATTTTAGGATTTTTGAGAAATATCTGTACTGTGCATGATTCAGTCTCTGACGAAAGGGGAATTGCACAACATTTCTGAAATGAAATATTTGCGCAGGGAAGAACGCTGATTTACTTAAAATCCCTGAATCAACCGTGGTTATGTTCAGTAAGAGACTTCTAAAAAAGAACTTCTAATGTGCACCATTTATAGGTTTACTTTGTACTATGAATTTAAATATTTGTGAGTGGACAAGCTGCCTAGAGAAATTATTCTCCTCAGGACTTGTGGAGCAGCATCCAGTCTGCCTCTGGGCACATGAGCTTGCTGGAGCCCAGGAAGTGGAAGGCAGTTTTCAGCTGCCTACTGCATCGCTCTGCTGGCTGGCTGCAAGACCACTGTGCTCTCCTGTCCTGCCCCATACTGAGAGAAAGCCTGCCACCTGAGTCACTCTCACTGCTCTGGTCCTTGGAGCACAACCCTGAGTAGTCCTTCCCCATTCTTTGTTTCCTCCAGCATTGTTTTACATTTTGTAGCACCTGTCCTTGCAGTGATGTTCTCTGCCCACAATTCTCATCTTCTCACCAGCTTTTGAAGTGGGGCTTTAGGAGAGCCTGCAGTGAGTACTGGGGATCACATTGGTAACTTAGAAAGAGAATGGGCATACCAGAGACCCATGCTGCCAGTTTCCTGCTGGTTCATAACTGTCCTGTCTGTATGTCCAAGAACTTTTATAAAGCAGTTTTCCTTCCAGAGTTTCAGCCCTTTCTTTCACTCCTCAATGCTGCTGTGCCTGAACGTGCTCTCCTGCATCATGCAGGCTTAGGAAATACTGGAATAATAAGATTCTTGTGCCTTACTTTCATTCCTGGTAGAAGGGGGTTAATGACACCCTGATCACCTACATTTAAGCAGTTTTTTTCCTTCACTGCAATGTGAATGGAATTTTTGGAATGGTAATAGAAATATTGGCAATCTTATTCAAGAGCTTCTGGATAATGTTCTGTTAACCTCACTGGAAAACAGGTCAGCACTGGCAATGGAAAGATTTCTTCAAGATGTTACTTTTAGGTACTTGTTTTTGTTTCATACAAATGAATTCTAGTACCAATACATACAAACATGAAAAAAGATATTAATAAAGCCTATGTGTTTAAATTTTTGTTTGCATCGTAATAGTTTCCCCAGTTTTCTTTAACTGAGGTTAGCAATTCTTAAATTTTTAGTAACAGACGTTATAATATCGACATACATTACTGGGAATTCTTAATCTACAGATTTGTTTTACAGTGAGATGTATTCTTTTTTAGAAGATACTTGGTTTTTCATCAAATGAAAATAGAATGAACAGTACTACAAGATAAATTGTTTTAAGGTGTCATTTTACAAAGCGCTAGATTAAATTCATAGAAGTCACCTGTTCTTCTAATCCATGGCACTGATGTTATCAGCAAAATAAGAGGTGAAATGAGGATGGAAAGTTCAAACCATTCCTAGAGCAGCTCCCTATGGAGCTGTAATTCTTTGTCGTATTGTTGATTTGGCTTTAATCCCTGAGGAGAAGAAATGAGAACATTCAGTCCAAAGGAACATCTTTCTTGCAAAGTGTAGGCAGCTGTAGACGTAGCTGTTTCCCATGACATTGTTCGCTGTATGTTTCCTGATGCCAGTGATCCAGAACATTTGTCATTCCATCCTTCCATCCTTCCACTGTGAGTGGTACTGAGTGGCAGAGACACTTGCCAGCTGTTTCTAATTAAGTGCATATGTCAACACAGCTTTTAGCTTCATTCTGCATTAGCGTGATATGATTCCACTATTTGACACATCATATTTTTTATAGCAGCATTGCTGAATTTAAAGCTTGCAAAGATGCAGCTTTTCTCTCTCTATGCTGGTGTTTTTTTGTTTTTTATTTTTTGGTTTTTTTTGGTTGGGTCTTAAATCTTGTCAACATTGGGAAGTTCTCATGTCAACATAATTCAATACTGAGAAGGCATTTATATGATTTAGCTTTGTTTCAGAAGTGTTGCTGAGAAAAGCTGACTTGCTTACCTGTTCTGTTTTAAATTCATGTCCTTTGTTTCTTGTTTTAGAGCAGTTTTTTTTTGTATAAAATGTGAATCTTTGATCTCACATTGTTAGACTCCTGACTTAGTTTTTAAAGGTTTATTCACAACCAAAATTTTACCTGTAAGAGGAGAGAATGGATATAGAATTGGCTAGCGTACTTTGTGCCACTAAACTTTTCTAGATAGTTGCCTAACTTTCTTCAGCAAATAGAATGAGAATTAGAGCAGGGGAGGCAGTTCGCTTACTGTATTGAGTAAGCTGTTGCTTTTTAGTTTTACAGATTAGCAGTCAAGTTCCTGTAGTAAATCAGACACTAGAGTAGCAATACTGTGGTGCCCAAGATGACATTTCTAGCAACCAGTGAACTGTATTTCAGCAGTGCAAACTATACAATTGTTCGCAAAGCATACCAGATCAACAGTGTTGTTAGCAGAAAGTTTATAGGAATGTTGCTTCCTCCCATCCCGGAAGATAGGAGATGGACCTCTGGTAGTGGAACTTCATCTGAATCCTGAACAATTCACACCCAGCTCCCAGGCAGATGAGGATGATCAGGAGACTGGCAGAGTGCTGGGAAGCCTGAATTGCTGTACGTTCAACAAAGCTCATCAGGTCTCTCAGCATGCTCCTCCCAGCCCCAGAGCCTGTTACCTGCCCGCAGCCAGCTCCATGCTTTCAGGACATGTGATGTGAGCCCTGTGTCATTTAGCTTTGCTGAAATGTTAATGCAGCCCAGAAAGGTTGGATATTGGTCATATGAGAAGCTGGTGCTGACATAAAAACTGTATCCTTGATTACATCTAGCCCGAGCACAATGGGATTTTCTAAAACCACTTTTTAGAAAACCATATTGATTTCCTTGGTCTTAGTGTCCTTTCGATTCTTACTAGCTGAGTCACTCCTCAGTCTTTCCTTTATTTAGTCTGTGGTTGAACTTTTGTTTTCTTTTACATGCTTGATTAATATTATTAATTATGATTTCATTTATTTATTCATCTCTCCATTTATGGTAACTGTCACTGACAGTTTACTGACCTTTTGAGGAACTCATTTCATAACTGTTTTTTCTGTTAATACTTAAATCGCATCTTAAAACAATGACATAAAGTGAAGATTGTAAGAAAAATCACAGTTTAGAAAGTTCTGAGGAATGTGGGATATAACACTGTTAGCATTATTAACATTGTTCATACCTCATGTGTGCAGTTGTGTTGTTTTGATTGTGAATTATATGGAGTGGAGAAAATGAATGAGCTCTTGTGCAAAGAGGAAGGAGATGAGAATGGAAAGTGAAGATAGCCTTCAGTGGTCTGCATTCTCCTCTCCAGGAAGTTTACAGGCATTTTAACTTTTCTTCTACACATTTATACGTACGAGCCCCCAATGCATCCTCAAAGGAAGGTGGCTGTGCGTACAGCCCCCTGAGATCCCTGTCTGCACTTTGTGCTGCACTCTGCTTTGTGCAACATCTGCAGGAAGAAAAGGTGGAAAGAGACTCTTTGATATGGAAATGCCACATAGTGCTTCAAACTTTAAGAAAGTCGAGAGGGGAAAAAAAGCAGAAATTAAAAAAACGTCCACTCATCCTAATCCAACAACACTGTGAGTGGATGAATAGTTCAAAGTGAAGAACTTGTACATTTTTTATAGTGAAGCTACCAAGTTTATCTGCAAAATAACAGCAAGTTGACAAAATAACAATGTAGTTGACACTTAATGAAAAGTGAAATAGATTTGCTAAAAGAACATAAATATATTTCACAGAAGCCATGCAGGTTTTACCTGCCCAGGAGAATTTTTTTATAGTACTGTTTCTTCATGTTTAATTCGAACTTATAGTAAGCTTAAAATCTTTCCTTGTAGCTGAGAGTTAAAGGTTATATACATTGTTCTTTTAGCCAGCTAGCATTTGTATGGATAGTTTTAGGAGACTTTTTTTTTTTTTTTTTCCCATTCAAACAATTCAGATTTTGATTAAAAAAGAACACAACAAACAACAAATCAAACCAAAACCAAACAATCCTCTTGTGAAAATGGGTCAAATACTTTGAATGGGAAAATTGTGGTCCTCTACATCTTTTAGTCTATGGACGTTACATACGACTGATCTAATGTATTTGACCCACTTGACTCAATCAGGTAATCCATGGCTGTCCAACCTTTTGGCTTGCCTGGGCCACACTGAACAAACAGGAATTCCCCTGGTCCCATTTAAAACATATAATAAATGTAATGTATATAAGTAACAAATCTTATTTTTTTAATTTTTTTTTTTTAAATAAAAACATTAGAAACTGAGCAACAAAAATGTAAAACTGGTGGGATATTTGACCTTGTTTTTGTGAAACAAATGCAGCAGGCTGGTTCAATGGCAGTGGTTGCCATTCTTATTGAGCTCTCAAGGTGTTCATCAGAGATTTTTGATGAAATATTATTCTTTCTGTGCTTCATCCTTGACAAAAGTTGTTCACAAAATGTACGTACTGCCAAAAAGGGGTGACATGAATAAGGAGTGACTGTGAAGAACAGGATATTATTCTCTGGTAAGATATGGCTTGTGAAAATCTGGTAAAGGGACACGATCAATTTTTAATTTGAGTTGAAGATCTGATTGCAACTCTAAACATTCCATGTGAAAATTTGCAAGTAATGTAATTAGGTTGAATGAAAATGGAATTGCAAATATACAAAACATGATTTTTTTTTTAAATCTTGAAACCTATTCTCAAATTCCTTTATTTGAACAGAAAGCAAGGCTGCATATTTTTTACTGTTCACAGGACTGTGTTTAGCCAAGGCATCAAAATGTATGAAATTATTTGCCATAACTTAAGCTTGCCATAATGGAAGTTTCATTTCAAAAGCTGTTACTTTCTGAAACACAGCACAGATAAGACAATTTTCACCCTGAAGATGCATGTTTAATGCATTTAAATGAGCATTCAAATCCACCAAAAATGCTAAATCTGTGAGCCATTTTTCATCTTCACATTCTGGCACAAATTTTCCTTTTGATTTCATAAAGGACTTGATATCACTTTGCAAAGTTTTTTCAGCATTTTACCTTGACTTAACCACCTTCCTTCAGAAAAGTAAATGATGTCCCCATGATCTGCATTCATACTCCTGGAATTGGCAGTGTTTCATGAAGTCTGGTGAAATAAACCAATAACAGAAAAATCCTTTTTTTTTTTTTAATCAGGACACATTATATCTGTTGTGTTTTCCATACATCACTTAACAAAGTCACCATCAGTAAACGGTTTTGATTTTTTTTTGCAATCAGATTTGCTATCACATAAGTAGCTTTTATAACATTACTAATGTAAGGTGAAAGCAAAGTTCTCTTGTTTCAGAATGAAAAGCTAAACAAGGCAATCATTTGCGGAGATGTAGAAGCAGAAGTAGAACAATGTATTATAGCCACCTCTGCATTACTGTTGCTCCAAGAGCTTCTCTCCCTGTGCTTCATTCACTAACAGAGCTGCCAGAGGACGTAGCTGGAGATGTAATTCTTCAGTGCCTATAAGGGTCTGTGTTGGATGCCTGCACTAGAAAGGGCTGTCAGTCAGGAAAGAGTTTTGTCTGTGGTACTTTCTTGCTAGTTGCCATTAATTTTCCCACCTCACATCTCTTTTCCAAAATTTTCCTGCAATTCACAGCCTCATGTTTAACCAGATCTGCAAACCTTTTTCTGGAGGTTATTCACTCTTACAGTGTGAATAGCTTTAAACATTTTCACTTCCAAAGCTGTCATGTCTCCTGACGATAAACAAAAGTTATTGATAGGTGTGAGTACAAAGCCTGACCACTGATGTGATGTTTTATATGGCCATAAGTAAATCATTTAAGCTGCAGTTCTTTTGTTCTGATAGCTGTGGGGAAGCACAATACCCTTGAAAATATAGTCAGTGAGAAAAATAAGTCTGCTGAAAACCACGCAAATCTATGAGAACACCAATGAATGCATTTCATAAATAGCCCCAATAGAGGTGAGTATGGCAGTAACTGAATAAAGCTTGAGAAAGACAGCAGGAGTGATGCTGCAGCCTGGACTAGTGGAGATGGGACAGGGATTACATCAGTGATAACCTGTTTCCTTCTCTTAAATGAACACATATAAAGTACCCACTTTCTTCACTTCAATTTTATTCACAGATTACACATATATTTTTCCATGCAGATATGAAAATATTTTTCCATGAAGCTTACTTTTCAGGATTATGGTACTGTATGTATGGCTTTCTTTGAATTTCTTGATGTGGTGGGAAGGAAATTTTCCTTAGAGTAACTTTTTTACCATCTAATATATGTACAGGACAGTCTGCTTGTGTGGCTACACAGGATGACACTGGCAGAATTATTTGGGTTGTTAAGGAGAAAGGAAATTTATGTGGTGGTGTGTGATGACCAGAAATTCATTTAAGTTTATGCAAATACTTGTTATTTTTTTATGCTTATTTGCCTTTTCAAGAAGGTAAAAATCTTCACAAAAGTAGTACTTCAGCATCTTTTAAAATACAGATTTACAATATAGAATACATTACATTCTGCATAGTGTATTAGTTCAGATTCAAACAGTGTGTTTCAGAAAGCAGTCCAGGAAAGCACAGGATTCCAAGGAACAGAATGAACCTGATTATCTTAAACTTGCATGTTGGTGTGCCTCTCAGTGATATGTGCCTGATACTGTCCGAAGCCATGAAATGGTACCGCAACGTAGTGGCAACACATCCCAGTGAGTTTTAGCTAATGGAGCAGCTGCAAAATATACATTTATGCATTGTAGCTCCATTACAACAGCATAATATCTGCTGTAGTTTTGATTATTAATATAGCATATTCCAACTTCATAAATACTAAATCAGCAGTACGAGCATTTTCTTCTCTATGCAACTTTCAGACAGACCTCAGAGAATCCATTTCTTAAATCCTGTGCATTTTCTTTTGCATATATACTGTAACTCAGTTTTTAAACTGAGAGATGCATTATGTCACTCCAGTCTTCAAAAAGGGCAAGAGGAAGGATCCAGGAAACAGGCCAGTCCATCTCACCTTTGTCCTTGGAAAGGTGATGGAACAGCTTGTTATGGATGCCGTCTATAAGCAATTGAAGGAAAAGGTTATCGGGAGTAGTCAGCATGGATTCACCAAGGGGAAATCATGCTTGACCAACATTGCAACCTTCTATGGCATCACCGGCTGGTTAAATGGGAGGAGAGCAGTTGATGTTATCTATCTTGATTTCAGTAACACTTTTGATACTGTCTCCCATGACATTCTGATAATGAAGCTGAGAAAGTGTGGGATTGATGAGTGGACAGTGAGGCAGTTTAAGAACTGGCTGAATGGCAGAGCTCAGAAGGTGGTCGTCAGTGGTGCAGAGTCTGTTTGTGACTTGCAGTGTTCCCCAGGGGTCAGTATTGGGTCTGGTCTTGTTCAACATCTTCACTGATAACTTTGATGAGAGAATAGTGTCTATCTCAGCAAGTACGCCAATGATACAAAGGGAGGAGTAACTGACACACCTGAAGTCTGTGCTGCTAGTCAGTGAGATGTGGATAGACTGGAGAGCTGGGCAGTAGGAAACCAGATGAGGTTTAACAAGGGCAAGCAGAGTCTTGCAATTGGGAAGGAATAACTACATGCATCAGTACAGATTGGGGGCTGACTTGCTGGAGAGGAGCTCTGCAGAGAGGGACCTGGGGGTCCTGGTGGACAGCAGGTTGGCCATGACCCAGCAATGTGCCCTCGTGGCCAAGAAGGCCAGTGGCATCCTGGGGTGTATTAAAGGAAGTGTAGCTAGCAAGTCGAGGGAGGTGATCCTCCCCATCTACTCTGCCCTGGACAGGCCTCACCTGGACTACTGTATCCAGTTCTGTAAACAAGTCTCTCCAGTACAAAAAAGACAGGAGTCACCCAGAGAGAGTCCAGCAGAGAGCCACAAATATGATAAAGGACTAAATATCAAAAAGGAGGTGAGAGGCAAATGAATGACGTGAGACTCTTCTTGATGTGTAGCACTAGGACAAGGAGTAATGGCCTATAACTTGAACATACAAAGTACATGTGGTAGAATTTCATTATGGAAAGGGTGACCGAGCCCTGGAACAGGCTGCCCAGAGAAGTGGTGGAGCCTCCTTTCTGGAGATATTCAAGACCTATCTGGATGCTTACCTTTTCAGCCTGCTGTAGGGACCCTGCTTTGGCAGAGGGGTTGGACTCGATGATCCAGAGGCCTTTTCCAACCCCTACAATTCTGTGATTCTATGATTACATGCATTGTTGGTAGTCCTGTGGTGCCACATATAAACACATAACATGCCGTGATACGCTGTGACTGAACATTTGTGTTATAAATGGCAAATGGCGCATTCATGGCAAAGGTGTAGTAGCTATCACGGGTGGACTGTTCAGTGGATGAGGAACTGAGGAACTGGTAGCAAGATTGTACCAGGAGTACAAGACAATGGTGGTCAGCAGCTCAGTGTCTGAACAGAGATCAGTGATGAGTGATGCCTATCAAGGGTCTGTACTGGGACTGACTTTAACATCTCCATCAATGACATGGACAGTCATGGACAGGGATCATGTGCACTCCCAGCAGTTTGATGATGACATCAAGCTGTGTGGTGTGGTTGACATGCCCAAGGTATGGGATACCATCCAGAGGGTCCTAGACAGGCTGAGCAGTGCGCCCAGGTGAACCTGCTGAGGTTCAACAAATCCAAGCGCGAGGCATCGCACCCGGGTCGTGGCAACCCCCGCTGCCAGTATGAGCCGGGGATGTAGGGGTAGAGCACAGCCCTGTTGGAAAGGACCTGGGGGTGCCGGTGGATGGCAGCTGGGCATGAGCCAGCAGTGTGCCCTGACAGCCAGCTGTCTGTCTGTATCTAAAGGAGGGCTGTAAGAAAGACAGGGACAGACTCTTCAGCAGGGTCTGTTGTGACAGGACAAGGGGAAATGGTTTCAAAATAAACAAGGGGAGATGATATTGATTCAATAAAATAAAATGAAAAAAACAGCAATATATAGTAAGAACAGGAAGAACTAGAACAGGATGCTGAGAAATGCTGTGGAAGCCTTGTCCCTGAAGGTCAGTCTGAACCAGGTTTTGAACAATCTGATCTAGCTATTTCTGTCCCTGTTCATTGCATGGTAGTTGGACTACATGACCTTTAAGGATTCCTTCTAATTCAAAAGGTTCTGTGATTCTATGATCTCCTGCTGAAATGAATTCAAAAATTTGGTTGCTTAGCCATCCGTACCTGAAAAGAAGCATGGTCTGGGCAGCTATCCCCTAATGCTTGGTAGCACTATGAGGTGGAAATGATGCTGGATAGCTATCCCCCTCCGTGCAGTGCTATGGGGTAATGCCCTCTGTCTTTCTGCCCTATGTGGAATAAGGGTGTCCTCTTCTGTGAATGACATGCCAAAGGACCATGGCAGTATCTAATAACAACAAGTACTCCTCATCCTTAGGATTCAGGAAATCCCGGTGCTGTTAAAGTATTTTTCTGGCATCCATATTGGAAAAATGCCACCACTTGCAAACAAGCCGGCACCTCTCACTTATTTTTCAGACATGCGGATATTTACATTTCCAGTATTTCCCTGGTAATGCAGCCAGCTGGCATTTTCAGCTAGAACGATGGAGCGCATAAATTGGTGCCAGAGGAGGATCATCTGAGACATTCGGGAAAATATCTTTATACTGTGAGGGTTGTCGGACAGGCTGGACAGGTTATGCCCTCAGTACTATTTTTTAACATTTAATTAGCTCTATTCTGTCCTATTCTATTCTATTCTATTCTATTCTATTCTATTCTATTCTATTCTATTCTATTCTATTCTAATTAGCCTCACTGAGCACAGGCAAGTTCGCTGGCAGCTCTGCAGAGCAAAAAGTTATTCCCAAAATGATCTGGATGCATAGAGGATCAGTGGAAGCACAAAAGATTTCTCCTGCCATCTGCCTCATCAGTTTTCAGATGACATCTATTAGTGAAGCACTCCCACCCCTCCAGATTTCTGGGGTGATATTTGCCATGCACTGAGCAATTTGCCATCCTGTCGAGTATAGGAGCTACATGGGGAGAAAGTATATCCCTTATTTTGAACTATCAACTGATGTTACTAGGAAGTCTAGAGCTCAAGCTCTAGACAGAGGAGAAATTCGTTGAAAAGGGCTCCACCACTTAAGTTTTTTAAGCTTGGGTCTTTCTTGCACTTTAATGCCTGCTGCTTTGAGTATGGGCAGCCAGATATGTAAGGTAGAGCATTGTTTAGTACATCATGAGGGAATACTCAGAACCTCACTGGAGTTAGCCTTCAGCAAACTTTGAAGTTTTTGGGCAAAGTAGGTGGTGGCCAGAGTTCCATTCCAACCTACAGCATCCTGTGGCTCTTCAATATCTGCAAGTATTACAGACACACACTTCAAATCTAAATCAACTGTGAAAATATTTTGAGTGTCACTTCTTACTGTTCCAGACACCCTTAACTTTTTCAAACAAGAAGATCATCGGAGGGAGAAATGGGAACAAAATCGTGTAGCTGTCAGAAGGGTTTCTCGGCGATCTGTCAGCAAGGAGCGATGGGTGGAGACGCTTGTGGTTGCAGACAGTAAGATGGTTGAATATCATGGAAGCGACCATGTGGAATCATACATCCTCACTATAATGAATATGGTAGGTAAAATATTTCCCCCTTTTAAATCTTTTTTTAGGTGAATGAAGCAAATTATAAATTTGTTATGTTACTAATCACACAGAAACAAGTCTGTAACATTTTTTACGGAATGAAATAGAATATCATTCACATATATTCATTAAAACTGTACTTTGAAGGATTTTTTTTCCTTTTATTTTGTATAGATGCCATTTTTCTCTGGATATTAAGTGAGGGAAGATTCTGTAATTCTCAGTTTTGGGGGCTGTACTACATAGTTACAAATTCTAGCACTAATTTTCATTCTACTGAAATGAAACTCCCTCTCTCCCCTGTAGGCCTGTTGCTCATTGCTGAAACTGAGTTGGTGGCCGCAGCAACAGAGAGAAATTCTGTAGATACAGATTCTTTACCATGTCTTTGAATGAGAAAAGAGATAGAAATTGTAATAACTTTGAGCTTTTTTTCTAACATTATGAAGTAGCATAGTTTGGAGAGGGATGCTTTTATTGAAGTTCTCTCTAGACAGATAGGGCATAGATTTATTCCTAACAGAAATGATTCAGTTACTTAAACATTTAAAACTGTGATTTCTTCAGATGATTTTTTTTCTTTCTATAATTTTTGCTGTGAGTTTGTCCCTACAGGCACCTAAGCCACTTGCTCACTACCCTTAGTGGGATGGGGGAGAGAATTACAAGGGTAAAAGAAAGGAAACTCCTTGGTTGAGATAAACACATTCAGTGCTTCATACTGGCAGACAGATATTTAGCTATTTCCAGGAAGTACAACTTCATCATACGTTATGGTTACTCAGGAAGATGAACATCGTTATTACTCCACATGCATATACATCTCTCACTTCTCCCTTTTTCAGCTCGTATTACTGACCCTCTTTGGTCAGTTGGGGTCAGCTTTCCCAGTTGTCCCTCATCCCAGATTTGTGCACAGCCATAGACTACTTCAGCAACAGCTAAATCATCAGTGCATTGCCATCGCTGTGCTGGTCTCAAACCCAAACCAGCACTCATATGAGCAATTATGAATAAAATTAACTCTACTCCAGCTAAAATGAGAGCAACTGTTTTACCAGATGAATACACTGCATCTAAAATAAAGTCCTTGTTAAAAATAATAATAACTTCGAGCATGTGACATTTTGTATGCACATGAAAAAGAAAAGTCTGTGGAGTAAATCCCTGTCATGATTAGATTAAGGAACAAAAAAGTCTTAACATTTTTTCTGAAGTCTGTACCTGAAATGTTAGTTAGCCAAAATCATTCCATTTGCAGTCTAATATCTTGTAGAAAACTCACATACAAATCAGACCTTAATATTCAAAAAACACATTTTTCACTTTATCTCAGTAATTTCTACTTTAATCATCTTCTACATGACAATTTTGACCTAAATTCAGTCTATTTCCATTGCAGTCTATATCCATTCAACGTTTCTTGTGAAATATGGTGTAGCTCACTTATTCAGGTTCTTCTCCAAAAAGTAATGCTTCCTATTTTATTGTTTTTGCCCTCAACGTCAGAAGCAGATGTTGGTGGTAAGACAGTAGAGGCTGAACCTTTCCATCAGTATCCCATTACATTTTGTTGCTGTATAACAGATGGTAGCAGAGAGGCAGTCTACAAAAATGGCATCTGACATAGAAACATATATGAAACAAAGGTGTAATTGAATTCCTCCATGCGGAAAAATGGCACTCATTGAATTTCTTTGATGTTTGCCAAACATCTATGGAAACCAAACTGTGGAGCACAGTGGGATGATGGATGGATTGTTTAATCAGCAGTGACAGTGATGTGAAAGACAAACCACCTTCTGAAAAGCCATGCAGATTTTTATAAGCATGGCAGGCTCTTTCCGATTCACCGCAGTTGAAAGTACACACCTAGTCATGATGACTATGTCTAAACACAGTGTTTTGTAGCTGAGAATTTGCTGTATGAAATAGTGTTGTTGTGTTCTGTTAGGTCTGTTGTAGTTTCCATGGAAATAAGTAGAAGGCATTACTTTTGGAGCAACCTGTGTAGATAAGTTCTCAGTGTATACTGTTCTGATTATCTTTTTTTCTGCCTTAATTCAACACTGTGTTAAGTAGCACATTTTATTTTGGCCAAACTTTTCAAGAGTTCAATTATTAATGGTTTGCTTTTTTAAAACACAGATTAATTATTTCTTGCTTTTGTTCTTAGCATCCCCATCTGTGCTGTGAAAATCCAAGTACCTTTAATTTAATTAATCTGCCCAATACTGACTTATTTTTGCTTTGTTGTGGCAGAGGCTGGTTCCTATCAAATCAAAACATGAGGATTTGATAAGCCATTCTTTTGAGCACTGGGAGGACCTCTCCATCATTATTATGTGACTGTACACATTGCATTCTTTTCTGCTTATGTTTTTCATCATCTTTGAAGTGGTTGAGCAGACAGTGAAGGGTGCCAGCCCAAAGTTGGTGCATTTATCTAGAAGACAAATGAACATAAAATAATCTTATGTTTATAATCTAAGCGTTTGTTCTGTATCTTATTAATTTTTCCAAATCCTGAAGCATCACTCAACTGGCAGAGCTGCCCTTTGCAGTAATTCTGACATCAGTTGCATTTCAGTAAAATTTCAATGAAGTGTGTTACGGATCTAAAAAACAAAAGAAAATCAAAGCAACACCCCACACACTAAGGTGGATGGTGTAGTTGAAGTCAATATTATATTTTCTCTCCCAAGTTCTGTTCTGCTATAGAGGAATCAGTTAATCTCATACCTCCTGGCTCTGGCACAGGTCACAGGGTTGTTCCACGATCCAAGCATTGGCAATGCAATTCACATTGTGCTGGTCCGGCTCATCCTTTTTGAGGAGGAGGAGGTAAGATTTTTCTTTTCTTCAAAATGTTGTTTATGAAACTTGTGAGCTGAGCCAGAATTGCAGAAAGAAGCATTTGTTTGTGTAAGATCATTTGTTCATTTTACTCTTCTATTATTGGTGATTGTGGTGTGGCTGGTTTTAGAATAAATGCTGCCTTGGATAAAAGTATTTAGCTAATTACTTCAGGTATTTCTGCATAAAATACTCAAGGAAAATGGAATTAAAATAGGTAAATTAGGGATGGGGAACATGGGGTGTGTCATCACTTAGTGCCTAATTACCTAGCATTACTGGAAGTGTCTAATAAAGTATGATGCTAGAGAGAGCATTTGCAGGCCTCTTGAAGAAGTAAAACTATTCTTGTGGAGGCTGCAACATGCTTTTTCTTACTATACCTCTTTCAAAACTCAAAAAATGAAGATTAAGTAGATACTAATTAGTGTGAACAAGCTTCAGGTCTCTAGATTCTGTTACACATAGCCATTTTGCTGTATGTTAAATACATACTGGCTGTGATACTTTTATGATTATCTTTAAAATACCAAGAGTGACGTAGCCTTCCCTGGCTGCAGGAAGACATTAAGAGGATTTTCGCAATGGCTCATGGTTTATGAACATAAGCTAAATAATCTCAGTGCTGTAGAAACCGGTGAACAAAACTGTGGAGCGAGGCTACGCCTTGTGAAATAGGGACTAAGGATAGAGCCTATCCTAATAGCCTTCCTTTGAGGTAATGATATGCAGCCAAAAAGTATAGTTCATGTTTTAAACAGAGCAGTTAAGACCTGAAGTCCATGGTGATATGTAATTAAGTGTACTTGATAAGTTTATATGGCTGCTTTGTAAATAGAAAATGGATTCCTATTCAGTTGAGAATGGTGTATGGGGACTGCTGAATCATGGCCTGAACCTCTGATTGATCACCTGAGTGAGTCAGTCATGGGAGCACAGGTGAAGGCAATTCACCTGTGCTGTCAGAAGGGGTGGAGCCTGGCTTCACCTCTCCGAGACCCATTTAAGAGCTGACCACCAGTGGGGAAGGATCTCTCTGGAGATCCACTCCACTGGAGTTTCTCATGTGAGCCCTGGTTACAGGTGAGTGTATCTATTATTTCTGTTTCCTGCTTTGGTGTAATAGCATCATAGCCAAGCTCTCTGTTATACCTTAACATCTGTATATTTATTAATTGTACACTGCTATACCATAACATCAGTATATTCATTGATTGTACAGCATGACAATGCTGGAATTAAACATGGTGGATAACTTTAAAAATTTGGTTTTAAATTTTGGAATTAAGACATTCATCTTTTTACTTAAAAATTGTATCTGTTAACAGTGATATTTAGATGTTTTTAAAAAGTTTGCATAAATGAACTGAGGAAAGATACACTGAATTTTCAGCACCAGAAAGGAGGGAAAAGGCTTTTCAAACTTCCTATTTCAGAAGTTTCATTAGCTTGCATATGTATTATATAATCATAGGATGGGGAAGGAATATTTTTGACTGTATTGCCTCTTTCTGGAATTTGAAAGCATTAAAACTTCTTCTGAAACATTTAAACCCTTCAGAGTGTAACTATTCCTTAAACATGAATTTGTTCATATAACATCAAGTCACAAACAGTAGTTAATGGTTAACTTCTCTAGTAAAAAGAAAACCTGCTCGCAGAGAATGTAAAATGTTTGAAAATTGCAAGTGTTGCATTTTGTGAAGCTTGCATATAAAAAAGTATCTTTCTTCTGCTTATTTTTTTCATTATTTTTTTCATTACCTATGCCAATTGCAAAAATGTCAAAATTTTAACTTAATATTCAAGACGACATATAAATACACGTCATGGCTTTAGCTTTAGACAATAGCATAATCAAGGACATTTCTGAGACTACCCAGCTTCACAGCTAATGTAACTGACAAATAATTGCAATGCACTGTTGTCTTTTCAATATCTTCCTTCACTTCCTATTAGCAAGGCTTGAAGATAGTTCACCATGCTGATAAGACACTAGCCAGCTTCTGTAAATGGCAAAAGAGTGTCAATCCTAAGAGTGACATCAACCCTACACACCACGATGTGGCTGTTCTTCTAACAAGGTATGTCAACAGTTCAGCAGGTGTGACCAAATATTGTTGTTACATTTCTTTTGATGATGATTTTTTTAAATGCTCATGTCATCACTTAGTTCATCCTGCATAGAACCATGAAAACTTGCTGTTTCTGAAATACCACAATGAATGCAAAATAACATAGTGTGAGCATTCCTGATACTCAGGCAGAAAATGTGAGTTATATTATAAAAACGTGGTTAAGGTTAGACCTGCTGTTTTAAAGATGTTGTTTTTCATTTGTTTTCAAAGTACACATAATAGTCCCTGTTCATATGTGAGTGTATTATTAGAGATGCGTCTTAGACAGGAAATTGGGAACTGTATGCCTCGAGAGATTAGCAATTTACAGAGCTCAAGTCATTTTCTCCACTTGATCCTGTTTCATCTAGTGCTCAATCACTTCTTTGTTCTCCTTTGATGGGATGTACCAAAATAACCCACTGAGTAGACGAGCAATTCTATAATGGCAAATCCTCAAATAACAACAGTTACACCTCAGAATGGAAGAGTACTTTATGAAGACTGCAGTTTAAAGTGTGCGATTTTTAAATATTATCGCATTATTCAATGAGAAACAATATATATACTTATTTATGAGCGAGCAATGGAGACACAGAAAACTCAAAAATTTGAGGTTATGCAGGGGGTTTTTGGTAGGGTGCAAAGCAGAAATTCTGCTTGCCTGTCAGAATGGATTCAGAGCTGAGAGGAAAGATTAGGTTTCAGATCCAGAAAAAGTTTTTTAAACAAAAAAAGAAAATCAACAACAACAACAAAAACCCTCAAGTGGTATGAGAAGAACGAGAAAAAGAAATCTCAAAATGTTGAGTTGTTTAGCCCTTCAGATAAACAGGCTTTAGACAGTTTATTTGAATGAAGATGAGGTGTTGTTGGGTAGCCACTCTGGCAACCCTTCAGTGTCTGCAAACGTGTTGTACCTGGCAGAGCTGAAATACAGGATTAAATAACATTCTTTGTTATAAATCTGCCATTTAGCCTATGGCACACTATTGCAGTGGGATGTTCCCCAGTGAAAGAGCCTGAGATGAGGTTGTAACCCTTCAGCCTGCTCTGATTGAACTGGGAGAAGTTAAATCTATCCGACCTCCACAGGACATCTGAATCATTCCTTTCTTTATAAGTCGTGGACATAAAGGTTTGTATTATGACTTGACCTGTTCAGAGGCAAAACATACATTTATTCTTTTCTAGCAGACTGCTCAGCATCCAGCTAGACATTTTGAAGGAAGGGACCACTTTCTGACAGTTCCTTAATGCTCATGCTGACATGGCAGCACATGCCTACTTGCTAGGGACAATAGCCCATGCTGAGGGAGTGAAGTTGTTAGCCTGAAGAGTTTACAGGGATTTTAGCTTCAGGTTAGTATGCATTCTGTTCTGTAATGGCACTGTAACACTGGCTGCCTGTAGCTGTGAGTCCTGTGTCCTATGTGAGATAGTAGAATTAAAGGGAGAGTTTTCTTTAAAATGTAAGAGAGAACTAATAAATACTTGTGCAAAATTAAAGGAAAGGAAACCCAGCATGCATTTTGCCATCAGGCATTTACTAGAAAACTTCAGATGTGCTATGATCAAAATGCTGTCAGAGATGGAGGTTTTAAAACTTTCTTATGTGAGTTGAAAATAAGCATGTGTTTAAGCACTATAGCAGTGTCAATATCACTATAATAAATCATCAATGTAATGCAATAGTAGCAAAAGTGTATGTTTATAAAATGTTATCACAACTCCTGCTTAAAGCACAGATACGTCAGAACTGATGTGCTATGAGTTGGAAACATACCACCCAGTGTGAGGGACATTGCAGTTGCTTTTAATCTCTTTTAATGACAAGTCATTTTCTATGATTTTAGAAAGGACATTTGTGCTGGCATGAATCGTCCGTGTGAAACCTTAGGTTTATCTCATCTGTCAGGCATGTGTCAGCCTCACAGAAGCTGCAACATCAATGAAGATTCTGGTCTTCCGTTGGCGTTCACTATTGCTCATGAACTTGGACACAGGTATAATGGAAGGTGAAGGGGGACCCTGCTGAAGTTGAATTATAATTTGCATATAATTTTTATATAATTTGCATAAATTGCCAGACAGAAACAAAAAGAGTGATTTGATGTATCTTTATTATTAAATCAAAACCACAGTTATTTTTAATGAACAAAAGAATAAGAAACAAATTCTTAAGCCTTTGACTTTTTTGTAATTACAACTCTTTACTATACTCCTCTTAATAGTCTACTACATTAGTACATTAGGATGAAATAATTCAGCTGTAAAGAATCATCACTTAATGCTTTAACTTTTCACTTTTGTTCATTTTTTGATCCTGCACTAATTTACTATGCAATTACTTGACATGATCTTCAGATCAATAATTTACATAAAAAATAACTGTCGTATTGGGTATTTCAGTATAGCAGATCAGATAGAAGCCTTTTTTTTTATAAAACTAGTCAAGCTTCACAAGAATATCAGTTTTCCGCCTTACTAAGGTTACCTTCTGGATTTTTCTTAGTAACTACTAGCCTCTGCGGATTAAATTTACATTGTGGATTCACATAGGTCAAGTTTCCTTACTAAAATTACTTGGCATTCAGTTTGGGATTGAGAACTGGCTGAGTGGCAGAGCTCAGAAGGTGGTCATCAGAGGCACAGAGTATTTGGATACACGTAACAAATGGTGAGCCCCAGGAGTCTATTCTGGGTCCAGTCTTGTTCAGCATCTTCATCAGTGACCTGAAAGTAGGGATAGAGTCCACCCTCAGCAAGTTTGCTGATGATACAAAGCTGGGAGGAGTGGCTGACACATGATTCAGCAAGATGTGGACAGGCTGAAGAGTTTCACAGGGAGGGACTTGATGAGGTTTAACAAGAGCAATTGCAGAGTTGTGCAACAGGAGTAACTGCATGCATCAGTACAGGCTGGGGAATGACCTGCTGGAGAGCAGCTCTGGAGATAAGGACCTGGGGGTCCTGGTGGACAACAGGTTGGCCATGAGCCAGCGATGTGCCCTTGTGGCCAAGAATTCCAATGGTATCCTGAGATGCATTAAAGGAAGTGTGGCCAACAGTTTGAGAGAAGTTATTCTCTGCTTTGACTCCACCCTGATCAGGCCACATTTAGATTGCTGTGTCCAGTTTGGGGCTCCCCAGGTCAAGAAGAACAGGGATCTCCTAGAAGGAGTCCAGTGGACAGCCACAAAGATGACTAAGAGCCTGGAGCATCTCCTGTATGAGGGAAGTCTGAGTAACCTGGATCTATTCAGCCTGGAGAAAAGAAGATGGAGAGAGGATCTGATAAATGTTCTCAAATATCTAAAGGGAGGTGGGGGGCAAATAGATGAAGTCAGTCTCTTCTTGGTGATGGCCTAAAACTTGAACATAGGAAGTTCAGCACTAACATGCGGAACAACTTCTTTACGGTAAGGGTGATGGAGCACTGGAACAGACTGCGCAGAGAGGTGGAGTTTCCTTCTATAGAGATATTCAAGACCCATCTGGACACCTACCTGTGTAATCTTTTTGTAGGCACCAGCTTTAGCAGCAGAGTTGGACTGGATGATCTCTTGAGGTCCCTTCCAACCCTTGTAATTCTGTGATTCTGTAAGTCTGCCACTGGGATTTTTTTGCTTTAAACTAGATTTATCCATATTCTATCTTTGTGAAGGTGTTTTGGTTAGTTGCTTTATTAAACTCATATGAAATAATTTATCTTTTGAACGTTTTGACACTTGATTTCCTCAAGGTACAACATTATCACATGGGCAGGTTTGCATGCAGCTCTCTGCTGGGCTAGGTGACAGGTTTATTCTTGTATCACATCACTTTCTGTATATACGCAACTGCCACTCAGGCTGAAGTATGTACTTCCTGATGGTATGTAAAATCTTATATGAAAATAATTAAAGTATGAATTGGCCTTTCTTTATTCAACCTGTGAATTCTCAGAAATGAAAGAATGATGATTATTTCAGTTAGATTTAGGTGCTTTAAGGACTGATCCCCACATCTTGCTGACAGGGAACTTTTTTCATTGATAATAGTTGTCAGAAAATACTTTTTCCCCATAGACTATCTGTGACCTTCTCCTGATCTAGCTCATGTCCTTTAGATACTATGAGACAAAATACAGCTGTGTTGCCATGGCATGGATGCTGCATGGCCTTGCCTTCAAGGATTGTCTACCAAAAGAGAGTGATAGTTACAAATTAATTATGAATGCTATCTTTCACTCAAGCAGGGTTAGAGAAAAGGAATTAAAAATTTCAAATACAGATAATAAAACTCTGTAAGAACAGATGAGGGGGGGGAAAAAAAATCCCGTTTTTAATGGTTGCAATAAGTCTCTCCTGCCCCTCTAGGCAGTCACAGCCATCTGTGGCATCAGATCCTGTTTGTAGAAAAGGACCTGTCACTAGGGGGACACACTTGCTTTTACAACTCAGGCCCTCCACTGGAGTTAGTTTTGACTGAAATCATGCTCTGCCTTTAGAACATTTGAGTCATGGTACAATTACATTTTCCAGAAGTAAAGACTTAGTGGTTTGAACTCATGAGAAAGTCTTTGATCCATAGCTGAATCATGACCTGAGTTAGTTTTCAAGGCTGTAAAATAAGGGTTTATAAAACTTCAGATGTTAACAACTCTAGTGTCAAAATATTAATACACTACACTATATGTATATACTATCATATATAAACTACTATATATTATATATATACAGTCTAATATCATTACTTTGGACAAAATCTCCTTCACAAGGAGATGATGTGGAGGTATCTATGTTTAGTCAGCTGAATCCCTCTCAAAGGTTTTTGTTTGTTTTTGGTGGTTTTTTTGTTTGTTTTTAATGATTTTTACTAGCTCTTGAATAAAGAAATCTCCTAATAGGGCAGATAAGCTTTAGAGAGCCACATCAGGAAGAGCTGCTATGGGAGACCTGTATGTCTATAAGGCACAACTGGAGAAAGTTAAATAGAAAGGAGTGAAGGCTGGAAGCTAATTCACTGAAGGTTCTGTAATGTGGAAACCAGTAGCTCTACCAAAAAAGACTTAAAAAGAAGTAAAGATGTAATAGGGGAGTGTGCAAGAGAGTCACAAAGTCTGATTGTAGTTAAATGGTACAAGTCTAAATGACTGGGGTCCATGAACTAGTATAAGTTTTGACCTAACTCAATTGTAAATATCATTCTTGGCCAATTTGTGCAATAGTATTCTCAAAACTACCCCTGAATGTAGTAGTCTTTGACAGTTCTTAATTTTGTACCTCGTTAATATTGCTGTACCTAAGAGACTTACTTGAAAGCCTAATAGAGTACAAATTCGTTATAGGTTTTGGGTCAATTCTTTTTTTTTTTTTTTAAGAAAACAGGTATCTACAGTTCATCATGTGGGGAAGCAACTGACCCTACTGTCTTTTTAAACACAGCATGGAACCCATAGATGAGTGTTGTGGTACAACCAAGCAGCTGGAGTTACCGGATCTTGTTTTGTGTCTCCAGTTTTGGTATCCAGCACGATGGAAAAGAGAATGACTGTGAGCCTGTTGGAAAGCGCCCATACATCATGTCCCGACAGTTGCAGTATGATCCCACTCCACTCACCTGGTCACAATGCAGCAAGGAGTACATCACACGATTCCTAGAGTGAGTGACCGGGTTGTAGCATTTCCCCAAAATGAGTACAACTGTGTATGAGATGTTTATATGAAGTTAGAAGTAAATCCTGCATTATTATGTTTTTGTAGTACACATGAATTAATTACCATAGAGGAGTTTATAGCTCAGAAATATAGCTTAGAAATTTTGGAAAGCTCCACTATGTTTGTGTTTTATGGGAGTGAACTCCAGTCTTGTCATAACAGCTCAGGTTTGGTTCAACCTGCAATTTTTTTGAAGTTACCAGAAAGAAGCCTTTTGTCAAGAACTCTGAGGGCACCCGATAGATCTCGCTTCTATCCACAGTGATACGTGATCCTTTTCAGTGATTTGCTGAAGTTCAACATGTTCTTTATATGAGCAGCAATGTGGTATAAATTTCACCAGAAGTAGTGATATTCTCTGAAACTACTCAGTGAGCTACAATTACCTCATATTTCCACTTTGACATGCCTTATTTTGCCTAGCCTCAGGATCATCGGCACACATAAGAGCCAAAGACATTTAAATCTCCCAGAGCCACGAATACAACTGTTACATTTTTTATAATATCTAGTCTTGCTTTGCTGTAAGTTAGAGGATGAGAGGAAGGAGTAAAAGTTTTCTTTGTATTTCTTGCTATGTTTTAAGCTGGACATGATTCAGTATGCATAGCCACCATCAAATTGAAGTAAATCACTAAGTAATATTTATGGCTTGAAGATTGCTCTATTTCAGCATGTATGTTGAAAAACAGTTGCCATGGGGATCAGTGAGTCTGCTCTAATAGACAAATTATTAATCCATGGCTCAGGTCCATTAAAGTACAAGGAAGAAGACTTCTTTCTATTTGAACTAGTACTCAGTGTCAAGTGGGCTGCTGCTACAAATTAATTTTTCAGTATAGGCAATACTCTGAAAGAAATGTGATCTCTCTCCTAATAGACTGAAGATTAGTCTCATCGAAGAATATAGAATCATTTTATTTCAAAGGAACCTTTAAAGGTCATATAGTCCAACTCTTCCGAAAAAAAACATCTTCAGCTAGATGAGGTTGTTCAGAGCTTGGTCTATTCTGAATGTACTCAAGGACAGGGAAATCATCAAATCTTTGGGCAACTTATTCCAGTGCTTCATCAGTGTTATTGTGAAAATTCTTTTCCTTATATCCATTCTAAGTCTCCCCTTTTTTTAGTCTGAAACCATTTCCCCTTCTCTTATCACAGAAAACCTTGCTGAAACGTCTGTCCCTTCTTTCTTATACCCCCTTTTAGATACTGAAAGGCCACTATGAGGTCATCTCGGAGCCTCCACTTCTCCAGGCTGAACAGCTCCAGCTCTCACAGCCTGTCATCTTTGGGGATATGTTCCATTCCATACATCTTTTTTGTGGCCCTCCTCTGGACACACTCCAGCAGGTCTGTGCCTGTCCTGTACTAAGGACTCCACCTCTGGACACAGTACTGCTTATGAGGTCTCACCAGAGCAGAGGGACAGGATCTTTTGTCCTGCTGACCACGCTGCTTTTGATGCAGCTCAAGGTTTAGTTGGCTTTCTGGGCTGCCAAAGCAACTGCTGGCTCATGTCCAGATGTGAGCAGATGACACTGAGAACTGTGACGCTGATTTTTAATCTCTTGTTGATCAAACTGGAATTCTTGTCTGGGATTATTAGCTGTTCACCCTGAATTCAGTGGGCTGAGAGATCTGTAGTCTCAAATCTCAATCAGAATCTTAAACAGAAGGCTGAGAAGGAAGCTACTTCTCATCAAGTCTGCCAACGACATTTAAATGGGAGGTGCTTCTGACTACCTGGAGAGCTGAGAGGCCTTGCAGAGTGATCTAGAAAGGTTGGAGCATTGTCAGCAAGAGCATGAAGTTTAATGGAGAATGCTGAGTGCTGCACGTAGAATGAAGCAATGCTGGACACAGGCATAAATTGGGAGAAGAGTGGCTGGAGACCAGGTCAGCAGGAGGAGACCTAGAAGTGCTGGAGATCCTGGGCAGCCAAGAGAACAAACTGCTTTGTGAGAGGTTCTAACTGAGCTAGCAATCAGAATAGGTGATTCTCTGCACTGGATGTATTGTATGTAGCACTGGAGTATTGTATGCAGATTTTTAGCAATGGAATATTCCTGAGTGCAGTTCTGGGCACAATATCAATGTTGTGATTCTTGTTAAAGCCCTCCCAAGGAGGGCAATAAAGCTGTAAAAGAGATGGAAAACGTGTACTGTGAGGAAAAGCTGTGGACAATTGTGTTGTCCAATCTGGAGAAAAGGAGGCTGAGAGGTGACCTCACTGCTCTCTGCAGCTTATGAGAAGGCGAAGCAGTGGGAGGTTCTGCTCTCTGCAAATTGATGCCACACAGCAACAGCACAGTGCTGTGCCAGGGAACATTCACATGGGATATTAGGTAGAAATTCATTTACTGTGAGAGTTGTCAAACCCTGGAACTTCCTACAAAGGTGGTTGGTGCCCTGTGGCTGTCACTGTTCAGGAGGCATTTGGATAATGCCCTCAGTATTGTGCTTTGACTTTTGGATAGCCCTGAAGAAGTCAGAGGGGAGAACCTGTTCTTTGAAGATGTCTTCCAATTGAACTGTAGTCTACTCTGCTGTACTAATCTCTACTTTACTATGCTATGCTACACTATACACCAGACTGTACACTACACTATACACTACACTATACCATAAATTATACTATTCTGTTCTGCTTTCCTTTACTTTTTTAGACTTTAATGATCCTACTCCAGAGTTTGGAATTTGTATAAAAATCCACTTGTTGTTGATACTAGGGTTGCTCCAGAGCAAGCAGTTTTTTGTTCTCTTTTAAAATTCCATTAATCAGAAGTGAGTGCTGTTTGGTAGTAGCCCCTCAGCATACCTTAGATGGAATATGGAAGAGTTTTTGCAAAGGCCATATAAAAAAGTCTGCACAAAGTATTAAAAAGTGTGGTTGATTGTTTTGACTTGGGCTTTGGTGTTTTTTGGTTTTTCTTTCAGTATGCAATTTTTGTCTTTTAGCCGAGGATGGGGATTCTGTCTGGATGACATCCCCCAAAAAGAAGTCTTAAAGTCCCCAATCATTGCTCCAGGGGTGATTTATGATGTGCATCACCAGTGCCAGCTTCAATATGGTTCCAATGCTACTTTCTGTGAAGATGTGGATGTGAGTGTTATATATTTTTATTCATTCTGCTTACTCTTTTTGAACAGCGTGGAAGCACAGTCACTGAAATTCAGTTGCTAACTACATACAGCATGTTCAGTCTTATAGGCTATGTATGCAGTACAGGTATTGCCTAACATGGTATTTTAATTCTACACTATAGATTCTGCAAGTTAGTTGTTCTGTATGCTTTGTTTATTCCAAGACGTTCACTGGATCTGGGCCCATACCTGCTATTAAATGCCCATCTGGAGTAATTTGGACTTGAAACTTCTATTAGTGAACTTAAGTTAGTTGTCAGTGGAGTCACATTTTCAAAAACAAGATACCGACAAAATGTTTCTGGCAACAACTCTCTAATTCCAAAAAGAATTTTCTGAAGAAATCCGAGTTGTGCTCTTTTCCAGTGTCTTGACTTTTCACGCTCTTGATAGGCTAAATAATTAAAGGAAATTTCAGCCCATGTCCCCTGCAGAATCTTTAAGTCCCCATCATGCATGAGATTTATATGCACAAATGGGTAATTTGGATAGTAGCCTGGGACTTTATCTCACAGCACAGCAAAACAGGGATGCATAGGAACATTAAACTGACATCAGCATGATTCCCCATAGGAGCTAGAAAGTAATGCAGGGCAATAGATCATATTAGCTATGGTGCAGTGCTATGCTATTGTAACTGTACCTAGCATCAGGGCTAGTTGGCTTAGCTGGTACTTTCCTACATACATCAGTTCAAAAATAGTGGTTTCAAGTGCTACTCTAGCTAAGTGATCACTAAATTTTGATGACTTTAGGACAGCAATATTCAGCAAACGCTGAAGGCAGCAGTATGTTTCATCCCCATGTTAAGAAGGGCTGTGACAGTAGTGTCTTCTCTACGCAAGGTATTGCACACAGCTGTGGACTGGGGACTGCTGATCTTGATTGTTTATTCCATTTGGATAATTATGTGTATCCTCATTTAGTGTATCCTATTAGAGGGATTATTTCTGATTAATCTCCTTAGCCTTAATAGATAACATGATTACCAATGTTGAACTGCAACTACTGAATCTGAAGTAGGTATTGAAAAATTACTTTCATTTGCTGTTCCAGTTTCCCCAGCTACTGTAATTTGTCCAATGGTACAGATAGAAAATTGAACTGTAATTTTGCAGCTCTATTTTATTCTGTGTCTCCTTTGGTTTGAACCTAGTAGACCTTTACATTTGACGTCTCTTGATTGACCAATTTTACAACTAGGCATGTGTCAGAAAACTAATTGGTATTATCTTATTTTGCTTTTTATTGCAAGGACTTTGTTTTGCAGGTAGCTG
Organism: Meleagris gallopavo; assembly: GCF_905368555.1. Taxonomy (NCBI): domain Eukaryota; kingdom Metazoa; phylum Chordata; class Aves; order Galliformes; family Phasianidae; genus Meleagris; species Meleagris gallopavo. Next base: position 10,452,962 of record NC_139435.1, on the reverse strand, counting down.
CCACTGGCAAGGAAATGAATTGTGAATAGTATAGTCTGCCTGGCATTTCATCTAAGAGGTCTGACTATTATTTGCCTTTCCACTGTTTACTTAACAGTCACTGTCAGAGCTATGTTTGTTGTGCAACTTTTAATGTCTATCTGAATTCAATCCATGGAGAAGAATCTGTATTTGGCTGAAGATACCCAGGTATTCAGTGATTACACTTAGCAAAGGCCGAGCTCTAGAATTCAGATAGAGGACTTGCAACTTAAATAGTTCATGGCAACCACTAAGTATCATGTGAAGTACCTGCACGTTGTCCCTATAATAAGAAAAATAAAAAATAAAAAGCAAAATACAGATTAGGGAGAAGAGATTTCCAAATGGAAAGTAAATCTGTAGCTTTCTATAGACAATAGAAGTTCAACATCTTTATCTTATAACCCACTCCTTACCTCCAAACTTCCATCGACTTCGGTGAAATTGGGATTTTTTACATTGGACTTCTTAAGGTACACACCCTTATCTCACAGATTCAGTGGAAAGTGTACACCATACACTTGCCTTGCCTTGAGTCCAAGTTGCAGTCATGAATTCCTTCCCATATTTACAAAAATACATAGTAAAGAGTGCTTTTTCTTGTACTGTTGTTGTTTCATTTATTCTTAAAGATGGAGAAAAGCTCGAGTATATGGAGATTTATATGGAAACTTGTTTTAAAGCTAAAGAATTTCCTCCATGAACACTTGACTTTGGAATCTATGAGTATTTGCACTTCATAAGAATTGCAACCATTGGAAAGCTCTGTTCGGTTTTGGTGCCTCTTCATTTCTGGGCACCACCACATAAACAGGACATAAAATCATTAGAGAAGCATCCAAAATAGGGCTGAGAAGGTGGTGAGGGTCTGGAGAGCAAGGTGTGTGAGCAGCAGCTGAAGGCCCTGGGTGTGCTGGGCCCAGAGCAGAGGAGCTGAGGGGAGCCTGATGGCGGCTGCAGCTCCTCACAGGACGCGGAAGGCAGTGCTGAGCTCTGCTCTGTGTGAAGATGACAAGGCCTGAGGGAACGGCATGGAGCTGTGCCAGGGGAGGGCCGGGGATTGGGGAAAGGCTCTGCACCGGAGGGCAGTGGGCATGGAACAGCCTGCCCAGGGCAGTGGGCATGGCACTGAGCTGCTGGAGCTCACAGAGTTTTTGGACATTGTCCTCAGTTTGGGTTTTGGTGCTGCTGTGTGGAGCCTGGGGGTGATCTCAGTGATCTTTGTGGGTTCCTTCCAACTCAGAATATCCTGTGTTTCTTTGATTCTTTCTCTGGCATTTGAAGCACAGTGCAGTAGTGTGTTTTAGGCACATGCATGAAACATATTCTATATTTAACAGCTAAAAATAATGGATGAATTTCATAATGAAGAAATATAAAGCAGCTTGAACATTTGGGTAGCTCTGCCTTTACATGCTGACAATGATAGTGCCACAAAGAGTTGCAAAGCAATAGTGTTCTCGAACTATAAATAGGAACTGCAGAACAACCTCTGACTAATAAATATCACCTAGAAGCGGCTAAGTGAGCAGAGACATATATTTCTAACTGGATATATGAAGAACTTAGAAATGTTTTGTATGATACACATAAATAAGGTAAATAAGAGGCATTTCTCTCAAAACAGGCTACGCCCAAGCTTTGCTGTTTTAAATATAAACAGGCCAGAAATCAGCAGCCACATTTTTATTTCAATCTCAGCCAAATGTTGTTGCTAGCTTATTGGAACTCCATTTTCCCAAGTCTCCAATTTCTGTCCTGGCTCTCAAGCCCAGAATGTTTTTTACTTTGAGGATCCCATAGGCAACTGAACTCTGATCCCAGCACTTAACTCTGCAATAAAACACCTTCAGACAAAACCTAGCACAGAATCCCTCAGCTTTTACTTCTGCTGTCCCAATTGGGACTGCAGTTTCTTTTACACCTCTGGTTTGTCTGGCTTGGAAATGTATTTCCACACAAAGCCCTGCTCATTCTGGATGTCCTAAGCACATGGGACTCCTGTGTGTCAACTAAAAGACAAGCCTGTGTGTATGTGAATTGAGGAAAGAGTGCCAGAGATACATTAAGCACCTCTGTCAAGGGAAAATTGGCCTCATGTCTTTCCTCAGAGAATAGTTCTGCGTGTTTGAAGAGGTCTTGTTAAAATGTTGTTGCAATGATTTTTTACCTGCTATCTTTGACTCTGGGGATGTCTGTTCCATCTGTGGAGAGCTGACCACTGCGTGTGGAACAGCAGCTTAAGTTTGTGCTTTACTGATGCGGAATTGCATGGCACCAGCTTCTGACCTTGCTAGTACGCCAGTGATCACCAATTAGACCCCCTATTCTTCCCAGGCTACCAGTTGTTTTTTTATAGCCAGTTACCCTGGCCTGCTTTCTAGATACCACCTCAGTGACTGCTTGGCTTTTTTAAGAGACCTCTTTCTCTTCCTCAGATTTTGGGAGCTTATGAATGTTGGCATGGCTGTTACACTTGTAGACATGATGTTGTTTTCACCTATCTGACAGGCTTAAGTAACCTTTGATTTCACTGTTTACAAGCAAGCAGCAATAAAAAATACCACATATATTGCATTGTACTTTTAATGTGAAAATAATAGACTCTGTTCACCTTCATTATAATCAGTAGTTCCCAAACATTGTAGTTTTTCCTATATGTAGCTGGAAGGTGAGCAGCCAATGAGGAGAATATTTAAACTCACAATAGTTAATTGGCTTGACAGAAAGTATTCACTGTGAGGTATTTGTCAGAGTCCCTCCTTGTACACTAACGAAGAGTGCCTGAAGATGGACTCTTGGTGTGTCCTAACTTGTGGAAAACTCTGAACATGTCTCTGGAAACGCAGCCTTTATAAGATTTGGTAAATTGATGTACAAAACTATGGGAAATATTTTGAAGCTCTTAGCCATGGGAGTTCTTGAGCTCTGCCTCATATTGCAGCAGTTTTCTTTCTTTTCCAGAACCTTTGCCAAACACTCTGGTGCTCAGTGAAAGGCTCCTGCCGCTCTAAGCTGGATGCTGCTGCAGATGGAACTCGGTGTGGAGAAAACAAGGTGACTGCAAGGTTTGGTGCCTGCAAAATGTTTGCAGAAAAACCATGAGAATCTCTGCTATTGTTTAACTGTAAAAGAAAGTCACCCTTTGATATCTGCTTTTCAGTTTCCATTGAAGTTGTCAATCTTCGGAAATTGAAATAGCAAGCAGTTAATGTAACATTTTTCTGTGTTGCAATAGTCCTGTTTATCATTTCTCTTCTCTCTTCAGTGGTGCTTCTCTGGTGAGTGCATTACAGTAGGGAAAACTCCAGAAGCAATCCACGGTGGATGGGGTGTTTGGTCATCCTGGTCCCATTGCACAAGGACCTGTGGGGCAGGAGTTCAGAGCGCAGAGAGACCGTGTGATAACCCAGAGTAAGCTGAGTACACAGTCTTTTCACGCCTTTTATTCAAGATCTTTGTGGTACTTAGGATGTAGGAGACATTTCTATGTGACTCTGGTTTGCCGTTGGGTGCCGCAGCAAAACAGACTGAACCTCATCTCCCCATTTAAGCATACTTGTGAGAAATTCACTTGGCTCACCTTATACAATCATTATCTCATTATTTAATCCTTACCTGGAGCTTACTTCTACAGGAAATAAAAAAAATCCTGTTATTTTGCATGCAGGCTTTGCATGAATGCTACAAATGTTAATTTAATACTACTGTCATGAATAAGTAAATATTCATGGAAAGGATGGGAACAATAGGTAGCATTCTGTTCCTGTGGGGAATCAAGGACTTTCGTTTCATGTTTTGTGTTAGTCATCAGCTTTGTTTTCAGCTTTATATACATGAACTGATAGGTGCAGAACGTGATTGGCAGAGTTTTCTAATACATACTTGAGTTCATGAGGACCCTACATCTAATTTTGAAAAATCACTTGATCTTTCTGGAAGAACTGTCAAACAGTCTGGAAAATACAGTGTTTTAGAGAAGATTGTTTGATAAAGCAATTTGGTCATGAGCTTAGCTGGGCAGCATACAAGCACTTCTTCCTGCTTGTACCAAGATACAGGGTATCTCTAGATCCTTATATTTCATACTGGTGTGTTCAAGTGTTTGTACATGTGAAAGGTATGTTTATCCTATAAAGGTTTCTGATTCACTTTGCTATCTCACTGGAACCTGAAAGTCATTGCTTGTTTGAAACTACTTTTCTCCCAATATTACATCCCAGTCTCAATGTTCTTTTTGTAGACCACAGTTTGGAGGAGACTACTGCACCGGAGAAAGGAAACGCTATCGTGTGTGTAACATTAGCCCCTGTCGGAAAGGCTTGCCAACTTTTCGTCAGATGCAGTGCACTGAGTTTGACACAGTTCCCTACCAAAACGAGTTTTACCATTGGGTGCCAGTTTATAACACAGGTACTAAGTTGTGAATTTTTAAATTTCTTGTATAATTTTACAGATCTATGGAAAGCATATATTTAAGTTCAGAAGTTCCTCAATTAAAAGTCCTCTAAGTACTTAGAAAAATTTTATGTGTCTCAACCAACAGGTATGCCTTTTGTGTTTATACAAAGGCATACAGGTACTGTTGTAGAGCTCTAGCAATACTGACTGTGAGCACAAACAGACTGGCTCCTGAAAAGATGCAACATTCGTAACAGCTGTTGAACTCATACCTATGCTAAGTAGTTGTGATAGACGTGAACTGTTTTTCCCACTGTCAATTCTAGAAAAAGAAGTACAGTGTCATGGGGTAGAACTGCATGCTTAGTCCCACAGGCATCATGGCACCTAATAAGCAGAGCTTTTCAGCCACACAAATACTTACTTAGTATTTCCAAACTTGGGTATTTGTGATAAGTGTGCCTGGCACCGCAGTGATTAAATACTTCCTCAGCAGGTTCAGTAATGAAGTGCTCTGTATTGTAGAGACAAGAGTGATGCATCTGCCTTATCATTTGCTTTGTAACATCTAGTTACTAAGTATAGAGGCAGTAGTTAATGCCTTGAAACCTGAATCTGGTTTATGTAGAAATTTAAGGAGTAAACAGAAGAAGCTATCTGTGTAATTCTTCTTTAAAGAAAAAGTGAAGCTCAAAATTCAGCTTGTAATTTTGAAGTGGTCAGCCAGTTGGACTTGATCTTTTATTTAAGTCTCTTACAATTGCTTTTATTATATTCTACTCTAGTCTGGTCTGGTCTGGTCTTTTTTCCTTCTCTTCTGCAGATTTTGTTGGTCCTACTTCAGAGTTTTGAATAGGTATAAAAATCTACTTGTTATTGGTACTGGGGTTGCTCCAGAGTGGACAATTTCTTCTGTACTTTCAAGTTTTCTGTTTGCCTTTAAATTAATATCATCCAGTTTTAAAGAATTTTCAGACATTCTGTACCTACATTAAGCATGCTCCCAAGAAGGTTTTGGCTTATGTTTTACTATCAGTCATCTTCAATTCTCTCATCCTGTACATGTGAAATAAGGGTAAAAGAAAATGTTTTGAAGATTTCCCAAACCCTGAGTGATATACTAGTTTTTGTGTGAAAGCATTTAGTTGAGATGAAAACCATAGCTAGAAATTTTTTAGATGCTGGTAATTTCTGTGTTCCCTCATTTTTCTAGAAAAAGGGTAAATGGTGGATGAACCCTTGCATCTTTGATTTCATAGTTTCAATAACCCTATTCTAGTCATTGTCACTTAATTAAACACTGCTTTAATGTCTTTTTACGTTGTGTAAATTGTACCCTTATAAAAGAACAAAGATTTTCTTATGAATAGCTCAGTATGCAACACGTAGCTTTAACAAGCAAACAGGAAGAAAAGGAGTGAATGATACTTTGCTGTTACCTAGACTAATTATGTTTGAGGTTATAAATACTTGGAGATTTTTCCTCCTGTTTTAAATGAGTTTTAGACTCCTAGGGGCTTGCACAGATTTACTTTAGATTTACTGTGGAGCACAGAAACCCATCTGCTCACACTAGAGCACGTGAGTACCCCTAAGAGTCTCAACTTGAAGAGGACTTTAAGGTTCAAATGTGACTAAAGCATACAGTGGCTCTGGTCAGGGTATTTTCTGAATTGCTTGATTCAGGTCCCTGCATTGATACTTTATGCAGAATTTGGCACTAAGCAACTTCTCTAGCCATCATGCTGAGCCCACATCCATTTATTTCCTACCTTTTCACAAATTACATTTATCTGAACCTGATAGCTACCTGGGATTTAAAGTCACTGAGTCAGTTTGAGTTTTACATTGAAGTGACAAAAGTAATTATGTAAACAACTTTCTGTTCTCAGTCAGTGCCAGGATCATCTCATGTACTGGCAGGTAGGAGTTATGTAGCTAAACTATTGAAAATCTCATATTTCTTCCAAAACATGCCTGTGTGTCACATAAGATCTGTTGATACTCACAGGGTCTCAGTAACAGTGCAAGTTATTATTTCTGTTGCCATTGATTTGGAATTAAATTTTCTTTTGGAGCACCAATTTAGGTTAATGTGATAAAATACCTTTTCTTTAACATGTTTTGTCTGCTTGATGATTGTATTTTCTAATTTTCTTTGTTTTGGATTTCCTTATCCAATTCTGACTTCCCACAAACTCACATTGACAGCGGCTTCAGAAGTGGAGGACCACCTCTTTTATTCCTTGTGAGGGAGAGGAAAAAAAATATTGAGACCTTATCATCTTCTGGCAGTCATATTATTCACATCCTTCTCTGTCACATTAAAATGACACTTCCAGCATTCATACTCTTGTGATTCAGCTATAAGAGAAACATTCCCATTCTGTATTTCTACTCTGAGCAGGCAATATGCTCTTTTCTGGTTATCTTCATGTTTTTCTGTTTACACTTGGTGAATATGAATTCCATTCTGATAAATACAGGGGGAAAAAAGTCATATTCCTGAATTTTAGGATTTATAATCAGCTCTGCTGTCTTGCTTTCTCAGCCCTATTCTGATTATAACTAAGTCAAGGTCTACTAAAGAAAACTCTTAAGCTTGGGATTCCATTACATCTGATATTCTTCTATGACAGATCCTGTCGCGGTTCAAAACAGCATGATATTCTTGGCGCAGGATGTGAGCAGTGTGCATAAAACAGAAGATGCAATTTTTCTGGGCAGCTGAGCATTGAAGGCACCTCAGCTAATGTGTTACGTCCAACTAGTGCCAATGCACTGCCAGAATGACACAGACAATCTGGAAGAGGTTCACAGAAGAGCAGTGTGAATGACAAACAAGTAAAAAAATGCAGTTTAAAGGAAAAGTTTTTTTAAAAATCAAGTATTGCTCTAGAAAAGAGGTTGAATTAAATGTAAGCTATTTGAAAGGAGTTTCAACAGGTGTATTGCACGGGATCGGAAGCTATAAAGCCCTTTTAACTGAGTTTAAAAGCAAGACCCTGTGGTCTTATTAAGTCAGTGTGAATGTAACTTTTCTGCTTTCACACTTGAGTTTGACATCAAGTTTCGTGTAATTGTACTTCATAATCAGTTCTGACATCCTCAACTCAGGTAGTATAAATAGAACCAAAGTGCAGACTGCAGCAGTTCTTCATGTCTGTGGAAGTCAGAACAAGCATTAGCAACCAGAATAGTAAAAAAGCATGTTAGGTTACACATCAAGTTCTTTATTTCTGGTTACCTAGATGGTTTGAGAAATTAATATTATAATTAATACAATTTAAATACAGTCTAGGCTGGAGCAGTCAAAGTGGTTTCGATCCTACGTGGAGGAATGGGTAAACCGGGGTATAACTGACATGGTTTTACCCAGGTGTTCATTACTGTGTGTTTAACAGTTGGATCTAGTATTTCATCTGTATGCTCATTGTATTTTGTAGCATTATAAGATTTTCTGTGTATTTTGGCTTAAAAAATTCCTTAAAGATGACAGCCCTTTTAAAGCCTCATCATGAGTTAATCAAATCTGCCAAAGTAATAGAAACTAAACCAGCTGCTTTGAAGATTTCTATCGGAGCAACCCTGATGCTTGCACTGATCTAACTTTAGTCTTTTTTTTTTTTTTTTTGTTCCCCCTGAGGGCTAATGTAGGATTTAAAAGATGTGAATTCAGTGCCAGTCTTTGCATTTTAGTCATGTCAGGTAGTCCATTTTCCTAGTGTCAGTTCTCTAACTGCAAATAGAAGATAAAACACCTTTCTACATTTGTATCCGCCTCTTGTTTAAAACATTAGACTTTTGGAGGACTTTGACTGATTCTGATGTAGTTTATTTAAAGTCCTAAAACAATGCAGTCCTGATACTTCAGTAGGTTCCTGGGCTCAGATGTGAAAAATGATAATGATAGATGAGTAAATAACTTCAGAAAATTAAAGGCTAATACAGTGGTTGAATAATTTCTTCAGTGGTGCCCTAATCAGCCTTCTATGCAGATAAAATAAGATAATAGTTTAAGAGAACACTCTTACTGAATAAGAGTGAGTTTCTGGGGACAGAGTTACATCCTCTAGTTTCCAATGGGACTCAGTAGAAAACTGACAAGAAGAAAAGCAACACAAGGTTTGTGGTACAGGTGTCTAGGATCTATTTTTAGATCAATTACTACAGTTAGGGAAAACAGGAAAGCTTTGAGGCCTAGAAAGCCCTTCTTTGAATTATGAGGCTTTGCAAGTCTGGAAGTTTGCTTATTATTTGTTTTTAGTTTTTTATTTGGCTTGTCAAGAAAGACTGTCTTTCCCTTCAAACTCTTTCTGAGCTGTATGCTTAGAGCATCATTGTGACTGGATTATGTCAGCACTTTTTCTTGCTGATTGATTTCTGAAATGGAAGTGGATATCATTCTGCTTGTTATGCCAACATACATTTTGGGAGGAGATACAGATATCTGATCAGCACTTCACATATTTTATTCTGAACAGTGTAAAACTGAAATGGCATTACGTAAAATCTGTGTCAGGATGAATTTTGAGCAAGTCATGGGCTAACTGGAAGTCTTCTGACATAGTGACTACAGTGCTGTGCTGTTAAAAAACGGTGCACTGAGAAGGTAAACAAAGTGAAGCAAACTTCAGAGTATGAAAGAAATCGAATTAGAAAGCAAAAAGACTACTCTAGATAAAAGTAAAATAAATGTGACAGATGTTATGTCTAACAGCAGAGGGGCTGAGGACTGATAAGGTTTACAAACTTTATGTTCTTGTCTGAGACTTATAGCTCCATCTCTGCTAATATTCTTGAACATGACTCGTTATCAACTTGATTTCCTCCTGTTTCTTAACCTTAGTCCATGTGTTTCCTCTGCCACTAATCCTTCAATTGCACTTTCTTTATGAAGGCATTTTAATTTGAGATGACACAAACATGTCACTCTTGTCAGTTTTTAGGCACCATTTTAGCTCTATTGACAAGAGGAAAAAGACAAAGCTCCTCATTAAGGCTTTGGATTTCCTAGTGGATCCTCTTTTTTAGTTTCTGGGTCCCAGTTCCACAGAAATTCTGTTTACATGAATGAGATCAATAGTTAGAACTCAGCTTCTGCAGGAGTCAGAGCTGGCATTGCAAGAACCCTGGGGCCAGGAGCTGATCCCAGTTTTGTGCACAGCATGGTGCTGTGTGTATATTGGTGCTGTACAAATCAGAGCTATAAAAGTCAATTTCCCCCTTGAAAAGCATAAATCCTTTTAAAGGAAATGATTTGGTTTCTTTGCATTAGCAAAAAATTGAATTTTTCTCATTACTAGAAACTCCTTCAATTTTGAATGCAGTTCTTTGTATGACAAAAGCAAGATCATCAAAGGAGGAAAGGGAAACAAATTCATCAGCTAGGATATCCATTTATAGTTACCCTGCATAGCTTTCAGAGCAGGAAAGCGAGCAACTTTTGTTGGCTGTTGATACAGGATCTCTGTAGAGGCCCCTCTGTAGCACCCAGAGTGATTTTATTAAAATGGCTCAAAATTGGTCCTATAAAGTTCCCAAAGCTGACATTTTTAACAATTATTGCTTTGCTGTGCAAAGTATTTTATTTTGCTGAGCATGAGCAAATTGCTGTGGCATTCGGCTTGATCAGGGTCTTGGAATAGAACAGGGGCTCAGGACAGTTCCCCAGCTGCCATCCCTCATGGATATGGCAATGGAAAGCTTTTCTCTCAGTTACATAGCTCTGACAGTGCTGGAGGCTTTCTAAGGGATTAATATAAGGGCAGAGATTGTTTTTCTTGGCTTTGACCTTGTTTTCAGTTCTAACTCATCTTCTATTTATATATCTTATTTTCCGAAGTTATATCCTTGGACTCTCTTAAGCCCGAGTTCCAAAGTTTCCACTTTCAAAGAAGCAATATCTGTGACACAAGGCAGATTTATATTTCATAGAATCATTAAGGTCAGGAAGACCTCTATCTAATCCAACAATCAACCTATCTCTACCATGACCACTAACCATGTCCCTCAGAGCCGCAGCTACAAGTTTCTTGAATGCCTCCAGGGACAGTGACTTCACCACCTCCTTGGACAGCCTGTACCGGTGCATTACCACTCTCTCTGAAAATAAATTCTTCCAAATATCCAACCTGAACTCCCGTGGCTCAACTTAAGGCCATTACTTCTCATCCAGTCACACCCGGGAAAAGAGGCCGACCCCCACCTCACCACAACCTCCTTTCAGGCAGTTGTAGAGAGTGATAAAGTCTCCCCTGAGCCTCCTCAGAGCAGTCCCAGTTTCCTTAGCCGCTCCCTATAAAATTCTTTGTCTTTCTTTGGACTCTTGTTGTTCTCTGTTGTTTTTCTTTAGCTCTTCTAAATTCATGCATAGACTAGAATTAAGCTGGGCTGTTGTGGAGAATCTTGTTTTAGTGACCCACAGATTGCTTTCGCACAGTTTTTCCTGTTGCTCATCTATGCAAGAACAGCCTGGATCTGTCAGAACTACCAAAGTTATCTCTATTTCATAAATTGCCAAGCAGGAAAAAAAGTGGAGTGGTTGAAATAATTTATTAATTTCCAGCAAATATCTGAAAATAAGCAGTGATATGACCCTTGACTGACATGCAGAAGATGAGAAGCAGTCATTTCATTGCTTCCCTGAGAGAAGCTGACGGCACTGATCAGAAGTTGTAAAATATACCTGAAATCACTCAGTCATCAGCTGATGAAAAACAGTTGCTTATCTTTCACAGTCTTACTCCCTGGTTCCTCTTTTCCCCTCACTGATGACAGCTGGTTCTGCTGGTTTCTTGTCACTTTCTCTTTCGCAGAAAAGAGATCTCATTATTGCTCGACTCAGTTGGGCATTAATATATCAGCGAGGGAATGTGTGGAGGTGTGAGGACACTAGGCTCCAGCTATTCTCTGTGCTAGTTGCATCTATCAGGCCTCTTACACTGTTAGCATTAGTGTTGTGGCTTTGTTAATCGCTTCTAATTATGCCATTACTTGTCAATAAATGCCAGAGAAAGTGAGTGGATGGTAGAAGGAAAACACGCTGTTATTCCCTGTACGTTACATTCCCATGTCGTGCTGAAATATTTTCTGAGAAATTATTTCACTTTCCTTTCAGCTAACCCGTGTGAGCTCCACTGTCGCCCAATAGATCGCCATTTTTCAGAGAAGATGTTGGATGCAGTCATTGATGGTACTCCCTGCTTTGAAGGAAGGCACAGCCGAGATATCTGTATTAATGGCATGTGTAAGGTATTGGGTATGTTTGCATGTTTCTTTCTCTAAATTTTTTAATACAGTTAAGGGGAAAAAAAATAATGCTTTGAGGTTTTGTTTTGTTGCAAGATCCATGTGAAGCACTTCATTTGATTCCATCTTTAATGCTCATGGAAATAAATTCACAGATAGAGCTTTTCTGAACAGACATTAGAGTTATTTCTATCATTTTTAGCAAGTCCATTAGCGTGATTTCTTCTGGTACCTTCAAACTCATCTTTTTTTCGTCTACTTTAATAATATTAAAAAAGCCTGTTTCTGGTGATTTTCATGAACTATAGCTTTAGAGTTACAACTGTTATCTCTGCTACATGGTTTGATTTTGAAAATTCAGTTCAGTGTGCTATATAACAGTTGTGAGCTGACTTGTAATAGGACCAGGCGCTTGTTCTTGAAGATAATAAAAATAATTTCCTTTTACAACAGTAAATTGAATAATGTGGTACAACGAGTTAGCTAGCAAACACACAGCATGTAGTTCAGTAACCTTCTGTTTATTGAAGAATAAATGTAAGGTTCTCAGCATGTTCTGCACTTTAGTAGCTACTGTGCTTCAAAGAAGAGCAACACAAAGTTTGTTACAAGTTTTCCTTGCAGGACATGCATTTGTGAGAGGGAGTTACTGAGATTCTGTTCAAATTCACAGTGGAGAGATTCTACTTGGCTTTGCTGAGAGCCGGAATGCTCTTTTAACTATAATGGTGATCGAGCAGCTCAAGCCAGCTGGAAACAAAGATTTACATACTGAAGTATGATAATGTTGCATATTGTGTTAGTGCTTTTGAACCTCACAAAGAAGATGGAAAGCTCTAAATCCGGAAGGCTGTCTTTGTGTTGTTATGTTTTAATTTTCTGATTTCCACACCAAATAAATTGAGGTCACTATGGCTCATTATAGCTTCTGTATGTTTTCTGTATTTAACCTTTCCTGTGACAATTCAAATTTATACCTTTATCAGAAATAACGTAATGGTAAATCAGAGTTCAAAGGAAAAGTTATTTTAACTGCAGTTTCTAATACCAGATATACTGATTCTTAGGGCTCACAGTGTCTCTAAAAAATTTCCTCCAAAGCACAGTCTCTACCAGTGAACATGGTTTTGTCAGCCTTTCATATGTCAGCTACTGCATCAGATTTAATTGGAGTCGGAATCGTGGAGTGAAAAATATCATCATGCCACTGCCACAAATGATACCCAGTGATGAATAGGTTACCCAAATAGCTCTTATTTCTGTAAGACAGTGTGCTTTTATCTGTAATAGGAGCCCTGCATTACACTTGAGGAGAAGAATTTTCAAGTACCTCTCAATATTATTCACTGATATTTTAGTCCAGCTAGCTAAACACAGTACCCACATTATAGATCATGGTGAGAAAATCTAGAAATGCATTTAAGAGTACTAGTCTGGTATATAATTCTTGCACTCCAATAGTAACATGTTTATAATAATGTGGGAACGTTAGGAAATATTAACAGCAGTGTCTCATAATGCTTTCAAGTCTACATCTTATAAAAGTGCTTCTCATTTTTATTAAAATAATGCTTGGTTTGCAAAGCAGCTGTGATTTAAGCAAGAAGTTCAAACTCTTTGTATGTAAAAACAAAAGATAGACAGACTCATATTCAACCTAGAACTTAAATCTCCTAAATTCAGCTGATCTTACAAATATCCATGGTTTTGCTCAGAATGGACATTAAATTGTTCTTAATTAGATGACTAAATGTGAATTGAGGTGCCTCATTTTAATTATCTGGGGTTTACTGAATGCTTGCCTACTCAACTTGGCAATTCCGTGATTTGTATCTTCAAGTGGAAAGTGAGTTCAGACTCCAGTGCTGATTCTCTTGGCCCTTGCAAATTATCCAGTGTATAAAACCAAGTTTTTCTTTAGCACTGCCTGTGCCTCAGTATGCAAGGAAGCCTTAACTGCTAGATGTTGGTATAGTATTTCTTTAGAGCTTGCTTTATTGATTCAAGGACAAACTGGAATTGGTACTTCATGAGGAGTTGGCAAATAAAATAGTGGGACTCTCTGAATTAAACAGAAGAGGAACTCCCATAAGTATGTAAAGCTGTTAAATCACTAAACACTGGAACCAGTGACAGCAAAGAGGTATCTCAAAGTTACGTGCCTGATGTTGCCACCAGGTTTTGTTTCTGGGTGGTGGTAATAAGGAAAAGAGACATGCCATCCTCTTAACTCTTTTATTCTGTTTGCACCCATCTTGTCTTTTCTTCTTGGACTATCTCCTGTTACAATGTCAAACTTATGATTTTGAATGGAGGCAGTCATCAAGATCGGTCAGTTAATGTTACTTAACATCATCAAGATATATCATGACTAGCTTGCTATTTAACTATATTTCTCTGCTCCCATCCTTTGGGTACCATTTCTTTTTTCCTTTATTTAGAAGACATTTTGAGAACATATCATATCTCCCTATGCTTTAAATTATTTACTGCAAGCTGACTCTAATTCTTATTAAAACACTTGATTGATCCCATAGGGTTATTAAGGAAGATACTGCCACTGTGGTATATATGTTGAACAGTGTGCATACATGACTTTTCCAGACTGAGGATTTTTGTTAAATATGACACGGCATTATCTAGAAGTGAAAGCTTACATGGTATGTGCATTGAGATAGTGCAGACACTGACAGTGAAGGACCAGGCAACTCTGCTGTTTGTAACAGGCATTCATCTGCTGCACAGAATTTTAATAGGCTTAAATGACCTTCTGTCATGCAAATCCTTGAATTGTTCTCTGTAGTAATGGACAATTATTGTGTTCAGAGGTTAACGTTATGGTGGAGAAGAACACAGCATCATAGCAGCGAGATAAGTGTTTAGTAGTGGTTTGTTTTTGTTTTTGTTTTCTTGTTAAAAAGCAGATTACTTTTTTTTTTTTTCCTGTAGTACTTCTACTGCCACTCATTAAGGTTCAATCTCTTCCTCCCTCAGCTAGCCCAACAGGACATTATTTCAGCCACATCTAGACAAATTGTAAATGAAATAGGCACATCAGGACATATCTCTCCCTATTTAAGCCAATGTCTTGGCCAACATGACAAGATTGTGCTTTCTCAGTTTGGAGGACAGTGTGGGAGACAAGTAGAAGGAGGAGCTTTGAAGCATTCATGTAACTTCTATATTCTGTCAATAGGTCATACCCTTCAGTGACAGCAAGGACTCCTTGTACCTGCCTCCTGCCAGTCTGACACAAAAATTTCTCCCGATGGAAGTGGCAAAAGGACAGTACCTCTGGCTGTTTTCCTTTTAGTTACCATGCAGTAGGAAATAAATTACTTTTCCTTCCTGTAACATGGCCAGGGCAATTCAGGTTACTGTTTTTGCCTCCACATTGTGTGGCAGGACTACTAATAAAGCTAGTCTCAGGTGTGTTAGAAAAGCACTTGATAAATGAGGCAATTACAAAGGGCACAGAAATCGACGCTGATTTGCAAAACACATGATAAGGCATACAATGGTTTCTTGTTGGCACAGCACGTTCAACTGGCAGAGGGTGCTCAAGAACATGTATGCAATAGATTCAGAACCTAATTGCTACTGCTTTTTTTTTTTTCTTTCCTTGTTTTAATAACCTGCATGTAGTCTCCAGACTGCTTTAGCAGTCAATTTGGCAGAAATCTTAGGCTTGTTATTTAAGGCAGTTTTAGAAAATATTGCTACTGCATATTAGGATAGAAAATTGGGGAAAGCAAATAAAAGGAAGGATGACACATCTAGAAATAAATCTAATGAATAACAAAAATAAGTGACAAGGTGAAAATTAAAATTCACGTAAATGTATTCCTAATGAAAGACTGCTGGAGCTGTTTACTCAAACACATGAAAATATACACGTCATGAAGGTCATTAATAGCCTTGTAAGAAGGTGACCTTCAGCTAGATATGGGATCTATCGCACCACCAGCAGCATTTTCTTAGCTAGGCTGTAAAACCAAAGCTTGATTTACTCTGGCACAGCTCTCCAAACGCTTCGTTCTTGGGAACCTCTGCAGCATACCCTTTCTTTGCTTATATGGTGTTGTGATGTCTGCTATAAACTGTTTCAAATGTCAGAGGAAAATCAAAATAGAAGCCTCTATGGTTATAGTTGGAAGGGACAGAGGGATTCTTTTCATGTTACAATGTCATATTTTGATGCTCTTAATGTGTTGCTAAGGGAAATGTATAGCAATGTGTGAAATATCTGAACTGACACAGACTGCAGCCCATGCAGAGACACTAATTGGCACTCTGAAGGCAGGAAAGTGATTGTATGATGCTATATTGTGGAGCTTCTACTGGACATGGTCAGCAGTGCCAGTACAGTAGCTGAGAACTGATTTGTTCAGTCTTTGAGATTTTCAAATTAAAGAGTACTCACAAGAGAAATATGTTCAGTGATTTCAGAATGTCTGACTGACAGCTCACACTAAATAAACTATCACGGGTGTAACTATTCGAGGAAGCATGAGCAGCCAACAGAGGTGAAAAGAAACCATTTTAAGAATATGCATTTTCTAAAAGCAAATGCTTACTTGACAAAAATGTTAAAACTTGAAAACATCTTTTTTTGCTTTCCTTCCCAGAAGTTTGATTGAGAAGCTCCAAAACACTCATTAGTATTGCCTAGTAGTAAAACATGCAGTGTTGGGGTTCTATTTCTGGATTTTTCATTTGCATAGTTAAAAATATATATTTTGTTTGCTTGAAACATTTTCTCCCCTGCTTTCTGATTAACAGTAAATGTGTGCACAGAGCAGGAAATAATCTTCAATTTGCAGGACTTCCCAGAGTGGCTCATTACTGCCTTGGTCTAATGATAAAATTGATTACACTGATTTTACTAACTTCTTATAAACTATTAACAAATGTGCTGACAGCACAGTAGATACACTGGAAAACGCATCTTGTGAAGAAAGATAGACATGTACCCATCTCTTTACATTTTTAGGAAGTGCTAAATATGAATTGTACTTCATCCTTAGCTAACAAGTATAGGTCTGACCTCTTTGCCAGATGAAGAATCATTTTGACCTTATTACAATTGTGTCTGAGTAATATGATACCTCATTTGAGTACTACAATTTAATCCATCATTGGTTGAATAGCTACATGCTTGGAGGTAAAAAATGAGTCATGAACCTTCTTAGCACGTATTTATCTCTGTAACATTCTGTACTTCTCATAAATGTTGTACTTAATGCTGAGATATATCTATGAAATACACATCACTAACAGAGAGAATAAACTTTCCCTCTTTTTTAAAATGGCCTTTTGTGAATCAAGAGAGAACATCTTGGCACAGCCCTGTTTTTCATAGCAGGCATCAAAGGTGCTGATAAAGTGCTGTTATTAAAGTGACAGATGAGTGTTTTTTGAAATTTCTGTAAAAATGTGAGTGATAATATTACTATATAAAGTGGCATCATTAACTTGAGGCCTTTCCTTGGAGCTCCTGTAGCTGCTCATTAAATCACTGGTGCACAGAGTAAAAGCTCAGGTGTTTCTTCCTCTGAAATTGACAGGAAAAAATAGTAGAATGTGAAGAAGGTTTTGTACCTAGATTAACAGATAGGCTTTACTGTCAAAAGCTTATGGAAGATTACAAGAGCTGATGGACTGAAGGTAAAAGGGGATCAGATTCAAAAGAGGGGATACCCAGATCTTCATACATCAAGGGGATATTAGAGAAGTTGGCAGGTTTTGCACCTGAAAGTTTATTTTGACAAAAATCAGCAAAGTAAAACTTTCATCTACTGCCATATCCCTTATGGCTGTTCATCTAAATCATAGGGAATCTGCTATTATAGGCTTCCAGATGTCTCAGACACTGCTGACGACCACTAAGTGTTAGACACAACCAGGCTCCACTTGTGTTCTGCAAGTTTAGCTTGATGTCACGGTAGCATAAAGCACTGTGGAAACAAATGAGCAAAACTGCAAAGAAATAAAACCCTTACTAGTAATGAATTTAGGATCTGTGAAGCGTGAATACTATACTAAGTATGAAGTGGTAACACACGAGTGGATAGCAGCCCCTCAATCTCTTGTGCAAGTGGCAGTATCCATACACATCAGCCAGACTGTCAGAAAGGACAAGTTGTCAGGTAAATGGTTCTCTTCTCTCAGAGTGCCAACCAGCTATGTCCTTTAGGGTGGGGATGTGCCCAAGAGTTGACCAAAATTGCATCTTTTCTCTCTAAGCTAAATAGGATTTTATTTATTTAATACATGCTTAATAAATCAAGAAATTTAACATCTAATGGATTTAAACTATGCACTAATTCTTGTCAAAATTTTAAAGTAATTTCAAATTGAAACTAGAATATGGAAAGAATGAAGCAGAGAATGGGGAGTGACATAAGTGTTGATGCACTTCAGTGTGGTCTTGAAAACAACTCTCTTCCCCCTCAAAATCTACCCTGAATTTTTGAGAAAAGTTTTTTTTATTTTTTAAATGATTACCTGGATGTAATTTTCAAGGTGGAGGGAGGCAGACAAAATTATTTATTGAAGTATTCTTCAAATCAAGAAAAAAAATATATCAGTAAATAATGTTTATTATATATGACTGAAAAGTTCAGTTCCAGGAGAACCAGGTCAAATGTTGTAGCATGCTCCTTAGGTGACAAATAGATGAAGGTGGAGCACTGCCAAATGTGCTCTGTCTGCATGAGAATACATTACAGGTGAATCCATGCTGATACCCACAGCAAGCATGGAACAATGCAGTTGGAGATTCATTTAGTTGGGAAGCTGCAGCCAGCTCCTCAGTAATGATGGTAGGCTCTGGTATAAAGTGCTGTTAATATACTTCAGAAGTCATTGATATTCATTTGTGATAAAAGTAGCTGAAATGCAGATGTGATTTAAAGATATTTATGATATCAAAGAGCTCGAGTGCTGTTACGCATACACCTTTTTCTGAAAAGCAGTGCAAAAAAGTGCAAAGCTTAACAGTACTTAACAATCTAGCTTTTATTTTGCGCTGTATACTTTTTAAAGTTTCCAAAGTTGGCTGCTTAAAATCATCTTGAATGAATTTACTTTAGGATTCTTCTCCTGCTGTACTTTTGTAGTACTGTATTAGCACAAAGCCTGTCAGAAAGTTTCAGGCTTGATTTTCCTTCAACAGCTGAGCTCTGTTTAAGGAAGGAGAGAAGCTTCAGGGAACACTGAATCATTACATTTACCTGCAGGTTAATTCAGGATGATTAAAGGTTTCTCTGGTTTATATATGGACAGAAACCAAACTCTTCAGTTTAACCCATATTGCACTCTGATTTCTCATCTAGAACATATGCTGCTTTGATTCTGATAAATGGATATAAAACTTAAGAAATTTCAGATTATTTTTATAGCACATTTTTATATTAAAACACTTCAACTTAAAAATCTGCCTAGTTTTTAAAGAGAGACAAAAAAAAAAACTTGCTCAGAACTAAAAGATGATTTTCCTCAAGTGTAATAGACTACTGCATGAAATTTAAGTTTTGGCAAGGAAGTTTTTCCTAACTCAACTCAAAATGATTATTTTTTTTCTCACTTTCTCCCCATAAAAAAATGAACGGAAAATCATTCTTTGTCAGAGCTTTTGGTCTGTCCTGTGCTGGCAAGCTGAAGAAGAAAACGCTGTAAAACTTGACGCCTACTGAAAAGTTTTACTTTTCAGGAGATTTGTCTACAGTAGTAGTTCTTCACTAGGACTGCTACAAAACATGACACAGTGATCAGAAAGTGGTCTGTCATTTTTTGAGTTGCCTTGTGGCTTTGTCTTGGTACAGTTGTCTGAGTTCAGCATGTTCAGTAAAGTGAATCTTTGGCAAGTAATCCTAGCCCCATGTGCCATTATTAATACAGATTCAAAGCATCTGTTCCTGTGCATAGCTTCTGTTCTACATCTGTTGAAGAAACATTGTGAAATATTTGTTATTCTGTGGGTAAAATACTGGGGTTTCTCTGAGGCAGTGGTGAGAATCCCTGTCTTTCATTTCTGTTACTACATTTTATTTCTGGGAATCCATGGTTGTGTCATGATATAAGAGAGCAGACATGAACGCTAGATGTTTTGGATAGTCCAAAGAGTTGAGATCATTTCAGTGGGACATTTCCAGTTCAGATATGTGTCTAGTCACTACTATATGTTTCATGGCCTAGTAGTGTTTGTGGGATTTTTGTTCTTTTTGACTTCATATATATACATTGGAGTTTCACTTTAATGATCTTTACTACTAGTTTATGTTATAAAATATTCGTATATATTTTTAATATTGTATATAATATATATGCTGAAGCTTCATTGTGAAGATGTATTTATTCTGAAACTCTTTTTTTTTTTTTTTTTTTTTTTCCCTCCCTTAGGCTGTTGGCTGTGATTATGAGATAAATTCCAATGCCACTGAAGACCAGTGTGGAGTTTGCTTGGGAGATGGCTCTGCCTGTCATACAGTAAAAATGACATTTAATCAAAGTGAAGGATTTGGTAAATTGGGTTCTTTACTTAAACTCTTCTATTGATGAAGTTTTTATCCACATAAAAAGGCTTAAGAAATGCTTTTCATTTGAACTGAATGACCAGTCTGTATAGGAAATACCAAAAGGATGTTTCACAAGTAATCTTGTGTGTGCCTGAAAAGATTGGTGAACTGTTTTTTAAGTTCACTTTATCTGATAAAAATGATGTCAGAAACTAACAGGTCCTGTGCAATTTACATTGATATTGACAAAAACTCAAAAAGAAAGTGTAATTAATGCCCTTGGAAAATATTAACTGCATCTCTAGATGAAGTAAAGCACTCATGAAACACTGGACCACGTATTTCAGAGAGTCCTAAATTCGATAGCATTGGCTTTAGTGACCATGTACAGCTTCTTCCTTGTGAAGAATTTTGCACATCTGTTTGCTGTAGAAGTTTCTGCAGTAGTCCTCTGGGCTGGAAAAGTGGAAAAAAAAGTGCAATGCTACAAAGGTTTGCATCAGAACTTCAAGGTCTGAGCCCTTCTTCACCAATGGCAGTGAGACATGCAGTCCTTAAGTTGCCTTGTGTGGGATGAATTGGTGCCAAAAAGTCTGAAATTGAAGAGGAAATTGACAGAGTCTGAAATTGAAGAGTGGGAACTAAAACTAATAAAATATTATTTGTGCAAATAATTTACAATTTACAATTTTGGGGAAAAGCACTTTCAATATTTTTTTTTTCTCACTGTGCTGTTAGATATGCTCCTTCCATACCCCTCCAAATCTGAATCCCACCAATAAAACTTGAAGATGACTGCAACCATGCAGATTGTATGTGTGTGTATTGAATGTTAAGTAAATTATTTCATCATTTTAGATAAAGTAAAAAAAAAAAAAATTGATTGCTTCTGTAGATTCTTTCCTTCTACTTGTTCCATTCTACTTTCCCTTCTACTTCTATTGCAGAAAATAAGAAAATGTGTCAGGAAAGGCAGAGGTTGGCAGGCTCTTCAGCTTTTAAGGCAATGTATGGCCCTTACTGATGCTCACAACATCTGGCTTATTCTTAACTCTGATTTACAAGTATTATGACATTCTGTCTTACAGAAAAGATTAATAGCTGTGTGTCTACTGAACAGTTTATGCAAATACAGTGATTTCAGGGTCATAAATTCATTGCAGGTAATGAAACTGGACCAAAGCTCAGGATATGTACTGCTATCAACTGAGAAGGAAAAATTGAGGTTTTTTTGAAAGTTCAGTGGCACAGGGAAGTATAAAGCAAGGCTAAATATTCTAATCTCCAAACACAGCTGCAGGAGAGACAGTTTTATCAGCATAAGGGGTTCCATTAGATTTTTGTGATGAAAAACAAATCAGAATTCTGATTTTGCACAAATGGTCTCAGCTGTTGATAGTTGCCAGTATTCAGTCCACATTGTTTTCAGGAGATTCATTAGCAAGTCAGTTAAGCTGCCCCAGCTGCACTCTTAGAGTAGAAAGCTTGAAGTGTAAGCAGGATCTGGGCTGGGGCACTCACAAGTTTTTCTGTGATTGATCATAGAATCATAGAATGGCCTGTGTTGAAAAGGTTGAGTTTCAACCCCCTGCTATGTGCAGGGTCACCAACCACCAGACCAGACTGTCCAGAGCCACATCCAGCCTGGCCTTGAATGCCTCCAGGGATGGGGCATCCACAACCTCCTTGGGCAACCTGTTCCAGTGTGTCACCAACCTCTGCATGAAAAACTTCCTCCTAATATCTAACCTAAACCTTCCCTGTTTCAGTTTAAAATCATTCCCCCTTCCTCTATCACTATCCACCCTTGTAAACAGCCGTTCTTCCTCCTGTTTATATGTTCCCTTTAAGTACTGGAAGGCCACAATGAGGTCTCCCCGGAGCCTTCTCTTCTCCAAGCTAAACAACCCCAGTTCCCTCAACTTTCCTTCACAGGAGAGGTGAAGGAGAGGAGGCCCATCTTAGTGGCCCTCCTCTGGACTCGTTCCAAGAGCTCCATGTCCTTCCTGCACTGGGGGCCCCGGCCTGGACGCAGTACTGTGGGGCCTCACAAGAGCCGAGTAGAGGGGGACAATCACCTCCCTCTCCCTGCTGGCCATCCCTTTTTTAATGCAGCCCTGAACACAGATGGCTTTCCAGGCTGCAAGCACACACTGCTGGCTCATGTCCAGCTTCTCATCTACCAGGACCCCCAAGTCCTTCTCCACAGGGCTGCTCTCAAGGAGATCTTCCCCCAGTTTGTATAAATAGTTGGGATTGCTCCAACCCAAGTGCAGCACCCTGCACTTGGCCTTATTGAACATCAGAGTATTTTAAAGAGAGGTAAATATGGATAATATACCATACGAGGAGCGACTGAAGGAACTAGGGCCGTTTAGTCCGGGGAAGAGGATGCTGAGGGGAGACCTTACTGCTCTCTTCAAATACCTGAAAGGTGCTTACAGCAAGAGTGGGGTTTTCATTGGTGACAGGACGAGGGGAAATGACCTCAAGTTGCGCCAGGGGAGGTTTAGGTTGAATATCAGGAAAAACTTCTTTACAGAAAGGGTTGTTAAGCACTGGAATAGGCTCCAGAGGGAAGGTGCTGAGTCACCATCCTTGAATGTGTTTAAAACCATTTGGATGTGGTGCTCAGAGACAGAGACCTGATTTAGCAGAGGGCAGTTTTAGGGTACTATGGTTAGGTTGCAATTAGACTTCATGATCTTTAAGGTCTTTTCCAACCTGAGCAATTCTATGATACTATGATTCTAAATCTCTGTTGTTACTCACATTGGCTGCAGAGGAATATTACTATGCACAGAACATTTACCATGCATGCAGATAATGGAAAGAGAATAAATGCTGCTTCTTGATGGGAAAAGTGTTAGGGTAGTAGAAAGGCTGAGTTGCAAATAATGGGTTTATGACTGTGGCAGGCAGAATGAGGATTAAATAGACTAACAAAAAGGAAGTTTTGCAGTTCAAACAAAGGAATCTTTTGAAAAGGGAAAGGAGTGGCTAGGGACAGGGTGGTGGTCAGAAGGATAGAGATTTGTTCTGCCTTCTCTCTTCATTGTGTGTAGGGGAAAATAATTTTCAATTTTTCATTAGGAACCTTTAAATCTTAAAAATCAAAAAAAGAGGGATTGTGCAACAGGGATGAAGAGAAATCTGATTCCGCCAGGCAGAAGGCAGAGCTAGGCCCTATGAAGGACTGAATTTTCCTGAACTGACAAGCAAATGAGGAAATGTGACTGCATTCACTTTAACCCACAGGTTTATTTTGGTTCTGACACCCTGTAAACAACCTGATTGGAACTGATTCAACACTTTGCACAGTCCCTTGCTGCCCAAGTGCACACAGAGGCCTGATACACGCTTGAGATGCAGATAGGAATCTGAGAGATTGGAAGTTCTCCTGCATCCTCACTTCAGAGATTGTCTTTAGGCTTTAATTTTTTCCCCATTACCATTACACACTGCAGTGCTCCTTCTATTCCATGGAAAGGCTGCATGCAACTGTACTTTGATCTGCAAACCTGATTTGCCACAGGAAGCCTGTGCTGTTCCATGTATATTTTTGTGATAGTACCTAAGAGCTTGGCTTAGAGGAAAATCGTGCTTCAGGAACTTTCATTTTAAAGTAAGAAACTCACATATATGACAAGCTGGAGAGCAGGATGGAGCTGGTATGAGAAATAGGACGATTGTGATCTGATCTGCAGTATTGTGCTAAGTACTTTGGTGAAATTTCTTCTGACTTACAACAAAGGGAAAAGAGAAACAAGCTATTCAGCCCCAGTAGCGATATGAATTTATTCATATACTCTTCCCGTGATTAGGAAGATATAGATTTAACTTTTGTTAAAAATTGAAAGATTAATAGCGCCTGAGAGCTGCCACTGCACAGGCATATGACAGCACCGACAACATGAATGCAGCAGATTTTAATGAATGCAGTATGTAGGTTAGCCAGCTGACATTTCGACTGTTATTGAATCTCACATCTCTAGATAATCTTGACAGGTGGAATCATATATCCAGGAATAATTATATAAACACCACCTACACCATTTTTAAACGAACAAAAAAAATGTATATGGTGCTGCCTGATAAAATTGAAAGCTTAGTCCTGATTACCATTGCTTTTAAAAGCAGATAAAATTCACTGGGAATTAAACTGACGTTCTGGGAATCCAAGAGATAATTTAGGGAGGGTTAACACCTATCAGACAGCTGAAATATATTTAAAATCAGGTCTATATGCAAGTGTAAGTGATTCAGACAGAAATAATTATGCAAAAACTTGACAGGGTACAGACTTTTTAAAGTTAACAACAGAAAGAAAATTACATATAATGTTTTTATATTTTATATTTTGAACAAATGTTATTCAAATTACATCTGGAAAAAAACCTGCTGGAAAAAGGACACCGAGGTTGCCAAGCCAAGCTCTCAGAAAATTAAACAATAAAATTTTTGCATGCATAAAATTTAATTTGGCCCACGTGAGCATGTCTTCTAATCAAGTCTTTAGCCGTACAGTCACACACTGCTTATAACACATCTCGATTTCACTAAATAAATACAACATTTGGGAAAGTCATTAGACCTTAGTTTCTTACAATGCTCTGGTTTCCTATAACAATCTAGTTGTTTAGTAATCTTCCAAATTTTGTTATACCCTTCACGTGTGAAAGACTGAAACATTTCAGTTTCCATAGCTAATCTCAGAAATACGCAAAAGGTGTCATCCAGAAAACAATATCTGTTTAACATTATGTTTCTTTTAATTACAAAGAGATTGAAGTAGACAGATGCTTTTTTTATTTGGTTGTGGATTTTTGTTTTTTGGTTTTCTTTATGGTTGTAGGTTGTTGGGTTTTTTTGGGGGGGAGAGGGAAAGGGGAGGTGGTGGAGAAATGAGGGACATGGATGGGTGGATATTTTAATTTATTTGAATTTTTTTTTTAGTGGCTTTATGTTTTGTTTTATTTTCCCATGGGCAACATATGTCAGTAGTGCCTGTACTTGTTACCGTGCGAAAGAGCTACCAGCTGTAACTTAACTGAAGTTGTCCAGCACTTTAAGTGTACCACTGATTCTGAAGTTTAGTATGGCTTATGCCTGTGTAATCAAAGCTGATCAGTTTACTTCACAAGACAGGTGACGAGGATGTGATTCTCAGAATTTAATTTGTGACAACAGCTGGGTGTGATGAGGAACTACATACCTACACTGCAAACAAACTTCTGCAGTTTACATTCCAAGGGTATCTGCTTGTAGAGCTTGTCATCGTTCCAATTTGTAAAACTCAGCCAGGAGCAACATCAAGAAAGCTATTTGAGTTTGTGTTCAAATTTGTATGTGAATTTTCTGTTTTACGTTTTTCTTTTAATAGCAATTGTAGTTCTCTCTAGAGTGAGAATCACTGAGCCTCACTCCTCCTGTGCACAAACAAAACTCTCCAGCAGGTGTTCTGACTTCATTCTTTACACACCAACTGAGGACCCCTTCTTACTGATGATTTTGCACATGAATGGCTTTCATGTTTTATATAGCTAGTTTGTCTGAGGGAAACAGTCCTGGAGAACTTGAATCACTTCAAACTTAAGGATTATGAAATCATTTATATCCACTGACGACAGATGAAAATGTTCATTACAAATTAAAAAACCTTTACTACAACAGGTTCTTAAAAAAGACTCCCTAGTCTTTTTCCAGATTACTCATGGTTACAGTGTGCCGGAGCCCTCGGGCACGGTTGCAGAGATGCAGATCATGTGGCACAGCTCAGAAAAGCATTCACATCCATATCCTTTCTAAATGCCGCTATAATTGCTGAAACATAGTGCATATTCTCTAACTAATATTGGAAAATCTGGGTTGGAAAGTCCCACCATTAATTAAATGAAAAGAATATATAAATATGTAAATGAAAAGCTCCATGGGAGCACTTACATATATATATATATATACATATATAAATATATATGTGTATTTTTTTCCCAAGTGAATCTAGTGTTTTAAAACATCTTAAATAAACTGTGGTGACATTTTTCTTGTTTACCTCCATGTATTTGTTTTTTCTCTCTTAGGATATGTTGATATTGGGTTAATTCCAAAAGGTGCAAGGGGTATCAGAGTCACAGAAGTTGCAGAAGCAGGCAATTTCCTTGCAGTGCGAAGTAAAGATCCAGAAAAATATTACCTGAATGGAGGTTTTATCATCCAGTGGAATGGTGAATACAAAGTAGCAGGAACAATATTTCAGTATGACAGGACAGGTGATCTAGAAAATCTGACAGCTCCGGGACCCACCAATGAATCAATATGGATTCAAGTAAGTAGAAGATCTCTAACAGAGCCCATTGGGTTTGGATAGTAGCTGAATGTGTGAAGACTTTGAAACTGAGGCTGGAAAAGTATGTATATTTTTATATAGACTGCTCTACTAGCATCCTATCTTTAAAAAATCATTTGAGCTATTTTGGAAAGCAGTATGTTGCTTGAGAAAGCAGTTCATTCTACCTGAAAATATGTATGTCTTGTGTCATAGTTTGATTATGGCCATGGGAGAGGATCCATGTAGTGGGTATTCAGTTGTCACCGTCAGAAATCAAATCCAATGAAACCATTTAGGAGGAAGAGGAGAAGTTCATTGCCTCAGTAGTTTATTCCCTGAAGATTCTCTTACCCCCATCCTATCAGCCAAATGGTGATACTCATGTGTGATTCTACTTACTTGGAATTTTCCTTCTTAATCTGGAAATGGTGAAAAATAATAATAAGGTAGTATCTCAATAAAATCTCTAGTTTTCTGACCTACTGGATATTTTTTAACAGTTGTTATATATGGGTAGGATAATTACCATTTATAATGGTAAGGCAGTAAGTAATGGTAAGGTATACAGGCAGTAGCTTTTAATCAGAGCCTTGAATGGACTTTGCATTATCTTATGGTCAATAGGATACCAGTTTTGTTGGCCCACTTACACATGAGCTTTCAAAACTGCATGACAAACGGTTGTGTCTTAAAAAGAAGTCCGCCACTGTCAGCAAACAAATGAAAGGTTTGCCAGTCTGTATTTCGGAATGGGTAGTAGGCTCCAAAATAGGTTGCTTTTAAACCTGCTGGTTTTGGTGTTTTGTTTTGTTTTGTTTTGCTGTCATACTTCAAAAGCTTTGGGCTAGAAGGTTATAATAATGATAAATAATTAAATGAGCTGTACTGTTTTTCCAGCTACTTTTTCAAGAGACTAATCCTGGAATCAAGTATGAATATACTGTTCGTAAAGA
This sequence comes from Meleagris gallopavo, assembly GCF_905368555.1. Taxonomy (NCBI): domain Eukaryota; kingdom Metazoa; phylum Chordata; class Aves; order Galliformes; family Phasianidae; genus Meleagris; species Meleagris gallopavo. The sequence goes on along the minus strand of NC_139435.1, from coordinate 10,425,489 downwards.
AGAAAATCACGAGAATGAGATTGGAGAGCCAGAGTATTTTTGGCAATATGGAGAGTGGACAGCCTGCACTGTTACCTGTGGAAGAGGTAATTCCATATTTCCTTTTTCTACTATTGTCTTTGTTACTTTCCTTGAAATGACCTAGACCATTTCTGTCATTTCTGTTTCTTTAAGAGGTAAGGTTCTTACATGCATTTGGCTAGAGAACTTATATGTAAGAATTTATTTTAGCTTTAAAATAAGATAACAAACCTATTTAAGATGAGAAAATATTTGTAGTACCTGCCCTGAAATGCTCAGTGTCTATGAGCATTTCAGTACCTGCCCTGAAATTCTCAGTGTCCATGAGCCAAACTGGAAAATCTAGATTTCTTTTTCCTTGCACTTTCAGAATTACCTGTAATAATCCTACTTCCCAGAGGTACTGATTTGTAACCTACTCTTGTTTCTTTGTGTGGGTGTTCTAAACTCAGATATGTTAAATACAAAAACTAGCCTTCATTTCTGTCCAAAAAGCAAAAAATACTTTCATGCATTTTGCAGTATATATTTCAATCGATCTTGAAACTTGTATATCTTTGCCACTCTCAATACAATGGAACAATTCCATTTGTATTGTAGTTCTGTGTGGTGCATTAAGCTGGACAATTGTGTAGAGGGACAACTATGAAATGCTAACAACAGGTCTAGAAGATTGCCTTTGGTAAGAGAAAATGCTAGCAGGAAAACTTTCTTTAAGGTATAGGACAGTACATTAAACTACAACAGTACACTGTTGATGTTATAGCCGTTGGATAACTGATGTGAAATGGGTCTTTTATCTTTCTAATGCCTGGGTTTTGCTTGGAGTATGTGATCATTGTTGGTTTCTTTTTCTTTTTCTTGAAAGTAAAGACAAATTTCTTAACAAATCCAGTTGCTGATATGACAACAATAGTGGTTATACTAGTAACGGTTTTTAAATCCTTCCTGTCATGAAGTGTCATGAAGGACACTGAAAGAATGTATTTTTCAAGGATTTGGAAAAAAGAGCATTGAATAGCTTTAGTTCTAGAAGATTAACAGATTACTCCATCCCCAAAAACTTTCCTATATTAATATGTTTATGTGTGTATAAATATGTATTGATGTTTGCTTTTAAGTGCAAATTTTTATGTATATATGTGGGGTTTTGTTTTGTTTTTGAGAAAAGAGCTTCTCACCACAGAACACCATGGGCTTTCTTGTTAGCAAAATAAATCTTTTTCTTTAGCTACTTAAAACAAATGCTTTGCTCAATGGCATGCTGCATGTTTTAGTTCTTCTATGTACTTGTGGTTGATGTTTAATGTAACAATTGTCATGATAACAAAAAGAGGGAGGAAAAGTGAAATTAGACTGATTATTATCTTTTTATTCAACATCTGCTTCACTTTTCCCAGAAGTGTTTCCTACTAAGTAAATTATAATCCTGTGTACTACCTTCTGGCTAAAGAATTGTGTGATTTGGCTTTGATTTCTAACTACAGCATGATTATTTAAACAGAAGACTGCAGGATATGGGGTTTTTTTTCAGTTTTTATTTAATAAGTAGCTTCCCCCTTTACCATCTTTGGCTTCTTAATAAATACTTCTTAAGCTTGTGGGCCTGTTCTTGGCATAGGTAGAAATGAAACATTTCATGTAGCACTGTGAACTTCTTCATATGACTCTGCAGGGATACTGTGAGGTACATCACAGTATGAAAGCATGGAAACCTACTCCGTTCTCCATATTCATTCAAGGACAAGATAAAAGGAATAAATAAATCTTTTTTTCTCTTTCCCTCTAGATACATACACTTCTAAAAATCACAAAACAGACTTGAAGGAAGGTGTAATCTGCTAGTAAGTGATGAAGTCAGGGTATTGTCACTTACTTACTCCCTACCCAATGAAAAAGGGAAAGCCTACCATAGAGCTTAAATTCATTGCTTGAACAAGGGAAAATATACAGAATCACAACATTTGGAAGTGACCTCAAGAGATTGAGGCCAATCCCCCTGCTAAAGCTGGTACACACAGTAGGTTGCACAGGTAGACATCCAGCCAGGTCTTTAGTATCTCCATAGAAAGAGACTCCACAGCCTCTCTGGGCAGCCTGTTCCAGTGCTCCATCACCCTTATTGTAAATAAGTTCTTCATCATGTTAGTATGGAACTTCCTATGTACAAGTTTTAGGCCATTAATCCTTGTCCTACCACTGTGCACCATCAAGAAAAGAGCCTGGCCTTATCCATTTGCCTCCCATCTCTCTTTAGATATTTATAAACATCTATCAGATGCTCTGTCCATCTTCTTTTCCTGAGGCTGAACAGATCCAGGTTACTCAGCCTGTCTTCATATGGCAGATGCTCCAGATCCTCAACCATCTTTATGGCCTCCCACTGGACTTTTTCTATGAGATCCTTGTCTTTTTTGAGCTAGGGAGACAGAGTTCTGAGATTACAGTCTGTTTGCATTTCTCTGCAGGTACCCTATGCTTAATTTGACTGTGCTCTTGGGTGCCTGAATGTGAACCAGTCGTGCTGTTGGTAGGGACTCTGAGCTAGCTGTCGCCCTACTAGGCTCCACAAGAGTTTGAGCTCTGCTTATGTCGATGTAACCCTGCACATTAACAACAAAACCTGGAGCTCAGCTGCACAGCCACAGAAGAAAGAGTATTTGGAAAATGTTAATGGTCCATCTGCAAAGAAGTTTGTAAACTCTGAAGTCTTGCCTCATTTAGCAAGGAATGGGCATGGTAGTAAATGTTTATGTAGAACCAGTAATTCTCACGGTTGCACATTACTGTATTTGTTCCTCTTGAGCTCAGCTCGAAACCAAGAGGCAAAATAAAGACAGGACTTAATGTTCCCAGTGTTGCTGCATTAATCAGCGTATTTCCCTAACTTCTGCAGAACTTCCCCCTAGGTTTAAATAATGAGATTGATTTTATCTGAATGTACAGGCTGTTTAGAACCAGCACTTAGTGCCATTGGCAGTAACAAACCTGCTGTGCCAAATCTCAGGCATTAAAATATTTTCTTAAGGCTTCTAACGTAAAGTGTGTTGAAGTAGGTAAGAAGATAATCTTCTGTTATCAGTACAGCGCATGACAACTCTACTGAAGACAAACCTTCAAGGGGGGTCAAGATTAAAAAAAATAAGTTGCATTTGTTTAGATTAAATGTGATAATGAAATAACCTTGAAGTACTTTTTCATTCATCATTTGGTAAATAATGAGCTAGTTGCTTTTCAGGTTTGAAGGGGAGGCCAAGAAAGCTGAATTACTGAAAACTGACTGACATAGCCAGTGAGAGAAATTGATTCTTACCTAGAGATTTTTCTTCTCCTGGCAAACCTGGACCTGCGTAAAGATTCATTGTAGGCCTCACATTAAGATTGGTCAATACGACAGTGATAAATCCAAGAGCTCTTCGGCCTTTTGTAGCCACAGAGATCAGGACAATGAAATCACGCTTTCCATAGCCAAAAGAAGAAAACAAAATTAGGGAGTAGCAAATGGGACAACATACAGAGGAGCAGGCTGGTCCAGGAAAGCCTCTTCTATCTAGAAGAAAAAAACCACAGTTTTACCTCCTACTCTAAGGGAAATTTCCAATGATGCATAATGTATTCATAGAATTAAGCTTTGCCTTCACAGAATAACCTCAGGTCAACTCCTTACAGGCATTTTCCTATATTCCTCACCTTAAGGTTGTGCCACATATATTTCTGTGCCCTGGCTTATGTCCTTCTCCAACTCCACTGGCGCTGTGATAAAGAAGAAGTACATGTGCTTATGTTTTCCATCATCTCCTTCACATGCTTATATGTCTTGTAGCCTCAAAGAGCGAGTTCATCTGGCTTGTGAACAATATAGTCATTTAGCAGAGAATAATGTTGTCTGAAAAATGGATGTTTTCTGTAGCAAAGATAGCTAATACTGTTTGCAGGGGAAAGGAGAATGCATGACAATACCTATATATGTAGTGTAGAAAATAGTCCAGTAATTTCATTTCATGACAAACTCTTATGGCCATCATTTACAGTAAAAATCATGAGCTTTGCTCAGTCGTTGCTGCAGATTCTTTTGCTTTATATAGAATTGCCTTGCTGTAGGGATCTGTTCATTACAGAAGGCATCCTGCAGACTGTTGCACAATCAAACTTGAGTTGCACACAGCAACCCTCTGACCAAGTGGGCTGTCCCTCCAGAGACTGCTGTCTAGCCAGATAGCATATAAAGCCTTTAAGCTTCTTTTATAGGACAATTAATTTAAATGCCTCACTAAGTATTTTTCTAGAATGACTACCCATTGTTGTTTCTTAAAATAATGGTCAATTAGAGACTATAAGCAAAATCCCCTTGTCCTGTTTGAAATGGAATGATGTTTTGTAGGACTAGTTTTGAGTGGCGCAGAATGTAACGAGAAGCAAAAAATACAGCACAGCTGCAACTGAGGGAGAATATTAGGCAACTTCAAAATCTACTCCTTCATAGATAACGCCAGTGATTGGCAAAGTTTCAAAGCTTTTCAGAAAGACTTAATTGTGAGATTTTTTTAGGGGTTAATTGCTTTGTGCTCTCTAAATCCTTCACAACTGCTATCAGGTCTATTTTGAAAAATTACCTCCAGGTGTTCCTGAACTGAAATGTACTACTAAACTTGCAGCACTGAGATTGAGAAAACAACAGTCACAGTGTTTTACTTCAAGATCATGGGTCTAAGTTTTATAATGCCAAGAATGCGAAGGCGGTTTTATTGTATTGTGTACGTGATCTGTGCTTGCATGGGATGTAGTTTGTTCATTCAAGTACCAAAGTGAAGTCCATGCAGACTATTTGATTTGTCGCACAACAGTGAAAATTCCATTCCATTCCGTGTTCACACAAATGCCTCTTACTATGCTTTTTTGTATGCATACTTTGTCCATATGCTTCTGGAATGCAGGACCTTCAGTTTCGTCATTCACAGTTTTAAACATGCCTGAACATAAAACTGGACTTTCACAGAATGGGTTGGGTTGAAAGGAACCTCAAAGATCATCCAGTTCCAACTTCCTTGTCATAGCTGTTCTTTTAACAAGTGTCTACTCTTTTTTAAAATCCCTTCAAGCCCAACTGTTTTTTCAGTGGGTACCATTTTTACCTGGGGGAAATTTCTACCTCCCATCTAAGAAGTTCAGTATTAGGGTTGAAGCCTAGGAGAGGTGGAAGTGCTTTCTGAGTTGAGGGAGTGAAATTAAGACATGTGTAAATATTTGGTAGAGCAGAGTCGAAAGTAAGGCAACTAGTTTTCTGTGCCAGTTTTCGTCCTTGTTGTTATTGTAATTTCCATGGAAATAAATAGACGTCATTATTTTCAAGGGGACCCATGTATCTTTACAGTTACAGCTTTCTAGTTCAACTTGCTGAAGATTAAAAAAAAAGTTAAGAAAAATCAACTACCTACCGATATCTATTGTATTCCATCTAATCATAAAAATGGTAATAATGTTTTTAGAGTGACATAGAAAATCAAAGATGATGAGAACATTCAATAGAATAATGAGGTTTAGGAAGCATAAAATGTCTGTTTAGGCAAATGTAAGCTAGTTTTATGTACCATTCGCAGTCCAACTTTCTTTTTCTATCTCATTTCCTAGACCAGCTGAAAACCTTGGAAAAATGTAATAAAACTACACACAATGTTCCTTTCTTTCCACAGCTTTATTGACCACTGTATTTTTAAGATGACTTCTAAGAAAATGTGTGTGCATCTGTACAAGCATATAGAATTCTTTTCAACTTTGTAACTGAATGGTATATAGTCCTGATGGGAAAAAAAAAAAAAAAAAGCATTTATTGCTTCTTTAAACATATGTACTCATCTTTGAATTTACCAGATTTTGAAACTACAATATAAATTCATGTAACTTCCACACTAAAAATTTTGTTTGTGTGAATTAAGTTTATTGATGCCAGTGATCAACAAATGTTTTATGAGAACGTACAGCCTCAAAGCAGTATTTCTGCTAAGGTTTATAGCTGTTTTAAAGTGAATTACAGCAGCTGAAACGACATTAAAAATTTATTGAAGCAAAAGAGGAGTTCTCTTGCTTAATTTGCATTTGTAGCAGCATCATATCATAATTTTGAAAGGATCAGAGTTGTATTTCTGTGAAATCCATTGTTTACCATTAGTATGAAGGCTGCTTACTATTCCACTTACGTTTTTCATAGCATAAAATAGGACTTTGCTCCCTGAAAGTCCTGCACTGGACCAAACAGCTTTCTGTTTGTTGAAGTCCCCAGAAAAGAGGAGAGCCATGTGCAACCACATTGCAGCAAGATGGCCGTGCTGCCGTATAGCTGCTGCCATGTTATATACCCTAAAACTTGAATGCCTCAGCAAAAAGAATATTAGCAGAAGCATAGGCTGCAGTCCCCCTAGTACTCTCTTCTAGATGAAACCAGTTCTTGTTCTGAACTAGATGCTGTTAAATGGATTTAGAGGTCCCTTCCAACTGAACTATTCTATTCTAAAATCAACTCCTTTGTATGAATGGTGGAGACTCAATGTATTGAGTTGTTGCATAGATCCTAGTCACATGTCTGAAGGCTCTGTAGAAGCTGCACCACTTTTTAAAGTATCATATACCTGAAATCTCAGGTTGCTATCCATAGAAACTAAGGGTTTCTGTCTGTTTCTATGGAATAATCCAGATATGCATAGAAGACTTCTTGTTGTGAAGGCTTTTTTCAGTGATGTCTGACCATAACCTTCCCTTTCGTATCTACATGCCATGCTCAGTTTTTCTAAGAAGAATTACCTCCTATAGTAGCTTTGGATTTCTTAATATTAGATTTAGGCATAGAGGAATATTTTCATGTTTTCTCAAGCAGCACTGTATCTGAATTTCTCTTCTTTTCTTCTGGATAGATTCCCACGCTCATTACTGGGAGATAAGAGAAAAGGAAAAGCTTGGTTTCTTATATATATCACAAAATACATAACATTTACCTCTGACACGTAGTAATAGTGCTACTAAGCCCATTTCTTCCCAGGAGAGGGATGAAACTCACGGAAATAGTGCCGTAACATCTGCATATAAATTGCTATGAATAAATGGCACAGTTAATGCAGTGAGCAAACAAGATTTCTTCAATCATGTTTATCCCAGACATTTGTCTGGATTTGCAGCACAGAACCAACATCAAATTATTGCAGAACTCTTCTGGAACATGTTTTTCTTTAGGTTCGCACTGGGATAATGCAGTATTTTGTTTCTGTTTTTTTTCTCTTCAGTGAGCAAGAGTTTATGTGACTGAAGCTGCTAAAAAATAACCTATAGTGTACATATGGAATCTCTCTCCGTTACAGTGATTTGCTCCTGTCTGCTGTGCATCAGATATTTGGAAAACAGATTTTCTCCTTTGTATTATGATGTCATTGTTTTAGGTCAAGATTTGAATCATTTTTAAAACTTTTAAAAAGCAGAATTCAGCATTAGCAATCATAGGGTTAACATAGGTGAAACGTTCTGGTTTGTTTTCTGTATAATTGCCTGTTCCACAAGAACAAAGATCAGTAATAATCCACATGCTGTGAATAGTCTCCTGCTGCCCTGTTGTCTCTTCTCTGTGAGAAATTAAAAAAAATCATTCACAGCTCTTTAAACTCAACTGATTTCAGGGGTATAAGTATCCTTTCTGAGACCGAGAACTTCACTGGAATAAGTTCCTTCTAGTATGTACATTCAGCTAACTGGTTCACCAGAGCTCTGCATAACTCCCTTTCAGCTTGACTGAAGGACACACGTACCTGATTTAGCTCAGACATACAACAGAACTGACTTCTACTCCTGAAAACATCACACGGCTCTTTCTGTATTCTAGGATGTGGTGTGTAGATAGTGTGTAGATCTCATGCTGGAGGACTTCTACAGTTTGTCCCTGGTCTACAGGGATTACTTTTCCTGTTTTGTCTTTCTCTTACAGGGGTGCGTCGCCAGATTGCCCACTGCATGCGGAAGGGAGGTGGAGCGATCAAGAACTCCTTCTGTGACCCAGCCACACAGCCAAATGGACGACAGAAGAAGTGCTACGAAAAGGATTGTCCACCAAGGTACCATTACTTTGAAGGCCCTTGTAATCTTAACTAAGAGTCATTCAAAAGAATATATTGGTTCTAGTATCAGATTAGTGTGGCATCTACAGCCTGCCATAAAGATAGCTTCCAAGTGTTCCAGAGCAAAGGTGTCAGAAACCCAGTAGTGGTCAAATGAAGAGTGAGCTAATTAACCGCAGTAAATATTTTCAGGTGATAGTAGCCTGTGGCTGTAAGAAAGGCACAGATTTGCTGGAAGGCATCAGTGGTGCAGAGTATATGTGTACTCTGTGTTTTTCGCTATAGTCAGTATTTATTTTATTTTTTTTTCTTTAGGTACTGACACGTCCTACATTTGTCTTTTACTGTCTTTGGAAATCCTTTATGATGATGTCCACAATGGTATAGGATCATAGAATGGCTTGGGTTGGAAGGGATCTCAAACCAACCAGTTCCAACCTCCCTCAAAAGAGTTCTCCTAGTCTGTACATGAATCTGGGATTGTCCCAACCCAAGTGCAGTACCTTGCACTTAGTCTCGTTGAATCTCACTAGGTTTCTGTGGGCACACTGCTTAAGTTTGTCCAGGTCCCTTTGCATTACATATACAAGTCTTATGCAAGTCTTATGCAACTCCTTACCTACTAATTTAGTTAACTCAGGATCAAAGTCATTGCAGTTATTCCCTTAAAGTATTTCATGCTATATTTGTCAGCAGCAATTTTCATGAAGCTTTACTGTAGCAAATTGTGTGGTTGTTGGTTTTATTAATCATTTCCAAATATCATCATAAGATTGTGTGGTATTTTCTTTGGGAATTACATCTTTCAAGATACAACCTCTATAAATGACTTCTAAAAGTATGAACTATGAACATCTCATAATTCTCCATAGATTGCAAGGAAATAGAAATAGACAATAGATCAAACTTAGCAGCTATTTGACTACGTAAGAGCCGAACCTACCTGTTAGTGTGAGTGTGATGCTTTGTATTTATAACATGTATAAACTTGATATTTATTTCAAAATTTCAAATGAGCTCAAGTTATCCCATTTATTCGAAGCAGTTGCATTATTTAGGGATGCTCATGAAGGTGAGAGAGGAGAATTTTTCCAGCATTACACAGATTATGGAATTATACTGCATGTGAACTAGGCGGAAAAGCTCTTGTTCGTTGCCCATCTGAATCATGTTTCTCAAACTTATCATGCTCTGCAGAGAAAAGGGCCAGTTACATTTCTGAGCACTGCAAAATACTGACAATTCTGCTATTTTCAGTGCAGAAAACCTATATAATGTATACTTCTAGAGTCTATTTATTTATTTTTATCTTAACAGAAGTATGACTATAGTAGTTTGATTAAGGAACCCCTTGATCAAACCCCTTCTCTGATTTTCAGCAGGCCTATAGCTGCATGCTTAAAGAGGAGCAGACAAGGCAAGCATAAATTATCTCTCTGTCTAATATGCTTCCAGTTTCCAAATGCTTTTAACTCAAGGCATTTCTAGAGAAATATATCTCCACAGTAATAGCTCAGACTGGCCCTGCAACCCTGTAAAACTTCGTTCTTGCACAACTTCCTTGGCAAGAAGTTCCACAGTTTTATTGCCTACTATGTGAAAAAACACTCATTTTAATAGTTGGACTTTATGATCTTGGAAGCCTTTTCCAACCGAAATGATTTTGTTCTATGAATCTATTATTTTATTTATTTTGAATCTGGCTTTCACTGGCTTCTGCTGGTGGTCACTTGCTCTTTCACTGGAAGAGCTGACAGGGCAGAGTGGATTTTTATTCACCCTTCTCAGGCCATTTACTCAGTAGATCTGGTCTCTGATCCAGGCTGTATTCCCAGCATGGGGTTTAGCTGGTATTTACTTTTTCATGACATACATGCCATCTTGAACCCAGGCAGATGGGTTATACATCTCTGTTTGAAAAGCAAGAAAGCTCTCAAGGTAGTTCAGTTAGGTGGTTCTAAAGAAAACCTGAATGGTAGAGAATGATGTAACCGTCTGACACAGTACAATATAGCATAACTGAGAATTCATGTGAAGCTACTATAGAACAAGAGTTTTGCAGACGTGGCTAAATTATGTGCTAGGTGAGGACAGTGTAATTGAACATGGCATGGCTGGGAACCTTTTGTTAGTAGCCTCAGGACTGGAACTCTAGATGATACCGTTCCTTCCCAAGAGCAAATCGGAATTTTTGTGGGAACATTCCGTGTGATACCACAAGGATGTTCTCTTGCACAATCCTCCTCTAACCTGTGATATCTCATTGATAATACATGTGCCACTATATCACTAGCTACTAGACCCTAACTCAACATCAAATAATGTATCAAAGAGTATCTACAGGCAAAGAATAACATTATAGTAATGCTTGTAACTCGCACAGACCAGATTTTATCTCATTAATTCTTTTCAGGAAGTTAATTGTAAACTGTTTAAATGACAGGCTTCTGTAAAGTCCAGGTCTTAACATGATTATTGGTTTTTTGTTTGTTTGTTTGTTTGTTTTGTTTTTCCCTCCACTTCCTACTAAAAGAATCTGGAACAATGCAAGTATTTTAAATATTGCAAGACATATGTGCCACGTATTGGGTAGGAACAAAATAAAGATGGCTGAACAGTTGAGAGTTAAAAGGTGATACAGCTGCTCATGTGAAACTTCAGTGATTCTGCCTAGCAGGAGTGACTGTGTTTTCCACTATGTGCTATGGAATATGTTTTCCTGCCACACAATTCTTCGGTAGGCAGGGATTTTTCTCCACAGGTATTCGTGATAAAAATTGACAGACATTACTTGGAGAGAGAGATTTTAACTTCTCACGCTCTGAACAGAATGTTTTCTCCCCCCCATAAGGAAAATTGCCTTAAGACTACTTAACTTGACTATATGTATGAAAAGAGGAATTATAAATAGATTTTGATGAAGTACTTAGGATCTCCTGCAGGGTCCAAATTTATCTGTTGTTACTGTGTTGTCCTCTTGCAGAACAGTTAAGGAACACAATAAGAACAAGACATCCTGCTTTTATTATAATAAACAGACTAAAAATGACTGCCCTGTTAGTATCTGCTGTGCCTGACATTCTATATATAGTGCAAGAAGGTCTTTCTTTAAGTTTGACTGAATATTCAACCCCATAGGCATGCATATAGCAAACATAGATTCCAAAGTCTCAACAAGATCCATAACCTTATTCGGTAAGCATCATCTGTGCATAGGCAGAAATAGCTGTTGGGCTCTGCTTTAACTATTACAGACTCAAGTTCCTCTTATGCGCATACCCTTCATTTTTTGGGTGCATTGTCAGGTGCTTCTTTTTGGACTGTGGAAAAGCTGAGTGCTCCCAGCTGCAACTGATAGTCAACCAAAGTTGCATTTTCACTATTTAGTGAATACTCTGTAGTTTGAGAGCCCCAGGAAAATTTGTTCTCACTCAGATTAGTTCTCTAAATCTTACGGTTTGTTAGTTAACAGTCTTTCTGTGCTGTGCCATGCGTGCCTACGGTGATAAAACACCATCGCTTTGCAGGGACAATGTGATGCATTAATATTTAAGAACTTCCCAGTTGCTGTAATGATGGAAACCAGAGGTAGGGACAAGTGTTAGATAAAGCCCATCAGGTTTCAGTTTCCGCCAACTCATCTCAGATTCTCATCACAATCAGCTATATACTGGTTTTCTTCCCCACATCCTTTTCTTTGCCAAGCATCTTTTAATGTGATTTAAAAAAAAAATCATTCTTTATAATATGCCTAAAGCTAAATCTGTCTAGGAGTGCCCTTCACTGTCCAACTCAAAGCTGGGAAGTCTGTCAGCTTGGTCATCTCAATTTAGAAGTTGCTTATGTGGGTGCTGCATCAGTTCTACATGTTCAGCAGTTGTCTCCAGTTTCAGTCATGCCTCTGCAATGTGGAGACATTAGAAGCTCCTACAGGAGTGGTGTCTTGACACTTGGGTGCTGCTACTCTGTAGTCTAGAACTTTCTTTGAGTTATCCTGTAACAGAACAGATAAGTGGATGTTAATGTTCCACACTCCTTGATTGCCTTTCTTCCACATCTGTTGTAACACTGAAGTTCAGAAGTCCTCATAATAGAGTGTTTATGACATATGTATGTAAAGTAGAATCAAAGTAAGGATTATACACCCCTGAGAACTCCACTTACTGATGAGAATAAACTTTCAGTAAAAAAAAAATAAATGTTGGGGTAGTGTGTAGTGAAAATTATCTCATCAGTACAATCTATTACCTATGTTGAATGAGGAAATACTCAATAGAAAAAGTTACATGACTAAATATAGTTTAAAATTGGCATGAAGGTGGAATAAGATAGTCTTGATTCTGGATTTTATTAACTTCAGAACACTTTTTTAATTTCATGACTTATTAAAAAAAATGTTTTGTGTGCACTATCTTGTTACCAGTGCACCACTACTACTTGCTGAGGTAGATTTTGTAGCGAAGTGATAATTCATTATTTAGAGTTCAGTACTCAAACCTGCAAACTGCTGGCCCTTTACTCAGAGCCTTTTGAAAATTAGAGAGTGTCAGTAACTAGAAATATGTGATCTGGTTCCATTAAAATTAATAGGGCAATTTGCATACTTGAGATTGCATTTGTGGCGAAGCTATTTACAAGATACCTAAAATGATAGAGAGAATTGGAAGGAAGATGCAAGAGATGAAAACAACCCTGAAATTACTTGGTTCAGGTTGCAATAGCATATTTTTATCTCCTTTATTGCCACATTCATCTGAAGTGCACTTGTTTTTTTCTTTTTAACTGATTATTTTTTCTTGGTTATTTGCAGAAGCCCAAAAGAAAAAGAGATACTCTAAAAAAAGGCAAGAGACTAGGATAAATAATGTATTCTTTTTTATTATAGCAGTGTCCAGAGGGCTCACACAGGTTTGTGGCAGTGGGCTACCATTCTACAGCATTTTGGAAAACAATCTGGGCCTCAGAGGGCTTACAGTGTAATTTAAAAGGAAACGCAATATGTTTTCTTAACTAAAGAGAAGAAGGAAGGTGTAGGTTCCCCAGAGGAAACCAGATGATTGCACAAGTGAGCTGTGTGCATAACTTGATTGCTCTGAGTCCTTATATTTTTTTTCTTAAGGATTATGATTATCAGTGCCTTCCACATCAGTGACGTTTGTTTGTTTGTTTGTTTGTTTGTTTGTTTGTTTGTTTGCAATTGAAGAATAAATTTATCAAGAAAAATAGAAACTATGGAGGAAGGGGAGCAAACAAAAGAAGCCAGAAATGCATTGAGATTGGAAATTGTGAGTGAGCCAGATGAATGCTACAAACAGTTAATAAACCTGCTGTGGGACTTCGATGTTTTCATTAGTATGGAATTAGTTTGCTCAAAGTTCATTTAGCTAAAAAAAAGAAAAAAAAAAGTGCAAGAGAGTAATGTTGGTTTTAATTCAGAAACAATTTTTTCTAGACAGAAAGACATTTTCTAAGTACATACATTATGTTTTTTGGTGTTTTTTCGCTTTGGTCTGGTTTGTTTTGTGTGTGTGTGTGTGTGTGTGTGTGTTTGTGTGTGTGTGTGTGTGTGTGTGTGTGTGTAAAGCTTTATCACCATGACCTGCTTTAAAACTCAGGAACAAGAAGCAATAGTACCTTGGAGAATTTTTTGACTCAAGAGTTCATGACTGGGGTAGATTTCTTATACTGCAGCTTGGAGCTTTTTCTTGCCTATGATAAACTAAACTAAATTACATCAGAAAACATTGCACTAGAGAAAACATTTATCTTTCACTTAGTGAAGCATTGCACAGCTTACTCTGGAAGACCATCTGGGATCAGGAGAGGCAAATATAAGGGGCTAATTTTTCCTTTTTGAAGGAACAAAGTACAGATTCTAATTTGTTAATTCTTTCTGTATTAAGGTAACAATAAGCAGATAATAAGATAAAAAGACTGCTGAGCTGCCCAGCAGTTACTGAAACCTGGATGTGAAAGGCTATCCTTAATGCACTAGTTATGGATTATTGTCTCAATGTTTCTTATATTTCTGTTTGTCAGATGGTGGGCAGGCGAATGGCAGAAGTGTTCAACAACATGTGGCCCAACAGGACAGAAAAAGCGAACAGTACTTTGCATCCAAACAGTGGGATCTGATGAGCAGGCATTGGCTGTCACAGAATGCCAGCACCTGCTTAAACCAAAGACCCATCTGTCCTGCAACAGAGATGTCTTGTGCCCATCTGATTGGACAGTGAGCAACTGGACTGAGGTAAGTTTGTGTCAGCTATGAAATGTTTGCTTTTTTATTTTTTCTGATTTTTTTGTGTATGTTTGTGCTTTTTTCTTTTTATTTTTTTTTTTCTGAAGTGATCTATCATACTTAACAGAAAAGACCAATGAGCGTTTTTGCTGTTTTTTCTTTTTGCCTTATTTCTTAACGTCTTCACAAGTTCTTTATGCACATGAAAAAAAAGTGGCACTGCTTGCCAACAACCTCGATGAATGTGTGTTTTAGATACCTCTAAGGGTCTGTCTTGCTGAGCTTTTAGTGTTTTACAACAGAGCATGTTTGCACACACAGAATTCTATGGAATACTCATTACTGCTGTGAAACTGACAGGGAGAAGTTCTGTGTCATGTCTACATGAAGAACATGAAACATTTTATATTTTTTGCATTTACATCCCTTTTGCATTCTTCCTTCTGCTTTTTTTTCAGCAGCATGCTACCTTTTTTACTTCTAGTATTAATCTGAAGGCCTGATAAACACTGGAATATTTTTGCATACTCCAAGTGATAATTCAGTATATCGTGCAGTTAATTCACTGGCAGCTGATGACCTGCAGAATGTGAGGTCATCAAATTAATAACTGCAATATAGTAAAATTGTTTAAATATACTTGAACTTATTCTGCAATATATGTTACTATTAATAGGGAGTACTCATTTGTTGTGTTTTTTCATAATTAATCTGTGGGCAGATCTCATGCTACTTAGCATTCTTTAGATTGTAGCATTGGTATCTGCAGGTGCTTCACACCTATGCTTTCCATTGAAGTTGATGAGAGTTATGGGTCCTTAGGATATTGAGCAGTCTGCTTCCCCATGAAAACTAAAAATGCACAAGGACACTTCTCAGGGGGAAGAAGAAGTAGGTTTTGAGTCATGTGAAATTTTTAAATTGCTTTACTCTAATCAGTTCTGTTACAGTGAAACTTGCTTATAGCTCACCTCACAAATGTGCAATTTTGCCATATGCACTGAGCTAAAGTGTCTCTGATAATAAAAAAAAATACATGCTTAAGAAATCTTTTCCACTTTAGGTGTCCATAAAATTAAAAATTACTGTATTTTTGCAAACTTTCAAGAATTCTTTTTTAAAACTTCTTTTTCTTTTCCCTAATTTGATTTCCTTTTTTTTTTTCTTTTTCTTTTTCCTTTTTTTCCTTTTTTTCCTTTTTTTCCTTTTTTTTCTTTTTTTTAAAGGAACTCACTAATGAGCTTGATAGTAGATTCAGATAATGAATTTTGTGACAGTACTAATATAATTTATACTGCTCACAAGCCATCATCTCTAAATGTTGATTGTTTTGTAAATTGGGTAGCCACCATTTTTTAGCTACCTGTGGAAAAAATGCACTTGTGCGTATATGGCCTATTTATACAGAATGGTAATTTATTTATAAAAATAGCATGCTGCTACTGAATGCAGCAGTTGCTCGCTTGTCATTGGTTTTTATTCACATGTTTCTAATAAAAATAGATTTCTTCGCCTCAATAAATTGGAGTGAGAGCACAGGTCAGACTGTTTCTCCACCAGAAATGTAGCATTGTCCAGATATTAGTAAGTGGAAAAAACCTTAGATGATAAATGTGTGAGAGAGATTTCATGCAGGCAAAACTTCCTTTTTCTCCAAGCTAATCTGGTTGTTAAAAGATCATTCTATACATTAAAAAATGAAAATACCTAATTGGGCAGATAATGAAGTGTTGCAGATATTCTGAAATCTCTTTTGTACTATATGTCTGTAATCTAAAGCAGAAGCTTTCAGAGCGAATTCTGGGGAAAGAGAATTGTTCCCCAAGAAGTTAGCAAGGTTAGATATTCCTTTTAATTCGCAAGTGCTAATCCAAGTCAGCCACATGGCATAGTCTGACAAGTTGTGTTGTATTTCTGTAGAAGCAGCTACCAAATGCCAGCAGCTACTGTCTTTCTCAGTAAGCAAAGCACATTACTACCAATGTCAGTAACTTCAAAAGTGAAATTGCAGTTGGTATAAACTCACATAGTTCTAAGTACGGTAAATACACTATTCTGCCAGAAATGCAAGGAGGACAGGCAGAATAACTAACTAACCTTCCTGCTCTGAGGTTACTGTGCTAATGCTGCGGAGCTGATGTTATTTCAGAGGTGTTAGCAACACAGGAAGCACCAGGAACACCAAGTCATGTGTGTTCCACTGCACCCTGAGAAGGATTGTGTGTCTCAAGGGTTTTAAAGTGCTGGCAATAGGAGTGTTTGTGTTAAGCATCTATTTTAAACCAGCTAAATGACCCTATGTTTCCTCAGATCTTAAGGGGACGTCCTCTACTAGGTAATACATAACATCTCCAGCAAACAAGTCAATCAGCCTTATATCTTCAAACACCTGCTAAACTAACTCATTGTTGTACCCCTGAGACTGAGGACATAACATCAGAGGAAAAACTGGGTATCTTAGCTTCTAGCATCCTTTGTACATGAAAGTGCTATCATTTAAATAAAAGCCACATGGGTTAGAAGTCCATAATTTAGAAGGGAAATGCTTGCAGCCCTGGCAGCAAGAGCATTAAAACTGAATGAAAGATCCATTTCATAAAGTTAACAAGGATCTATGAGCTGTGCAAATCATCAAAGCAAGTCTGTGGCGTTATGAACAGCCAGTAGTAAGCGATAAATATATACTTTAATGTCAGCTTTCAAGTCTGTTTTTTATACTTCCAATTGTACAGGTATTGGCTAAACAATTTTTGTGATTGTTTTACTGCAGAAATCAGATTCTGGCATACTACTTCCATATTTTGTCTTTATCATGTAGTCTTTTATCAGTGATGTTTACTCAAGTATACATTTACATTTACATTTACATTTACCCTTCCAAGAACTTTAAAAATGCTCCATGATAGAAGAAAATCACTAGAATGAGACGCTTGTTCCTTAGGGAAAAAAAAAAGTTTTTCACTATTAATAATGATCCTTCTTTATTAAAACAGCTGCAATTTGACACTTACTTTTATTCACGTGTGCAGCAGAGTGAAGAATTACATTAATTCTTCTTCTTTTTCAGTGCACAGTTACTTGTGGTGGTGGGATTAGAACTCGCAGTGTCACCTGTGCCAAAAATAATCATGAGCCATGTGATAGTTCCAAAAGACCGAACTCTAAAGCCCTGTGTGGTCTCCAGCAATGTCCTTCTGCTAGAAGGTTCCTGATACCCCCACAGGTACCTAGAAGAGGAAAGATTATAATCCGAAAAACTACAAATCCCAATTGGAGTCCACCTCGCAGAATACCCATACCTGTGCCAAGCCCAAGGTTCCATGCAACAACAAGAATTCCCAAGCCTGAAACTGTAACTCCCTCGCCTACGTCCTCTGGTTTAGATAAAATCCCACAAAAAGAAGAAACTGCCGATGTAACATTACAAAATAAGTTTGCTGGATCAAGTGATGTTTACAATTATCCTGTTTTTTCTACTGAGAATAGTTTTCATCAAAATACTACTTCATGGCCTTTTCCTAATAGCTTAAGTACTGAAATTATAAAGCATGCTGAAAAAGTTTCTAAAAGTGAGACAGTTTCTACTGTGGGAGATGAGTTGCAAAACAGTGAGGACACTCCTGTCTCTTCTTTTACGAATAGTCCGGAAATAACTTCCAGCTATGATTACTTAACTGAAGAATCTGATGATGTTGATGGGTCAACAGAAGGCAGTGAGAAACCAACTGATTTCCTTTACAGCACAGAACACAATCTGGAAATCAGAACCAGGAGCACAATGCTAGATACCAACTCTCCCATCCTTCAAAATGGGGATGTGACTTCTGATCTCCCCCCCTTATCTCATCCTCAAGAAGCTTCTATGCCCCTTCCTGATAGTAGAGCAGCACAAGGATTGACAACAGCAAGCGCAATCAGTCTGCAAGTTGATGTCCCCATGAGAGAAATAACTACCCAAGAAGTTACGGTAGTGCCCACCATGTTTGGTAATGTATGGAGAGGACAAGCTGACAGCAGAACAGAAATGAAGCTCCCTGACAACATAACCTCCAGCACACAATTGTTAGTAAACAAGCATGCTCTCAAGAACCACATAGAAACATCTGAGAGGATTTTGATGAATGTCACAGAAAGTAGCCTCCTAATAACATCCAGCAGTTTGCCTGGTGATGACTACTGGATAGTAGGGAACTGGAGTGAGGTATGTTACTTTTAGTTCATAAATAGTGAAAAGTGCGTCAGTTCTCTGAACCACTGCTGGGGAAATACATTTTTATCTGAGATGAGTATCATAAATTTGAATTAAAACTTTTTATAACAAAAAATCGATAACAGAACTTAGGCTATCTAATATTAGAATGCTTAAATGAAACATATTTGTCTGTATGGATTCTGCACAGCTCTGTGCAGCTCTTCCAGGAACATGACATTTAATTTGACAATAGCTTTGAGACCTCAAGAGTTCTGCCCGAGAGCACAGGAAAAAGATAGGCTGTAAGATGAATCCTGGAGACACCCAATGAGTGCACTTGCATTTCCAAATAATTAAATAATCCAAGTTAGCTTGCTACTACATTATAACTTTTTCTTATATATATTATTTTTCTCTAAGCCATATTTCCTAATTTACCTACATTACCCTCATATTGTACTAAGCTAGCTTTGTTTCTAAATAAAGCACATAAATATCATGATTAATAAATATATCTCTAGTAGGCTATTAACAGATTTATGTGGTACATTCCTATCTCATACCACTATCAGTATTTGTATTCACCTTGAAGCAAATACCTCCTAACTCAGAGCAGCATTTGGCCTGGTAAAACTGGTTTGAATATACAAAGTTAAGATGAGAATGTTTGTCTATAGTTAAACCGGTATGTTCGTGGAGAGACGTTGCACTGTTCTTTGAAGTATGGGTGATCGTAAACTGGAACTAGGTTGTAACAGCAGTAAAGAGGAAGTGTTTTGTCTGGTGCACACTGAAGTTAAAATTGGTTGTGGTTGTTACCTACCTTTGGATACAGTAGCTGATAATTAGTGTTATGTCTTGAATGGAGAAAGGAGCAGTTTTTATCTGCGTTAATGGCTGTGCTTAAAGGAGGTTGAATCGAAACAAGTTTTAACATCCTGTAGTACTTACAAAAGCTCTGTCATCCTCTCTGAGTGAACAAAAGAAGTGCAGTTCACAGAGAATTGGAAACTCTTTTGAAGTGTAACGCAACTGAAAGGTTCAGACTTGTTCTGAAAGGTGTCAGCTCTTCCCAAGTTCTTAGCTATTTAGGTACAAAAGCTTTTAAAGAATAACTTTATGTCACCCTTCTGTGTGCAAAACAGATCCGATGGAGAACTGAGCTTCCCAGTCTGGATATTTCTGACCATTACTGAAGGGTTGTAATACCTGAGTAACTTACATTTTCTCTGAAGGAGCAATATAAGTTGTTACGTTTTCTATGGCTTCTCAAAAGTGTTCACAATCTTTCATACTTTCCTTTACCAATACTCAGCATTATGCTTTTTTACAAGTTTCTGTGCTGTTACTTTGCTATATTCTAGGACAGTAGTTACTCTGAGGTCAGAGCTGGTAAAGGGGCAACCATAGCAGTAAGTCTATTCACATTTTACATTTTTAATTCAGAACTGGAAGCCTCCTTGAACTGAGCATGAAATCATAGAACGGTTTCAGTTGGAAGGGACTTCAAAAACCATCAAGTTTCAGTCCATCTGCCCAAAGCCCCATCTAGAACATGTCTAAAAATAAGATATACGCAACTTCTCTAGATAACCTGTTCCAGAACCTCACTACCCTCACAATGAGGAGGCTTTCTATCTAAGCTAAATCTTTTTGTTTGTTTTGTTTTATTTTAAACTGTTCTCTCTTTTCTAATCACTGCATTCCCTGATAGCCCCTCTCCAGCTTTCATGTAGACCTCCTTTAAGTGATGGAAGGCTGCTATAATGTTTCCCCAGGTCTTTCTCTTCTCTAGGCTGAACAGCCCCAACTTTCTCAGCCTCTCTTCACAGGAGAGGTGCTCCAGCCCTTTAATTATCCACATTGCCCTCCTCTGGTCCTGCTCCAACAGCTCCTGTGCTGATGGGCTCCAGGCTTGGATACAGTACTCCAGATGGAGCCTTATAGAGTGATGTCCCATGAGAATTCACATGGAGAGGGGACAGTCACCTCCCTCAACTGGTCACAATTCTTTTGATGCATCCCAGAGTACAGCTGGGTTTCTGGATTGTAAGGATATACTAACAGCTAATATTCAGCTATCCATCCACTGATACCCCTAGGTTTTTCTCTACAGGACTGCTCTCAATCCACTAATTGCCTGGTTCGTATTCTTGCTTGAGATTACTCTGATCTGAGTGCAGGACCTTGCACTTGGCATGGTTGAACTTCATGAGGTTTGCACAGGCCCATCTCTTATGCCTGTTCACGTCCCTCTACACTTGGTGCTGCATTCAATTCCACTGTCCACGTCACTAACAGAGACATTAAATAATGCCAGTGCCTGTACTGTCCCCTCTTCACTAGTCTCCACCCTTAGCTGTTGCTGCAACTCATTGAGTGCAACCTTTCAACCAGTTCTTTATCTACCAAGTGTTCCATCTTTCAAATCAATGTCTCTCCAATTTGAAGGCAAGGGTGTTTTGCAGGACACTGTCAAATGCTTTTCCTAAGTCAAGGTAGGTGATTCTTCCCCAATCTACCAATGCTGTCACCATGTCTCAAAAGACGACCAAACTTCTCAAGCAGAATTTATCCTTAGTGAAGCTTTGTTGTCTGTCCACTCTCTGTTTTCTGTGTGCTTTAGCATAGTTTCTTGGAGGTTCTGTTCCATGATCTTGCCAGGAGCAGACATGAGACTGAGTGACCTATCATTTCTTCCTTTTTCTGTTTTTAATAATGAGTGTTAATATTACCCTTTTTCCAGTCAGTGGGATCTTCACTCAACTATATGGATAGTTGCTTGGTAACTTAATCTGCTAATTCCCTCAGGACTCTCAGATGCATCTCATCAAGAGTTCCCACGGACTTGTGCACATTTGGGCTTCTTATGGGTTCTTTTTGTCTTGCCTGGTTGTGTTAATTGAAGAGGGATTTTCTGGTCTGCATATAAAATATATGGTTCAGTTAATGTATATAAGTAACACAACATCTTAAAAAAAATTAAAACGTAGAAAAAAAAGTAACAAAAACATGAAACCAGTGGGTTGGACATGTATGCCTTAGATGGTCTCACAGCTTGTCTTTTTTTACAGTGGGCAGTTCATTTTCCCAGTCCCTGCCTTTGGATTCTGTGACTCGGGCAATATGGCAGGGGACTTGTAGGTAAAGACTGAGGCAAAAACTGTGTAATTCCTCCACTATGTCTCACTGATGATGGAGGAGGTTCTTAAAAGGTCTGTTTGCTCTCTGGCCCACCTGGAATGTTGCAAATTCATGGAGTTAGAGAAATACATGGCTAAAAAGATCAGCAAGAGATGAGTCAGCGTGTCCATAGCAGTGGAGTTATAGCACAGATGTACGAGGAAGATCCTGTTGATGCCCTCTGTCTGATGCAGCCTGTGGTCAGACTCTTCCTCTGTCATGTTGGCGATTCACAGAACATCAGAATGGCAGAGGTTGGAAGGGACTTCTGGAGATAATCTAGTTCAAACCTTGCTAAAGCAAGTTCCCTGGAGTACATTGCACAGAAAAACATCCAGGACGGTATTGCATGTCTCCAGAGAAGGATGCTCCACAACCTCTCAGGGCAGCTCGTTCCCATACTCTGTCACCTTCACAATAAAGAGGTTTGTGTTCCAGTTTGTGCCTTCTGTCCCCTGTCCTGTTGCTGGGAGCTACTGAAAAGAGCTTGGTCTATTCACTTCACTCCCCCACTTTAGATATTTTTAAATAGTGATGAGATCTCTTCTCAACCTTCTCTTCTCCACCCTGAACAGCCCCAGGTCTCTCAGCCTTCCCTCAGAAAGAAGATGTTCCAGACTCTCTCCCTGTCTTTCTTGAGCTGGGTGCCCAGACCTGGGTACATACTCCAGATGTGGCCTCACCAGGGCAGAGTAGAGGAGGAGGATCTCCTCTCTTGACCTGCTGGCTGCACTCCTTTTAATGCACTCCATGATACCAAGCCACGAGGGCACAAGAGCATACTGCTGGCTCATGGCCAATCTGTTACCTCCAGGACATCCAGGTCCTGATCTGCAGAGCTCCTTTCCAGCAGGTCAGCCCCTAATCTGAAATGGTGCATGCATTTATTCCTTCCCAGGTGCAGGATCCTATGTTTGCTCTTCCTGAACCTCATCAGCTTTCTCTCTACCTAACTCTCAGTCTGTCTGAGTCCTGCTGAGTGGCAGCAAAGCCTTCTGGTGTGTAACAGACTTCTGGTTGTAGGACATGTACTCTGTGATGTCAGTCTGGAGCTTCTCCTTTACCTTCCAATGGCAAGGTGAGAATGGTTTGAGCTTCCAATATTCAGGCAGTACAAGTGAAACATTTCATCCTGCACATGCCTGAAGACCTATATTTAAGTCTGCTTGTGTGGAGGACCCTGTAAGAGAAGGTCAGTGCAAGGGCTGTGCTCCTAAGCCCAGTGCATCCCAAACAGGTGTTTAAAGGAGAGATCCAGTGACCTGTCTTAGTCATTCATTGCTCCTATAAGAATGATTTTCTTTATATTTTACTTAAATTTCCTGTATTGAAAATGAAGATTATTTTTTATATGCAGTGGCCATGGTAGGTCATTGCCTTTTCAACAGTGGTTTGGATGTCTGTTTTCTAAGCAAGTCCATCCAGTTCTTTTTTACACTTTCCTTGTATTTTCTATGCATGTGGTGGTTTTCTTTTCTCTCCACTTGCTTTGTTTCACCACATATTTCTTCAACACTGGTGTTTGTTATGGCCCCAGCTGACACCTTGCAAATGAAATGAAATCATTATTACAATGTTATATGACTCTGTGAATGTTAAGATCAAATTTGCTTTGTTTTGTTTTCACTTCAATTCATTCCATTTGTTGGCCATTGTAAACCTTGGATTTCTCAATACAATATTTATCTTTTCAGCTGATGTTCTCAGTTACACACTAACAACTTTTGAATTTCAATTTACTGTTTCCTTACAATTTTTCTGCTCAGCACAATGCTTTTGACCTCAGATTTGGTCATTCCATGTTCCTGCCAACTCTCCCAACCAAGTGTCATCTGCACATTTTATGAGTGCATGCTATCATTAATTATTCAGTTAGTTAATGAAAATTCTGAAAAGAGCTGGGCTCTGGACAGAGCATTACAAGGCCATATTTGAAATGTCTTTTCATTTTGACTTAAAATCATTGTGGAAAACTTTATTACAGTTTTTCAGTTAGCTGTGCACCAGTCTTGTAATAATGTCACTTAAATCATATTTCCATCATTTGCTAAAAGAGCAATCATATAAAAAATGTATCATGTTGACTGGCTCTTTTACCATTAAACCAGATACCCCAGTTTTTCTTGGTAGCTCCATGTTGACTGCATTATTGCTTTATCATCTTTGTCACTGTATGCCATTTTGGTCTTGACTGTTTAATACTTGCTTTTGTATCTTGTGAAATGAAGTTAGGGTGTGTGTTCTTCAGTGCACAGATCTGTCTTTTTGCTTTCCCAAAGATAATTTGAAAAAGATTATTCTGTAATCCTCTTGGGCCCTCCCAGTCCTCAACAATTTTTTAAAAATAGTTCTCAACAGTTCAAAGAGTATTTGTGAACATTTGAATGAATACTGAGATGAGAAGGTCAATGCATTCAGTTTCATGGAGCAGATGAAATTAATTTGAGGTACTCAACACATCTCAATTTAGTATTTTGAAATGTTTTAGAAATCTTCTACTACTCTGATGCAAGCTACGTCTTCTAGTTAAAATTAACTTTAAATGAAGCCTGTCCCTTTTTAACTTCTTCCATCTGGCTATGGTCTTGGGCAATGAGCTTTAAGTGATCCTGCTTGGTTAAGGCCACCTCCAGAGATCTCTTACAATGCTGTGAATGTCAGCTATTATACTTCACGTGGGTCAAAGGGTTAGTATTTCTTCCATACAACTTGATGGAACCTTTTCTTATTGTTCCTTACTTTCAATTCATTTTCATTTCAATATTCTGACTTCTTGTGTATTTTTCTTCTATTTATTTGTCCTTACCAGAACTCTGTGCCTGCTTTTTTTATGCCTTCTCATTAAGGCCTTGATATTTCAATGTCACCATACCTACATATATTACTCTCTTGCTATGCTCTCTTTCTACTGTTACTGTAATGCAGATGATAAATCTCATAGTAACTACCAGTATTCTGGCACTTCTTTGCTCCTTGGATAGATCAGTAAATTTGCTGTAAACCACACACTAGAAGTTGTTATTTTTCTGACTTAATCCAATATTATCTGTGGTGTTACTTCTGCCAACTACAGGCTGATTGGTGTATGTTGGATTTGACTCTGTGCATATAGTTCACCATCTCTCACACTTTAAGGGAGAAAAAGATGAATGAGGATTTCTAGTTACTTTTTACCTCTTCCTGCTTCAGGATGTAAAGGCTTTTTGATGAAGAGCGTGCAGTCTTTGGAGCCTGGCTGGCATTAGCGATGTTCTCATATCTCAGGTGCTGAAACCCTCCTAGATTTTTGGAAGCACATAGCCACTCTAAATTCTTAAAAATCCTTTTCGTGTGCAGTTTTCCCAAGAATCTCATGCAATTTAATTCAGATTTTCAGCATCATGTACTCAATTTACTGAATATCTTATTTGCGTAGGATTAGAGAAGTAAAAGTGATGGAGATTTGAAGCAATGATAATTTGCCTTAGGCCCCCAAAGGTCAGAGAAGGAAACTGTGGAACATCTGCTATAGCTTTATAAAGTGTTAGAAAGCAGAAGATTGCCAGGGAAAAGCAGTGAGTAGCGTAAATCAGAATCGGTATTTTCCTAATATAAGAAATGCAAAGTATTTTTAAATAAGAACTAGGTACATTTTAAGTAAGTCTTAGGTAAATTTGAAGTCTTCTTTTGAGCTCCTGTACAAACATCTCAAATTAGGTCAACTAAAATTGCTCTGGATGTATTAGTTTAGGCACGTGAATTGTTTCCACAATGATTTACTAACCTTGAGTTTGCCTCTTGGGCTTTCCTCTCACTTTGGCCAGTGCTCTACCAGTTGTGGAATGGGGACTTTCTGGAGACACGTGGAATGCAGCAGCAAGAATGTATCTCACTGTGAGCACACAAAAAAGCCGGATCATGCCAGAAAATGTTATCTCCGCCCATGTGCTAGCTGGAAAACAGGAAATTGGAGCAAGGTAACTTCATTCAGAGAGCTGCGTGTGAGCAGTAAGCTTGTTAAGTTCAAAGACTAGAGATTTCTAAATACTTCATTTTTAAAGTAAGTATTTATTCAGAATGCATACATAATTCCCAGTTGACCACTGAGTGCTAATTTCCTAACTAAGTTTTTTGTGGAATCACAACCACTGCAAATTTTGTTCTTCCTGTGCTAGGGTCATGCTCATTAAATCTCGCACCTAAATCTAAAGCAGGACTCAATGTCCATGTTATGTGGACAAAGATGGGCAAAGTTATACATGTTTGCAAGTACTTTTTTGACCTCTGCCCCCAGAGACACATTCTAATTTTATTAAGAAATGAGGTTTCAGGAGAGGGAGTTTGCACACTCCTGTTCACCTTAGCTGCTAAGTATTCCTCTCTTACATGACACAATCCATTTCCCATTCACTGAACTTATGATTACCAAATTACAAAAAAAAAGAAAAATATACTGAGGAGAGTGCCTGATATAGTTAAGGTCTTATGTGGAGCAAGTTACAAATTCAGTTCTGGTCAACAGACAGAAACATGTCCAAGGTGGTAAGTGGAACTGAAATTGTGTCTGTGCACATGTAAAGATGTGTGATAGATACCTGGAAGGATTTCTAGAAGTTTATGTCTTGTCTTCACAATTTTTAAAACTGGAGCATCAAACAATGGGTTATTTTTCAAGGCTCAGAAGAGGAAAAAAATTACAAAATTTTGTTTGAAATAATACTGATTTAGTATAGGAGAAAAAGATAGGTCTCTCAAACTTTTTTATCATATTTGCAGACAGCGTTGGTGCCATTGGATAGAAGGCAGATTTGTACAGAGAGGAGCCTGCAGAAAAGGTTATAGTTAAAAAATCTGTGTTACATTATTGATTTTCTTGACATAAAAGTGATTTGTACGTGAAATATGTGTCTGTGTAGAACGTCCAGGCAAGGCCTTAAATGACCACACTTAAATCTTCAGAATTGATTTTAAGTGATGCACAGACATAATGTTGTCCTACTTCAAGCAAGGTGTATTTCACCTTCACTTTTTCTTCATAAATGTTGTTGTTCTTGCAACAAGTAGGTGACAGTTATGTTACAGAAAGTGGCTTTAAATCAGATTTAATGATAAAATATGGGAAACAAATGTTTTAGAGCACGAATAAAGAGGATAGTTTGCAACAAAAGACCTTTCTTAGCAGGTACTGTTATCAGCATCCCTACTTTTCAGCAGTTGAACTATACAGACATAACTACAATTTGATATATTAAAATGGTTTTTTTGATTTGTTTGTTTGCTTTTGCCAGTCAAAATTGTTTTTCTCATTTCTTGTTCCACATATCTTAAGGCAACTTGTCAGAGCAAGATGGCTGCAGTCCACTATTTGTGTAGTAAATCTGTGTTCCATTCCTCATATCTAATTCTTTCCCTCCCCTAAAGGAAAAGTGCTTCAAACTAGATCTTACAGTCTGCGTTTAACACCAAATACAATTTGCAAATGTTCTGGGGGCTTTGTACTCAATTCATTGCATAGTGACTTCTGTCTATTGTTTCTATTCAGAGGACCAGAAACTTTTGTGAATAAGGACATTAATTCCTCTTCCATCTACTCTTCAACTCCTAGGGGAAGTAGTGAATTCACTTCCCTTGTTCAACTCAGAAATAATTACTTATATAAAAGAGAATGACATTAGTTCTTATAATGCAACATGGTCATAAAGATCAAAGCTGATCTAAGGCTATTCAGTGTCAAAGGCAGAATTGGCTTTAATTCTAGATGAAGACAGAATAATTAAATGTGTATTTGTTCCTATTCTTGGAGTAGCAGATTTATTTCTTCCTTAGCAGCAGAAGAGACTTTGCATGGGGTCAGAAGCTGGTGCTGCTGCATGAGGCCTGGGAGCAATCTCTGGAGAGACTGGAAGGGCTCATCTGCTGACGTCTTTTGAAGAAGTGTCCCTTTCTGCTTTTGTTTACAGTGCTCTGCCTACTGTAATGGAGGTTTCAAGACCCGAGATGTTCAGTGCATTGATATTCGTGAGAAGCAACTTCTCAGGCCTTTTCATTGCCAATTACTTGGATATAAACCACAACTCACTACTAGTTGTAATATGGAGCCTTGCTTGCAGTGGCGAGTGGAACCTTGGAATGAGGTATTAGACTTCAAAAGAAACTTTGGCAATGAACAATTAGCTGCCAATTTATAGTGCTAAGTAAATTTCACAGAGAGCAACACAGCTGTTACTACTTAGAGGTTCTGCTATGTTTTTGTGTGGTTAGAGCAAAAATTATCCCAGACATTATTAAGACTTCCCAGAATCATTCCTAGGATTGCATGCGATACACAGCTAGAGCTGTAAATTACTGTACCCTGAAACTAAGGAGCAGATGGCCTGAAAGATTAAGTGGATTTGTTTTAGCTATCCTGCTGGATCCGTAAATGGGATTCATTCAAATGTTTCCCTTTTGCTGCTATTTTAATGTTATGATCTTTGTTGAGTTTGCCTTTACACTTTTTGGGACTGGAATTTTGTGGGAACACAGGCTGAGGTGAAACATGAGTAAAATCTGATTTTGAAGTCACTTTGTAATGTAAATCTGTACCAACAAATTTTAACAGGCAGCTGGGCACGTATTTATACCAGCTAAACCATGTAGTCTTGTTATACTTGACTGTCTGCTCCTGCTAAAAGCAGTTCTACAGAAAGTGCCATGTGCTGTATTTTTGCTGGTATGGACTTGGTGCTTTCAAATTTTGCTTCCTTACAAATCCTGCTTGCACTGAGTGGGATACCTCATCCTGAGTCTTGTCAGAGCAGTTAACAAGGACTTAATAATAATAGTAGCCAAATGATTGTGCCCAACTGGGCATTTTACTTCTTAAAATATTTTATAAAAACACTTGTTCAACCCTGGCAGTTGTCTTCATGATGAGGATACTGAGTAGAATTTCCTGGATGTCAGCTCCAATCCTGTTCACAGGAATACAGTTCCTTGTAGGAGAGCAGCAGTGCACTATTCAAAATATACCTGTCCCCTTAATTCACAACAGGCTACAAATCTTCTGGTATTTCAAGCAGGCTCTGTTGCAGACCAAATGAAGAGAGTAAAAATCAGTTGAGAAGTAATAACAGGAAAGGGACACAAAAGTGCTTAAAAAACTTGTCATTGTTTTTGCATGACACTTTTTATTGCCATTCTGTACCTAATATATTGTTTGCACCGAGTGAATTTTAATGTCCCTAACTGCCTCATAAAAATGAGGTGTTGCATCTCATGAACATGTACTATCTTCTATAAATATTGCAATTTAATCTTACAGGCACATGACTTGCAATCTCGTTTTTGTTAGAGAAATTACTGTTGCTGGTGGTTTTACATGAGCAGTTCTGTGTTGCCACTTCTGTCTTTTGGATTATTTCCATTAATATGTGCCAGAAACAGTTTTCTCCCAAGTGTTTTTGACCAGTCATGGCTCATCCCCTGTCTATTTCCAAACATAACAATGAAATAAATTTCTCTGTGCAGAGCTTCTCTTCATAACTGGATTGTAGGATGTGGCATACAAGCTAGCCTCTGCGCCTTTCCAAATCACATGGGTCAGTGACTTGCTTCTTGTTACCTGTTGATTCACATTTCTAACTGAAGAACACTGCTGTGTTTGTGGCCTTTTTCAGGGTTCTTATTCCTTCCTAACTCTCTCCTCATGAGTTTGTGAACCTCTTTTGATAGTGTTCAAGGTCATGTGGTGGTGGCCAGCAAAAACAACACATCTGCTGCCCAAAAGGAGACAATTGTGACTGGACAAAGAGACCCAATGCCATTGCATCATGTGACAGGCAATCTTGTATTCAGTGGATTAACCAGACATGGGGTTTGGTAGGATTCAGTTTCTTCCTTATTGTATTTGTGTTCATGGGTTGGACAAAGACAAAGGGCAAAGAGCACAAACTGGAACACAGGGAGTTCCATACAAACACGAGGAAGAACATCTTGACAGTGCACTGAGAAGGCTGCCCGTGGAGTCTCCTCTGCAGGTATTCAATTCAAGACCTGCCTGGATACTTTCCTGTGCAATGTGCTATAGGGAGCCCACTTTAGCAGAGAGTGGACTAGACGATATCCAGGAATACTTTCCAACCCTTCTGATTCTGTAATTCTGTGAAATTTGGTCATATTTAAATTGTTGGTCTTATTCAAAGATTTGACCGCAGTTAAGGTAAAAAAGAGGAGAGGGATCAGACAAACAATTAATTACCTGGTTGTGTTTGAGTGTTGGTACCAGTAGAAAGAATAAGTTCTCATAGAATCTTATAATCTTTAGAATTGATGGGTTCCTCTGAAGGCCATCTAGTCCAACTCCCCTGCAATGAACAGGGACACCATAGTTGGATCAGTTTGTCCATGGCCTTATCCAGCCTCACCTTGAAAGTCTCTACAGATGGGGTATCAAACACACTAGGTATCTCTTTCAGTGCCTCACCACCCTCACTGCAACAGACTTTTTCCTTATATCTAAATTAAACCTACCCTCTTTAAGATTGAAGCCACTTCCCTTTGTCCTGTCACCACAGGCCCTGCTAAAGTAGCTCCCGTTTAGATAACTGAAAGGCTGCTATCAGGTCACCTTGCAGCCTTCTCTTCCCCAGGCTGAAGAGCCCCAGTTCTCTCGGTCTGTCTTTGTAGGATAAGTTGTTTGTAAAACTGGAAAACTGGGTTTACAATGGGAGATCTCTTTAGAATAGAACCAAACTTTTCAGATCCAGCCTACCTCGGTTCCTTCAAGTGAGTCATGTTTTGGGGTTGTTTGTTCTTAGTTCTCTCAAGAAGAATGAGCTACCATTAATATTCTTCCCTTGTTCATTTGATATTTCCACTGAAAGACACTGATTAACAAAACATGATTGTGCTTAATAAAGAGGTAAAATTTCAAGAGAATGACTGGGTAGGTGTCAAGAAAACAGGCATTTCTTTATTCATGATACCTACTGGGTGACTTGGCAAATCAAATGCATGCTCTTAGAATTCACATTCTACATTTAAACAGTTAAGACATATATTTGCAGCACATTTCTTGAAACAGCATATGTATTCATAATTTTCTAAGAATTCATTAATATATGCTAATGTCCCTTCAGGTTTGTGTGGTGTAAGTGTACAACCACCTTCTTCATCCCCTTTATTTCATCTTAAACTTCTTCACAGTGGCCTTTGGCCAACCTTCAGCAGTTTCTCCACAATTTGGCAAATTTCCATCGCTTGTTATGGCATAACAAGCAAGCTTTTGTCTTGATACACTACAATTCAGAACAATTGATATGAAACCCAAGAAAAAATCCTTTCACCTGGTGGATACAAAGAAGCTCTGAGAACACACTGTGTAGATAAAAGGCAGCCTATTGTAGCTTCAGCGTTTGAGTGAAACAAGGATCATGCAAAACAAGACTGTTCACATAACAAGCAAAGCTAACCTGGAGAATTCTAAAACTAGTACACACTGATTCCTTTTGATAAACTAATGTATTGGTCCTTAAGATAATATGTATTGATTTCTATTGCTAAACCATCCTATATCACAAGCTGTCTTTTTAGAGGCAAGGAAAACCTGAATTATCCCTGATGCAAGCCTAGCTGAATCCTTTCAAGTACAGCTAGACTGTTTGATCTGTCTGTGCTTTCAGAGCCTTCCCACTTACTTTAAGGTTTTTGTGTTTGAAAACTGGAAGCAAGGGTGAGCTGAGAATGATATTCCGAAATAAACTTTTTGGCATATTGCAACTGTCTATACAAGCAGAGATTTTAAATTTTGATAAATTGCCTCCTTCTTTGGATTCTGGAAATCTAATTGATGAAGATGGTATATTTGTTTGGAAAACTTTCATGTATCTGTAATAAATGGTTTTAAACATGTATATGTAGAGAGAGAGAGAGAGAGAGAGAGAAACTGGTACATCTAATAAATCTTTCAGTTTCGTTAATAAACATGTTCATACATTAGAAGTATTCCTATCAGCAGAAGAGAGCAGTGAAACAACACCAAAAAGCAGAAACCACAAATAAGTTAATATTGGAGAATCATTTAACGCTGAAAATTTCTTGAGGGTTATTTTTGACAGAAAGCCTTCAGATGGGATAACAGTGGGATGTAATAGCTTCAACTCTGATAAACAGAGAAGTGAAAAAGTTTGGAAATGCATAAAATAAGCAACTGAATACCAAAATTTTACAGCTCCATTAATTCCATGTATTATAATTTACTTAAAAAACATGAATCTAAATTTGCTACATGAGTAACCAAGATCTCTTTCTGTGTTTCACACCAATAATATTGTGTCTTACGCACAGAGGTGTACATTACAAATAGGATGATTTGCAACAAAATTAATGAGCCTGTCTTCATCTCTTGCACCTCATTAGCTGGCATTAGCTACATCTGTTGAACTGTTCATCTTGCTGGCCACTGTTTATCTGAAGAGAGCAAGAATTAAACATTCATTGGAATTCTCATAAGCTCTGGGATGTATGAGGAATTAAGTAAATTTTCAGACTAGCAGAGGAACGTGTTCTCAAAATGTTCTGTTATGGTCATCTAAGTGTCACCAGAACAAGCAGGTGGTAGTTGTTTTGTTGTTAGAAAGTGAGGGTAACCACAACGTGTCACCAAAGAAAAAGCTTCTCATTGAGCTTTTCCGAAATCTTAAGCTCAGT
The DNA here is from genome assembly GCF_905368555.1 of Meleagris gallopavo. Lineage (NCBI taxonomy): Eukaryota > Metazoa > Chordata > Aves > Galliformes > Phasianidae > Meleagris > Meleagris gallopavo. The sequence goes on along the minus strand of NC_139435.1, from coordinate 10,393,091 downwards.
CATTTCTAGACCTAGCATTATAGTTGATGTGGATTATTCATGTTTAAAACAACTCAGGAAAAATACACAAATTATATTTTTCACAGATTGAAAAAATTGTCAGTTTGCAGTACTAATTTGGATTACTACTGTCTTTATAGTATTTCCATTTCAGACTATCCTCCTATTCAGAAAGTACTCCTGTCACCCTGGTTGTACATTCCAAAGTGCTGAATTTGTTCTCTCTCCATTGTATACTGACAAATCTAGCCATACAGATAGGTGTCTAGGTAGAGAATTTAATACACAAAGTATTTATTGTCCTTAGTTCTGGATCGTATGTTTTTTTAGCTTTCCATCTCACTACAGCTCACGTGTTAATATATTACACAACTCCCACTTAGAAATACTTAATAGTATTAAAATGGCTTTTTTTCAGTGCACTGTTTCCTGTGGAGGAGGCATTCAGCAAAGAACCGTGAAGTGCAGGAATATAGAAACCGATGAAACAGAAGATGACAGTATGTGTGTGGATAAGCCCAAGCCAACAGAGCATCAGCAATGCAATCAGCAAGCGTGCAGAAAAAACGCAGGTATGATAATGTGCCGGCAGCAGACAGCTTCCAAGTAGTTCTGTGTTTGTTCTGAGGTGTTGGAAAAGCCAGGAGTCTGTGAGCTTGCTGTAAATGCTACATGCACAGTAATTATACGTTAGTTACTACTCAGCTACACCGTTGCCAGAATCATGCTGTATTCTCCGTTCCTTCTTGCCTTGTGTTGCTGTGATGGGGCGTTCTGAGCACGCATCCATGATTTACAATGCCACAACTAAATGAATGGCTCTGCCTGCATTGGTGGGTTTTAAGTAGTTCATAGGCTGCTTTTAAGGCCTGTAGAAGGAAGTGCCATGAGTCCAAACAGATGCTGTTTCTTAAGATAGATGACCTTATAGGTTCTGCAAATTCTAAACAAGGAGTACAAGCAAGCAAAGTGAGAAAGACACAGTAAGAAAAATCTGACTAGCAGTGAAAGCAGGCTCTTTGCACTTTGAATTCTGTGTCCCAGAGAGTGGGACATGTATGTATGTTCAAAGTGAAGAGATGGAGAGAATAAAACTCCTTCAGATAATTATTGTCCAGAAAAAGAAAAACTGTAGCAGAAGGGGGAAGAAAACACAAACAAGAATCTTTATCCATGTTTATGACAAATACAAAGTTTAGAAAAACTTGGAGCTCCATAGTCTTGTGTACTGCAGTATCCAACAGGTACCCTAAGGGTGAGCACAGCAGCAGCTCAGACACTTGCTGGAATAGCCTTCATAGACCTTTTGGAGGAGGATTCTTCCCTCTTAGAAAGTTTTTAGTGAGGGTGCAGTCTGATGAAGAGACAAGAGATTGGCTCCTGAGGGTAATGCAGATATGGCATGCAACTAAGGGTGATATATGATTCCTCCTGCTGTTCAAAAATCTTGAGCATGTTTTGCCCCAGGGTTGAATTGGTCTGCTTATCTCTTATCCTTCTCATATTTGAAAAGACAGACTCAGATAAATAGTACCCATGCAGATTAGTTAATAGTTACTTCTGTAAACAGGCCAATGAAATGTCCTAGTGGGGAAGGCCAGTGGTGCGTGCAGTCCCATATTTTGTCTCCAGGAATGACATTAGGGGGTCCCACTTAGGGAAACTAAGTGCTGAGTGCTTCTCTGTGGCTTATTTCCTGGCTTTTCCTCCAGCATTCTCAACTGACATAGGAGGACAAATTAAAGCACACTATCCTGATTCTTTTAGTTTAAATTTATGTAACTTCCGTGAAATTTCCTTTTTGAAACTCCGATACTGTCTGCTCCTACCACCTCTTCTGGCAGCGAGTTCCAGAAGTTTGCAGTCTGCTGTGAAAAGTCATCCTGACTTTTAAATCACCTTTTACTAGTTTCTCCAGTTCTGGTACTGAGAACTTTACTGAAAAAATTCTGCATTCAGCTAATCCGCTACCTTTCTGCTTTTGCAAACCTTGACCTTTCTTCAGCTATTGCTTCTCAGATTTTTTAATTCCTAACCAAATCTGATATGTCTCAGTTTATTAAAGCTACCACAGAGCTGTCAGCGTTATATTACAGATGTTAGCAGTCTCTGACTTATTTTTGTGCTGCAGAAAGTAGAGTCGTGCTGAACCTGTAGTTCGTGTGCCTTGTTTATGCTCTTCCTGCCTGCCCTGCATTGCTCTGTAGCAAACTGCAGCTCTTTGGCTTCTCTTAAATACACTATTAAAAAAATGTGGAGGACCAAAATGTGTACCAGGCATGCACATCATTGTTACTGAATCTCTCTGACAGTTCTAAAAGGCAGAAATGATAAAGTGAAAAATATAAACCAACTCTGTCTGCTGCAAAAGTAAATCCTCGCTGCCCGATAATTAAAAAGCACTTCATTTTCTGAGGCAGAAGGCCATGTGAAATTTGCTATGACCTTTCCATTTGGATGTCCTAAACTTTCAGAAGGCTCAAGTTAACCAGTAATATGCAGGAAGAGAAAGCTGTCATAAGGCATTTTAAGATTCTTGACATGCAGATGATTTGTCAGCAAAATACAGATTATTCTTCTCATTTTCTCTACCATAGGCCTCCCCTGCAGCAAAGACCAACTGTCGATTCACTTCTGCCAGAGGCTGAGAGACATTGGCAAGTGCTTGGTGCCTTCAATACAATTGCAGTGCTGCTCCACATGTAGCCATCCCCGAATTCGTAACAAAGCAAGATACTGGGATCAGCGAGGCCTCAAACAACATTATACTAAATCTAGAAGAAAGTCACCTGAGAACCAAGAAAACAACAGCCAAGATGCTCAGCACTAGCTGTTTTTTAGCTAGTTAATTTCAATAGGGCTTCTGTTTACAAGTTTTATGTGTCTTTGTGTGTTTTTCTGAACCGTCCAACATAAATGAAAATCTGTGATCACAGCTGGGAAAACACATTCCTTAGGGTTATCAATCCTAATTTACTGCTTCGATTTCTTATCTGTACAAGTCCAAGATTTGTAACATAATTTGCAATGTGCCATCAGTTAGTATTTAGGTGTGCATAGAGGCTATAGACAAGCTTGGAATAATTCTTTTTAATTAATGTTTTGCTTGCTCTCTTCCATCTTTTTTCCAAAACCAGCTTGAAACAGCAGCCTCACCTAACTCGAGTGCTCAGTGAAGGATGATGGGACAGCCAACACAGACTTGTGCTGTGGATCAGATCCCCCTGTTCTCACTCACTTTTATATTCTTTTTTATTTTATTTTAACAAAAGAGGTGAAGTGGCAGTGTTCCTCTCAATTGCTTCCACACTTCAGTTCTTAAAAATTTAAAACAGAGTTTTGTTTCAATTGATGTGCAGGCCGTACAGCAAAAAAAAAAGTTTTTGAAAAGAAAAATTGTTCACTTAGTCCTTGACTGAACATCTAAAGGATACCTCAGAAACAGCCTGCCCTGACCAGTTGTCCCCTACTGCAAAGGTCTTGCTGTAACATAAAACAACCCATCAAAATTGGAATTTTAAGTGCTTTCTACTTTCTACTATGAAAGCAAAGCTTTTTCATCTACCATATAAATGGACTGAGTATTAGTGTGAATTATTTGAGATAGCAGTACCATTTAACCCAATAGCTCCTTGAATGGCATAAAATCACATCCACGTTATTGTTACCACTCACTCACAGAAAATTTGTCCCCCCAGTTCTATCAGTAATCATAGCAAAACACCTGCGATTAGGAACCTGAGAGCCAGAATATCTGCATAGTAGCATTCTGGACGTCAGCCATTAAGACAGCAGTAGCCAAATAGTTCTTTGCTATTAAAAGAAATGACAGAACAACTGCTAGGGAGGCCAGACTGGACTCTTCAAAGCATATCTGGGATTTTCGACAGAGATGGACAGAGCCTAGCATTTAGATTAAAATTCAGTAGAAGTTGGACATCTTGAGTCTTCATACTCTTTTGAATATCTCAGATTTATTCCCTAACTACCTTCGACGATTTGAGATTGTAATACAGGGAAATGTCACGTTTTGTACGATGCAGAGTGAGATACATAGCCATGAATTGAAGTGTCACTGAAATTACAGAGCCATGACTAGCTAATAGTCCTATTTCTAGACAAACCTGTATGGAAGTTAATCAAAACACTTTGGCTAGGCTTTGCTGTATCAATCTAATGAAGAAGACCATAAGTCTAATTGCCCCTTTTTGTGGGTTTGTGGCCTTTGGGTAAGGGCTCACTTCTTCACTTGAGGTATCTGGGAGTTTAGGATACGCAGCATGGTAAGATTAGATTTATTAATCTCTGTGATGGGAACGTAACCCCAGTTATAGGTGCTGATAAAACTTAAAAGCCACTGTTAAAAACATGGTGCTAGTATACATAGATGTGGGGGATGACTTACAGTGGTGCATGTGCGTGCATGGCCTATGGGCACGTACTCTTAAACAATACATATCCATGGTGTTGCTGGCCAATGCCAGGCATATTGCTTTTTCAGTATCACAGGTGCTTATGTCCTTCTGAGGTCCTGAATTGGCCCACTGAACAATAGAAATCAGGTTGGTTCTTATTGCACAGGACACAAAAATACTGAAATATGTGGAGAAGTGGAGTTGTTCCATCAATGAAAGGAAGCATTTGAGCAGGCTTTGGCCTCAAGCTGCATTGTACAGAGTAGAGCCTGCACAGTGAAATCTGAGGCAGTTGTCTGATGGCCAAACAAAACTGACTGGCGGTCACCGGGAATGCATACTGGAGGTCAGCAGAGGGACCACCAATCATGGGAGCTAATGAGAAGGGAGATGGCTGCGTGAAGATAGTGCAGATGGGAGGAAGGATGCCTTGGGGTTGGGTTGGGCTTTTCAGTGCTCCTTACAGCCAGTGTGGACAAAAACCATGTCTGTCTTCATAGTTTTATTCAGGGAGTTGTTACTTCATTTGAAATAAATGAAAGTAAGTCATATCATAAACATTAATGGAAATAACCATTCTGCCTGGGATAGCACAGTCGTCACTGTTATTCAGCTTAAAGCTGTAGGGAAAAGTCTGTGATAATAACATGAACTATTTTAACAGAGCAGCACCCATTGCTGTATTTTACATTGCACTCATCAGCCTAATATCTCCTTTATGCTAACAGCATTTAGTCATCTCTCTCATTCATTTAGGAAAATTCATTTCTTATGACATATCTCTTTTTAAGTAAATGTTGATTTACGATCCTAACCCAGAAAGTCGCTATTCTTAAAACTGAATGGAGTATCAAGAGCTGAGGCATAATATCATTACGTTATCATATTAGCCTGAGACACATCAGCTTCAGCAGGTTGCTCAGGAAAGGTTTGTATTTAGCACATTCACTGCTTGCTCTAACATTTCAAGGTTTAAAAAGCAGACTATGATTACTTGTTTCGAGCTTCAATAAATGGCATTGCTTACACCTGTTGTCTCTGATGTTTTGTTTCCAGTCCTTGTCATTTTTGTCTAATTATTCCAGATGTATCCTCATCATTCATGTATTTTGATATTTGATATTCCAACATGAAAAAAGATCATTAAAATCAAGAGGGAAAATGTAGCAGGTCACAGTGCTTATTTCCTATGAGATAGATGGCATCTTATCGCCTGAGACCAAGCAGATGCACTTTAGCTCCTTGGTAGCAGATGGATGTAAGCATGCCTGTTGTGGGAAGTATTTGTTTTCATGAGCAATTGTTTACACATTGTTATTGTATGTTCATTCCATTCCCACCTCTGTATTCTTTCAGTACTCAAGATTTGCTAGTATAGCTGATTTGTGCTGCCCAGAAATGTAGTCACACTAATTCAGTTCCTTGACCTGCAGCCAAGGAGCACAAGGATTTCAGCTTGTATAGAGAGCACCATGAGTTTATGCCTCGTTACCCAACTCCACCCATGCTCCATCCATAGGCTCAGGCTCACGACACCCTGCAGATGTTGCAGGAAGTTACTGCTTCATGCTTCACAAAGGAGCACTCAAGCCCCCGGAGCAGCGTCCTGTGTAGCTGATCTAAGAGACAGCGATGAATTGGATTGAGAAATGAGTTGGAGTTTCTCCACTTCTTGCAAGGGCTCGTTGAGTGTGCCCAGCACTACAGCCTCTGCAGTCTTTATACCTGCAGGTGACAGAAAATAAGGAGCTCACATAAAGATGGCGCATATTTCTGTAATTGATTGATCCCTCCTTTCTCGTAATGGACAAATGGAGATATCTCCTGAATGCCCACAGAAACAAAACCTGAGATGTGTTAGCATAGCAGTATTACAGTAGTCTGTTCTACAGCTGTGATGGAGGTACAATGAGAGCCATGAGGATGAGCAGTAGCTACTCTACATTCAAAGTAGGCAACCATCATTGTAAGCAGGAATGTCTGGGTTTGGGGAGGAAAACGTGGGAGAAATGACAAGTTGTTAAATACCAAGACTGCCATCAGATGCCTAATCTAAAGACGGTGTCTCATTTTCACCTGGGATAGAATTGTTTTCTTCACAGTATCTGGTATGCTGCTAAGTTTAGGTTCTGTGAAGAAAACAATGTTGATAATACACCCATGTTTACAGTTGCTGCCAAGCAGTGTACAGAGCCAAGGCCATTCCTAGCAAAGGGCCCAAGGAGCTGGGAGGGGACAGAATCATGGACATCTGACTTCAACTGTCCAAAGGGATATTCCATACTATATGACATCATGAAGAAGGAGTTTTGAAGGGGGTGGTAATTCATCTCACTCTTTTCCACTAGCTGGGCATTGATTGATGGGTGGTGAGCAATCAATTATGCATCACTTGTGATGTGCTTTTATATATATATGTGTGTGTGTTTGTCATAATCATTATCCTCCTCCTTTTCTCTATCTTATTAAATATATTTATCTCAAACCACTAGTTCTACTTTGTTTTTCTGGGTTCTCTCCCCTGTTGCACGGAGAAGTGGGGGAGTGAGTGAACAATTGTGTGGTGCTCAGCCACCTGCTGGATTAAACCACAACAGACAACTCAAAACTAAAATTTTTCAAGATTCTTGAGGACTTCTGCTGATTCACTGTTATCTTTATGAGCCATTAGTTGCAACTTTTGCTAAATCGAAGACTTGGGACAGAAGAAAAACAATTATGTATAGAGATTGGGAGATTTGGAGAAGTCAGTCTTTTGCTGGTTCTTTGCTGTTACCTCTATCCAGTTATATGCAGCTGAGAAGATGGTCATTAGCAGCTCTCTGCCCTCAGCTAGATTCACTGAACAATTAGCTTCAGTTGGGTAAACTTCAGTTTGACTCTTTGATGAGTAAAATAGCCCTGTACCAAAGCCTGGCTTGTGAGAAGAAACTGTCTGATTTCACTCTTGATTTGCTACGGAAGAATAATACAGTGCCCAAGGTATAGTTAGACAGTTAAAGATCCTCTTCCCTCACTGTGTATTACCTGCATAGCACACACCTCTGGATCAGGTTTCTGGTAAATTTGTCGGGGGAATGCTTTATCCCTAAACCCCACTGCAGTCTGTACATCAAACTGCTTGCAGGTGTCAGAATGGAAGGGCATCTAGTGTCTAAGCACAATGACAGAAACACATGGTAGAAATGTTGGCTCCAGTTTCACAGGCAGCTGAACCTCTAACATCCCTCTGCCACCAGAAGAGCTCTACTCCTCAGCCCATGCTGCTTGGGCAATCCCACCCCTCTTCCAGCACTGTCTGTGAGCTAACAGGGCTCGTGGACTCAGCAGAAAACTCATCACAATTTAGTTTCTTACTCTCTTATTGTTGTAATGATTTATTTGGGTCTGTGCAGAGAACACAGACTTTTCACTGCACTGCACTGTCTGCTGCTGTGTCTGCTCAGGGTATCAAGAAGTCTGCCAGCGAGAAGCCAGCCTGCCTGAGCTCATTGCAGAGGTGATCGGGATTGGCCAGGTGCAGGGAAAGAATGGGCACAGCCTTGATGTTGCAGAAGAGCTGCCTCTAGAAAGGACCTGGAAAGAGGTGCGGAGGAAACATTTATTGGAAGAAATTTCATGGCATATTTCACATGGAATATTTCACTAAGAAGCTTCTATGCAGTCCCTGTGCAGAATAGTGTTTGATAAAGTTGTTCTCTGCAGTAATTTTCTTCGTCTTCTTTGGTTTTGGCTCTGAGTTTGATCTTTTGTGGCATTGTAGGCTATAAAAAGCAGGGAAAAGTACTGGGAAAAGTATATTTGTGTCAGATCCCCATACTAAATGCCACAGTGGAAAAACCAGAGATGGACTCAGCTGACATTCACTGGCAATTACTAACATTTGGAGGCTATAAACTAAAACATAGAAGATAAATCTAAGCTAGTTTGTGCAATTCAGATGTTGGTGTCTTCAGGCTAGCAAATTGAAACTGAATAGTGGAGGAATATAACTATTTCTAAATAAGTAATGAATTCAGCCTGATAGCTTTGCTAAAATAGAGCAACCACAGCATCTGAAGTCTATCAATGTTCTCTTTGGAAGTCACTACTTGTGCTCTCAGGTGCATCTAAATCTTCAGAACTATAACCCTTGCAAATTCTGCCTTTTGGCTTAGTTGCATTAAAAATACAGATGTACCTTTTCTAATATGACTCTGGGCTTTGCTGTGGAAAAGATGTCAGCTCTGAAGGGGACCCACTTTTCCTGTCTCAGATCTGTTATGCAGTCATTAAAAAGAAATTTATACACTGTCTCTGAGAAAATAACAGGATTTTTTCATCCCAGCTTGTTTGCTCAGTCCTCAGCACATCAGTTTTGACATTCAGTATTGATCTTGTGGCTCTTATGTGAAGTTCTTTGTGGAAGAGTACATGGTTCATGAACATATCCCATGGATGGTGATGGTGATGTGCAGGATTTAAAAGCCCATTATCTGTCCTCTTCCCCCACAGTGAACCCAAACAATGAATCGCTCCTGAAAGTATCACTCAAGCAAAGGTAATGCCAGCGTAATTAAGCAAGTGTCAGATTAAACTCTGACCAGGAGTACAGAAAGTTTCAAGCAGTAACCACTGTACCAAAAAAAAAGCAGATGGATGAGCATAGCCCACACATCTCCTACCCATGGAGGTTTTTGCAGCAATACACTATTACTTAAACAATGTAGGATAGAGGGAAATTGCTGTAAATGGTCACAGTATGTGACTTTCTTGTGGCCATTTGGATGGATGTGGCAGATATATGCACCCAGAAGGACAATGGTTAAGGTCTGCTGGGGAGCAATGGAGCATGGGAGAGACTCCAATATCCTCAGGTTGTGAGGATGGGTGATGCATGTAGGGCATGGGTAATTTCAAATAAATGCAGTAAGCCTGTTTAAGCCTTTCCTAAGGGCCAAGAGATGTTACATGCAAGCAGAGTGCTGGGTGTTTTTCCACTGTGCAGCTGTTGGGGGAGTTCAAGCCATATGGTATGGAGCTGGGTGCAGTGCCCTCCCACCCTTAAAGGTCCTCTTGGATTTGAGTAAATGCTATCAGCTAGCAAAAAGAGAACGTGCTCATTGTGTAGAGGCTGGAGGAAGCTGAGAACAAGAAGAGGCTGCAAGGTGAAGCTGATTGCTTCAGAATCAGAAGGGAGTCCCAGGCAGACCGAGATCATTCTACATGATTGTGTCAAGGTAGTGCATGGCTTTGCTGCAGCAGTGGTCCTTGGGATGCGAGCAGGTACCCGGTGTTGTCTTGCAATGCTACAGCTGTGTTCCTGCTTGCCAGACTGCCTGGGCAAAGAGCACTGTTCTATGGCAGTGCTGGAATTAGAGGAGATTCCCATTATGAATGCTGTCCAGCTGGAATGCTGGCAACTGTGGCACTAATGGAAAACTGCCATAAAGAAAATTCCAATTTGAGAGAAGCTGATTCCTCTTGTGACCTATCAGAAAGAAAGTTTTATTATAAATCCATGAAGACTGTTTATGAATGGGACTGCAGTGAATTTTCAAACTCCCCACACTCTTATTTACATAGATGGCAGGCACAGAGAGACCATGTTTTCTGTCTGCTTTTCTGCGTCTGTTATCTGTTTCATACAATAGCTGAACTAATGAAGCTTGAGATTAAATTACCTCTTATCCACTGTGTTCATTTGGAAGTGTATTGTTTGGTTGCTTGGCTCTGGAAGCAAAAATACACTGTTATGTTATAATATACGGCAGCTTGAATCAGACTCAAACAATGCTGGCTTACAAAATTGGTGTCATTTACTGCAGCTCCTACTTTCTGAATGCTAACGGAATGGTGTTTTTCTCCAGAGGAAAACTGCTAATTCATTTCAGTGTGTTCTTGTCCCTAATCCTCCAAAGCTTCATGGGAACAGCAGGGCCCTACTTGTCCACATATCTGTGCAGTAACTGAGGCACTGAAAAGCCAGTGACATTCTGCCCCAAGCTAAAAGCAAATCCTGTGCCCAGACCCTTCACCTAGCAGCCATAGACCAGAGAAAAGGGAACGGCTGGTGAGGGCATTCCTCCTGCCTATCTGAGGATGCGTTCAGCTGACCTTGGCTTTGAGGCTGTGTAAAATGAAATTTCTGCATCTGAGCTAGGGGAGGCCATGGGCATTCTCAGGATGCAGCATGAAACCAGGAGTTTGGATGCCCCTCTTGCTAGCAAGTGCTCTCTGCACAGTTCTCTGTTGCTTCTGGATCACTTCATTTCTCACCACACCTATCTTCCAAGCATGCATTTGGGCAGAGCAGATGCTGCCACAAACAGACCTTTCTGAAGTTAACGGGAGCAGAAATGGGTCTTGGTAATTAATGCCAGTACAGTTTTGGCTAACTAGGTCTTAATGAAACGTGCTGTTCTCCTTACACAAGCAACACACTGTTTGATGGAGAAGGGAACCCTCTTTTGTAGGAGGAACATGCTGGGAACAAGGAGAGCTAGTGTGAAACCCCTGCAGAGATGCTGGGTCTTTTGATATGTTGCTCATTTGTCTCTTCAGCATTCATTCTGTCACTCCAGGATCCTTGAACTGCAATCATCCTCCAAATGGGAAATGTATCTTTCAATCCTCACAGTATTCAAAAAGGTGATGAGACAGGGAACATACATCACAGTCTCCACCGAGCTCAGTAAAGCCTTTCAGCAGCCCATGTCTCTCAATTCACTGACTGATGTTACACAAAGGAAGCTGTGTTCCAGGAGCTTTTACTACTGCCATCACCTGCCCTGCCCTAAGTGTGACCGTTAGTGTGGTGTGAAGCTGTAGCAACTGAATAAAGATCAGAGGTCAAGGTTTACATCATAGAGTCACTAAGGTTGAAAGAGACCTCTCAGATCATCTGGGCCAACCGTCAGCCCATCTCTACCATGCCCACTAGTTGTGCCCCTCAGTGCCCCATCTCCAATTTTCTTGAGTACCTCCAGGCATGGTGACTCCTCCACCTCCCAGGGCAGCCTGTTCCAATACCTCACCACAATTTCAGAAACGAATCTTGTCCTAATGGCCAAACAGAACCTCCCCTGGTGCAGCGTGAGGCCATTCCTTCTCATCCTATTGCTGTAACCTGGGAGAAGACACCACGCCTACCTCATTACAGCCTCCCTTTGTGGAGATGTAGAGTGTAATGAGGTCTACTTTGAGCATCCTCTTCTCCAGGCTGAACAGTCACAGTTTCCAGGCAGCAGCCCATGCTCTAGGTGCAGAACGGTTTCCTCTGTGTGAAACAGAAGTTTTAACAGTGCCAGCAGGGACTAATTATTCTCGAAAGTTTATTCACTGAAGAAACGGCTATTGGATGGAGTGTTAGAAACCTTTTGTACTTTGTTAGGCTCAGTGAAAAGTCATGAATGGTGTCAAAACTGTTTATTTTGATATTGATGAAGTGAAATCTTTCTGTTGGGGAGTGCAGGAGGATGCTGCTCAAAAGGCAAAAGCAATGTGTTGGAGCTTGTGTTTGGATCACATATCTTGCTGGGTCTTGGCAAGTGTCATCCACTTCCCAGTCCTACCCCTATCATTATGAAGTGATAATTAGAGTGGAACTAAGAGACTGTATAGTATTTAGAGCTGATGGGTGAGAACAAGGAGCATCTCCTCTCTGTTGCACTGGGAAATATTTCCATTGCATCTTGACTCCGGCTGATCTCTTTTTCTGTAATTAATCAGTCAACAGAGAGAGAATCAGTTACTTATGAGAGCCATTTATTTTCAGGTTGTCAGATGAACTATGCTGATTTCATGCAGGAAATCTACTGAGCAGAACGGTGAATGTTGTTGGTTCACTGGGTGTGCTTCACTAGCTGATAGCCAAAGCAAGTTTGTGCTGAATCAGCCCTGTTAGGAATTACTGGGAGTCTCCAAACAGATTTCTGGGGTGTGTCTGACCGAGTCCCATTCTTTCCACAAGCACAAAGCCACCATGTGCTTGACTCTGGGGAACTTTTATAGGGGAAAGAATAAAATAAGTGAGGAAAGAACTTCTGCAGCAGCCAGTGCCCCTACCCCCTCAGCTCGGATTTGTCTGCTGAGAAGAAAATGTGCTGCACATGAAACATTCTGCCATAAACAAGGGGAGTTGGTCTCTTTCTTGTTTTTTGTCACCTTTATTCATTGGGTTCGTTTTTGTTTAGTGAACAAATATATTTGTTTAGTGAATTAAGACTGCTGATCAGCAGTTGTGTCATTAACAGTTCCAATCAAAAGAAGAGTGTGTTTTTAATTTGAACTGTACTAGGATTGTGCCCAGTGAAATCGAGGTATGCTGTTTGCTTGTGAATTGGGCTGCTAGGATGGCAGAAACTTCAAATTAATCTCATGTTTTGTTACCACATGTTCAAGACTTTATCTGCTGAAATTCTGTACCTTCTATTTCTAACATCTGGACTGTGCTGTTTTTTCCATGCCAGGAATACATACAGCCTCCATTAGAACTCTAATGAGTTCACGAATTTTGTTCAACTCAACTTTCAATCTTCTTTTAAATGAAATAAATGCACTCATTTTTTTCAGTTATGCCCAGGCATATTTCAATTTTTTTTGTTCTTTTTCTGAACCTTCAAAAATACTCCTTTAAAATGTAGACACAGGAACTTGCTGCAGAATTGCAAATCAAGTTTTGTCACTGCACATGGTGTTGTTACCAGTTCCACTGTTTTTTTGGGCTCAAATTTACTTCATACTCCAACAGCATTAGGTTATAAATATAAATTCAGTACTTTGCCATTACTGTGCTGGTATTTTTCAATGTCACGAACTTAAAAGCATGCAGCCACCCACTCACCTGTGTATTGTCATCTTTGCTTTTTGTTTTTTTTTCTTTATAAAAGCAATCTTTAAATTCCACAAGCAAGTAGCTCCCGTCATCCTTTTCATCAACCACTCTCATGTACTTTTCACTCTCATTCACTCTTTCTTCTCTTCCAGATCACTGATAAAGAAACTTAATGGCAAAAGAAACCAAAAACCTCTCTCCACAGAAATAAAAATGTCTGGTTGATGTTTCCCTAATTTTTACAATCAGTTCTGAGTGTGCTTGTTTTTAGCAGTGTTCGTTCATAAAATGAAAATGTCACATAGAGAAAGTGAAGTCTTTCACAAACACCTATTTGTTCGGTCCAACTGATTTCATTGTCTCCTGGAGAGAAGCTATCATCACTGGATCTGGGGTTGTTCTGTCTGGAGAAGAGGAGGCTCAGGGGAGAACTTATCATTCTCTACAGCTGCCGTAAAGGAGTTTGTAGTGACGTGGGGATCAGCGACAGGACAAGAGGGAACGGTCTCAAGTTGCACCAGGGGAAACACAATATGGGTATTAGAAAAAATGTCTTCTCAGAAAGAATGGTGAGGTGTTGGAACAGGCTGGCGAGGAAGGTGGTGAAGTCACTGTCCACGGAGGTGGTCAAGAAACATGCCACTGAGAGACATGGTTAGTAGGCATGGTGGGGATGGGCTGGAGTTGGACTGGATGATCTAAGAGGTCTTTTCAACCTTAATGATTCTATGATTCTTTTTGGTTAGACAAGAACCAAGATACTAAAATCCACAGATATGACCTCCGCCTGAAGTTGTAATCCCAAGGCACACTCCAAAAGTTCTTGACAACAGCTTTGAGATATCTTCAATCTCAACATCTGTTTGTTTAACTACTGATCTTTGAGCAGATGGCCAGATGCTCTTTGAAATGGGAGGAAAGAAAGGTAAGAGTCATAGAGGCTTTGTTTTTGAGGAGCTGAAAATTCTGTGATTTCATATTCTCACTGCCTGAGATCTACTGCATGGCCTGCTTCTGTACTGACTTTTGATAGTCTTAACTGCACTTTTAAAATCATGGGAATTAATTTCACAAACTAAGCAGCTGCAGTTCCAAGCAACTACAGAGTGGTGCTTGGGAGCAGTGAGACTCCTGGGACTTGGACCACAAAGATTATGAGGGTTCTGGAGCATCTCCTGTATGAAGAAAGGCTGAGAGACCAGGGCTGTTCAGCCTGGAGAAGAAATGACGCAGTAGTGAAGTGGGGCCTTCACAAGCACATGCTGTGCTCCAGGTTCCATTTGCAAAGCAAGGTGAATCCCACCCCCAGGTTGCTGCTTCAGAGCACAGAGGGGTTAAACCAGAGCCTTCCCATACTTTCCCAAGGGGCAGTTTTCAGGCACTCTTGCAGAGTGAAACCATGTTAGGAGTCAACAGGCCTCACTGCCTCAGGCACCCTGTGCAAACAGTCTTGTAGATGTCAATGGGTGAAACTGGGAACAGAGCTGCCTTAAGCTGGGGAGAGCAGTTCAGCTCCAGTAACAGCCTAAAGGAAAAGTACATTATTTTAGAAGTTGATCCAGCAGCTGCTGGTTTGGAGGTGAAAGAAGAGGGCAGCTGAGAGTGCTGGAAGTTTGTGAGTGGGGTGACCTTGGTATAGATCTGTGTGCTTCTCAGTTCCGTGTGATTCAAAGTGCAGCCATAGGCCTGTGGTCATCCACAGATGACTTCAAAGTACTGGGAGTTGAAATGAAGTTGAAATTTGTGTAATTTTTATAAAAGAAGGAATTTCATGTCTCAGTGTAGGACTTACTTAATCTCTGCCAGCTCTATACGTTACCGAACAAGGAGTAGCTTGCTTCTGAATTTGCAGTGTGGGAATACTTATCTCCAATGATCTTGGTTCACCCTCTGCTCAGCCATTTTAGGAGTGAAAATGCCACCTTCTGTATGAAATAATATCAGATGCTACTTCTGTATTATTTCAAATGTCAGTGACTTCTAGCCTACAACATAGCAGCTGGACTCAATCTCTGGGCAGTGGAGACCCAGAGAGTCTCAGGGATTTTTAATGGATAGAAAGAGACTTCACAAAAGACATATTTTTCAACTCTTGTGGGAAGCTCAGAATTCTTTTTTTCAAAATGACATGTTTTATTATAAATGACATTTTACTAGACAGTGATTTTTCTCCTGTGGGAAAAAAACCTGCGTATTGTCATAGTTAACATTTTCCTCTAGAAGTGAAGTGTTGACAGTGTTGTGGTTCTTGCTGGAAAGCTGTCCAAGCCTTGACCTGCTGTTTGCATCTGTCTGACTCTGTGTCTGGTCATAGCAACAACTAAGAAACAGCACTTTCCATGTTTCTGAGATGGTGGCCTTAACTTCTCTGTCTAATTTCTTTTCTAAGGCTACATTTCCCCCATAAAGATTTGAGAAATACTACATAGTAACTTATGAGCAATGCTATAATTCATTGCTCTTGTTCTTTGTTAAATAGCCTTTATAGTCTATCTGTTATATTGTACTGAGTGTTATTTATTAACATAATCAACTTCAAATCGTGACTCATATGAAATTGCTAACTGATCTGGAGATCTGAAGAGACTCCTGAAATGGTGAGTTGAACCAACTGATGTAGGTAATTTCTGTCTCAAATAGCAAGCCATGCTCCTTTGAAGGTGGGACTAAATAAAAGCTGAAGGGCAATTCATAAGGATTTTCATAAACAGAAGTTTGCCCTCCTCCAATTTTTGAAAACACAAATAAAAATATAATTGCTTTTCAATTTATTTATTTATTTATTTAATTAATTTGAAATGCAATCCATGGCCACAGATCAGTTTTGCAAAGCTTATAGTAACTTTGACTGAGGCGTCAGAAGTTCAGCTCATCATTCCTTGGATGAGATTTGTATGAATGAATGCAATTCGTGATTTGAAAATGGCTCCAGTAATAATACAAGGTCCATTCTTATCTGACAAATACCCATGTGTGCATTTTTTTTTTTTCTTTTTGCAATATCCGCTTCAGTCCCCAGCTCCAAACTCTTCCATCTATCTGCTGCTGATTTCTGTCCTATACTTGAAGCAATGTGCGCTATTCATGTCTATTTAATCACCTTCTGGAAAATTCATGGAATCACAGAGTGGATGATTTTGGCAGGGATTTCTGGAGACTGCCCAGTCCAGTTTCTCTGCTCAGGTTGACCAGGATTATGTCCAGTTGGGTATTGAATTTTTTCAAGGATGAAGACACCTCCACCTCTCTGGGTAACTTGTCCTTACGTATAGACACTTGAAACAGTAAGAAAAAATAGCTACTCCTCCCAGCACAAACCTGCAGAGGTTCACTCCAGTCCCATTGCCCAGGTAATTAATGAAGGTATGAAACAGTACTGGTCCCAGTTTCAACCTTGTGATGCATCACTAGTCGCCAGTATCCAGCTGGACTTGGTGCTGCTGATCACAATTTGATAGGCCTGGGATTTCAGCCACCTGTCAGTCCATGATATATATATTTACTTATCTAGTTCAACCTTCATAACTCCACCTGTTTGTTCATAAGAAATTACAGGAGATGGTGTCAAAAGCTAATAAATTTGGGACTGACAGCTGGTGGGTATTCAGGAATGCTAATCCAAAAGGCTGGTTTACTCGACCAAGGATAGCTCTGCAAACTTTGCCTGGGGCAGCTTAAGATGTGCTCACAGAAATCTCTGCTGACAGTGCTTAAGGTTGCAACACAAAATAAGAGGGCTATTAAAACCGAGCACGGACAAGAAACATTCAGCAAACTCAGCCCTTCACAAAGTGCAAATAACTAACATAGCTAATGTCTGTATTTCTTGAGGAAATTGTCACCCATCTTCTCACTCTGGATTTACAAAGAGTAACTGAGAGCCAGAAGTTTCCAGCCGAGATGGAGGAAAGAAATCTCAGCTGTTTCTGAAGATGAATGCTATAGAGTTGTGGTTCTTTAATGAGCTTTGATTTTATGAAATTCTTGTGTGCTGCTCCTACACCAGGTAACCCTTGCTGAGGCTGCAGTGCTGCCCTTCCTGTCCTGTGCTTCTCCTCCACCAGCTCCTCCTGTTTCTTGAGTGGCAATGGTTCTTGTCAAGTTTAAATGCAATTTTCCAACAATAACAAACAACTGTGTAGGGAAAATCTCTCCACCCCCACCAGGAAAGAGTACTGAAAGCTATGATCAGTCTTCTGTGGAAGAAAAAAGTAAACTGCTAGCCATTTGGCTTTTGCCTTTTCCAAGTGGGTAATGTAGATCTTCCCGTGCACTCCAACACTAGTAGTAACATCTTCATTGCTCATAACACTTCTGGAGTTGTTCCCATAGAAAGGAACAAAGAAAGGAAAAAAAAGAGTTGCTGATAAATATCTAGGTAGAAGTAGCACACATTCTTAGAATCTTAGAGACATGAAGGTTGGAAGAAAACTCTGAGACCATTCAGTCCAATCCCAATCCATCCTCACCATGTCCATTAACCATGTCCCTCAGTGTCACATCTGCGTGTTTTGTTTAACATCTCCAGGGACAGTAACTCCACCACTTCTCTGGTAGTCATCTCCCTTTAGAATTGCACCTGACTGTGGTACATGATGGATGCTGCCTGCCCAAGGATCTGAAGGTTGCTTCCTATGAACCACTGGGCTGACTTAAGCAGTGAGTAAGATTCTCTTGGTCTCTTTTTCCAGATATTTTTATCTGTGATGGCCTATGAAGACTGCTGTCTTCTCAGGGATTGGTCATCGTGCTTTAAAGGCACTGGTGATATTGTGAGCACTGAATCAAAAAGGGGCCTGAAATACCATAAGCCAAGGTTGATCAAAGAGAAGGGTTGATAGATTTTTCAACTTCCAGCTGGGCACTGCTGATTTAGGCCACAAAATGAAGGAGTTCAGCCATGAATGCCCATCAGCATTGTGCAGCTGGATGGTCAGACTATTGCTACAGAGCTGGGGGAAAGTGATGTTCAAGATTTGAGGTGAAGGAGGTCCGACTGAGTGTCTGAAACTGAAACTGAAACTACAGCACAAATCTCTGCCACAGTGCTTTCAAGTTGGTTTGGTACCACTGCTATTTAAAACCAGGGAGAAACTCAATCCTACACAAGAGAAAAAGATTTTGCCTCATCTTTTTTCCCTTTCTTTGGCTGACAGCATGGTTCATGTATTGCTTCGAGTCTGTCAGTGAGTGCTGCTGGCCGCTGGCAAAACAGTGGAGAAGCAGCAATCCCCTTGTGCCATGCCTTTCAGTGACACAGACTGATGCTGCACACAGAGTATACACACATGCGCAGTCTCACTTTCTTCCAACAAACGCAGACTAATCCAAGTTGACACATGACAAAGCCCAACAAAGACACAGAGGGGAGGAGAGTGCAGGTGTGCCAGCATGGAAGCCTGGAGCCCCATGGAACCACAGGGTGACACTGGGCAGTGCTGCAGAGCCCTGCACTCTTTGTGCCCCCGTTAATTAAATTGCCATCTCCTCTGAGCAGAGGTCGCCTGTGTGCAGCTTTGAACAATGAGGGTTTGATCTTGTTTGAGGTCCCCCGGCAGTGCATTAATACTATTACATTAATCATGTTACATGATCTACTGTCACATCACCAAGATAGTTTTTAAGAGCAATGACCCCACAATGAAGGGACAGAGCTAAGGATGGGAAGGTGAAAACTCTTCTCCAGATTTCTGTTACAATTTTAAGCTAATTATTTTTTCCTTCAACTGACATAAAAGCATGGCTTGTACAGGCTAGCGATCAAAAAAACTCTAAGATTTATGGAAATTCTCTCTAGATTGTTGTGTTGCTGTTATCCTCTTTTTGCCTCTGGCTGTGACACAGACAATCCATTTATGTTCATGTCACTGTGTAGCAAAGCCATCACAAGCAGGTGGTGTTCTCCCAGAGTTTGAACCTGAGAAGGAGGCTGGCAGCTGCTTTGGAAAAGGTGCAGGAGGAACCCCTTGCTAACAGGTGGATGTCACTGTTCAGGAGCGAAACACAGCTGAGCTTCCAGTTGTTATTTCATAGAATCACAGAATCAAAGAATCACAGAATAGATTATGTTGGAGAGAAGATTAAAGCCCACACATTTCCAACTCCTGCAGTGGGCTGGTTGCCCCCACCAGCTCAGGCTGCCCATGGCCCCATCCAACCTGGCCTTGAGCATCTGCAGGGATGGGGCACCACAGCTCTCTGGGCAGCAGTGCCAGGGCCTCACCGCCCTCTGGGTAGAGTTTCTTCCTAGAATCTAGTCTAAATTTCCCCTCTTTTAGTGTAAAGCCATTTACTCTTGTTCTATCACTATCTGCCTGTATGAAAGTTCTAAGTTCCCTTCAAGTACTGGAAGGCCAAAGTAAGGTCTCCCCAGAGCCTTCTCTTCTCCAGGTTGAACAAGCCTCTATCTTTCTTTGTAAGAGAGGTGCTCCAGCCCTCTAAGCATCCCCATGGTCCTCCTCCAACCCTGCTCCAGCAGCTCAAAGGTCCTTCTATGGGGACCAGGCCTGCACATGGTACTCCAGATGACGCCTCACAAAGGCAGAGTAGAAGAGGACAATCCCCACCATTTCCCTGCTGCCACCCTTCTGTTGACGCAGCCCAAGATATTGTTGGCCTGAGCTGAAAGCACACTT
This sequence comes from Meleagris gallopavo, assembly GCF_905368555.1. Taxonomy (NCBI): domain Eukaryota; kingdom Metazoa; phylum Chordata; class Aves; order Galliformes; family Phasianidae; genus Meleagris; species Meleagris gallopavo. Next base: position 10,373,226 of record NC_139435.1, on the reverse strand, counting down.
CTGGCTTATATCCAGCTTTCCATCCATTAGAATCCAAGCCCTTCTCCGCAGGGTTGCTCTCAAGAAAGTCTTCTTCCAGCCTGTGCACATATCCAGGATTATCCTGATCAAAATGCATCAACTTGCGCTTGGCCTTGCTGAACCTTGTTTGGTTCATGTGGGTCCTTGTCACCTTGTCACCTAGAGTTGCAACAGGAAATGTCCACCCCTTGAGATACCCTACAGACATGCAACTTGATGCACCCTGATGCAGCAAATTCTCTGAAAAAGCATGATTAAAATTGGACACACTGAAATTAATACAGCATGTTGGTGATCTCCTCCATCAGCTAAAGGCTAGCACAGCCTAGAGTCAGCCCACCACTTGGGCAGTGTTTCCTGCAGTCTTTTCCTCAGGGTCCTAGCTCAAGCCATGAGGTAATACTACATGATTCTCACTCAAAAAAAAAAACTGTTAATATTTGGCAGTGGCAATGGCAGCTACAGCAGGATAGGATCAGAATGACAGTGTCAGTGCTACGACCTCAGCAGGTTTTTCATTTAGTGGGGTAAGGCTGGTGCTCTATGTGAAAAGCATGCCGATACCTCTGTCCAGCTTAAATGTGAATGGGTAATGCAAGACGTGTTTCTAAGTGATGCAATATTTGCTTTTCTTCATTGACGTGAAAGCAAAATTAAATTATTCTGTGTATCTTTAGTGAGATATGTATACTGATATAACTAACTACAGCCACTACTTTCTCCATTTATTTGAAAAGAAAGAATGACAGCTTGCTGTCATCTCCCTGCACTTCCATACATAGAGATGACTGAGATGATCTTATCAGCAATCCATGATACTTGTTCTGATAAGGTTGTTGCCTAGAAGATTTGGATTATCCTGTAAACAAATGATTTCTTTGTGTTCTTCTGTTGAGAACACAAAATCATGCACAACATCACTGCAACTCCTGCTCCAGCAGGGAGACTGGACTAGATGGCCTTCCAAGTTCCCTTCCAATCCCTGACACTGTGATTCTGTGATTCCATCGCACCTGCACAGAGTGTATTGAAAATTCAGGATTTAACTGCTAGCAATTTGAGGTTTGTTACATACTGAAATGTAAAGAGAAATTCTGACTGTATTTGCCAGTGGTGAGAAAACAGTACCTCCTTCCTATAAAACTGGAATGCGTTTGAAGGCCCTGTTTTCTGTATTTCTTTGTTTTCTTTCCCTCCCGTGTGTCCTTTTCTATATGGGAGAGATTCCAATCTCACAATAGGTTCTTCTTTAGGTGCCGAGGATTTGAATCCCGATGGCAGAGGAGAGAACAAAAGGATGGATTTCACTTCTTTGACTGGCACTTGGTGCATGGTGGGTGGGGAGCTCTAAGATAAATAAGGCACTGCTTCTGCAGTTGAGATATCTAAGGGCTGGGCAGCATTGTTGCAGAGCTACTTATGGACCAACTCTGGGCTCTCATTTTCCTCAGACCCACTTTGTGTGATGACATCCTTCCCGAACTCAGTTGCAAGAGCTGAGTCTTTCACACAGATTTTCTTCAGTACATTGCCATCTCCTTCCCATCAGCCAGGCTAAATGTTGGATTCCCAACAAAGAAATCTGAAAGTTACCCACCTATGGTCTGAAAAAAACAGCTTAGAATTCCTTCTCACAAATGTGCTCTTTGTTCCTTCTTAGCTCTGAGTTCCTCACATGCAGATCCAGAATAATACAAGTTTATGTTTTCTATGGCAAGACAGATATTTGTTGTTTGATGATCATTTCTAGTCAGATCTTTTACAGTTTAGTTCAGTGGAAAAAGTCTTATACTGAAAAATAAAACACTGACGGCTAAAATTAAATATTCTGAAATTTCCGAAGTATTTCCACCAGTAAAAGCAATAGCAGCACAGTCTGCTGACGCTGGGAACACTTTCCTGTCAGTGTGAGACAAGAAGTCATCAGTGGCCATAGCTGTGCACACAAACTGTCCAGGGATCATCTGCTCAAAGACTTACAGGGTCTTAAAAATCCTAAAGGAAGAAACTCTGCTCCTGTTAGTGCGATGTAAAGGTATCTGACTCCACCTGCTCCCTCTGCTGACCCCATCTATTGTGATGCAGATGCCAGAATGTAGAAAACATCTGTGATTTGATTTCCCTTAAGGCTTAGTGGAGTATTTATGAATGAAGATGACTGCAAGATTATTACCTCTCAAGTAGTAATCCAGTAATATAACATATGCTGTTATTAATACTACTCTGATATTTCAGTGGCTGCACTAATAAAAGATTACTTTTAACAGCCATATCAAGAAGACCCTTCTTTAGCTGAATGAGAGTTGTTCCAGTATCCTTGCAGATATACAGGGGTATTCTTGCAGATATACAGGGGTATCTCTTCCATCTGAGTCTTTATCCCATTAAACAAAATCACAAAATAAATTCTTAAATTACTAATACTATAGACAGGTTACAGATCATCATAAAGTGTGCAACTGAGAAAACACATATTAAATATGATTAGATTAATGTCATTGGGCATTTAAGCTCTTGCAGAATATTAAGTTAACTTGCGCTGTTGCTGTATGCACTCTACGGATAAGGGTTAGTTGTGAGTATTCCCAACATGAAGAGTGGTGTTTCAGGAGTGCAATAAATCAGTAAATGTTGGTTTTATGAGCAGTAAATACTGGAGCAGTATTCTGAGGCAGTAATATCAGCCACTGAGGGAATTTAACCTCAAGATGTGACAGGAAGAGACTGACTGGAATGGCTCATGGCAGTCTCCAGCTGATCACCAGGGGAATTTCTTTCAAGGGAGTTTGCACAATGAAGGAATATCACAGAAAAGTGAAAGCTGGCACAGTGATCTATTTAAATACTGAAATTCCTTCAAGATTTTATTTTTATATACTGGAGTGATCTATCAGGTTATCTAACTGCCCTGTCATTTTTTGCCCCTCCTTCAGCAATCTGCATTTGAATCTGCTTTAAGGCATGAATAAATAAAAATCACTCTGAAGTAAAGCAAAGCATGAGCTGTACCCTATCAGCTACTCCAGAGGAAACACCCATAGCATGATGCAGTCTGTGGAGGTAATTCACATTCCCACAGTAACTTCCCAAGGGATGTGCAGACTTAAAATCAGGGTGCAGACTTTTTGGCTTTCTCTTGCCTAACTATGGTAAAGCATGGACTGGAGACTCTATAGAGAACAGTACCCAAATCTTGCTCTTCAAGGAACCTCCAGTTAAACCGAAGGAAAGGATGGGGCTCAGACCAGAGTATTTCTGCTTCTGTGCTTGGCTGCATGTCTTGGCAGCTAATACTTCTGAAACCAAAGCTGAAGAGAACAAGGCATTTAGATGGCACCTGAATGGAGCTGTGTATTTATCACAGTTTGGGTGTAGTCATCTCAGTTCTGCCCACACCTTGCTTGGGGTATATACATAATTTATTGGATTATCTTCCTTAGGTCTTGTTTCTAGAAATACATTTTTCATGTACAAACATATTCGTTTCATAGGGTTTTTCCATAGATGAACTATACAATCTATTAACATAATCTATGCAAAAAAGGTTTGTAAAAGGACAATTTGTCCAAAACTGACATCTACTGAGTCATACACAGTAGTGGCCAGCATTTTACAGCACCATTATCTTACTACGTCTACTAGCACACACAGTGACCCCCTCCAACACAAAAGAGAGTTCTCCATGAAACTCAATAAATACATCATCATATCTGAAAGGCAGTTTAAGACATGATTCGCAGTTTAAGACATGATTCCCAGAGAGAAATGGAGCTAGTGGCTCTTTTTTCCTGTGGCATTGATCTCTATTCTAATTTTGTTTCAACGTGTCATGAAGTCCTGCCACAAGGACAACTTACATCCGATCCTGCTTATTTTTTTCCTTTTTTTTTTTTTATTTTTTTGAATTAGCAATAACCAATTCATAGCAAAGTAAAGTAATGAGAAAAAATAGAAAATTAGATTAAGGTATTTTAAACCTATTCCACCTCCACTGAAATAATTTTCCACTACTTTGCTGCTTTCAAAGTCAGCTCTCTCTTTTATTCTAAGCAATCAAATAGAATGTTACTGGTCTGACAAAGGAGCATTAAAAAGCTTTTGTTAAAATTTGATGGATTCAAATACTGATATATCATCCGTATCTGAAAAAGATAGGCGAGAAAAGGCTGGATGAAATTTTTCTTCCCAGGTAACACAGGAAATTATGAGAGTTGGAAGTTTTTTATACAATAAGATGGTCCAAACCTAGCCTCAGACTTGTATGCAAAAGATCTTACATTAACCTTGGTTGTTTGGTTGTTAATCTAGAATGGATTTTCTTTTCAGAAAACAAGTCATCAAACACTTTTGGAATGTGTTCGGGTCAGTTAAGATTAACACACAAAAAAGCATCTCTACATCCCAGGATTTTTGTCAGCGACAGGAATTTGGCAACTGCCTTGCCAAACAGATGTGCAAAAACTAAACAAAAATGAGGGGCTGCAAACTATGTGATATCCTGGATTGGAAGGTTGGTATAGAAATATTCCACAAAAGGGATTTGTACCACACTGAAAAGTAACACATCTTAGTATCATCTGGTCCTAACAATTCTGGCTTCCCTAGATGCTTCTTTCTATTCCGTACCTCTTCCAGTCATATCCTCTCTTGAAGCAACAGTGAGCTTACAATTAAAGCATGTTTCAGGTGCTTTAGAAAAGGTCATAGCTTAGCCACAGTTAGTAGCTCAGCACTATGTGGCAGACAATCCCATGGCTGGAGCACTCTGCAGTGAGAGCTGGAACCCTCCCAGAAGTGCCTACACCTACTAAGCAGGGAAATCTCTATTCATTTCTCAGTCTATGTGACTGGGAAATGTTCAGAGTCAATAAATTTAACTGGTGTAGGACAGGCAGACAAGACTGCAAGGTATCACCTTGCCAAAGGAGATATTCATAAAGCTGCTGCCATGTAGCATTGCTATGTGGTTTCTTAAGTCTGAGGTTTCTTGTAAAACTTCCACGAAAAACATTTGTTATCAAAACATATTTTATTTTTAAGTAGCTAGAACACGGTAAATATCCCCAATTAATATTTCCATTTTCCCTTGCAGTCACAGAAGGTCATTTCATCTTGCTTCATCTGTCATTGTTTAGAGGCCAGCAAATTTTACTTCAAGGTTTGTGAGAAACTGATTTTTACAAAAAGAGACATGTCTGACAGAACATTTCTGCAAATCTTGTACAAATAACTCTGTGGTTAACTGAGTTAGGAAATCTAGAATCATTTTACGTCAGGTGGAACAGGTGGTGTTAAAATTCTTCTTCAGCTTGTTTGGAACGAGAACATTTCAGTTCCAGCAGTCTCTTCACAGTATCAGCAATTGTACGCTCACCGTGCACCTTGTTATCTCTGGTACGGATGTTAACTGTTCCACTTGCCTTTTCCTTTTCACCAACAACTAGGAACAACCAAGATAAAAAAAAGATGAAACTACCACCTAAAAAATCTCTTCCCACCAGTTTCCTTAAAACACTGGTATATTTAACAAAAATTCTAAAAACTTAGCAACTAACATATCCTCCCAGGTCTCCTAGGAAGTCCTCCTCCAAAGAACTCCAACTTAGATTTATAACAGCCAATAGCTTTATTTAATATCCTATCACTCACAGACTTTAGTATATTATAAATTTTCTTTATTCATTTTTTGTTATAACTAAACTGAACAAGCCCAGTTTTATATTAAAGAGAGGCAGGAAGTTAAAATGAGAAATAAGAATAAAACAAACATTAGAAACAAAACCTGACCACAAATAACCAAGAGCTATTAGTTTGCTTGTTGTTTACAGAAACAAGAAGATAGTTTATTAGCAAAGTCCAAAGGTTTGCTAATTAAACACTGACAGATACCAAGACATATCTCTACATGCAGCACTACTAATGTGAAATTTATGTAAGGTACTTGGAAGTAGCTATAGGATTGCATTTCTGCACTGAGTGGGAGATTCCTCAGCTGCAGCTACCTAACAACTCTTTGAAGCAGTCTTTGAACTTAACTCAGGTGAAATGTTTTTCCTGGTACTCTCACCTTTTGTTTATGGTTTTTAAACTAAATTCACAATCACAATTAACAACCTGAGTGACAAGTGACACTGGTTTTGGCATGTGTCTCCACACTGCTGATCAGAAAACAGAAAAGACTTTTTGTAAAGCAGAAATAATGCTGTGGTCCACAAAACAGGCATCTTTTTCACTAAAAGCCATACAAGCAAGGAATGCTCATCAGATGTACAGGAGAGACCATCTGGAATGGAGACTGGAGGAGCAAAGTGAGCTAAAACAATACCACCTGCTCAGAGAACCTCTCTGAAAAGGTCAGCCAGCATAAGGTAGAAACAAATGCACTATACATTACCCAGAATAAAGTTATACTGTGCAAGTTGAGCATTTCTGATCTTCTTGTTCAGTGTGCATCCAGGATCTACATCAATATCCACCATTAACCCAGCATCATGGAATTGCTGTCTGACCTACGAGAAAATGTATTTAAACCGTCACAATAGGGTATTCTGTGATGATGAACTAATTGTTACCTGTCAAGTTAAGCCAGTCAAGCTTATCTGACCCCTCTAAATCAAGTGCACTATCACCAGATCAAGCCTTGGAGATGAGCCTTGTCCAAAGCAGGAAATGAGGTCTGCCATTATACAAACCGCTAAGCACTGATATGAATACCTCATGTTTAAGACTAGTATCTATTTCAATTTGATACTGTGAATGGCAACAGCATGCTGAAGCTTTTAATTAAAAGTTGTTTGTAAATTTTTATTTTTTAATTTTGCAGGCTATTTTATTTATGTATCATAAGTTTGAAAGAAATACATAAAAAAGTCTGCCAGATGCCAAACATGCAGAGAATTTTCTTCATCTTTCTTACTGCTCTGCAAGATGGACATTGCTAGAGAGAACTGGAACCTGAAGCACTAAAACCTCACGAAAATAAACATGATATTTGAATTGCCAACATCTATTTTAGTTCCTCTTTAAAATCCATTTACATCCTCAGCAGCTTACTGTCATGTTAATAAACAAATGATACATGCAAAGATTTAAAACATTTCCCTGTAACAAGTAATACTAGTAATTAATACCTAAGTATTTCAACTATATACAGTATTTCTGAAACAAAACCAACCAACGAAAACAAAACCATATACTTCACCTTTTGAGCATATTCATCACATGTTGGTCCCACTGGCACTACCATTACCTGCTGTGGAGACAGCCAGAGTGGCCTTCAAGAAACAAGAAAAAAAAAGAGTTTTTAGCATTTTTCAGAACAGAAAAACTAGGAACAGATAAGACTAAAATCTACAGATAAGATTCATTAAGCCAGCAGCTTAGAATGGGACCAGAGGCAATGACAGCCCCATATTTAAGTTACAGTTTATCTTCCAAAAAACTAGAGTGTCTAAAAGAATTGCAGGGTGGGCAAAAGTACTTTTTGACCTGAAAACTAGAGTTATATTTTACACACATAACTGAGCCACTAATTTCTTTACTAACAAATACTGAGAAAAACATTAAACTTTTCAGTCTTGTCATCATCAGTAGGGTCACTATACCACAGCAGATAAAGGAAATAACCAACATAAATGACTCTCTGCCAGGCATCAAACCTGGAAAAGCAAGGTGAGAGTTACACACCTTGTGTATGTTCAAGTGTGGTAACGTGTACCATGTGCTACTGTATCTATTACTATCTCATATCTGAAGAAAGAGATTCAAAGAGAATTGCCTAGTGATATACCTATGGTATAACTCAGTAGCAAGCAAGTAGAATAAACTCCACTGACAATTGCATGCTCGGGGCTAATTCATTTTTCATATAAATGTGTTTGCTCAAACTAGAATAACTAAATGTTACCATTTGCCTCCATAGTTTTCAGTTAAAATGGCAATCATTCTCTCCACGGAGCCCAGGATAGCCCGGTGAATGATAACTGGTCTTGTCTTGTCATTACCATCGTGGCTGTGAACAAAGTTAGTTACACACATGAATAACAGAAAAGTTAAATTATATAGCAATTAAGAACATCAGACTGTGCTTACCTGACAAAGGTGAGGTTAAATCTGATTGACAGCTGAAAGTCTAGCTGGATTGTAGCACACTGGTGGTAGCGTCCAATGGCATCTTTAATCTGAATGTCAATCTTATGAAACAAAAGAACAAAACTTTTACCAGAGTTTAGGATGAAGCATGCCATTCTGAACATAAATTCACCGCATTAAGACGGAAGTCTTCACTCATAGAGTACACAGAAAGTATATGTGGGTTTAGACAACACACTTTAGACTATATTATGATTTAAAACGACTTGTGGATTCTGATGCAAATAATGTCAGGCCAAAAACAGGGTAAGCACATGAAGAGACGTTACTTCAAAGTATATTTTCAAGAATATTTTCTGAGTTTGCTTGGTTTTTCATTGGACTTTCGTGAGTCTTTCACTGAGTAAACTCGGCAGCACATTAAGGGAAGGAGGGCAGGTAAGTGTACGTTTTGGCTCCAAATTGAGCACTTATTTCCAAAAATCCTGAACACAGGATGCACACTGTATTGTTAAATAATCCACTTATCAAGAGAGATCATATTAATTAATGACACACGGTCTTACTAAGAATCCTCTTTATTACAGACAGCCAATCTATTGCATCTGACACTTTAATCTTGAATACACTTTGGACAGAAGTTGGACAAGTAGACACCTAAAAAGCAGTCAGTTTGTATTATCTGGACCTTACTGATCTAGTGAATTTGATGTCTTCTTCAACATTTTCCCAGTAGGGCAATGTGTTTGATTTTTTTTCAAACTTACGGATCAAACAAAGAGATCAGTGTGTTAAATGCTGAAAAACAATGAAGTGCCTTTCTGAAGTTACTTGGCAAAATAACAACTCTTTTAAAAGTTTTGCACTCTGAAGCCAGTGCTTATTACAGTTTAGCTACAATTAAAGAAATCAAAAAAGGTTGTAAATGACCTTTTTTCTGATAGAAACTCAAACCATCCATTTACAGAATACAAAAAACAGTCTATCCTGAATGCAGAGCTTCACTCATCAATGCAACTTTAACCAGTTCACATTAAGACCAAGGCAAAAGGCTGTGTGTTTGCTCACTTAAACTTACCCTTGCTCCTAGTACAGTAGCTAAAGTAAATAAAGGTTAACAAAGGAAAGTGTTCCTGCAGATATTTGCCTCCTTTCAAATGAACTGAGGAAATTACTAAATCTTGTTTGCATTTCACATTATGAATGATAAGCTGTTACAGAACGTTCCACCTACAACCCATAAAATGAAATTGATTCAATCAGCATACAAAGACAAAAATCAGAACTAGTTTACTAGATGAATGAATACAAACATAGATTAAATTTACATCTATTAGGGAAACATTTACAAGCAATGCTGTAAGGCTTTGTGTCCTCATGCTCAAAGACATCAGAAAATTTCTAGAAATCTCTTCTTCATCTGTACAGCTGAAGAGGAAGCTCTTACAAAGACACACAAACTGTGCAAGGGTCTTTTTTTAGTACCAAAACCCACCAGCAGTGCTACAAAGCCATGTTAGTAAAAGCAACATTTTTCAGAAATCTGCTTAATAAACTTATTTACAACTCCTCATGGTTTTTTTTTTTTTTTTTTTCCCTAAATAGGAATATATGTTTAGGATTTTCTTCCTGCTTGTATTCTACAGGATTACTGTATTATGTTTCATTCACTGATCACCAAAATGAGCATTTCTGACACAGTACACTGATCTTATAGTGCCACCTTCTGTTCATACCTTTCAATAAACCAACACCAATTTAAGCAGCAAATAGTTTCTATAAGTAAACTGAGTAAAATGAGTACTAAAGCTACGTAAAGGACAAGATCATAGAATTATCCCTCTCTCAAGTAAACCAGGAATTTAGGTCACTGGGAAAACAGACAATTTCAGCCAGAAAGCACCATTTGATGATATCAGATAACCGAACATGTATATTAAACAACAGCAACAAAAAAACAATAATCACCACAAAAAAAAAAAAAAAACAAAAAAAAAAAAAAAAACACACAGCAAAAAACAACAAACCCACACTCTCCCTTCCTACTTCAAAAGCCTTTTACAATCTCTGCTTGTACCGGTCTGTCTGTTTAAGAATCCATTTTGTTCTTAACTCTCCAGCCAAAACTGAACAGCACCAATTTTTCAGAAACGCACACTTAACATTGAAAAATTTAGTTGTAAAGTTAAATTGGAAGGGAACATGAAGGACAGGTTGAAAGTAAAAGCTGTCTTTATGAAGAAGACGATGAATAAAAAACGAGAACATCACCCCACTGTTTTCTCTACAAGATACAAAAAACAATGCATTTAACAGCAGCAAGCGTCTATCTCTACTTTTTTTTTTTTTTTTTTTTTTAAACTCAAAGAGCAATTCAGGTGTTGCTTTGACAAAGTCTTCATCCTGGTCAGGTATTTGTCTGAAGTTGTCTGGCAAACATTCTGTACAAATACATGCCAAACACTTTTCTTTCCAAGAAATTCTAATGTTGACATAATTTTACAAAGACAAAAACTTCAAGTTTTTTTTCTGTTTGTCTGCTGTACCATGAAGAAGAGAATCTGCATGCTACCACCATTGCTAAGATTACAGAAGCGTCACTGGAAAAAAAAGGAATTGTGAGACCTTTCATGTACCTAACCCAAACAAAATTAAAACCACCACCCAGCTAGAAGTCCATTGCAACACACTAACCTTAGGTCCATAGAAAGCTCCATCACCAGGGTTCAACTCCCACTTCTCACCAAAGTCATTAAGACTGTTTTCCAGTTGCTAGAGATAAAGAATACGTGTATTCAGTGTTTCTCACTTCTCACATCAGGTCAGCCTGCTGCTGCAGCCATCTAACACTACCAGACTCTCATTTCTCCACTACTGCAACAACACCTCTGCACATTCCTATCAACTTTTTTTTTTTTCTGAAAAAACAAAGTTTTGGAAGAGACTCAGATTAAAAAAAGTTCAAACTGAAACTAATGCATACATTTTTTAAGTAGCAAAACAAGCAGCATTAGGTAAGATACAAGAACTGTTTTAGATAGAGTAAAAGTTTGTAAATATTGAAGGAGAATCCATCCCTGTTACTAAAGTCTGTTCATGCCCCATCTTCTTTCTATACTGCACCTGCAAGGGCTAATGCTTTAGTAATGAGAATAACATGTTTTCTGGAAGATGCCTCAAAATCTTCCCACAAGGGCTGTTAAAATTAGTTCTTTTCATCCTCTTCCCCCCCTCTCCTTTTCCCCCCCTCACTCCTACTATTTAATTGATCAAAAACACAGAAGAGAAAGGAGGGAGACAATTTGATTCCAACATGGAAATCACTTCTGTATGGAGAGCATACCGTCCGCACACAGCATAGTAAGAAAGCTATTTTATGACCCACCCGGAATAAAAGACAGTTATTAAGTTATATTTCTCATCCCAGCTACCACATCACCTTCCGAAAGGCAATATACCCTTATGGAACTTGCAGGTGCAGCCTTGGTTTCATACAGAAAGGTAATAAAATTACTGTTTACCTTCTCAGCTTGATTCCACACCTCAATATCTCCCAGATACTTTTCAGGACGAGTAGAGAGATTCAGTTTAAAGGAAAATCCAAAGACATCATAAACAGCACGCAAGAATTGTAGACAACTCTTTATCTCCTCTTCTATCTACATAAGAATGTAAACACAGTCTCAACTACAAGAAATTCAGCTATTCTGATTTTAATACCGAATTTCATTTACCAGCAGTCCATACCTGTTCCACAGAACAGAATATGTGAGCATCATCCTGCTGGAACCGACGTACTCTAGTGAGTCCTGTAAGAGCTCCTGACAGTTCATTTCGATGCAGAACACCAAAATCAGCCAACCGTAATGGCAGCTCACGCCATGATCTTGGACGATGATCAAACATAAGGCTGAAGGAAAAGTTAATTACTTGAAATTCATCTAGAATCAAAATTCTGCAAAGAACTGCCAAAAGGAAGCAGCCAGTGCCTAAGCAAGTGCCCACACTGCCAGGGATGTCATCTGAATACAACAATCACTTATATCTAGGGGTTTTTTTTTCCAGGAAAATTAATCAGATATTCTTACATGGGCAGGAGGATTCCTCCACCTCCCACAGTGACAGTACCAACTCCTGAAGTGAGCACTGAAACCTGAACAGCTACACTGCCACAAAACTGACAATACCCTGATAGCCAAAGCGGCTACCAAGATTTTGCAGCATCAATATGAGCTTCAATTCTGAAACAAAATCACTGTAATGACAGAAAGGAAAAAAAAAAAAAAAAAAAAAAGACACTTTTTGGGGTCCCTGTAGAGAGCTCATAATAACAATACTCGTAATTGCAACACTCCTAACAAGGATTTTTAGTTGTGGTTCTCTGTTTGTTTGTTGGTGGGTTTTTTCTGTTGGTTTGTTTTTTGTTTTTTTTTTTTTTTTTTAAATCAAAAGAAAATCCAATGCAAAGATGATATGCATTTACCAGTGTCCTGGACAGTTCATAGGCTTCAGAGCAAATAATTCTTTCTCCACTTCAAAGGAAAACATGTTTTCATTGTAATGCTGCCAATGCCCTGAAGTCATCCATAGTTTACTGTTGAAAATATTTGGAGTGACAACCTCTTGGAATCCACGTTTTCGATACTCACTCTAAAATAAACCCAGTACATAAAATAATCAATAAGCAAACGAAAGTAATGGTACTCAGGCTTTGATCTGCAGTCATGAAAATATGCAAGCACTATTTTTACAGCATCCACTACAGAAAAAAGAAAAAAAGAAAAACAAGCTGGAAATGGCATCAAACCACCCTTCCCTCAAAAATTCCTCTGTAGTAAGCAAAAAGAACAAGTTCCTTCTAACCAAGCAAAGCAGCAGTCTCTAATTATTCCATGACACTTGGTACTACTTTACAGCCCAAATATCTAATAATAAGACACAGAGATATTTACATTTTGCAGCAGGTAGATCAGTATTTTTTTTTCTCATTTTTCTAATAATTAGCTGAACAAGTCCAAGTCTAACACTTATTAAGTAAAATCAACAAGGATCAGTGAAACAACAGTCGACTGAGCTTAGCTCTACCATGAGTCATCATTATCACTATTTTAACTGCAGTGATAAAAATATAATTTGGCAGACATTGTTAAAACACCAGTTGTAAGTAACCAGGTTCCTTCAGTTAAACAGCCCTTCATTTCAAGTCAATTCATACTGTTACATCATTGTATACTTCTACATTTTTTCTGAAGTTAAGCACTTCCTTCTGTAAGACAACTTCCAAAAGACATTACTTACCCGGATGAATTCAATTAAGGTATTATATATATAAGCTCCTTTTGGTAAGAAAAAACAGCTACCAGGGCTGAGCTCATGAAAGAAAAAGAGTTCTTGATCCTGTAGAAAAATACTGGAAAAGCTTAGTACTTGCACAGCCTTTTTTTTTTTTTTTAAATAAACATTCACAAATGAATTACGACTGACTGGTCACAACAATAGACCAGTTGCATTTCACAGGTACTTGTATCCCCATCAGTACATATACAAGAAGAAAATAGTTTAATTTTCTATTCTATTGTCACTACCCCAAATACTGAGGTTTATGTGCAATTCCTAAGTGCACGCACACAATGCCCTTGTCCACTGACAAAAAAATATTTGAATAATTAGAGAGTTCCAGAAGTAAATATTAACTATATATTTGGACTGTAATTGGCTAATGTGAAAAATTAAGCATAAGCTTCAAGACAGCATCTAATGTATTCTGTTCTTTTTGCTGATGTTCAACAGTAGACCTTTTAATAGCATTCAAAGCTACCAATTACAAGACATGGACTTCAACCTAAAAAACAAAATGAAAAACTAATCAAGCAGAAAAACTCAACCCCAAAATGTACTATAGATTCTAAAGATCAGAAAAAAGGCAAAACTGCGAGTGAAGAGGCTGCAGCAACCCAGGTAGGAAAAGCTTTTGATCTAAAGATAAGTTCTTTGCTTTCGGAATTCTGATGCTTTTAGATAGAAAAGAACCAGGCTTTGCAACTCAACTGAAAATACAGCTGCATCACATCTTAGTTGTGACAGCAAGTATATGCTGTATGTGAGGTAGTTGTAGTTGTGAGGTTATGTATGCATTATGTTTGTAAAATACGTTACCATACAGAATGCCTTACCCGTCCAATTTTTCTGTGATCTCTGTTTTTAGCCTCCTCCTGGAATTTTTCCCATTCCTTCAACATTTTTGCATCTGGGAATGAAATTCCATAGATTCGCTGGAGGGATTCCATATCAGCCTTGCCTTCCCAGTAGGTAGATGAATTCTGCGCACAAAAAAAAATAAATGAAATAATGAAGAAAGAACCTACACATTTTACTGCTCCTGCCTGTTGTAAAAGGCACACATAATAATTAAACAAATTTATGTTTAATATAGAGTAACTACGGCACGAAGAGAGTTTTAATCATAAAAACACAGTGCTAGTGAAAAAAATGCACAAAGAAGAGCTGAATCGTAAAAACTGGTTTCAAGCCCTAAATGGTCCTTTTTTTTCTTCGTCAGGTCTACTATCTCTGTCTGAAGCCATCCTATTTCATCTGTTCTGTTCACATTGAGCTATAACCATCAGCTAAACTAAAACAAGAACTCTCACTGATCTCAACGAAGAATTAAGCCACACCCACTTCCCAAGATGTGCTGGAAATGATGTCCCTGGCCATCTGTTAGGTCTTCACATCCCTTAAATACCATTCTTATAGCACATAACCCTTTGCCAGTTGGTTAAATTGAGTTTATGGCCAGGTTATCCACTTCACATTATGCTCTTAGATAATTTACTGTTGTCATGCCCAAACACAGCAACACACTGTCAATTAACACATTTGCTTAGGATAGTTTCAGGTCCTACCTTATGAATTTTTATGCTCTTTATCTTGCCAGTATGTCTAACATGAGGTCCTCTGCATAAATCTATCAAGGGACCACATCTAAGAATAGAAAAAACATTTGTTTAGTATATTTAATCATAGCAAATTATACCTAGTAATAGTACGCATGCATAATTACCTGTATACTGTTGTAGTTGGAGTATTGACCTTCTCATTCAAGATGCGACACTTGAATTTGTTATACTGAGAAGAAGAGCACCACACATTTATTAACTTCTTGTTATGCAGTAGAGCTGATCAGCAGTTTAAGCTTTTTGCAAACTCGATGCTACAGTACATCAAAAGACACTCTGCTATACAGCATGGTGCTCCCGTCTAACACAGTACCAAGCAGTACCTGAGGAACCTGATCCAGCTTCAGTGATAACACTGCCCTGAGCACAAGAGTGGACTGAAGATCTAATAAGGCCTCTTCCACTCTGAACAACATTGATTCTCTTTAGAGTCTTAGTAGAAAAAACTGAGTAACCTCTATCTGAGAGAATGCCAGGAAATTGTTTACAGCTAGTTACAAAAAAGAAAAGATGAGATTTTATTCTTGCTTTTTAACCTCATCCTTAAAAAAATATTTTATGAAGCCTTCTGAATGCACCAGCATATGCAGTTTAGTATCAGCACAGTGTATTACCACAGCCAGTATAATACAAGTGCACATTTGCAAATTTACATCTGTGGGAAATAAATGAAGAATGCCGATTCAAACATATTGCCAAGATCACCCAAAAGTACAACTCTCACAGCTGGAGAAAAATCAAATGCATTTATGAGAATCTAAATGATAATTTTTTTTTTTACCTTTTTTTTTTTTTTTAGGTTAAATATCACAAATGAGTTTGTAAGAACACATCTTCAAAAAAAACTTTGAAAGACCTTCCTCTATCACTATATGTGGCTGACGTTACAAATACTCAAGAGTGCAACTGCATGGTGTGATAACAACACTCAAGAACAACCCACCTTAAACATTTCAAGTAGCGTTTCCTTCTTAACTTCCAGTCTTTCAAATGGCTGCTTTTCCTTCATGATCTTTTTGCACAGCGCTTCCAAAGCAGAGAAGTCATTACTTGATACACCTCTAAAATAAACATGCAGAAGAGCACATCACTCTCCCTTTCACTTGTGATTTCTCATCTGGTTCCAAGTAACCCAAACTTTGGTATAACCATCATCTCCCTCAACTGCTAAAAAAGAAAAAAAATATAAAACCTACCCATCCTCAAGGAACATGTCATAATAAAATCCATTTTCTATTGGTGGTCCATAGCACAAACATCCACCATAGATTCGCTCCATAGCTTCACCCATTATGTGAGCACTTGAGTGCCAGTATACCTAATTGAAGTCAAAAAAAAAAAAAAAAAGGGGGTGGGGGGAGGGGAATAAGTCCAAATATGCACAACACATTTCTGAATATTTTAAATTAAATGTTTTCTGAACATTTGCTTCCAAGGATACTTCATGCAGACCTCACATTATAGCAGTCTTCAGAACAGCAATGACTGGCCCAGAAATACTCCTATCCTAAGCTCCAGTATTTCCAAAGTAATGCTGGATTTTATTTTTTAATTTTACAGACTGAAAGCATATAATTCTTCTTTTCACTGTTGAAATTATTCAGATTTGTCTAGAAGTCAGGAAACTAATCCAACACGTTTTTTTCTATCAACTTCAATGGATTGGCTCTGCTGACACACAGCATAAACATAAAGGTGTATTTGCAACATAAGGCCACAGTCCTACAAACATTTAAAGTATGGTAAGCCCTGCAGTGATATAGAACAGTTTAAAGCTAAAAACTACTCTTTATCTTGTAGTGCACCTAAAGGGTTAGCAAATTAAAGCTGAACCTGTAAGATTTAACTGCTTTTATTTGCACAAATCAGAGAACCTCAGTATTACAGAAGTAATCATTTAATTGGCATAAAAATCCTAAGTTTGAATGCAAATCTCCACTGCAATGAATTTGCAATGGATTTCTGTCTAAAAGACAGAATTTACAAATTCACTGGGTATCTACACTTAGATGAATGAGTAACTGAAATAAAATATGTACCTTAGTATAAAGAAAAAATACAAGAGCAACTTACTCAGTAGATTGGTATTTGTATTAGTAATTCTGTACCCGTCATTGCTCGTGCAGCCAGTGCTAAAGTGGTCGGTTCAGAAGATTTACATAACATTAAGGCTGCAAATATTACACACTTTGCATAACTATAACAACAGTTAGCACACTTCATAACAAATACCCAACAGAATATACTTTATCTCAATACCGTGTCTTCCTAAGGAACTATTATAAAAAAAATGAGATGTACCTACACAGCGTATCTTTTTCCTCCTTCTCTCTTCCCTTGAGCACAGTTAAGATGCTAGTACCTGCTAGAGGCTGGATTTAACGCAAATCTAAAAGCAAACAAATTTTAGCTAGCAGATACTCACGGCTTGAGCCTCTTCATCCTCAAACTTGAGCAGCTCCAAGGTGCAATCCTCCTCCAAAGGACGGTCTAGATCCCAAACCATCTTATTCACTCTAGCAATAACAGTGTTGTCAGCTAAGCCTTGACTGAAAAAAAAAACCAAAAAAAAAAACAAAAACCACAGTATATAATTGTTTAAAATCAACAAGCAGAAATACTCAGAATTTGCTTCACCATGTTAAGAATGACTTTTTCGGAGCGCTCTCAGTGGTTATAATACTGCAAATAAATTTCAAAGAAAGAGCAGTTAAGCCAGTCCTGAACATTTAGGAAATGAGATATAGGAGGAAAGCTGCACTGTTTACTGGACATTAATGCATATCTGACTTACAGGCAGCTACCTCAAAGTTCTAATATGATACCGAAATCCTACTGCAATAAAAGACAGAGCTTCTATTTCAGAAATTATCAAATACTGTTCCTAATACAGTCATTCTACAGTTCCTCTAGGCAAAAACACTTTCCTTGATTCCAAATCACAAAACCAAAACTGATTCCAGGGACAAAGTATTAAAGCATTAATTAATAATAATAAAATAGTAGTATTTCATCTCTAGGAATCACCCAGCTTTCATAATTTTGATTGATAAGGTGTCCAGCACACATTGTTCAAATCCACCCCACAGGATATGCGAGTCAGCTGGAGATGTGTTCTTTCTGATAGGTATCTCCCATGCCAATGAAAGTGCAATTAAACAAAACACATTTCTAATGTTAGCTCACTCTAAAAGTCAATTGAAACATCACCCAAGTCATCTTACCCAGGCCCACAAAAACTAATTTTGCATTTGCTAATGTTAATGATCACAGTCACAACTTGGAGATGTAGATCAGTCTAAAAATTACTAAGTATTTAATAGCATAAAATCATACCTAATTCCACAAGCAATTTGATAAGGTGTGGTCTTCCAGGACTCAGCATCAACCAGCTTACCATCAGGTAATGTAACTTTAATGGGTTTACTATCATTAGCAGCTCGCTCTGCAAGAAGTGCATCGTGCTCAGCTTTAAGTTTAGTGTACATCTCTAAGCGCTCACTGATAAATGCAGGCCAAGGATTCAGCTATACATAAAGAATAAAGGCACATTCAACAGATTAATACCACATGATGTCAAGAATGTGAATAGCATATATACATTTCACAAAGGCCCATGTGACTGTCTGCAGCTATGCATGTGCTATGCCTTAACAGCCAATTATTACAATTACATAGTAACATTATACATACCACAGTGCATCTGTTTAACATACGTTTAAAATATATTAATGAACTACTAGATAGTTTATTAACCTCATGCTTAAACTTGTAGCAACTGATAGTTTAATACAGTACAAAAGGAAAAAACAATTTGAAAAGCTTGTTGAACACATCCTGCACTGACATCAGGCTGTCAATGCAGGCACTACGTGACCAGCAGCTCTGTGCCCACTGTTTACTCACACCAACCACAAACACGGAAACGACAGAGCATCTCTGGCAGGCTTTCACTGCTCCACAGACCTGCCATCTATCTCCTGCTGCTGGTGGGAGCCACAGTAGGCTGCATCATGGAGCAGCAGCCACAGAAACCAGAGCTGCTCTCTCCTGACAACAATATAACCTGCTGTCAAGAGCAACAAAGCCACTTCACAGCAAACTTTGCTGAAGTAAGAAACAGCAGGGAAAGGAATTACTGCAACAGCAGATAAATGAATCAGATGGATGACATACAGCAAAGTCAACAGTACACAAAACTACATCCTTCAACACCCCATGGCCTGACATGGTCTCACCTCTGCACGCCCTTCGTCACCAGATGCTTCTTTCATTTTCTTCTTCCCGCAGTCTCCCTTTTTTTCTTCCCCAGCATTTACCTATCACAGAATCATGAAATCGTAGAAAGGCCTGAGTTGAAAAGGACTACAAAGATCATTGAGTTTCAACCCCTCTGCTACGTGCAGGGCCACAAACCAGCAGACCAGGCTGCCCAGAGCCACATCCAGCCTGGCCTTGAATGCCTCCAGGGATGGAGCATCCACAACCTCCTTGGGCAACCTGTTCCAGTGCATCACCACCCTCTGAGTGAAAAAATTCCTCCTAATATCTAACATACACCGTGGAACACAACATCTCCTCATCCTCCAGCAGTTTCTTGCACTCTACCCAACCCCACACACTGGGGCACAGCCCTCCAAGTACGGAGCCAATCCCACCGCCCACTCCCGGAGACCCGAGCACCCCAGCGGCTTCACGGAAGGCTCATGGGGAAAGGACTGAGCCTGTCTGCCCCTCCCCAGGCCTGCCGCCGGGTACCTCCGCCTCAGCACGGCCCCCGGGCGCGCTGAGGGAGCGCAGAGCCAGGCGGACCCCCGGTGCCATTCGCCGCACGCCCCATCGCGGCGCGAAACCCACCTGCCCGTCAGCGCCAGCCATGGCTGCCTTGTGGAAGAGGTGGGTGGAAAAGGCTGGGAACGACGCGGCGCAGGCGCGGCGCAGGCGCGGCCCGGCCGCCGAAGCTGATGCAACCGGAGGCGGCTCCACGGAGCCGAGCCAATGGGGCCGAGCCGAGTCGAGCCGGGACCGGAGCTGAGGCGTGTCCAAGCGGCCGCGAGGGCCCCCGGCGGCGGAATATGGCGGCGGTCCTGTCAGGGGCCATGGGGCGGGAAGCGGGGCGGGGTCCCGTCGCCACTGTTTCTGCGGTGTTGCTGTCTTCTCACCGTCGGGGAGGTTCACGGCCAGGGCTGTGGGGCCATGGAGCACCGCCACAAGGAGGAGGCTGCTTTGGAGTCTACCTCTCTCTCTAATCCCTGCTCTCATCCAGCGAGTCCACTAAGGATGGATTAATTAATTAATTGGAGTGATTTTTTTGCAAAGGAGACAAAAATCGAATTTTTGAATCGAACCTGACTGGTCTGACTCCCAGTTGAAAAAAAAAAAAAATGAAAAAGAAAAAAAAATTGGTAGAGATTTTGAGGAAATCCTAACTTGGGCAGAAAGGCTGGAGGGATGCTAGGCATCAGAAAGGGCTGGAGGTCACTGATTTCTTTCTCTGGGAAAAGACTGTGGTATTCATGCACAGCTATTTGCTATTGCAGCCTTCCTTCTCTTCTCGCCCTAGTGGTGTTTTCTATATAAAAATAAATAGTATTTTCATTTCGGAAGGGTGCTTTTTCTCGGTGTGTTCTCATGGCCAAGGGCTCCCAGTGGAATCCTGTTGAAGGCCTTAGGTTTGTCTGGTCAAGTGACCTGCCATAAGAAAGACATTGGTTACAAAATTCCACACTTCAAAAAATTTCAGTCATAGTTCTTACTGGAAGGAATCTCGCAAGAGGCAAAATCAGAGGTCAGGAATACAGCTCCATCCACTGGCTGCCTGGCATCTCTTCTGCCTCATGGTGTACAAAAACATGCGTAGGATGTTTCCCCTTGATCTGCAAAAATGCTTTGGAGCTTGGAGTATTTAATTCAGCCAAAATATTCCTATATGAATGTCAGGGCACCTTGGAGTCTTCAGTCTTTGGTGCTTTGAGGAAAAAGATGAGAAAAGTTAGGCAGTTTTGTATGGCTTTCTGTTGATATAGGTGAGGTAGTTTAGAGAACAACACTGCATTATTTGACCACAAATGCAGGAGCTTGAAATACAGATCTTCTTATATGTTCAAAATAGTCAAAAAGGAAGATATAGTAAACATGAGTTTAAAAGACAGAATCAAGTCTGTTAAATAGACCTGAATATTTTATTTGCTGTCTAAAAGTAAAATATAAACTGAATATTGGAAAAAACTTCCTTTCACACTTTCAGTTAATGATATATATAAGATGTCTTGTAGAAACGCAGTCTAATAATACAAAGATACATATATTTTAAATACTGATTTTTAGATTTGCTGGATCTTCTAACATACTTTTTGTGTTTTGAATTCCAGTTGGCTCAAGAAATGACAAAAAATAATTAAACATTTCAAAAGTGGTTGGAAGAGCTGCAGGAAAACTGCGTCTTTTGCCAGAAGATGGCAGCAGTGAAACATGGTGTGTTGATTGGAAAAAGGCATTGCAGAGTATGCTGTCTTCATAACTTTTGATTTTAGATAATGAGATTTAGGGCATAAAACAAAAAACTGTAGAACACTGATGAATGTTTTCCTGTATTTACTCTTAAGCAGCGGAATTAAAGATATGTTTTTGAACTCATCTAGGTTTAAAGCCAGTGAAATTGATTTGAATGTGCTTTAATGATTATCATCAAGTGAATGTTTGGATGTATTTGCTTACTTTGAAATTTGTTGGATGACAATGTTGGAGAGTTTGATCGGAATAAGACTTTGGTTTCTGTTTTGCTTAGGAGAACTAAAAATAGCAGGTAGATATAGATATGCTGAAATGTAGAAATAGCCACCTGTTTATGTCAAGGATTTAAAACACATTATTAGAATCAAAGTCTAGAGAACTGCCAGAAGTCTACATCAAGGGAAGAGCCATCAGTTCCCATTAAAAAATAATGCAGGCAGGAGAATCTCAGTGCTTAGAGTAAAAATCTTTTTGTGCAGTTTTCTGTTGTATTAATTTCAACTGGACTATGTAACAAAGCAGTAGACTTCTCAAAAGTTCAGTAAAGCAAGCATAGAAATCATAAAGTTAACACATAAAGGAAAAATTAAGGAAGCTGACATTAAATGTCAAATGCCTGTGAAAATAAATGAAGTCTTGATTCAAACTGGCACATTGCTGGAAAACTGAATTAAAGCCTTTGCCCTTTGGTATTTGTTCAACATTAATGGCTTATTCTCAAAATAAAATAGTTATATTTTTAGGAGGATAAGAAAAATGACTTGTCTTTCATGCAATGAAATGACCCAGTTTCATTTTGTCTCTATCTAGGACAGCTTCATGTACAAGTCATTGCAGTATGTAGTCCTTAGGGTACCAGAGGATTTGCCTAAGCCTTCTAACCATTAGATTTCTCCCAGAAGAGATGCTGCTTCTCTCTTGCTATGGAGCAAATCCATTCTAATACCAGCAATTCCCATACTATCTGTAGAATGGAAGCATATTCTACACAGTGACAGCTTATCCCATCTCTGTCCCAGAATGAAAGTCCTCTTCAGTTTCCCTGCTTGCCATTCTTCATACCTGCAGCTATGAGGATAATGCATTCAAATTAGTACTGAGGAAAGATAGTTTCTGTTTGTTGTCTACCACCAAGTTTGCTTGCATTTTTTTTTTTTTTTTTTTCCTAAATTATGGTAACAGTATAGGTTGTATTTGATCAAATGTGGGAGACATCCAGTTTCTTTGTTCATAGTTACATATACTAGGATTGTAGGTTAACAATTTTTGGTGAATCTTAAAACCAAGATTTATTCCTTGACACTGCAGCAAAAGGCCCCTACTAGGACTAGTTAGGCTTATTAAAAATGTGGGACAATAGGTGATATTTCTTTTCTTGAATAAAATCTAGTGCCTCCGTAACAAACGTGCCAATGGTAATTCATGTCTCATGTTTCCCTTATACTTCAGAATTAACCCTGCTTCACTTGGCTGAAAAATTCTAGCTTGCTTACAGTTAAGTCAACAATATTTTGTTATCTCACAGCATGAAAAGTCATAGTTTTTCATTCAGTCAAAGTCAGATCTTAGAAATCATGCATGTCATTTTGAAGGGGGCATATTATTAACCCAAGTGGCATATTCAGGATTAAGATACTTTTCCAAACTTCTGCATTTACAATAAAGTGTCCCCTTTATATTATCATTAAAAAGATTTGCACTTAAAAGTAATAATAAAAAAAACAACAACGAAAACAACCACCCACAAACAAACAAACAAACAAAAAAACACTACAAAACGCCTGTAAAACCATTTTTTGTTTTTCACAGAAAATTCTTTTTGGATATTTGTCTCGAAAAGATAGACTTCCTATGTTGGTCTGGATTTGTGATTCTCACTCTATTCTCCACTCCAAATCTTATGAGTTAGCTATGAGGTGAAGATTCAGAGCTCCTACCTTTCTTTTCTTGCTTAAGATAAGATTGTAAGACAGTATTTAGAAAGGGAAATAGAATGTTAGCATTGTTATATACTCAGGAGAAGAAATGACAAACTGCAAAAATTAAAATAACATTTTTAACTGTCCTTAATTGCACCTTAGGCATTTTCTTTATCATTTATTTTATTGCTCAAGTATGTTCCCTGTTTCTCTTTTTAGGTATGACTCAAATGTTCTCGTGATTTTCTCATGAACATCCCTTTTTAATAACATTTCACGGACACATCCTAATAATATTGCTTCAAGTCAAAACTTTGAAGACAATCCAAACAGAGCCATCTTCTACTGTGAATTTCATCAAGCCACTCTTGATGAGTCATGTAAAGGCGTTTTTCTTTGTGTCCTTACTATTTATCATCTTAGTAAAATAATCTTAACTGGTATATTATTTCAAGATTTTATAACTACAGAGATGGAGTATAGAACATTTTCCTCATTTTATGGGAACTACCAGAAGTTGGATTTTTGAAGGATTTGCTATTAGATATTTAAAGGGGAAGATACTCTGAGAGGAGTTTAAAATGTGATTTATTCACAGTCCACATGGCAGAATGAAAGGCGGAGTCTTGGCAACAAGTCCATCAGTTCCATATGGAAGGAGTGTAGTATCTCTTTACAGTCTTCTCTTTTCTAGACTAAGCAAACTTAATTTTTGAATCTGTCTCACAATACATGGTTCCAGACACTTGTTCTTCCCTTCTGAACTCTCTTGTTTGTCTGTTTTTCTCTCATAACAGTGCTCCAAGAGAGCAGAGAGGACTATTACTCATACCTGACGTGAAGCACTTCAGATAATTTAACAATATCATATCTTTCACTGACTTTCAATTAATTGTCAGCCCAGAATTCATCTTGGCATGTTCACAAACTTCTAATATGTACCCCTTCCTTATACAACCTAATGACTTTTTGGACTAGAACCAGGAGAGAATGTTCTTGAAATTTCTGTCCAATTTGACTCAGGTAGCTGTAGCTGTAGTACATTTTTTTCAAATATTTATGCCAGTTTCATCTAACCATGCAAGAATTCAGTAAGCTAGTTCAGAACATACTAATGCAGACATTTTCTGTAAATAAAATGATCATTTACCATAAAGGTGGTGAGGCACTGGAACAGTTTGCCCAGAGAAGTTGTGGATGCCCCATTCCTGAAGGTATTCAAGGCCACATCAGAATAGCTCCTGATTTGATATAACACATAACAGTAATTGGTTGATAGTGGATCTGGGATGTCTGGTTTTTGAGGAAGACCATGACAGTATTTATAACATTTATTTTACAAACGATATTTGCACTTACCTTAGAGTTATTAAAACTAGATCAGAAAAGATCTCTGCTCTCCAAAGCCTTTTCAAGTGCCCCTGGTGGAATACTTGGTGAGGTACAGCAGATGTTTGTATTTCAGCATCTGCTACTTCTCTCAAACTATGACTTGATTCTTTGATAGAGACAAATGCGTATAAAAAAACAAAATGGCCATTGTCCCATGCCTGTCAGAGTTGACAAACCTAGGCTAAAGAATCCAGGAAAGTGTCCAATGTATTATTTCTTAGTATAAACATTATCATAATTGTTCATTATCAAAATCATTGGTCATAATTAATTAATAAAATCCCAGGAGCAAAATCTGGGAAATGAACACAGGGAAATGAAAAAGGCAGCAAAAATCTCCAGAAGTTTAAGTAGTTATCATAACATCACTTTGATCTGAATCAACATGATTCTCCTTATAATTCAGTTCAGTTTTAATAAATAGTCTGTTCTGAACTCAAATATGATCTATAAATATAGAAATTGGATCTTTAAAGTGAATCTTTTCCAATGTTAACATTGGCAGAAGGTGGACAAGAAGTATTATTCCTTCTTGAGCAGCCAATGCAACAAATTTAGTATTTATAATTCATGCAGGAGAAAGGAAAGATAGCTTCCACTCCTTGACAACCTAGTACTGTCAAGGGGTAAGGTGGTAAAGCTCAAATCAAATCAGTGATATCAAGCTGTCTGACTTACTCATTTCCATATATGTTTACTGAAGATGCTTGCAGCCACTTATTCAGGATTGTCATCCCTTTTCTACAGAATGACAGTGTGTACAGTTGTGCAGTGTATACTTTTGCTGTTGCTTAAAGAAAAAGATAAAACAGACTTTTTTTTTCTTATAAGCTAACAAAAGCAACTGGAAAAGATTTCATCCAAAGTATACTGTAGTAATTCCTGTTATCATTACCCTAGAAATTTCACGTACTTATTTACTGTGTGGATCCATAAACCAGGAGCTTCTTTTGCAAAGGCTATTGATGGAAAAATCCACATTTTTCAATTTTTTAAAAAAATTATTATTATTTTAATCTTATGGTAAAAAGACAGTATTCCAAGTTTTATACTCCATAGGAATTCTGCTCTTTTTTCTCCTAGTTCAATTGATGACAAATTACTTGAAAAGGCATCACACTAGCAGAACCACCTTAAATATTTTCAAGATATAAAATGTATCAAAGTTTTGAAGTTTGATGGTTGTTGAATTTGTACTTGAATTATTCTTCAAGTTCTTCAATATCCAGCATTTGAGACTGGTTCAAAAGTAAGATTCCTATTTCACAGCCTGTTAACTGATTTCAACACCACCATTAAACAACTTCAAGTAGAGCATTACTCACAGAATTTCTATCAACCCAAAACAATATCTGTGCCACATCAATAATGATGCTGCACAATCAGTGCATCTTTTCATCTGTGGATTTATGAGTAATGCCATACTCCAGTAGCCCTTGAGAGCTTCCTATTTCCTAACTTTCTTATTTCCACTTGTGAACTTTGTTATGATCAGCCAATCAGTTATTTCATATTTCATTTTGCCTTTCAGTACAGCTTGCAAGTATTCCATTACTTCTGAATGTCCACACTGTGTATCTGTATATCTGGCACTGTTTCAACACTGTGCAATCTCTCCTCTAGCACAACACACAGACAAACCACATGCCAAATTCTGTAGTGAGAATTCAATGAATCACATCTGAATGAATGTTCTTGGCTTTTATTGGCAACTAATTACCTTCAAAGTCGATGCTAACAATTGAAACTCAGCTGGTTCTTTTTAATAAGGCCGTGTTAACAAATAAACCTGTTTTTTCTGGTTGGCCTTTGAACTCTCACACCTTTACTTGCTCTGCTACTTGCTGTCAGTGTAATCTAGAGGCTACAGCTTGCAGATGTTGGAATGAGACTGAGTTATAAATGTACATCTACACATAATAAGACTAAATTCTCCTTAGCCCAGTTTTATAATTAAAATATCATGCAAATATAGCATACTTTCTTATTACCAATCAGAACTATCTAAAATTGCTCCAAACTAAATGTTGGCCAAAGTGAATAAAAATAATAAAAAAGGAAGGATTTGTTCCTGTTATCCAGAGTATGTTTTTTGGCTTTTGGATTTTTTGATTGCTTGTTTTAATTTGTTTTTGTTTTTGGTTTTGGTTTGTTCATTTTTTGTGAAGCATGTAAAGTAAAGTCTGGTACGACACAGAAAGGAATCACTGTGGCTAGCTAACTCTGGTGCAAGTCCTGGGGAATTGCCAGTGCTGCCAAGCCTCAGGAGGCTGATCAGCTTTTCCCTGGACTATCCAAAGAAAACAAAAGGATTCTGCTTCACAATGTAATGTAATATTTGGTACCTTCATCCAGCATAGTTTTGAGCAGTTGTGGTCTCCCAGAGTCCTATCCCAAGGGAATTATACTCATCCCATGCAGCATGTATGCTGTAGGGTGCAGAGGTAAGGTGCAGCTAAAGCTGAGTTAGTAGGGGTAGACTGTACATTCAACACGGTAAGCAAGCTGTTATGGGACGGTGCACACTGAAGGCAAATGAAAGCTTGTTTATAATCTGTTAACCTCTAGCTGCTGGTGGGACTGTTTGTAGGACCAATCTTTCAAACTTTATAGTTTGCATCTGGTAAGATGCAAGCATATATTTGTGTGTCTGTACCTCACACATAATCTCTTTCCTCCTCCCTCTCACCAGCCTGATTTGATTTGAAGGGCTGAAATCAAAAAGAAGTTGCCAGAATTTTATTTTTTTACAGGGGTAAGGCAATGACTTTCCTTAGTCCTTTAAGGCAGTTCCTCAATCTCTTTCGGAATGGTCAAGTTCTTCCAGCTGAACAAAAGTTGAAAAAGAAAAAGAAAAAGAAAAAAAGAAAAAGAAAAAAAAGAAGAAGAAAAAGAAAAAGAAAAAGAAAAAGAAAAAGAAAAAGAAAAAGAAAAAGAAAAAGAAAAAGAAAAAGAAAAAGAAGAAGAAGAAGAAAAAGAAAAAGAAAAAGAAAAGGAAAAAGAAAGAGGAAAAGGGAAAGGAAAAGGAAAAGGAAAAGGAAAAGGAAAAGGAAAAGGAAAAGGAAAAGGAAAAGGAAAAGGAAAAGGAAAAGGAAAAGGAAAAGGAAAAGGAAAAGGAAAAGGAAAAGGAAAAGGAAAAGGAAAAGGAAAAGGAAGCCTGCAGTAAATGCACATCTTGAAAACTTGGACCCAAACTATTAATGTTCAGCTAAAATCATAAGCAACTGAAAACAGTGTCAGTGTATATTTATATAATTGTAATGTCATTACGCAAACGGCAACATCAAGTGGACTTACTGCTAGGTAGATGCTATATATTAGACACTATATGCTAGGTAGATTTTATAATTACGCTATAGTAGCAAAGATTTTTTTATTGCTACATTTCTTGAAGAAAACTATTGGCCTTTTTTGTAATCATGTCTTTTTTTCAGCTTTCCTTCATTGTTGGAAAGAAAAAGCACAAGTGTGGCAAAGTTATATTAGCTGCTACAGACACACATTGACTGTAGAAGTACAGGCATTCATTTTTTCATGAATATTAGTTACAGGCCAGAAAGAAAAAAGTACATTGCAATAAACCTGAAACAATAACTTCCATGTGCCAGTGGTAGGAATACTGAAGAGAAAATTATTTTGAATAGAAGTATCATTTTGTGTAAACTGTTCTATCATACTTTGAAGCACTTCAGAAGATGGTTTTATCTACTCCTCTCTAACCTTGCACTGCTTCTTCCTGCAGTCAATAGGCAATAGCCTTCCTGAGGCACTTGACAAGTGTCTTCAGGAACTGAAAAATTTGTGACAACTTTAGCATTGTCATAGAAATGAAACATGATTTCTCTGTATTTTAAAATTAACATGAATTTTTCTCAGCAAGGCCTGTATTTCATACACTTTATATTTAGACACATTATTACTAAGGTGGACAGTTTATGGTTCATATAGGCTAGAGAAAGGGAATATGGAAGATAATCAAATATAGTTATGGAATTGAATATAATTCATGGGATATAATTCAGGCATGCTGCCCTGGTGGCCTGCTACTGTAAAATAATTATTCTCACAGCTTCACAAGCAATCTATTCCCTATCTTCAGCTTTCTTTGACATGGAGTATGTCAGGGCTGATAAATCCCTGCTGTAGACTGATGGATTGATCTGAATAAGGAAGGAGAGAAAAAATGAGATGTCTGAAAAGTGTATCATACAAGGGCTAAAAACTCTAATTTAAGTTCATCATAGTTGTTCCTCCATGGAAGAGCAATGCTTCAGGAAGTCTCTGAAGTCTTTGCTATAATTACATGGGGAATAAAAATAAGTCTGTTATAAGACACTTTCTGACAGTGATTTATACCATGTTAGTCTTACAGTATTCATTTTGGCCATACAGAAATTGCTCTAACTCCTACCAGTTTGTCAGTAATCTAATTTTGATAAATCAGAGCATGTAATACATAAAAGAAACATATAAACATATCTGTCATAATTTTTCTTTTCTAAGGCTGGGGCCTATTAAGACAGTTCTAAGAGGAGGATTTTTCTGTAGGTCATGGCGGCTCTCCTGTCCTTTCCTTTGAATGTTCTGTCTCTTCAGAGATTTCCTGTTTTGTTGTCTCTCACTGCATTATCTCACATTCAATATTACTTTGCAGATTTGAAGAAAAACAGCAGGTATTGATTGGTTATATCAGGATATATATATTTTTGGCTGGAATTTGTAGCCCCGTGATTTGTATGTTTTAGAAGTGTCTGCTTTCAAAATACTCCCTGTGAGTATGAGCAAAATTTATGACCAGTTGAGGGGTGAGGGGGAGATTTTTTCATCCTAGAATCTGCTTTTGTGCAATTGAGGAGCACATCTCTCACACGGCTGAATTCCAGAGCATCTTTCAGTACCAGTGGGAAAGGAAAGGTAGGTATAGCACTGTGTGACTATAGCAGATCCTCAAATCTTGATTCAGCTCTGGGAGAGAAGATCAGCAGCAGGATGAAAGGATGACCCTGATATCACCCTAGATCTTTGATACATCAGGTTTGCCCTCCCAAATTCTGTTCTCCGCAGTCCTAAGAGAAGCTTCACCTGCCCACTTAACCTTACTTTGAGCTGTGAAGTAGAAGCTGTTAACATAGCAACAGTAACTAGTTCTACAAAGTGTTGTTATTCTATGTAAGCCTATGTTTCCTGTGTGCAATCCTCTCACTGTGTAGTTCTCGTATACATATCTACAAATATGTTTGTTTCAATTAAAATATAGAAGTAAACGTGACTCTTTTATATTTCTTAGTATCAGATCTGCTCATGTCAATTTTCCATGCTACAACATTTTTTACCTAAAAGTGGTGTGCATTTTTATATAACCATACGAAAGTGAGACAGTAAAATGCAAGAGACACCCAGATTCAACACATAGCAATAAGAAATCTGTTATGGGTGTTCCAAATTCCTTGAAATAGTGAGGATAGACTTCTAGGGGAAAAAAAGAAAAGGAAAAAAAACCATAAAGATTTGAAAGTCTGAATGGCACGATGTACTTGCAGTATGGCTTATTCTAAAATATTTCATCCTTTCAGCCTCTAGGGGGGACTGTGTTTTCAGCGAACCTGTCTGGGAAGAATTTTCTTAATCTCTAGCAGGCAGCTCAGACTGTTGCTAATGCTTGCTGGAGTGAGTCAAGTGATTCTTGATTTGTGTATGAGTTATTTCTGTGGGGAAAATTGCCTCTGTCTGTAATGACCTTAGTCCTAAAGGGCCAGTCTGAGGCCTCTGCTCTTGCTGCAGTCCATGGGCATTCTGCCTGCTACTGATTCACAACTTCAGGATTTGTTCCTATTAAAAAAGCATTTATGTAGCTGAAAAAATGTCGGTGGAGAAATGCTGGATTTATAGCTGTGGAAAATACTGGAAGTGAACGAATGGTGAGGTGGATTAAGTGACATTTGGAATTGGGATTAACAAGTAAATTCTCATACATGACTATCTCGCTCAGAACAATAAATAAATCACCAGGATTCACCTTTATAAATTGCTTAAAGTGAAGGGAAACAACTGAAACGTTTGTGACACTTTGGGCCTGCAGAAACATCGTGAGTAAGGCTGAATGCAATTGCTCATGCAAGGACCACGTATTGCGGACCACATCTTTTCCAAAAGCATCAAAACCAATTTACACTGCTGCTAAATAGCATTGGCTCAATGCCTTCCCCCCCCCCCCCCCCTCCCAGGCTGGCCGTGCTTCTCCCTCTTATTCATTCCCAGCAGTACTTTACCTCACAAGGAGTAGCTGGAGTGAAGGATGGCAACCATGTGATTTATGGGCTTACTATCTCTTCCATCATGTTTACACAGCTTACACTCAAAGAGGACAGCTAGGAGAGTATGGAGCTCACACGTAAAATGAAGATGTTCTGCTGGGAAAGAGGGAATCAGAAGAGATCCTTCCAGATTTTGGTGCTGTAAACACATCTGTAGGTTCAGCATAAAGCAGTGACTACAAAGGTCAGCATTTCAAAATGTGTCTTAAAAAAATGTTTTTTGCAGGCTTTGTGGCTGGCACGTTGTATGCTGTAACACTCAGCTTAATCTCCAGTGTGTCATTTAGAGTCATTTACAACAGAAAATGCCTGACATAACTTACAGTACAGGAACACACAAAACAAGCTTCACCAGGGTGGTTGTTTATGTAAATTTCAAGAACACTCTGATGTCCAATTCAGTAATCAAATAAAACTACATTAGAGGCACATTTCTCAGAAAAACTACACACATCTTTGCTTTTGTGAGATTTTTCATTTCACTGAGCTCTATCAGATAAATGCTCCTAAATAAATAAATAAATAAATATTTTTGGGATGGTTATTTCTGCATGTTACATTACCTGTTTTTTCATTACACTTCCCAGATGTAGTTGCACAAACATTTACAGCTTTCGTTTCTTTGTTATCAAGGAATCTTCAAGGTGAGGTGATGATGACCCCCGGGGCCTCACCTTCCCATTCATGGACTGCACAGTGAAGGCAGCAACAACTGTGAGTTCACACACTTCCCTGAAAACAATCTCTGTGATGAACTAAACAAATCCTTCCTGTAAAGTGAGGAGCAGTTCACTCACCTTTCTAATGCAAACCTGGCACTCTCTGAGTAATCACAAAACATCAAACTGCACAGCCCTGCTCTGGGTTTGAGGATGTGTACATAGAAAAATCCACAGCAAGGCATCCTGCAGGATTTTGTTGTTGAAAAGCATCAGGTGTCCAAAAGCATCCCTCACAATACATTCTGCACATTTCACACTGACACCGTTCCTTATTCCAAAACCGTAGTGTCCATTTCAAATGGATTGTAACAAAGCATTAAGCATCACAGCTTCATGAGCAGCAAAGAGAGGTGCACAGGGCTGCATTTAACATGCTCTGATCAGGCAGTGCTCTTAAGAAAATTTAAAAAGTAGGTTTTCTTTTTTTTCCCCCCAAGAAAATAATCTCAGAGCAACACTTGTCTCCTCTTAATTGGGGAAATCTCAACTCCTTGCGGCAAGAAATCGTGCCACAGTGGATGAGAAGGGACAAAAAACCACGCCTGAGCACCCCAGCGGCACAGGGATCTCAGAAGGATTCTAGCAGATTACAGGAGTGGCAGCCTGTGGGGTTTTGCTGACACGGGCGTCTTTCGGGGCGAGGAGATGCGAGTCCTGCGCAGCCCACTCCGCTTCGGTGTGCTGCCTTCACCCCCAGTGCCGGCGCTGCCCTCCTCCCTTCTCCGCACATCTCTCAGCACCGAACCCTGCCCCACTCCCAGCCTGCGGGGTGCTCAAACCCCCGCACAACCGAAAAGAATTGAAGCGCAGCGGAATCCTTTATTTCCCAGCCCCGGCTGCCGAAGCAGACACCTTGGCCATCCCCCGGGCGCTCGGCGCACAACCCCGCGCTGCAGCTCCGCGCGGCCCGGCCCGTGGGCGAGGTGTGGGGCGCGGGGGGGCCGCCGGAGGGCGGGGGCGGGCGGGAGCGCCGGGGCCGGCTCCTCCCTGCGCACAAACCCGGCGGCGCGGCGCCGGGCGTGCGGAGAAGCCGCCGCCGCTCCCGCGTTACTTAAGCGGGGAGGGAGCGTGCCGGCAGCCCCGCGGGGGGGGCGGGCGGGGGGAACCGAGGGAGAAAGGCAAATCCAAAGCATTCCGAGCTAAGCCGAGATGCGCCGTCCGTAACCCGCAGGCTAGGGCAGGTTGTTCGTTTGGCCAAACACCTGAGCAATAAAGCACGACCGAACAATTGAGAACGGGAGGGCGGGCAGACGGGGCAGCGCAAACTTTGCCGGAGTTGGGGTCTGCCGGGGGGGCGGGCGCGATGCCGCCCTGGCTGCTCGGCAGCCTCTGCTGCGTGCTGGCGGCGCGGGCGGCGCTGGGCGGCGGCCCCGCGGGCGCGGAGGCGGCGGCGGCCGAGGAGGAGGAGAAGCTGATCCGGGTGCTGGTGCTGCTGCCGCAGGACGACTCCTACCTCTTCTCGCTGGGGCGGGTGCGGCCGGCCATCGAGTACGCGGTGCGGAGCCTGCGGGAGAGCGACGCCGGCCTGCCGCCCGGCTACGCCTTCCAGCTCACCTACGAGGACTCGGCGTGCGGCAACCGCGCCCTCTTCAGCCTGGTGGACATGGTGGCCCTGCAGCGCCGCCGGCCCGACCTGCTGCTGGGGCCAGTCTGCGAGTACGCGGCGGCGCCGGTGGCGCGGCTGGCGGCGCACTGGGACGTGCCCATGCTGTCGGCGGGGGCGCTGGCCGCCGGCTTCGGGGCCAAAGGCGGCGAGTACTCTCACCTCACCCGCGTGGCCCCCGCCTACGCCAAGATGGGCGAGATGCTGCTGGCCCTGTTCCGCCACCACCAGTGGAGCCGCGCCACGCTGCTCTACAGCGACAGCAACCCCGAGCGCAACTGCTACTTCGCCATGGAAGGCGTCCATGTGGTCTTCCAGGATGAGGCCTTCCACATGGCCGTGCACAGCTTCGACGAGACCAGCCGCCACCTCGACATCGATGATGTCGTTCGCGCCCTTCAGACTGGCGAGAGAGGTGAGTGGCAGCCGTGCGGGGCGGGACGTGGTGTAGAGGGCATGCTGGTGGTGGGCTGGCGGTTGGACTGGGTGATCTAAGAGGTCTTGGACTGGATGATCAAAGTGGTTCCGTGATGGAGCAGTGGGGCTGCCCGGTACCTCACTGCCCGTTTAGTGGGGACCAGGGCTGGAGGTGTGATGCTTGGAACAGAAAGTCGGGTAGGGATGTCCTCTGGGATAGGTGGGAAAAGGACCACATGAGCGTCCCTGAGCCAGGTGTGCAGCAGCTGCCAGCAGACTGGGACTGCCCTGAACAAAGCTTTGCCTGCTAGAGTTCCTTAGAGCTTCACCTGCTGCACCAGAAAGCGCAGACTGCCCTTGGGGCTGCATTGGGATGGTGCTGAGGCACAGGAAGAAATTGGCTTTCTGCTGGTGGTATGTGCTCATCCACAGCTGAAATTGCTCCCTTCTGCTCATACATGCAGAGCAGTGAATCAATTGCTTGTTCTTTGAGGTTTTTTTTATCCATTTCTGTGCAAGTTGAAAGGCTGAGCAAAGGTAGCTTTTTCTTCACCGTGCTGTTTCCTGCCATGGGGATCCTTTTCCCTCTCCTTCTCTTAGAAATCCTGTGGAGTAGTTCATAAATAAAAAATACATTTGATGTTAGTGGTCATTTCGAGGCACGTTTGAATGCACAACCCATGAGTGTGTGCAGTTATATTGCCACCAGCTATTACAAAAACACATGCAGATAGATCATGGAATCATAGAATGGCCTGGGTTGAAAAGGATCCACAAAGATCATCCAGTTCCAACCCCCTGCTATGTGCAGGGTCACCAACCACCAGACTAGACGGTCCAGAGCCACATCCAGCCTGGCCTTGAATGTCTCCAGGGATGGGGCATCCACAACCTCCTTGGACAACCTGTTCCAGTGCGTCACCACCCTCTGTGTGGAAAAAATTCCTCCTAATATCTAACCTAAACCTCCCGTCTTAGTTTAAAACCATTCCCCTTTGTCCTATCACTATCCACCTTGTAAACCAGTCGTTCTCCCTCCTGTGGCTTGTAAAGCATGTTGCAAAGTCACCCACGTGCTGGCTGAGCTGGCTTGGCATCATGAAGTAGTAAAAGCGTGAAGTACTTCAGGATGTACAAGTTTGTAGGTAAGTATACTTTAAGGTGAGATTGTATCAAGCAGTGTGGATACACTGGCTCATCTAAATGGACCAGCCATAAATTTCCACAGTAAGCTGCTGCTAGAAGAAAAAAGGAGTCATTCAGGACTGCTGGATCAAGCTAAAGAAAGTCCTCAGCTGTTTTTCTAGTAGAACAGTAGACATAAAAAATACTTTTGTGCTATATGTACATCCCCGTTTGCTTAATATTAAAACTATCAAAACTGAGCAGATAAGGATGGTGCTGTGTCTGGTTCAGCTTGTGTTACCATGCTGCAGAGCTTTGACTTAGCAGCCTGGTGTTGGTGGTGTGAAGTCTTCTGTGCGCTCCAGACACTGTACAGGAGATAGCTGAGGTCTAGGGATATGTGGAGTTTTAACTCTCCTTTATAGAAATGCTGGTGCAGGTGCTTAAAATTGAGCTGTCCTAGGAATTGCCATTCAGGGAAATACGCTGAATGGAGGTAAAGAAATGTGTGAGTGCTAGAGGAAACAGCTATGTATGAAAAGATGTCTTTTTCTTTAAATTAGCCTAACTTGGGGGTATGTTTGGCTTTCCTAGCATAACAGTGTGACTACGGCAGGAGAAGACGAGTGTTTGCTCTTAGCCGGAGAGAGCTCAGGATGTCTGAATGTGCTGTGGGAGCATTACTGATGGCTAAGGGCAAACCCAATGAACCAAACTTACATTCAAGGAAGAGAGGCTTAGTTTCAGCTCAGACTTAAATGCTATGTTGAACTGAGACTTCTGATCCAACCTTATTCTGTAATATGCAAGAGACTGAATAAATGCAGCCCTCTGTGTTTCTTCTCTACACCTCTGTGCTGTGCTGGGGGAGAGGAGTACCTCTCTCCATCTCAGCTTGTAACTCGTTTTCTGGTCCATGCTGCTACTTAGAGATGCAGCATGTGAGGCCTTTCTGCCTCTGCTTGTAGATTCCTGTCTTTAAGAACTGACTGCAGAGTTTGCCTTGCATGTTCCTTTGGGTCTGAGGGGTGGTCTTGTTGCTTACCACATTTTCCAGATTGTCATGGCACTTTAAAAGCTGTGTATCTTGTGATGGATACACCATGTGTCTTGGCTTACTGGGTTAGGTTTCATTTTTTCTTGGGACTCCTAAGCGGTCACCCCATAGGGCAGTGGGACTGGTGGATGATGTGACACTGTTCAAAGCATGTAATTTTTGTTTAGGTTTTAAGGGCTCCACTGTCACATCTATTGTGATACAATCCTACAATTCTCTACCTTCCTGCAGGTCACTGCTGGTGGTGGTTGTAATATGAGTGATGGGGCTTTTCTGAATGGTTTTTAAGCAGTTCAGGATATATGCTCCCAGACTCTCCCAGGGCTGAGAAAGAAGTCATCCCACCAGGTGGCCCATGGAAACACAGGCCTTTCTCCTTACCCGTAGGACAAGGCCCCATGGGTTGGGTTGCAGCTGTCTGGGGGCTGGTGTTGGATTCTTGGGGGCCAACAGGCACACTTGGCCACCAACTCATCTTGGTCAGCCCATGCTCTGGAGCCACTTGGAAAGATCTGGAGATGCAAGAAGATCATGATGAAAAATAGAATTGTAAAACTTTTCTACTTGTCTTCATTGCATTAAAAGTTAAAGCTGTCTCGTAAGCTTGGTTCACTGAGCTGAAACTGTAGGCTCAAGTTAGCCACAATAGTCAAAAACTCAGTACTGTGTTTAGACATGTTCTAGATAAGGCCATAAGCTGAGGTAAGTGCTTGGCAAAGAGAGCACTCCTTTAACTGGAATTAAATTAAGTATTTGCAGGATTAGGCAATAAATACAGAATACGAGTATTAGAATTACTATCTTTTGTGTGTGTATTGTCCTGAAGGGAGAACACTGTGCCTGTGTGCACGTGTATATTTTTGTGTGTACAATTATAAGGTACAGATGTAGATCAAATAAGCATAGCTTACATTTTTAGAAGATTGTGAGACTTGCCTGTAGCTTATTTGCCTCAAAATCTTGAAATATGTACTTTTTGCTCTCCTGCTGGGTTAAAAATTACATCCAAATTGTTAATATCACTTCCTTTACATTCTTTTAGAGGTTTACAAAATATATATACAATATATACAAAACATTTCAAAGTAGTCTTTTTTTCGCCCTGTTCTTTTTTTTTTAATTTTATTTTTCCACTTGCTCAAAAGCTTTCTTTGATGATATGGTGATATGGAAATCTCTTTGATTCCATCTGCAGGTTACAGTTCACGTCAGGTAGACGTGAATTACATGGGCAAAGTGAAGGGAGAGTTGGGTGAGCAACAAGGAAACATTACAAAAGAGAATCTCTCACCTATCCTGAAATTAGGAACAGTGAGACAAAATTTGTTCCTGATGTTCATCTGGAAAAGATTTGGTCCAAATTTCATTGCAAGAAATTCTTCTTTTACTTCGTGCTAACATAGCTCACAGTACTTATGAAATATGCCTTGCTCTGCTGCTCTGGAAATTGTTACGTTACTCAGCTGTGATGATCAGTAGGACAGACTTTTGCATGGTATTGCTCTCCTGATATGTGGGGAAATACAAATGTGATTCACTCCGGTGGTGCTTCTGAAACTTTATGCCTATGATGGCATCCAACCAGAGAAGTGATGAGAGAAGATTCATTAGCTGAGTAAAAAGGCCAAATAGGCCAAATCTTAATTTCTTATAATAGCAGACACTTATAACTAGAAAAGTTGAATATGATTCTGATTCATATTTATCATGGGAGTGAAAATATTTGCATTCATTATTGCAATTTTTGAGCCCTGCCATGCCTGACAGAATTCTTGGAAACATGCGTGTAGTCATCCCAACATCTTACAACCTTAATATAGGATGTAGCCACAAAGCATGCAACGACAAAACATTTTGCAACAGTCTCTTGTCACTAGCTTCATACTGATAGTCCCATAAATGTGTACAAAAGTTTATGGTATAACGTGCTCCATGCAAAAGATGTTTTTCTCCTTGTTGCTGAATTCCTGCTTTCTATCTGCAGGGGGACGGAGTGGCAAGGACCATAATTTCCCCTGTGATTGGGAAATTGACTTTTCAGTCATCATAGTTACTCTAAAGAGAAAAACATATTAGACATATAGAATCAATGAATTCTTAGAGTTGGAAGGGACCTTTAAAGGTCATCGAGTCTACCTCCCCTGCAATGAACAGGAACATGCACTACTCAGTCATATAACTCTGGGCCTTATCCAGCCACACCTTGAATGTCTCCAGAGACAGGGCATCATTTACATCTCTTGGCAATGCAGTGCCTCACCACTCTCACTCTAAAAGACTTTTCCTTATATCCAACCTAAATCTACCCTCTTTACGTTGAAGCCATTTTCCTTTGTTCTATCACCACAGACCCTGTTAAAGAGTCTGTCACCTTTTTTCCTCTAGCTCCCCTTTAGATGCTGAAAAGTGCTATCAGATCTCCTTGGAGCCTTCTCTTCTCCGGTCTGAACAGCCCCAGATTTTTAAGTCTGTCCTTGTAGAAGAGGTGTTCCATTCCATAGATCATTTTTGTGGCCCTCCTCTGGATGCACTCCAACAAGTCCATGCCTCTCCTGTACTGAGGACTCCACAACTGGATGCAGTACTCCAGGTGAGGCCTCACCAGTGAAGAGTAGAGGGGCAGGACCTCCCTCACCCTGCTTGCCACGCTTCTTTGGATGCAGCCCAGGATACTTTTGGCTTTCTGGGATGCAAGAGCACATTGCTGGCTCTTGTCTAGCTTCCTATCCACTGCTATTCTCAGGTCTTCTTTGGCAGAGAAGCACTGCTGCAAAATCTTTCAGGGTGAGACACTGTGGATTTGGCTTGCACACTCAGGTTCTAGGCAGGGTTGCCTGAAGGTGATCAGAGGGCTAGAGCACCTATCCTATGAAGAAAGGTTGAAGGAACTGGGCTTGTTTAGTTTGGAGAAGAGAAGGCTCCAGGGAGACCTCATTATGGCCTTCCAGTACTTGAAGGGAGCCTATAAACAGGGGAGGGGACGGCTGTTTACAGGGGTGAGTAACGATAGGACAAGGGGGAATTGTTTTAAACTGAGGCAGGGAAGGCTTAAGTTAGATGTTAGGAGGAAATTCTTCTCACAGAGGGTGGTGATGCACTGGAACAGGTTGCCCAAGGAGGTTGTGGATGCCCCATCCCTGGAGGCATTCAAGGCCAGGCTGACTGTGGCTCTGGGCAGCCTGGTCTGGTGGTTGGTGACCCTGCACATAGCAGGGGGTTGAAACTCAATGATCATTGTGGTCCTTTTCAACCCAGGCCATTCTATGATTCTATGAAGGTCTTTTTTATTGCTAACCATCAATGGTGGCTGATTGTATATTCAAAAACTCCACGTGCTGCCTCCATTCCTGGCCCTTGCCAGGAAGAA
The DNA here is from genome assembly GCF_905368555.1 of Meleagris gallopavo. Taxonomy (NCBI): domain Eukaryota; kingdom Metazoa; phylum Chordata; class Aves; order Galliformes; family Phasianidae; genus Meleagris; species Meleagris gallopavo. Next base: position 10,333,726 of record NC_139435.1, on the reverse strand, counting down.
AGAGACCTGAGTTGCAGGGCTGAGGGCTGATGATCAAGTCCCAGAGATTTGTCACAACTTTCATCCCACTGGGTTGTCACAGTGGCACAGCACCTGCACGGAGCACAGCTTTTGGGACCTGTAGGCACAGAGCCCCTGTTTGGCTTCTAGTCCATCATAAATGAGGCTCTGTGGCATTTAATTTCTCATCTACATTTAGTCTTCTGAGCCTGAAAATGGCGCTCATTTAACATGAGCATTGTCTCCAATTGAAGGTGACTGACTAGAATTATCACGTAGTTGTTGAAGATAAAATCATATCTTGAGCAAATTTGTACCACAGAATCCCTAGAAGCTGTCAAAGGGCAGAGTGAAACAGCTGCAGAAGTGTTGCCTCTGTACTACCATCATAGAGTAACAAATTCTAGACTTTAGGTATCTAAATGTTAGATAACAATGAGTGTAGATTAAAATCTACACCAAATAACTCAATAGAATTGAAATCTATGTCACTATATCTTACTACTTAATCTTCAGATTGTCTTATGCACACTTTGAAATAATAACCAAGGCTTATGGTTGCAATCATCTCTACAAATAGATATAATTGAAGAAATTTGAAGGCAGAACTTATCATATGCTGCAGGAGTAAGAAAAGAGGATAATGTAGGGCTAAATGTCAATCTGTATTTGATGCCTGTCTTCTGTCAGCAGTTTGGGTAATAAACTTTGTTCTTTATGTTGTCACATTTGTTGCAACACTGGGAGGACAACTCAGGTCACTGTGTCTGGCAGCATTCATGTTAAAGAATCTGTTCCATAAAGTTCTTGAACTCTTTCTTATCTGTGTTTTCTCTTTTCTTCCACCAGTTGTAATCATGTGTGCCAGCGGTGACACAATCAGGAACATCATGTTGGCTGCTCATCGGCAAGGAATGACCAATGGGGACTATGCTTTCTTCAATATTGAACTTTTCAACAGCTCATCATATGGTAATGTTTTTCCTGCCCGAGTATCTTGCAAAGTCTTTTGTAAGCCTGATAATATTTTTAGATTTATTAGTCTCAAAACGTGGTGTACTGAATGCACCACCATTTCTCCCTGTCTTCTACTTAGGTTATGACATTGCAGAAATTGCAACTGAATGGATTACAGCATACTGAAGAATGGTTTTAAACTAAAAGTAGATTTAGATAAGACGTGAGGAAGAAATTCTTTACCCAGAGGGTCAGAAGACCCTGGCACAGGCTGCCCAGAGAAGCTGTGAATGCCCCATCCTTGGAGATGTGAATGTGGATGTGTTGGATGAGGCTTTGGGTAGCCTAGTGTAGTGAAAGGTGTCCTTGCCTTCAAGAGGGATTCAGAACTAAAAGGTCATTTTCAAAACCCAAGCCTTTCTGGATTCTAGGAAATAAACTACGGGCATTATTTATTTGGATACTTTTAGTGGAGACAGCACCAAAAAATGCATTAAGCAGCCGAATGTTGGCAACCCACACTGCAGTGTGCATTTTCAGCACAGGGCTGCTTGTGTCATCCCCAGCTTTGTGACTACTAGATGTCAGAGCCTAGTGTGCCCTGGTTCATGTGGCCAGTTGAGAGGAGGCATGAGGGCTGGCTGTGGGAATGTGTAGCTACAGGTCCAAGGTCTCCAGAAGTCACTTCTATGCTAGGAGTTCCATACATCCTGTTTACTTTTGATCACAAACTGTATGTGCAGAACTATCCAGCACTGTTGTGTTGAACAGAAAGCACTGGCAAGCAAAAGCACAGACTGTCCAAATGTGGTTTGGATAGATAATAGCAAATTACTTCATTCCAAATAAATATGACAAGATGTGTCAAGTTAAATTAAGTGAAAAATTAAATACTTTTCTTTCTGAAATACATCCCTGTTCAGTTACATCTGTTGTTATGGCAGTACATGATAGATACTCAACCTGTTCTCAGCTGCCTCAGTTAAATGGAAGGGAATACTGGAACAATGTGTTTACTGACAGTTTTAAAAAATGTCATATGGCTGAAGCTGAAGGAAGTTTCTGTCTGGGAACTAGGTTTTGTTGAAGTGTCAAAGTGTCTTTTGAACAGAGCAGCTTCTTTTGCAGGTGCAGAGAAAATATTTTCCCACCTGCATCCGTTACAATAATAGATTCATTTTGAACTGAAAACCAGGAGGAGTTGTGAAAGAAGGAGAACTTTTCAATCCTTGAAAAGCTGATAAACAGGAAAAAAAACATATTCACAAAAAGATGATGTATTTTGTTTAATGAATCAGTTAATTGCAAGTTAAATTCTCTTACATAAACTTCATTATCCATCTATCATCTCTGAGATCATTTAAAAAAAAAAACAGTGCTGCTTGTTGAAAAGCTCTATAATGAACATGTGTAACTGCTTAAATTCAGAGTTGTAGATATGTAAAGAAGCAAAGATAACACTATATGTACCTTCTAAATTAGCTAAGGAAGTGCCAAGTTCTAACAGCCAATAAGGAAATTACTTCTATAACTAAAAGATAAATTTACAGAGCAAGATCAAAGCCAATGATTCAAGTCAAGGTGGTCTGTTAGCTGACTGAATTTCAGAGTGACTTCATCCCTTGTATCATAAGTGAACCATTTGTCACTGCAGCTTCAGTCAGGACCAATCTAAAAAGGTAAAGGTTTACTCGTATCAATAGTCACAAAACTCTGAAGTTTCAAGCCTTCTGTAGACTGTGGGAGCTTTGCAGACTTGATTTCACTTGTGCCTAGAAACCACTGATCATATAGCCCCTTTGCTGCTGCTAGTGCTTCTTTCTGCTATGCTATTGCTCTATTTCATCTCAGAGAGTAAAATTTCATTAGATGTGATTCATCTGATCCCAAATACAAGTCTGCATGTGAGCTTGGCTCCTTTTGGAATCACAGGAGAAAGTTAGGCACCCCTGGATGACCTCATCCTGAAGTGTCTGAAATGACCTAGATGAATTGCACCTTAACACTGGTGATTTTGTTATCTTGGATGAAGTGAGCAGAGTGACTGGCTGCGTTGTAGAGGTCCTCATGGAGCAAGAGTTGCTCATGTAAGAGCAGCAGCTGCAGGAGATATATGCTGCTGTGTTTTGTAATGTGTTTTGCATTTCAGGATGGTGTTTATTAGGAGGCAATGTTGCAAAAGCCCCCAACAGAGATGTGTCCATTTGTCTTGGAGGTCTCAGCATCCTCTTCCTTTTGCATTACAGTTAGTTCAGTCTACTTGTAGCTTTTCCAAGGGATAAATTACAAATATCTACCTCCTGTTTGTGTTGTCAGAAATTCCCTGATGGAATAATTCTTTTAGTCATTTTTTCTGTTTCTTTGCGAATTTTTCCAATGAGGAGCAAAATAACTGTTGGAAACTGACTTGAGGTGGTCATTGCATGCAGGAAGCAAATGTGGTAGGGAAATGTAGAGACATTTTCTGTGAATTCCTTGTTCCCAGTGGTAAGAGATGCTGGAATTTTAAGAGGCACATGATTTAAGAATGGATGTGACAGACGATTGGCATTTTCCCTTTAAGCTCAGATGACTGTGTTGCAGTTTGTTGTTGCCCTCTGTTCTGAATATTTTTAATTTTTCATAAGAGCAGACGCATTTAATGCCAAGACAGCAATAATTGCAGATAAGTACTGTGGCAAGATTACATCCCACAAAACAATCCATGAAGGAATTTAAATATGGAAATTATTTTAGGAACTTTGTTATGCAAGTGCAACTTCTTGTTCCCAGTGACAGTATTTTTAAAAATAAATATGTATAATGTCCAAGACAGAAATTTATTCACATTCCAACAGTACTATCATTTTTTTAATGTGAACCCACTCTTCTTAGTAGTCTGCCTTTGTAAGTGCAAAGCCATAGCAAACCTCTCCATGTTACAGTCTCTGTGATACTTTTTAAGTGCTGCACTTCTGAAATGCAGGTACCCAACTGGGACAGAGGTTTTCCAAGCTTTAAGGCTCCAGCAAGATTTGTACTCCTTTTTGCATCCTCCTATGTATTTCTTTTTTGAAAGCAGTGAAAAGGACTGAGTACTGGCAAGGAAGGAAGCAGTGCTGCCTCTCAGGGCAAAATTGTGCTACAGGATGATAGCTGCTGTCCAGTGTGACCCAGTCTGACAAATGGAGTCCTGATATACATAATTTTGACCCTAAACCAAGTCAAGTTTCTTGAGTTTCTTTGTAAGAGAATGAAAAAGCTGGAAAAAAAAAAGCTGGTAGGAAAAAAAAAAATTACTGCTTGTGACCAATCCTTGCTGATGCTGAGCTGCGATAAGTAAGGCTTTTCTGGGGTGAAAGAGAGGCAAAAGAGTTTCCATTTAATGAGAGTATTTTTCAGGGCACAGCTGGGCTTGGTCCCCCTGCCCTGTGCTCTGTAACAGACACTGCCTTTGATCCAAAATCACTACAAGGAAAGAGTTTTTATCCTGAGAGATGCAAGTTCTTCATTGCTTTCTCCACACTCTTTAAGGAAGCAGAGCAATTTTTCCATTGCCTTTATTGCTTGTTGGTTTTTTGTTTGTCTGTTTTTGTTCAATAAAACAAAATCCCAGCAGCAGTATCTGGGATACTGGGGGAAGAACACAAGTCAATATTCACCTGCTTTAGGGGGGCCTGATAGGTCTTGTACATGAATTTGATCTCCCACAGACTCTCCTTGAGGCTGCAGTGCCAAGTAAACATCACTGAGGGTTTGACACCTGCACTCTGTTGTCACTATGCCATTAGCATCTTCCTTTAAAAAAAAAAAAAAAAAAAAAAAGTCATTTAGTTATTTTTAAGCACAAAGTTCCCCAAGCATTTACTTATTTTGGTTCAGACACCATTATGGTCCTGTAACCAAGCAGAGAAGCCACATCCACTCTGATCTCAAGGTCGTGTGTGTTCCTTGGTTACCTTTGGGAGCTTAGTATTAGTCTTCATCGTTGCTCATTTAGCTATGACAGGGAGTTTCTCATGGTTGTTCCAAAAATAAAAGATTGTCTAGTTTTTAATTATTTCTAAGTATTTAAAGGCACACTGCTTAGGGCTATCACTGTTCTCTCTTTCATTAATTTTTTATGCAAAGATAGCACAGAATCTGATCCAGGGCAGCTTTTTCACTGAAATTTAGATTGGGGTTTCAGGACCTCTTAGCATCAGTGCTCATTAGACAGAAGGATTTTTCTGTTATGTAGCAGCTAGTCAACTGTCCTGCTTTTAAAATTATGATTAATTTATTGGTATTCTGAGTTAAATTATTTCCCTTCTGTGACTAAAAACAGACTAAAATGCAGCACAGACATAGAATCCTGATTGTTTGTAAGTATTTTTTTCCCTTAAGAAAAATGATGCACTGGCAGCTGCTGCACACGTGGTTTTCTCCTTGACCACAGTAGGAGAGCTGTCACAGAAGTAGAAATAGCATCTGCCTCCCATTGAGGGTGTTGGTCATACTATTGACTTTATTGGAGCCTTTCTGACTGCCCAGAACTGAATATTGTTGCCAATGAGGTAACATGAAATAAAAACTTTGTGGTCAAATCCACACTCTCTTGTTGTAACTTAAATTTCTGTGTTCAAAATCTGGCTTATTCTTTGCTCTGAGATGTATTCTTATCATATTTAGACTTCAGCCCACCCTTTAAAAATAAGCAAGCACAGCATGGGAGTAAAGCTGTCTTTCCATTTGCACGTTTACTTCTCATCAGCCATTCCTCACTGCCTGATTTCCAGCTCTTGGAGGAGGTTCAGTTTTTCCTTGTACTCTGCCATCTGCCAAAAGTATGGGAAAGGGGACATTTGGATGGAAAAAGGAAGGTGGTCCTATAGTGGAAGCTAGTTTGGAGCTGAAAATGTGCCTATTTTTCTCTTAGGAAATGGCTCTTGGAGGAGAGGAGACAAGCATGACCTTGAAGCAAAGAAGGCATACTTATACCTCCAAACAATCACTCTGCTGAGGACCGTAAAGCCTGAGTTTGAGAAATTTTCCCTAGAAGTGAAAAGTTCTGTTCAGAAGCAAGGTCTGCATGAGGATGACTATGTAAGTACTTGGTGACACACTTCAGGTATTAGCATCTCTTTCAAGTAACTTAAAGCCCTCTTAAAAAAAAAGTAGCAGTGAGCCTCCTCAGAACAGAAACAGCTGTGTTCAGTTCTGAAAAACCTGTTGTTGCCTACAATGTTTTTTTCCTCTTTCTTCCCTGAGGATAAAGCAAGTAGCAGCTAGAATAGATGTGTTTAGGTCTGCGCACCACTGTCTATGGCCATTTCTGTGCACATCCTAAACATTTATATTAAGAAAGAGGTGGTGCTTGAAGACAGTTTGATCAGTCTTCATTTCTAGTAAGGGAGGGCTGTAATACAAACAGCTCACTAGGAATAATGGCTGTTGGGGAAAAAGCTTGAATCTCCTGCAGTAAAGAGTGTGAGATAAAGCTTTTCTTGCTGTCATATATGCCTACAAAGAGAGGAATAATGAACCCATGAAGTCAGGCAAAATTTTGACTCATAAACTAAAGCAGTATATTATGCTGTTTTTCAAGCAAATGTTGCTGGGAAGTAGACTATGAAATTAATATTCTGCAGAAAGGCTGAATTTGCTTGAAAGCTGTCGTCTTGGCTGAAAGATAGAGACATCCAGAACGTTCCTAAAGGAAGACTTGAGGGAATTTATGCTCTAAATTCTAGAAAGTAACACAAAACTCCCATTCACTAGCTTCCGCATAGATACCTACCTCAGCTCTTTAGGAATTGTGTCTCTCTCCCCTGTGGTGGTATCATCTTGTACTTCAGAGCAGAAGTGTGGATTTACTTTATTGAAACATACTAATTTAAATGTTATGTTGAGTCACGTCAACAATACAGTGGCTTGTAATGTAAAAATGGAGCTTTCACATCATAGGAGAATCTTTTGTTAGCATTCTTTGCCTCATGTTACTAGAGAAATCCCAGCTGGCAAGTTCAAGGTGTTACTCACTGAAGAACCTACTAAATGTGTTTTGAACAATGCATGGAACTAATTTGCACTGTTCCTCCCTTTTCCCTCTACGTGCCTTTTTGCAGATGTCACTTAGCAAGACATGTATCTTGAAAAATTGCCATTTGTTCTTGGTTGTGGTTGGTGAGAAATGCAAATTTGAATATTAAAGATCCAGTCACCATTGAAGAGTCTCAGTCGTAATGTTTTCTGGCATTCCTAATGCAAGCAGTGTGACATTTTGCCAGATGAAAGAAAGCTTAAACTGCTGAGAGCTCAGGATGCTGTCTGCCCAGCTTGTGGATGGCAGGCCATGTGAGAGAAAGCAATTTGGATCAGGAAGCTTTGCTATTCGGTAGGACAGGAGCCTGCTGCAAACCTCGAGCCAGTTCAGCATAGGTGCTGAGTTAAGGCCACTGGACAGGTAAGAGCTGTGATTTGGTCAAGCAGAATTGCATCCATTGTACCTTCCAGTGCCAACAGGGAGAGATTTTGCAAGATGGCTATTGGGCAGACTCCTTCAACATTTTTGTACTTGCTGCTGGAAGTCTTTTTTTCTCAGGCTGTGGTTGCTTATATAATCAGATTTATATGTTGGCCATGCTCCTAGCAGTCTCAAGGCAGCTGCGGGGGTGCCTGGCTTCCCACTGCCTCAGCATCAACCTTTTGCCTACCTCAGAGGGTCACCTCGTCATATATTCTCTTCCTACCTGAGATTCAGAGCCTTTCGCCTTGTTCCAACTGCTTCTGTGCCCAGAAATATCAGCCTTTGCCAAGCAGTGGCATGGGGCACCCACTGCTGATATTTCTACTTGTCTGCCCACTCTTTCTTTGCCACTTGGCTTTATGAACACTTCCCAGAGGGGATGGGAGAACAGAGGGAGGACTCATGATTTATCTACACACACTGCAGTTTCCTTGACTTGCAGGAAACTCCTAGTGGAGGCTATGGGAACTTTGGGCTCCAATCTAGGAGCTACCAATGTTAGCTATGGGGAAAAGAGGTTATGAAAAGTAGGGCAGAACGTCCTAATACTGGATACTTAATGTGTATACAATAAACTCTCCCACACCTGCTTTTTCACAGCTTTCTAACAAAGTGGGGAAATACAACTTAGGAGCACTGGGCGTGGGTTGAACATAACAAAAACACTGGGTGAGTTACATACACATGTGCGTACGTGAATTTTTATAAAATTTGTGGTGCAAAACCATTTATGATGGATTTTGCTTTTTTCCAGTTTTGACAGTGAGAAAGAGATGGCTCATATTCCCTTAACTAGTTGTCTTACTGCCATGTCAAGAGGGAAAACATTTCAAGGAGAAATAAGAAGCTGAATTGAGAGCCAGTTCCTTCCTCTCTGAAGGATATGAGTGTAGTGGATAGGCACCTCATTAGCAGTACTTCTTTTGGCAACATAAGAGGAAAGTGGCAATGTTAGCCTTAAGCATGCAGACCAGAGCTGTTTTCTCCAAGGGAAGCTCTCTGGAGAGACGTCACTCAGCTGAGAGGGCTGAGAAGTGACAAAGACAGATTTTCTCTGCTGGATTCTGCTCCTCGAATCAAAACCTGTGGGGAAAGATGATCTGTGGTACAGTCTATCTCAAGTCCTATCAGCGGGTGTTGAAATATAATCCTCATCCTTTTCTGCAAGCTGTGTCCCAAGAGGACAAATTCAGAGAAATTTTGATTTGAAGCATTTAGTATTTCTGCTTCTCTGTGTGGATTTTTGCAGTGTTATGGGAAAAGTGGGCCCTGGATCTATGGCCTAAATTATCTCATAGTGACTCTAACAAATAAAAGTAGTTAGCACTGCCATTTTCTCCTGGCCTCTTGCCAACACTAATCCTAAAGGCATTATTATCTAGTAAAAAACAATATAATAAAAATGGAAAATAACCAGATGACAGAAGAAAAGATAAGGGAGACAGAAGGGGCAAAGTCCTAAAACACCAGCTGTCAAACTGCTGGACTGGAGAACACATGTGGCCCTTAGAGGACTGTCAGGTCAGAGAGTATTGGTCATCCTCATCTCCAGCTGTGAAATCACACAGAAATAAGTGGAAAAAAAAATCAGGAAATGTGTTCTGGATGCATCTTTTCCATGACAGAAATTGGTGTTTTTGCAGGGGTGTTGCACTGTGATGGTGGGAAAAGTAAAAGGGTCCACATCTTTTGAGTGAGCAGGAAGGTGTGAAAAAGGCAATTTCTGTCAGGGAATCTCTGTTGTGTAGGAAGAAGTTTCCTTAAACACTTTCTAACAAAACAGCAGTGAAATTAAGGGATATGAAAAGGTTCTGAGAAGTTATCTTATAATTATCTGGATAGTCAGTAATTGTAGAGGATAGTGTTCCCTGCCTGCACAATCCTGTTGCATGATTTCAAGAAGCACCACATTTTTGGTAGAAAGCCCGACCATTTTATTTACTGCTTACTTAGAGGCTGCTTTCTATAAAAATATACCCAAAGTGGGATTCTTTCCAAAAATCTGTTCAGATACAGAGTTCAGGCATAGAGACAATAGAATTGCTTTAATGTTGTTACACTTACAGCATTTTAATCAGCTTCCAATGTTGATTTATTGCCAAGATATTAACAGCAACATGTCCTGGGTTTTCTGGAGCAATTGAGACCCTTGGTTTAACAGCAAAATATGGGAATAGCTCTGCTTGCAGACCTGTAGCTAGGTTAGGCAGCAATGGGAATTGCGTGCTTTTACTTGACAGAAAAATTTGAAACTGTCTTTGAATTGGTATGTACATAACTCCCAACAGATATTCTAGTTAAAAATGTTTATGAATAAATAGTGTTTCAGTTAAAGTATACATAAGCCATTTTTATTAAATAGTGATGAACACATAATGAGTTGGCAGTATGGTGCAGTTTGTAAGTTCTTAATGCATCTTCTGTTCTTGACTCAGGCCTAGGATTCAATAAACACTTTTTTAAAATCTAACCTGTATTCTGAGCTGGGATGATTTTACAGCCTGGGATATTTGCTCGTCTGAGGTTACAGACCACCCATGGCTTGTTTTTTCTTCTCATTTAAAAGCTGAAAGTGCAACTAATTAAATATTTCTGCCATGTTAACTACATGACACTATTGTTTGCTGGGTGAATGCGTGGGGTTTATCCTACCCACAGACCTTTTTGCAGTGCTGAAAGTGGGCTGCAGGAGGAGAGATCTGCTGCCCAATTTGCATGTAAATCTTACTGAAAGAATGAGCACAGAGTCAGAGCTACATAGATTAATTAGATCAGCGAGATGCTACTACCTTTTAGAAAGGGCAAGTCTGTTATTTTTTGGTTTTAGTTTTCTGAAATGAGGAATGATCAGCATCAGAACTGTTCAAGCTCCAACTGTTAACTATAAAAGCTATGTGGGAGGTAACTATGCTCATAAAGTTTATCATCCCATCCACAACATCCGTGCCAGACTCTTCCCTGTGTGTATTCCTTACGTCAGCCTTTTAATTAGGATTGTATACCAACTAAGATAAGCGCTGGGAGAAGCAAGCAATTCAGTGGTGTCACTGAGAGAGTTGGTAAAAATGTAATGTATTCAGCAGTGTATGTCCCACTTGTGTTTTTCAGACATAGCCAGGCAAGATTAACGACAGGGCAGGCTTTTGTGTCTCTTCAGACTGAACCAGAATGGGAGAGAGCTTGGGGGAGATTTTTTAAAACTCTGCCAGGGAATAATTTGTTCAAATGAATAGGTCTATTCAGCTGCTGGAGTGCTTTGCTAATTGTGTTCAAAAGAATAAAAGCAAACCACAAGCTGCTTTCAGCAGCCAGAAAGAAATGGATTCACATGCCAGCTTATTAACAAGATGATTTTATTTGTAAAACATATTTAGGATTTTTGAGACCAGCTTTTCACCCTGTGAAATTAATGAGTCTTTTTTTAATTTCCAAAGGAACAGGGTTGATCTCTGAACAGCTAATTTTTGTGAACATAACAGACACTTTTTTTTTTTTTTTTTTGGCTGAAGTTAATTGTTTCTCAATAATATGAAAGATCACTGTCTTCCACACTGGAATCTTAGGGAAAACTACAGTGTAATAGTATGTTATTTGCAGTTAACAGATGTCATAAAAGACAGGAAAAGAAAAAAATTACTATTCTCTTCCAGTAGATTTCTGTTTAAATTTTTTAGTCTGCCTAAGCATATTTTTGAAGCTGTACAAACTACGAATGAGATAAAATAAAACTGTAGGTATACCTGAAAATAGTAACATCTAAACTCTTTGGGAATGTAGAAGTTTAGAATTGATCTTCATATATATGTTGTATATTTTCCATAGCCCCGTGTTTTCACTTTAGTTTCACAGACATTCACATTCCACTTTACTAAACAGACACAGAGACATGTGCAGGCAAAGCACTATTTCTTTGAAGAACCTGCTAGAAATGCACCTTATTTTTCACTAATAAAGTGTGAAAAATATGTCTCCTAGCAAAGTTAATAAACTGTTTTTGTTTATAAGGTGTCTGCATGCTAGTTGCATTGCTAATGATCCAAAAGCTAGTATGTTCCATTAAAGTCTTATTTTTATTTAAATTTATGGGAATTTTGCTACTGATATTGAGTAGTCCACAAGTTTGTCTCTGTGGTGTTTGAATGAATGCAGGAAAAAAAACTACGTCTTTTGCTTCGTGCAAAATGACAGTTGGAAAATGAAAGACCTCTGCTAACTGATTTTTTTAAATTATTTTATTTATTTATTTATTTTTTTGCTGGTAGTAGATTTTATCTGCCACTTTCCCTAAGTAAATTGTGAAAGTAACACTGGGTTGAAAGCTTCTTTTGAAGGGTAAAAAAAAAAAAAAAAAAAGAAAGAAAGAAAAAAGAAAAAAATACCAGAACCAACAACAAATTCATATAAACTGCATAAATTGTGTCCCATGTTGGGATGCTCCTTGTAGCAAGATGCGGTATAAAAGCAGTGTCCTGGGCTGGAAGCTGCCTGCTGTGTTCTAACAAGGACACCTGCATGTCTCACCTCAAGCTACAGAAAACTATACAGGGCAAAGATTGCAGTATTTTGTTTTCTTTAGGGATGTTAAGAAAGGGGCAATTCTTCAACACCTAAATTGTGCATTCCTGTTTTAAGGGCTGCAGGGCAAAAGAGCTGTTGCCTTCCCAGAGGCAGATCCCATGCAGAGTTTGTTCAGCCAAGTTTTCCTGTACTCATTTGAGCTACTGATACTGCAAAATCCATCCCTAAGAATAGAAGGGTACCCTGTGACATTCAAGTGACAGTCTTCCAGGAAATTTCACAAAGGTGGAAATCAGTAATGCCACATGTCTGTGAGCTCTTGCTATACTGGCATGCTCACTGCCAAGGGCTGGAAGCTTACACTGCCTGAAAGTAGCACTAAGACAGACCCTATCCTCCAAGGTCACACATCTTTTAACTGTAGAGGGGACATAGCAGCCCCCACGCCTGAATGCTGTCCCCACATGCAGAGAAAGATTAAGGAGCCAGCTGAACGTGTTTTGTCAGGTATTCAGTATCTGAAGGAAAATAACAAAAATAAGTCACCTATTTTTAAAGTATTTGGAATGAAAACAATTAATAGCTGCCTGGGGGTTTTTGCATTAGTTCCGTGCCATTGAGGTTTACAAGTCAGTATGCCCAGTTATCTTGGTATTTAATGGTAAATGATTTACTTCTCTCCCAGCACCTGAGTTTTGGTCCAGGGCATGCATGCCCCAGAGTGCACTGCAGATGGGTGGCTGGTGCCAGGCAGGGGAAGGCCAGAGTTCAGGCTCCCGCCAAGGAAGGATGCAATCATGAATTACTTTCATGCCAGCAAAGCTGTTGCAGCCCTGGGACTTTTAGATGAAAAGAACAAGGGATTTGAAAGAATTGTCTGCTTGTTTTTTTTTTCTAAACACTACTGTTTGTATGCTGCAAGGAGTTTGTTACTCGCCTGGGTGAGAGCAATGGGGTCATGTCTGACTGTCCTCCATCTTCTCAAGGAGGTGGAAGTCAAGGGTGAGCCACTGTGCTGAAGCTTATGAATCCTATTTTTGTGTACCTATTCCTCACCTAGTACTGAGTAAGGAGCTTAAATGTCTAATCCTAGTTCTGAGGGTACTTTTGAGCTAAGCACCACTTTTGGCTGTGCCTAAATGGCCCATGTTTATCCAGACCTTAAAATAGTTTTTAAAGCAAATGTCATGTTGGATAGCTTTTGCTAACTTGCTACAAAGCAGAAAAAATATTTTCCTTCTATAGTTCAGTAGTAAATGTGATAAACTCATGTGGCTTTTTTCCTAATTTTTACCAGCCCACCCTCATAGTATACAAGTATATACACATACACAGTGACAAGCTACTGTACCACAGGTAAATTCAGTTTGAACCTGAGTTTCCACAACAGTGATTTAGCAGTTTTTGCCTGAGTTTTTCATGAGAACTGATGTGATCTTGAGAGTTCCTATTATAGGAAATAAAATATTTCTGTGATTTTTGTGGTTTGGTGATAAAGTTGAAGTCCAAAACTCCAAACAATTGCACAAAGATAAACAGATAACAAAAAATGTCCTTCCTGTTTGTCCTAGCTCTGCATTTATTTAAACTAGTTAGCTTATTTTAGCAAGTGGAACTGATTTTTTCAGTTGAGTGACTCTGTCATCCTGAAAATTGAAACATATTCCTGCTTGAAAAGCTAACTCATTGGCATTTAAAACTTAATACGTAATGAAAGTACTGGTGTGGTTTTGGTTATGAGATGTTTATCTGCAATTAAATTGTCCTATCTGTTGCATGAAATGCTAGCTTAAAATGTAAGCATTCATTCCAACTGTAGAACAGGTTATCATTGAACTACCAATGGGGTCCTTAAAATAGTCTCTTTATGACAAGCATGTTTTAATTTCTATGTGTTCCTCTCTGTGCTGAGAAGAATAGCCTGTTTAATATCTCTCATGTTTTGCCACTGTGAGTAGAAGTATAACTTCTGAATGTAGTTCTGTAACTCATCACATGAAGGACTGTTTGTTAGAAGGCAGGAAATCCTATAAATGTCAAATTTTTTAAATGACAGTTATACCTTTTACAGTTAACATCCTTTCAGCATTCAACCAGTGATTATATAATTCTGTGTGCTAAAGATCCTTTGTATTGGTCATTAATGTTTAGAAATTTCTTGTGAGTATGGTGAGATGTATTCTACCTTAGCTATGGGAATCCAATACTCTGATTCCACCTTAATAGGGAGCTTGAAGTCCTTGGAGAAAAGCTGAATACATGAATATTGTGTATGTGAAGTATACATAAAGGAAAAATTCCCCTAAATGTTTATTCTGGAAGAAGCTCAGTTCTGGTACAAAGCAGTGCTGCATAACGGCTATAGCAGTTGTACTCTTTCGAGAATAGCATTAAAACACAATGTAGAATCCAAACTGCAGAGTGGTAAAGTGGCTGAAATCAGCTTGCTGAAGAAATCAGTGTGCATGTTTGGCAGAGCCAGGAATAAAGTCCATAGAGGATTGCAGGGGGGGAAGTCTGTCTCCAGAAGTGTTCCCAATCCCCAGATTGGGGCAGTTCTCACTCGCCATCCCTGTGCTCTGTCTCTACTCCTGGAGATCTGTGGAGAGTCCTGGGCTGGGTGATGTCAGACCGCAGGGTTTGGTCCAAAGTTCATGCAAAGCAGCGACAGTGAGAGCGCCTTTACGTGCACTGACTGTAAGGCTCTATCTAATCTGCTGAGCTGGAGATTCCCGTGCCTGTATTTAATGGAAAGAGCAGGTTTGGGTTACATCTGGAAAGCGCTCTGCGCGGCCTGTTGGCAGCAGTCATTAGGTGTTTAAAGCTATTTCCTAGATGATGATGCAAGAGGGTTGCAAGCAATAAATAAGCAAACAATGGGCAACTCTCAGAAGCAGCGTGATGGTGGGGCTCCTCCATTGTGCACTTATACATTGGCTGGGCAGCATCGTGCAACACCAAAGCTTTACAGTGAGGCTCCCCTGCAGTATAGCACTGACTAGGTCTCTGCTTCAATTCACTGCTGAAACAAAAGAGCAGCTTGTGGCTGCTCTGGCTGGATGACAGTAAGTAAATCTCCCAGTTTTTCAAGAATGGGGTATTAAGCAAAACAAGGAAGAGAACATAAAGAATGAGGAGGAGATAGAAGACCAGAGAGATGGCTCTGTGGTTAGTTTTCTTCCCCTACCAAGAAAATAAACTTAACTGACAAAATCCCTTAACTATGAGAAATTAGAGGCTTTTTCTTTTTTTAAGTAAATCCCAGACACTAGTTGTTAATTAATGAAAAGAAAATAAAAATACATTTATTTTATTTCAGCAGACCTTTTTGTTGAACAGTGGACCAGCTTCTGGTTTGCATCAGGCTTTGAAGTGGGTGGCAATTTTTCACTGTGTTGCAGGTGATAAGTCAGGGGAAGCATCCCCTTGTCTGGTGGAACAAGGGATTGGCACAGCAAGCCAGCCCTAGCTAGTGATCTGGGCAGGAAGAAAATCTAGGAGAGAAGTTTGTTCCCCTTTCTCCTGCAACTGAGAGTAGATGCAATTGC
Organism: Meleagris gallopavo; assembly: GCF_905368555.1. Lineage (NCBI taxonomy): Eukaryota > Metazoa > Chordata > Aves > Galliformes > Phasianidae > Meleagris > Meleagris gallopavo. The sequence continues at coordinate 10,318,216 of NC_139435.1, read as the reverse complement.
AAGAATCAATAGAAGCTGGGATCTGTCTAAATATTTTATCTTTTAAAATGATGTTTTCAGGTTCTTTCATGCTGGCAGTCAGTAGCAGATTTGCTACATTACACTGCTCAGTCTCAGGGGTAATCACACTCCTATTTCATCCACCTGTGTTTTCTCTCTCACACTTCAATTGAAAACTCTTGTCTCATGCGTTAGAGAGAGGCTCACATCTCTGTCTCCAGTGCAGTCAGCATCACCACTGTACCAATACCAGGAGATGTAGAGGAGCAAGCAGTCTTCTTGGAAAAAGCCTTCTTAAGATTAAAGGGAAGTGATGTTTTGTTCAACTGCAATGCTAATAATTTGTCAAGGTTGATATTTTAACCTGTAATTATAAAGCAGTGTGTGACCCTAACTTTGCAGAATTCTCTAACAGAATAGCATGCACCTCTGTATAAAAAGGCTTATTTGGATTTCTGCATGCACATCGCCTTCCTGTAAAAGACTGAATTCATGATCCATTGAGAAATGCAACAGTGTTTGAATAAAGTAAGCAGGATGATTTATTGCTATATGACATCTCCTCACACTT